>NC_067486.1:7500-607500 GCF_947179515.1 Apodemus sylvaticus | reverse complement strand
CACAAAAAGACAGAAATGTCCAGGCAGCCTTATCTATCATAAGGCACCACCGCTCCCCTCAAGAAAGGCAGAGACAAGCAATGGTTTACAGCCTGGTGTTAGAAAGAAAAGAGCAGATTCTACACAGCATGTAGAGTCTCGATGCAGCTGGGCCAAAATAGAAGAAAACCACATGGTTCTAGAATGTTCAAGAGCAGAGGAAACTCAACCTGTTCTAATAGAAGACAGAGACTGGTATCTCCCAGGAAAGAGGGTCAAAGAGGGTATTTAGGGATAATAGGGGTTTTAAGGATGCCTTGGCTTGGGCATAGAACCTGCCCAAACTTACCATCAGACTTTTGTCAATTTGAGCTTTTGTTTATTAGAGATATGGTCTCACTGTGTAGCCAGCCTAGGCTAGCCTCCAACTCAGCACCCTCCTTCTCTGGCTTCTGCACTGTTGGGCTCACAGACATCTACTGCCACGTCTTTTCATTATACTAAAATTAGACTTTAATAAAGCTAAAAAAGAGATGCCTCAGTCTCTTTGCAGAGGACACAGGTTCAGTTCCCAGTATCCATATGACTGCCCACAAACATGTGTAATTCCAGTTCCAGGAATTCTGACACACTCTTCTGAACTCTGCAGGTATCAGCACATATGTGCTGCATTTAATACGTTCAGACAAAACACACATGAAATGAAAATACATTCTTAAAAAGGATGCACTTATGATGGGTGTCTTCAGAGACTCAGCAGTGAAATGAAGTAAAAGCCAATAACAAGGAGGTTCCTAGGGAAGGGACACTGCAGAAGATTTGATACTCCAAGAAATATTTGGAAAAGCAAGAAATTTCTGGCCAGGGATGAACCTATGCAGAACTCCAGAAGTAACAAAAGAACTGGCCATATTATTGAGTATTAGTGACTGGAAATGCCCCCTCTTTAACAAATGTGTCTGGAAGGCTCCTGGGGTATCGTCTGAGGCAAATCACACTTGGTTCTTGTAGGAGCATTTTCCAGGGCTGTGCCAGGTTTCCCATATGACTTTATACATCATTTTCTAACATTTCTCCCTAAATCAGTATGGATATTGGTTTTTACTGATTAATAAATTGTTGTGTTTTGTACTTCTACAAATAATTTGAAGCTTTCCAATTTTTTTTCTCCTTAAAAACACAAAAGGTACAGATTCTTGTGGACACCGGAAGCAGTAACTTCGCTGTGGCAGGTGCCCCACACTCCTACATAGACACCTACTTTGACTCAGAGAGGTGAGTGGTTTGCACACAGCTGCAGGGGCTGGTCTAGCAGTGAGGCCTGGATTGGCATCTTTGAGAATATACTGGAACAAAACAGCCAGAAGGCCATCTGTCTCATGTCAAAGGAACTGAATTCACGTGTGCATGTTTGTGTACCTGAACGTGTGTGTGTGTGTGTGTGTGTGTGTGTGTGTGTATTTGTGTTCAAATGAGCACAATACATGCACATCTTCCAGAGAATTTGTATCAGGTTCTCCTAATAGCCTTGGGGAAATCACCTTCTGAAATTTCAAGTGTAACACATTCCTTGTTTACATAGAAGCTGCACTTCATGGTAAGGAAAGTCCTTGGAGAGGGAGCCCACCCACATGTGTCCCACACACTGCCCATCAGGCTCCACTCAGGTGCCAGGAATGCCAGGGTCTCTTACTTGCACAGCTGAAGAGAGAACAGGGGCTGCCTGTGCCAGGTGGCACCTCGTAGCATCTCAGTGCTAATGCTGGCCCCTTCCTCAAGGAACACAGAGCTTCCATATGGCATGCATGCGTGTGGAGTGGATGGAGTTCCTGTGTGTGCTCATGTGCCGGCAGGTTGGGTTTTAGTGTTTCTTCTGTCTTGTCCTGGTCTCACTGGTGGTTCACCCTGGCCTCTGTATCTGTACATCCCCCATGCCCCTCCCATCAGCCTCTGGACTGCAGGACAGTGTTGCTTCAGATCATTCCTGTTTAACCCTGTAGCCTGGGAAGTGAAGGAACAAAAAGTCTTCCTGAATTCCAGTTTCCAGACCTTCGCCTTGTACAAATGCCTTATAATGAGAATAAAGGCTATTTAAGTACCCCATACATTGTTCTTAAAAGTTTGAGGTAATGCAGGAGTTAGATATCTGATCCGAAAAACACGCAGCTCCCTCCAAGCTGAAACACTTTGAGCAGCCACATGATCCTGCAAATGTCAAGTTCCTCTATGCACCTCAGGTCAGTCAGAACACAAATACACCAAAAATACTGTGTACAGTGACCTTAAGGCCACTTGTGTAAGGTATGTGTGACACAAATGAAGTTTTCATCTAGGCATGAGTGCCCTTTCCTAGGTATCTCAGTATGCATATGCGAACACTCCAGAAAACCTAAATCTGAAATACTTCTTTCTGGTCACAAGTATTGGAGAAAATCTATACCAGCCTGGATGAGGGTCAGGAATGGGGTGGTATGAATAAGGTACTCGGTACATTATATGAGCGTGCCAATGAGAGACAGGTAGAGGATGCTGGATGCTACATACCAGTGTGTGGATATGGGTCAGTGGGACACAGACCCCACAGAGGCCATTTGGGCAACTGGCTTAGACTACTGGGTTACTTTGGGTGGTTGACAGGATTTTCAAAGTGAAAAACAATCTTAACGAGCTTAAAAATAAAACATCACATGCCTTCCATCTACATATTAGTTAATGCCCAGAGGTCCCCAGGCTCAGATAAGCAAATAGCTTTCCACTCACACTTGTACCATGGAACTCGAGGAAGCCCTGTGGTAGGCAGATGGTTCTGGGTTTTAAGGGATGCCCTGCCTCTTCTAGGATTACACCATTCCTGACTCTGGCCTATCAGTGGTCCAAAATAGGGCAGCACCTTCCCTTTAAAGACCCATTGCCTTCCAGACCAAGAACTCCCAGTTCACAGATGCACAGCCCATCCCTACCCCCACCCCCAACAGTGTAGAGTTCCAGCCCTTATCACAGACCTGTTGGCATAAGATCCAGAAGAAGGGAGCAGTAAAACCAGAGCTGGCGTGAATTAGGGCGATGTGGACACAGGTGCTTATGGTGCAATGCAAAGGCAAGAAAGCAAGGCAACCTTTCCTACACCGCAAGGCAGCCACCGGCAGCCCTGCAGCAGCTTCATTTTCAGCTCCATCGGGGCCAAAGTGCAAGCAGGGATCCTTTGACAAGACCATGCATGCAGTTGTTGAAACACACTAGGGTAAATAGAAGTCACCCTTGCTGATGCTGTGTATTCTATCACTCTGTATTAATTGGACAACCCCCCCCCCCACTGTGTGTGCTTTGCCAATGAGCCTTAGTTCTCACTCAGACTCCAGCAGGACATGTTGTTTTGCTTTCCTCCTTCAGGCGAACTTTGTGCCTCTAGCCAGGTGTGTGGGAGGTGGGCAGAAATTCCCCTTTATCCTGTGCAGTAAACAGGCTTTCTCAGACTTGCCTTCATCTGAGTCAATATGAACTCCTGGGCTTTCCACTTCTGCTGTGACCGGTCATCCTTCCTTCCTGTTAATCCCACAATAGGACATAGATACCCCCTCAGCTTTGCCACCTCAGATCTATTTATTCCCCCCACCCTTTTAAGTAAATAAAAAGAGAAACAGTAGAGCACACCCAGGTCTAGAAAAAGCAAGGCTTCCCTCTGCGCTCTTTCTCTGCCATTACTGCTTTCTCCTGGGTGAGGACTGGGAGAGGGAACTTGTTTGTGCTTAGAGTCAGCAGAGACATGATTATTATAAAGAATATGTGCTCTCCATATAAATTATCATTTGTCTAGTACTTTTGCTGAGGTTGGCCATTGTGAGGTTTTTTCAACCTCTGAGTCTGATGGAAGCCAGAGAACAGTGTCTTTCCTTCTAGATCTCTGACAAAGGTGCCTTTGTGGAGATATGGGCCCTGCCCTGTGATGTTTGAGTATCGAATTGGCCCTCAGATTTCTTTGTTATAATAAGGCTCCTGGCTGGGCTTGGCAGCCTCTGATATAAACCCCCAGCCTTCCTATGTTCAGGTTTTATACTTCCTGAAGCATTGTGCAGTAATTGGCAATTGGGCTCAGGGTTCTCTGAAAAGATCTCTTTGATTTATAGAAGACGATGGGCCACTATGAGTCATTTGTGTGGCTTGTCACCACCATGAGACCTCTTTGCAGTTGTTGAATGCCACCATGTATAACTATGCAGCAAAAGGGAAAGGGCTGCATATTTTTCAATGCATTTTCCTTTTGGACAATAAAATGGCTTCCAGCCAACTGGATAGGTGAAAAGTCCAATATGTACCCCACTTCGCCCTCTGTCATGCAGAAGCCTATGCATGCTTGTCTATTAATGTTGTCTTTCGTCTGCACTTCATCTGGGTTTAAACCCACAGAGGTAATGAAGCAATGAACCAATTCATTTTCTGCATGACTATGAGATTAGGGAACTAAAGAGCCACCTGGTGGTATCTTTAAGGAGGCTAGGGGACACACAGATGCCTTTCCATGAAGTAGAAACAGGTCTTTCTCTTGGTTGCTCAGGTAATTTTTCAAGACTGTGGTTGACCTGTCCATCAAGGGCTGGCTTCTTTGGAGCCTGACAGCTTGAACCACCAGGTCAGGCCCAAGGCTCCATTCATTCAGCTCTGGTGACTTCTGAAATCATTGACAAGTCACAAGGTTCAAATCACTAAACCCACTGGTAAATGCCAAACCTTGTAATAAGCACAGAAGTCTTGTGAAGAGTCCTTTGGGGGCCTCAGTATTCCCTGGGCTGGAAAGTAGCTTAGGAGAACCAGAGCTGACCCAAGGACTCACCTTCGAAGCCAGCAACTCCTCCTGTTCTATGTCCTCTGGAAACAATGATAGCTTTCTCTTGAAATAAGATGGCCCAAAAGTTTTGTTCTTGGCTTCAGTTGATCTCTCTTTTTCATTCTACTTTTCCTGAACTCTCTGATCAGAGGTAGAATGTCTTCCAAATCTCTTTCAAAGTGTTTTTATTGCTGTGAGCAGACTCATTTCTGACCACCCACATCCCTGACTGTTTGCCATGTCTGAGCATCTGGAATGGAGGCCTTGGAAGTGAGAAACCCATCCAGGGCTTTCTCCTGACATGATTGATATGAAAAGCAAGTGAGTGCGGAAACTCAATGTCAGAAAAATAAGGTGTTAGCAAATGAAGATATGGTGATCACTTTAAGGTGCCAATAGCCTGCAGGGCTGCTCATGACCCTGCACAGGCTCCCCTTCACTGTTTCAGATTCAGTAAAGGAACCCCCAAAGAGGGTGAGCTTGCAGTTACAATTTTCCCACATTCTCTCAGAAAATGTTTTTCTACAGGGGTGGCCACTGATCTTGTGGAGCTATTTAAGTTAATTAATGCTAAATGAAGTGAAATAAAAGTTCTGGCACCATCACATTCCAGTAGCTGCATGTGACTTCCATACTGGATGACATATACATAACATAAATCAGCTTGTCCTCAGAGCAGGTTCTGCTGGTCCAGGTCACAACACTGGTCCATTTAGAAGTCTGTTGCCCAGAGACATGAGACAACACCTTTCCACACCAAGAATGTTTGGCTCCCTTTTAGTAATCAGTCAGATTTTAAGTTAAAGGTTCTCAGTGGTATCATCCTGTTTTCTTGAACAACCTTGAGTTTTCTGATGGTAGCCCGTAGATTGGAGAAAGCTAGGAAGCCCATCATTAATTATACTAATTATAGCTGTTTTGTTGCAAACTGATTGGGAGCCAGGATTTTATTCTAAATCTGTCACATATTAACCTTTCTAGTTCGCATAGGTAGTCTCCAGAGGTAGGTCCTGGCTTATCTCAGAATAATGGGGAACTGAAGCACAGAATGTGATAGTTTGGTCCTGAATGATATAGCTAGTAAGGGAACATGTATGTGAACCCTGGTACTGTAATTCCTACTGCCTTTCTGTGGCTTCAACTATCCAGGAACATCCCTGTAAGACAGCTGCAGTAGCAGGAAACCGAGAGACATGTTGCATGGATATGAGGCCACTAGGGTTCTTATTCTAGGGAACATGCTGAAGTCTAGGTGGGATGAAAATAAAACACCTCTCAAAGCCCAATTTGAGGAAACTGATGGGGAAGATAGCTGATCTGCTAGTTAATTTATGGGGTCCACGGATGCAGACAGTGAGCCAAGTCTGACTGGCTGCTGGGTATGTATACATATATGCATACACATACATATACATATACATCATATACAAAGTTTTATGCTTCTGTATAGTGTGTGGCTGTTCCCTTGATACAGCACTACATCTGTGTGCCTACAACAGAGATTATAAGGAAAGCAAAGGCTAAAACATTCCTTCATAGAAAAGGAGTGCTGACTCCTGTGCCAAGTCCTCTACGAGCATTTCTGAACTTAACCTGTTTATAAAAGGAATTAAGATGTCAGCGTTTGTTTCCCTTACTGGCTTTTACCATACATGTGCTTGTTTGTTCCTCCCTGTGTGCCTGGAATATCCGAGCTTACAGCAACACTCAACTTGCTCTTTGATCCGTCCTCAAAATCTCAAACCCCAAAGGCCTTACAGTGAACACCACAGGGATAATTACCGGGGTTTGACCCAGGGCTCGGCCTGCCTGTCTACTCCCATTTTTCTTTACATGTCTGCCTACCCTCAAGAGATTTATATGAGTTTTCTTGTTACCATGGCAAATGCCTGAGAGTAGCAGGTGTAAGAAGACTTCAAGAGCAGCTGGCCATACTGGGTACACAATGTTCTTGCAAGCTGCAGTCTCCCCAGGAATGTATCTGTCTATTCTTCCTTTGGTCAGTCTGTCATGGTAATGGGGCCATACTGCCACTGATTTACACCAAGCTGGATGGTTTCCTTCAGGCAGGAAAGCCATCAGCAAAAGGCTCCCATCAATAGCCAAGTTAACAATGGTGAGCAAAATGAAAATAATCTAGAAGTTGGAGAAGCAGAGTGCCTGTGGACAGTGGGCTTGAAGAAGCAATAGGAGAAGATGTGGGTGAAGAAGGCAGTGCAGGTCAAAGGCCGGCTTAGGGGCTTCAGCTTTGTCTTTTATCACCACCATTTTTACTTCACTAATACCAGAGGTGCTTCCCGAGTTGCTGAGCAGACCTGGGAAACTGTGCCAGCTGCAAAAAAGGCTCTGACTTTAGGAGAGTATTTAAATAGCCATGCAATTTCAAAAGAAAAATGGATAGCTTTCTTTTCATGATTATGTACAGATGTCTTTTCTTTACGTTTCTCACACATATGAATATTTTAAGCCCAAATGGACTACTAAGCCAAGCATGTGACTTTTTTTTTTTAAGATTCTAACAGAACATAGAATAGCAACACTGATCTTCCAGTTTTATTCATTGCAGCTATGCACCAAGCAATACCACTGTGTTGGGTTTTGTTTTAAGAGTTCCTACACCTTTAAATGTTCATAGCTACATGTCCAGTCCTTTAGTCTGTACTTAAATAAGTACATCTATTTTATGTGAATTACCTTGAGATAAACAGAAATAACCTCAGAGATTTTAATAAAGTTTATTTACCTAAAATGTGCCAGTAGCATCTTGCCTACCTATAAAGCAATAAACTTATCAAAAATCTTATTTTTGACATTTAACTATATGGTGGAAACTTTCTATTTTAAGGGCACATACCCCATCCAGTTGGATTTGTACCTTAAATGAAAATAAAGTGGTGGGGGTAGCTCTTCACTGGAATTAAATGACAGAAAATGTTTGATATGGTAGTACTTTTATAAAATGTGTTAGAGATCACTCCCTGTGAGTTTTTTTTAAGATAAAAAGTCAATTATGATTTTTTTTTAAAAAAGGAAAGTTTATTTTGTCTTGCAGTGTGGGGCTATAGTATGTTTCAGTGTCTTTTCTTTTGCTGTGACCATACTTGTAGACAAAAGGCACTTAAGGGAGAACAGATTTGCTTTAGCTCATAGTTATAGTGGAGAAGTCTAGGTGGCAGGAGGTTAATCAGCTGATCATACCCTATGCTGAATCAAAAAGAGAACAAAATATGATTGCTTCCTTCTGTTTAGTTTACCTTCTTAACTCATGTGATCCAAGATATCCTACCATCACCCCATTTAAGAAGGAGTCCCATGCACATGGGCAGGTCTTCACACCTCAGTTAACTGAATCAAGATAATCTACCTCAGGCAAACAGAGAGGCCCATCTATCCTTGTGTGACAGTTCACATTGACCATCACACACCATGGCAGAGAAACCATGGCAGCTGGAACACAGAACTGGTCACATTGCAATTGTGGGCAGGTAGCAGAGAGAAAAGAATGTGGTGCTCATGTCTTCCCCCTTACTCCTTTTTATTCTCTGGGACCCCAGCCCATGTGATAGTGACAACCACATTTGGAGTAAGTTTATCAGCCTCAGTTAAACCCCTTTAGAAAAGCCCTCACAGATGGAGGCACGTCTCCTAGCTGATTCCAAACCTGGTCTGATCAACACTGAAGATTTACTGCCTTACGCACATGGTGTTCATTTCATGTCTCTTTTATTACATTCTTTTCTATTTATAAAAGGAATTTTCGCAGAAAATAGAGACATATCTTGAGTTTCTGTTGCAGAATTAATATTAAAACTCAGTAGACTAAGACAGTGGGTAAACAGAGTCTTGGGAAATACTTGGTGATTTGATACTCCTTTAGGAATTGGGTTATTTTTCTTTAGGGAACCTACTTTAAGTGGTAACTGTCTTCCTTGGGTCCCTTCCCATATTCCACAGAAATTTCCGACTAGAAATTTCTCTACAGTGTGAGAATAACCTTGCGTGGTTAGAGACTCCAGAGCCTGACAAAGGGTGTCTTTCCCAGACAGTCTTTCAGTCCATTATTGTCTCTACTGAGGTCTCCATCACGTGACCACCTATCAGAGATCTTCTCCACCATCAAGTTGCTTGCTCACCCTCACTCTGACTTATTCCTCAGTTGCTATGATTCATTCAGTGTAGCCTGATATTTTATATCCTCACATGCATACTGTCTCTCCTCACAGAGTAATCTGGAGAAGGAAGACTCCCATCTATCTTTCCATTGCCCGTTTGTGCTTCTGTAACCCTGTCCCAGTGTCTCTTACCCTCAGCATTACACACATACAAGGTTCTAGGTCACACCACAGCTCTCTTCCTCACCAGCTTTGTCAACTGTGCTTTGATAGTGAGATCACCTTTGAGATATCAGGGAAGGACTATGAGATTAGGGGATACAATAAGAAAGGCCTGGACTTGGGCTTTGTCACTTCAGCTGGGTTGTATGAATCTCAATCCCACACTAAGACAAGCTCATGGGACCTCCTGCTGTAATTACACAGTCCCTTTGTGTACAGAGCTCAAGACTAGTAACCCTGTAAAGCCAGATGGTCCAGTGTATGCCCAAATGTGATGTCCAGAAAATGACATAGCTAGCTGAAGCACATGACTCAGGGTCACACCTATGTTAGTTTGACTTAAGCATGGGAGAAGAATTCGACTACATGCCAACATCATGACATCCCTTTCAGGTGGCATGGCAACCATTCCCAAATTGCCCATGCTTATATCTGTGGAGAATGGTACCTTGTTCAACATGGACAACACTTTCTACTGAGTATCACTACCTATAGATTGTATAAGACTGTAAACTATGGTGACCATCTGTGTCACAGTTGTGGTTCTAACAGCATAGACTTGTAGACTGAATGTCACTAACTTTTTTTCTACAGCTCCAGCACATACCACCCCAAGGGCTTTGATGTCACTGTGAAGTACACACAGGGAAGCTGGACTGGCTTTGTTGGTGAAGACCTTGTCACCATCCCAAAAGGCTTCAACACCTCTTTCTTGGTCAATATTGCCACTATTTTTGAGTCTGAGAATTTCTTTTTGCCTGGGATTAAATGGAATGGAATCCTTGGACTTGCTTATGCTGCCTTGGCCAAGGTAAGGCAGGTCTTTCTGTTCAAGTTAATCAGATGAAGTAATGAGGTTGTGAAAAACAGTCATTAAAGGGACCAACACAGGGGTCCTGGGTTGTCCTGTGTGGTAACTGCTAAAAATCACATAGCTCATAGAGGCAATTCATAGTATTCACATAATGAAGTTTCCAGGCATGTTTGCAGCTTAGGGTAATCTTCTTTAAGATAAAATGTTAGCTCTCTCTCTCTCTCTCTCTCTCTCTCTCTCTCTCTCTCTCTCTCTGTGTGTGTGTGTGTGTGTGTGTGTGTGTGTGTGTGTTGAGGTGGTGAGGAGTATCACACAATGCAGTTCCAAACAGAGGTTAGCGTCAGGTGATTTCCTCAGTCACTCTTTATCTTATTTTCTGAGATTGTCTCTTAGTGAACTAGCAACTTGCCAGTTCAATTAGACTGACTAGCCATCAAACCCAAGGAACCTCCTATCCCCACCTCCCCATTTCTGAGATTATAGGCATATATTGCTATGTCTAGATTTCTTACATGAATTCTTGGGAATCAGCCTCAAATCCTCACACTCATATATCAAGCCCTTTATCAACTGAGCCATAGATCCAGCTCAGTTTTTGGTGTTTTGTTTTTGTTTTTGCTTATTTAAGTTGTTTTTTAGCAGAATTATGAGTCTTGTCAATTGTAGGATTTGCTTACAAGCATTGATGAGGGTGTCATTAAAGGGAAACATATATGTAATTAAGCTCTTAGAATCATATGAAGATGATGCCTATGGATGATACTAAGCCGCCAACTGAGAGCACCATACTGATGTCCTGTCACTCCAGGGGACTTCTGGGGGAATACCAGCAACTGGTTTGTGATCAAATGCCCTGAGGATAGCCAGCCCCTGCAGAAATAGCCAGGGAGAAATGTTGGAATATTGTGCTCATAAAATTAAAGCTTTCCCAAGATGAGGCAAGACAGGATTGGGTCATCTCCAGTACTTGTACTTGTGTCAATACAAAGAAATAATGGGGTGCCAAAAGAGGGTAGGCAGGGAGTGTCTATCCAGAGTGGTTGCCAGAGGCAGGTGGATGAACAGAAGCCTAGGCTTTGAGAGACAGGCAGGTATGTATGTGTACACTTGAGAAAAGAAGAAGGAGTCACCTGCCCTGGTCCTGCCACTAGGCACCACTCCTTGGTTCAGCCCCACACTTTGAGCCCTAGCTCAGTGAAGAGAAGAACAGTGGACCTGTCTGGCCCAGGACAATCCAGAGAAGGTTGTTCACACACACTGTGAACATGTGCTCTGCTCCAGTCTGTTAACAGTGGGGTGAGTGGGCGAACCCTTGGCTTCTACTAAAGAAAGAACAAGGGTAACCAAGTGCTTGTCAGATTTCAGGCAGGGGACATCACAAGATAGTCATGCACTCACCTCATGTTCATGTGAGGCAGACCCTATGAGGCCCTTGTGTCCCATTTACACATGTGGTTGCTTCAATGAAAGGCTTAACATCAGTTGAAACATCAGTGAGAGCCCCAGGCCACTCTCACCCTACTGTAGAACCAGGGCTAGTTCAAGAGCCCCATTGTATTTGGCACTGTGGCCAGACTTCATAGATATAAAGACTGGCATAGATCCTGGGTTCCTAAGTCCCTTCTGCTAACAGTGTGATTTTGGGCAAATCATATCTTTGAGTGGTTGGAAATGAAGGGTGAGATGCTTTTAATGCTAATTATTTTGAAGAATAATCCCAAATTAAATTCACTTAATAAAATGTAAAGGCTTCATAGAACAGAGCTTTGGGATTTCTTGGGAGGCATCTAGACTCTTCACATGACGTTTTAATTATTTTATCCATGAAATTTCAACAGTACTTCTGATGACGAGATTATCATCATCAGAATAGATAGCTTCTGAACTGCATCAGTGCGAACCAGTTGAGTGGCCTAGGTTATGTGACATCTCTGAAATGGTGTGCGTGGCCAGGACTGGATAATAGTCCTATTGTGCGTGCTCCTGGTGAGTCCCAGGTAGCTCTCCAAAGCCTATGCATCACAGCCACCTGGGACATCTTAAGCTACAGATGCCAGGCCCCTCTGCATACCTCCTTGGATCTGGGTTCTCTGGGGTTTGTTCTGAGAAACTCTAGATATTTTAGTCCTTGATTGATTCTAAGGTTCAGGACTAAAGGGAAAATGGCTCATAGATTAAAACCATGTCTGAACTACACATGTGTCAGGTTCTTCAGACCAAAAGACCTTGAGCCTCTTAAACCCCAGAACTGACAGTCAACTGTGTTCATATTTGCCAGAGTGGGGAACAAAGAACTAGTCAGGACCAGTTCCAGGATTGTTCAGACATGAAACAAGCATGCATCCTCTGCTGCCTACAGGAAAGATGACCAAGATGAGTTCCCACCAGACCCCACCCACTCAACAGTGAACTCTGTCTTTCAGTCCACCAAGACATACAGCCTCTCAGCAGAGATCACATGGGGAGATGATACTAAATCCATGATAGCATTAAAGGAGCAGAGATGGAAGGAGAGGTGGCCAGAGAGAAATAGACTGATCAAGTAAGGAGGGCCCTATCTCATTCATAATGGAGCTTCAAATTCTCGTGGCTAGTGAGCAACCATTCATTCAGAGCAGCAATGGGCGGGGTTTCATCCCCCAAAGCAGAGCATTTCATTGGCCTGAAGAAACTGACAACCCAAGCAGGACATGGTAGTACACACCTGTAACCCCAGATATTCTCAAGGTTAAAGAAGAGGATTGCCAGGGAAGCCTAGAAAACATAATGAAACTCTGTCTCTGATGATAGAAAAAAAATCTGGCAACTTAGAAAAGTAGTTAGCCTTGGCGTCTTCCAGCTGTGAAAGCCCAAGTATAAAACCAAGACTGTAACTAGCTTCCTTCGTGGCACCTGCAGCACCAGTCTATCCTAGTCCAAAGTTGTTTACAGAGCATCCCTTGACCTTGGAACTCTTGTAAGAGATGTCCTCCAAACATGTAGCTCTGTGCAGAAAGGTGCTGGGCAAAGAAGGTCTGCAATCCTTCAGTAAGGAATGTCCTGGCTGTTGCAGCTCATTCATGATTGCCAGCGTACCAGGGGCTCGGATATGAATGTATTGTCCTTGAAGGTCAAAGGTTATTTTATGTTGGGTGGCTGTGGTGGAAAGAGGTAGGCAGGAGTTCTAGAGTAATTCTTTTCTCTTACACCAAGTATCTGAGCCCAGATCAATATCCTACTACCACAGGTTCACGTACCTCCTCTCCTGAAATAGTGATAAACAGCTTGAAGCATCCTAATAGCTCCCTAGACATCATACTTTTGTGGTAAAACCTCAAATGTCAGACAGGAGGAAGCAAGATGGAACCTGAGTGATCACAGCTGTTTCAAGCATGTGTGTTAATTAGCCATGAAGAGTCTTTAAGTACCAGAATCTTTAAGAGAATCCCAAAGGAGAGGGATGCTTTCTACCAGGGTCACTCTTGTCTTCACAGTGGTCACAGCAGTAACCATCTTTCCCATCTTTCTGTAGCCATCAAGCTCTCTGGAGACCTTTTTTGATTCCCTGGTGGCCCAAGCAAAGATTCCGAACATTTTCTCCATGCAGATGTGCGGGGCTGGATTGCCAGTAGCTGGATCTGGTACCAACGGAGGTAGTCTTGTGGGTATCTTTCAGTCTTAAAGGGATGAAAAATCACAAATGATTGGGGTTTTCATTTTATTAAAATCAAACCAGAACTGTCAGAGACCAGTCTAACATAGGTCCTGTTCAGATCCCACATAGAAAATATTTAACTGCTACTAAAATATTAGGCACCATAACAGAATTTAAGGATAATTCAACAAACTTGTCTTAAACCTTTAAAAAGATGGATAATGGTCCTACCATCTAGAAATATGATTCTCATTGTTTCTCCAAATCCCACTCCAGTTGTCTTATTGCTCTTTGAGAGTATGCAGAGCAGCTGGCTTTCAGTGGGAAGATCTGCCAGCAAGTAAGGGACATTGTGAAGAGACAGCAGATAGCTCTCCTCTAGACAAGGCATATATACCTATGATTTCATATATTTGATCAGAGACAAGACCACCATGTCCCTCCCTTCTTCCCTCCCCCTTCCCTCCCTTTTCTTTGTTCCATCACTACATAGGCACATACTACCCAATAAAAATGTTTAGAATGAAATGGACTTAGGGCAACCTACCTCACAGGAGTAATGTAGGCTGAACTTCCCTGCAGGGGAAGTCAGAGTACAGAAGACATCTCTTTGAGAGGGTGTCTATGTCCTGTTCTCTGTTCAGCAGGATCAGCACTTGTCATTGCCTTTGACTAATAGTCTCCATGCCCCAAGTACGTTTGTCTCCTTCTGAAGAGACAAGGTGGCCTAGCGTAGTGGGGTAACAATATTTTTGCAAAACAATGTCTTGGTTAGGAAATTTTGTGGTCTGTTTCCTTCACCTCTGACTTTTGAGGCAGTAAATCGATGCCAGTCAGCATGGTTTACTATTTTATTACATTTGGTTGAGGGAACTCTCAGCATCATAAACCTGGAGCTATATTCCTGGAATACCAACTGGTAGAACATCTTTGTCAGTCTAAGGCAAAGTATTGTGGGACATGGCCACACACACACATATACACACACACACACACATTTCATAAATGGATAGTTTCAAGCATCAATATTTGCTGTAGAACATCAGAATAAAGTGAAGGTGCTTTTTTGGGTGATGTGTTACCCTAAGTAAATGCTTCCCTATGGAAGCTATTGATATAGTCACATAGATTTCACCTCTCACATCTGTAACTGTTTTTCCCCCCAGGTCCTGGGTGGAATTGAACCAAGTTTGTATAAAGGAGATATCTGGTATACCCCAATTAAAGAGGAATGGTACTATCAAATAGAGATCCTGAAATTGGAAATTGGGGGCCAGAGTCTTAACCTGGACTGCAGAGAGGTGAGTGTTCTCCATTCCTGATGGATTCTGTCTGTAGGGTGCTTGCTGGAGAAACTTCAACATTTAACCAGTACCTGAGCATGAGCTCAAAAGGCATGTCATATTACTAACATTAGGTTAACTGAGAAGATGCTTACAGAAAGACATAGATCCTTTATCTGTGATGAGTTCAAATCAGTAAATTAGAGCCCCCCCCACACACACACTACAGCCTCCTCCTGATCTCCTGGAAAAATTAGTATAAGATGGTGAGTATGGGCAACAGTGTTCAACTTCATTTTCCTCTTCCCCAGTCATCTTGGCCAGATGGTTCCTCAACTCTATTTAAAAAGAATCTTTATCAGGATAGAGAATGGAAATTAACTGTCATCAGTTTATCCTCCTTATCTCTGACACACACACACACACACACACACACACACACACACACGACTCTAATTAGAAGACTCCTAAAGATGCTTAAGCTTAACAGTGTCACTAGGCAGGTCTACACACAGCTGTTACACTGTACATATACAATCTCACACTGTGTTTGGCTTCATTTGTATTCTGGCATTAGAATTATGACAACTTGAGGAAGTTGTCCTGTGAGCCAGTTTTTGATGGCTTCTGAAGCTCACCAGGCAGTGACTGTATAACACCCTGTAGTACTTCCTGTCTTGTTGGCTCTCACTTGTCTCCACATGGCCCTGAATTCTCATGATCACAAACACCTCTAATCAATGTTCCCTACCCCAGTGCTATAGGGTTGGATCCAAAGTCCACAAATCTACAGTGTCAGAGGCCCTTAGTTATAAGTGAAGACTCCAAACTTGTATCAAATGAAATGGAGTACAAATCATGTATTATATGTGTATTGTTATTAAATTTCCTTCCAGAAGGCAAATAGGGGGTATTAAGAATTATCTTTCTCTTTCTGTTGATAATATAATAGAAAAGTAGATTTTGAACAGTTTGTTGAAGTTATTTTTTAAAGGTGTATTTTAATTTCTAAAGTCCAGTGGCCCCATCCCTCTGCCCAGCATGAAGGGAGAGCAACTTGGGCAGCTCCAGAAAGGTAAAAAGCTCTTCCTAGGAGCTATGGGTTATGGTCCTGTCCTTTTCTTGTGCCTCAGTTTCCTTATCTATGGAGTGAAAATGCTGAGCTCTGGAGTATAAAATGGATAAGTCACCACTGAGCTACTAGGGTTGTGTGATAAAAATGGGGTCACAGAATATTGGTAGGGTACCCAGCACTGCTCAGTGTCTTCTCCCTTCCCTGTTTCAGTATAACGCAGACAAGGCCATTGTGGACAGTGGTACCACACTCCTGCGCCTACCCCAGAAGGTGTTTGATGCAGTGGTGGAAGCTGTGGCACGCACATCTCTGGTGAGTTCCAATATGCTTGGGGATTTTCTAGAGCATAGCTGCATGTTGTAAGTCTCTGAACTATATTACTCAGTGTTCTAAAGATTTTAAAGAGCAGGTTGTTTTGTAAACTGTTGCTTTTGAAACTCACTTATCAAGTTACCTTTTGATGTAAATCTATCTGCTATACCTTCATGTCAACTTCAGAGAGTTTGGTTCTGAGCATGCACTACTTCCAGTGTTTTAACTAATAGTTGAAGTGGCACAAGAATGTTTTTTATCTAAGGTAAAAAAAATCAACTTCAGTATGATTATATCATATACTGCTTAATGGTAGTAATATGGTCTGAGGACAGCATTGCCAAGTGATGCTGTTGTTGGGAGAGCATCATAAGATGCACTTAGACAAAACTGGGTAATGTGGGCCTAATCATCAGATGCAAAGGTGGACAAGATGGCTCACTGGGTAAAGGTGCTTGCCATTCAAGTCTGACATCCTGAGTTGGATCCCTAGAACCCACATACAGGTAGAAAAGGGAACCAACTCCACAGATGTCCTCCATATGAGTGGTATACCACATGTGTGGTCGCTCTATATATGTTTACACATTCATAATACTAATGTACATCCACAATACTAATAATAATTAATAGAGTCTTAAAAATAAGCAAACAGAAAACACATAATATGTGGGCATATTTTATGGCTTTGTAGTAAACTTTATAAGTATAAGTACACAAAATAATCCTGAAGAGTGTGGTACATCAATGAATAAGCCAGTTGCATAGTGTCTGCTGTCACTCTGCTTTTATTCAGCTGTCAGAACAGCAGGCATGCTCCACCAGCACCACCACAGACCTGTAAGCGAAGCGCTGGGCCATAATGTCTCGAGACAGTAGGAATGGCCCCCTCCATTACAATCTTGGGACCCCCACTGTTTCCTCCATGCTGTCAATGGTAGAAAAACTTATCTAGCACATAACCGTGTGCTAAAGTAACAGCACAATTGCATTTGTATCCTTTAAAACAAAACAAGCCCCAAATCTATTTCCTTATTGCTCTTCATTTAACCTGGAATGGAATCTAAACATCTTATAGAAAACAAACCAGTTGGCCAAAGTAACATTTGTTTGCTGGCCGTGTCCTGAAATATGAATATATCTGGTTGGGGGAAGTGTATTAGTTACGGTTTCCTAAAGAAGCAGAACAGGTAGAATGAATATATATGATTTATTGGATGGACTCACAATAAACAAACATTGGCTGACAGCTGACAGTCAAGACTAGCCATGAGAAACAGCATAGCCTTTGAGAATTGCCTACTGTTTCTCACAGCATCATCCCAATATTCCAGGGAGTGTAGACCAGTAGTATAAACCAAAAGCATCTGCCCAGCACAGAGAAGATGGCACAGTGGATAAAGCACCTATTCAAGCATGAGAACTAGAATTTAGAGCTCCAGAAGCCATGTCAAAGCAGGCATGGGCATGGTGGTTTCTAGAAATTCTGTACTAGGATGACAGAGATAGGTTCCTCTGAGCAGGCTGGCTAGCTAGACAAACAGGAATTGGTGTTTCAGGTTCAGCAAAAGGCCTTCCTCAATAGACTGAAGTGTTCAGGCCTCCACAGGTCTTAGTTAGGGTTTCTGTTACTGTGATAAAACAGCATGACCCGGTTCCTTTGGCACACGGGAGCTGGGCAGCTCTACAGCTATCTGGGCATGTATCCTGCAGGGAAGCGTCTGACCTGCAGGGATTCCTGCCGTTAGACGGAGCTCTGGTCCGAGGTCACCACCATCTTGGATCCTGTGACAAAGCGGCCAGCTCAGTCGGGTACGCAGAGGACACCAGAGTGAAGGATTGCTCAGGACACAGCCTGCCTGGGTTCCTTCCACATGAGGGAGCAGGGCAGCTCTACAGCTGCCTGGGCACGTAACCTGTGGGGGAACATCTGACCTGCAGGGAGTCCCACGGTAAAAGGGAGCTGGGTGGTCTGAGGTCCCCACCATCTTGGCTCCTGTGGCCAAGCAGCCAGTTCAGCCAGAGACCTGTGCCACATCTGACACAGAGAAGATCCCACATCCTGATACTCTCTAGAGAACCGGGAGGAGCAGGTTAATCGCCACTGACCCTTTGCATCAGATGTGGTAGACCTGTGCCATATCTGACAAGATCTGACATGGCAAATATCCTACTTCCTGATACTCTCTCAAGAACGGACAGGAGCAGGTTATTCGGTAGAAGCAGGGCATCCGAGAACCAGTATCAGCAGAGCATTTGAAATCCAGCAGCAAGTGCTGTCCTGGGCCATTTGCCCTACAGAGTGATCAGTGCTTGGAGGGGGACCTCACAGCATCCACCATCTTCACTAGCGGGCGGACCAGACAGACAAAACCAGGTACACAGAGTATAGCATTGCTTGGGACAAGGCACACTAGGGCTCCAACGGCACCCAAGAGTAGGGCAGCACATTAGCAATCTGTGCCAGGGGAAACCCAGTCATCCAGGGGTGTGGAAATAGCCTTACAGGCCCACAGGAGGTCCAAGCACCAGCCAGTAACAGCAGGACCAACTAATGCCAGAAATAACCAGAAGGCAAATGCAGGAACATTACTAACAGAAATCAAGGCAATATGGCAGCATCTGAACCCAATTCTCCAACAACAGCAAGTCCTAGATACCCCAACACACCAGAAAAACAAGATTTGAATTTAAAATCACTGGTCATGATGCTGTTAGAGGAACACAAAAAGGACATAAATAAATCTTTTAAAGAAATACAGGGGAACATGACTAAGTTAGAAGCCCTTACAATGGAAACACAAAAATCACTTAAAGAAATTAGAAGAATATGGGTCAACAGATAGAAGCCAATAAAGAGGAAATGCAAAATTCACTTAAAGAAATGCAGGAGAAATTGAGTCAACAAGCAGATGTCATGAAAGAGGAAACACAAAAATCTCTTAAAGAATTACAGGAAAACACAAACAAACAAGTGAAGGAACTGAGCAAAACAATCCAGGATCAAAAAAGAGAAGTAGAAACAACTAAGAAATCACAAAGGGAGACAACACTGGAGATAGAAAACCTTGGGAAGAAATCAGGGGCCATACATGCAAATATCAACAACAGAATGCAAGAGATAGAAGAATATCAGATGCTGAAGATACCATAGAAACCATTGACTTAACAGTCAAAGAAAATGTAAAATGCAAAAAGCTTGTAACCCAGAACATCCAGGAAATCCAGGACACAATGAGAAGGAAAAAAAAAAAAAAACAACTAAGGATTATAGGTATAGATGAGAGTGAAGATTTACAACTGAAAGGGCCAGCAAATATTCTCAACAAAATTATGGGAGAAAACTTCCCTAACCTAAAGAGAGAGATGCCCATGAATATACAAGAAGCCTACAGAACTCCAAACAGACTGGACCAGAACAGAAACACCTCCCATCACATAATAATCAAAATCTCAAATGTACTAAACAAAGAAAGAATATTAAGAGCAGTAAGAGAAAAAGGCCAAGTAACATATAAAGGAAGACCTATTAGAATCACACCAGACTTCTCAACAGAGACCATGAAAGCTAGAAGATGAAGATCCTGGGCAGATTTCCTACAGACTCTAAGAGAACAAAAATGCCAGCCCAGACTACTATATCCAGCAAAACCCTCAATCACCATAGATAGAGAAACAAAGATATTCCATAATAAAACCAAATTTACACAATATCTTTCCACAAACCCAGCCCTACAAAGGATAATAGGTGGAAAACTCCAATACAAGGAGGGAAACTACACCCTGGAAAAACCAAGATAGTAACCTTCTTTCATCAAACCCAAAAGAAGATAACCACTCAAATATAAAAATAACATCAAAAAATGACAGGAAGCAATAATCACTATTCCTTAATATCTCTTAACATCAATGGACTCAATGCCCCAATAAAAAGACATAGACTAACAGACTGGATATGTAAACAGGACCCTACATTTTGCTACTTGCAGGAAACACACCTCAGTGTCAAAGGCAAACACTACCTCAGAGTAAAAGGCTGGAAAACAATTTTACAAGCAAATGGTCTTAGGAAACAAGACAGAGTAGCCATTCTAATATCAGATAAAATTGACTTTCAACCTAATATCATCAAAAGAGACACAGAAGGAAACTTCTTACTGATCAAGGGAAAAATCCACCAAGAACAACTCTCCATTCTGAACATCTATTCTCCAAATGCAAGGGCACACTCATTCGTAAAAGAAATGTTACTAAAGCTCAAAGCACACATTGCACTTAACACAATAATTGTGGGTGACTTCAACACTCCACTCTCCTCAATGGACAGATCAGGAAAACAGAAACTAAACAGGGACACAGCTTTGGACCAATTAGATTAACAGATATATATAGAACATTTCATCCTAAAGCAAAAGAATATACCTTTTTTCAGCCCCTCATGGTACCTTCTCCAAAATCAACCATATAAAGTAGTCACAAGACAGACCTCAACAAATATAAGAAGATCGAACTAATCCAAAGCCTCCTATCAGATCACTATGGATTAAGAGTGGTCTTCAATAGCAACAAAAACAACAGAAAGCCCACATACACATGGAGGCTGAACAATACTCTACTCAGTGATACCTTGGCCAAAGAAGAAAAAGAAATCAAAGACTTCTTAGAATTTAATGAAAATGAAGGCAAAACATACCTAAATCTATGGGACACAATGAAATCAGTGCTAAGAGGAAAACTCATAGCCCTGAGTGCCTCCAAAAAGAAACTGGAGAGAGCATACACTAGGAGCTTAATGGCACACCTGAAAGCCCTAGTGTGACCTCCTCCTGCCCACTCTTCTAAAAGAATAGCAGCCAGCAACTTGATCTGCCCACCTCATTGAAGAACAAGAAGAACCAGTTTCCAGCCTTCAGGGGAGGGGCTTGGTCTGCCTTTGTTTCTTGGGAGAGGGATTAAAGATGGAAACTTGAACCAGAAGCCATGTGTTTTTGTGTCTCTCCATGTGTTTTCTCTTGCCACCCTTTCCAATAACCATCTCTCCTTCCAGAGAACCCGCGGTTAGAATGGATGAGCTGGACTCTACACCCTAGAACAAAAAGAAGCTAATTCACCCAGGAGGAGAAGAAAACAGGAAATCATCAAACCCAGGGCTGAAATCAATCAAGTGGAAACAAAGAGAACCATACAAAAAATTCAACAAAACCAGGAACTGGTTCTTTGAGAAAATCAACAAGATAGATAAACCCTTAGGCAGACTACCCAAAGGGCACAGAGACAGTATCTAAATTAACAAAATTAGAAATGAAAGGGGAGATATAATATAACAACAGAAACTGAGGAAATTCAAAAAATCATCAGATCTTACTACAAAAGCCTATACTCAACACAACTGGAAAATCTGGAGGAAATGGACATTTTCCTAGACATATACCAAATACCAAAATTAAATTAGGATCAAATAGATCATCTAAACAGTCCCATAACCCTAAAGAAATACAAGGGGTCATAGAGAGCCTTCCAACCAAAAAAAAAAAAGCACAGAACCAGATGGTTTTAGTGCAGAATTTTATCAGACATTCAAAGAAGACCTAACACCAATACTCTTCAAATTATTCCACAAAATAGAAACAGAAGAAATACTACCCAATAAGTTCTACGAAGCCACAATTACACTGATACCAAAACCACACAAAGATACAGCAAAGGAGGAGAACCACAGGGCAATATCCCTTATGAATATCGATGCAAAAATATTCAATAAAGTTCTTACCAACCGAATCCAAGAACACATCAAAACCATCATTCACCATGATCAAGTAGGCTTCATCCCAGGAATGCAGGGTTGGTGCAATATTCAGAAATCCATCAGTGCAATCCACTACATAAACTCAAAGAAAAAAAACCACATGGTCATTTCATTAGATGCTGAAAAAGCATTTGACAAAATTCAGCATCCTTTCATGCTGAAAGTCTCAGAAAGAACAGGAATTCAAGGCCTGTACCTAAACATAGTAAAAGCAATATACAGCAAACCAGTAGCCAGCATCAAACTAAATGGAGAGAAACTTGAAGCAATCCCACTAAAACAGGAACTAGACAAGGCTGCCCCCTCTTTCCATATCTTTTCAATATAGTACTTAAAGTTCTATATAGAGCAATTAGACAACACAAGGAGGTCAAAGGGATACAAATTTGAAACAAAGAAGTCAAACTATCACTATTTGCAGATGATATGATAGTATACTTAAGTGACCCAAAAACTCAACCAGTGAACTCCTACAGCTGATAAACAACTTCAGCAAAGTGGCCAGATATAAAATCAACTCAAGTAAATCAGTAGCCTTTCTATACTCAAGGAATAAACAGGCTGAGAAATAAATTAGGGAAATGACACCCTTCACAATAGCCACAAACAATATAAAGTATCTTGGTATGACTCTACCAAACGAGTGAAAGATCTGTATGTCAAGAACTTCAGGTCTCTGAGGAAGGGAATCAAAGAAGACCTCAGAAAATGGAAAAATCTTCCATGCTCGTGGATTGGCAAAATTAATATAGTAAAACTGGCCATCTTGCCTAAAGTAATATACAGATTCAATGCAATCCCCATCAAAATCCCAACTCAGTTCTTCATAGAGTTAGAAAGAGCAATTCTCAAATTCATCTGGAATAACAAAAAACCCAGGATAGCTAAAACTATTCTCAACAGCAAAAGAACTTTAGGGGGAATCAGTATCCTTGACCTCAAGCGGAACTACAGTGCAATAGTGTTAAAAAACTGCATGGTATTAGTGCCATAACAGGCAGGTAGATCAAAGGAATAGGATTGAAGACCCAGAAATGAACCCACACACCTATGGTCACTTGATCTTTGACAAAGGAGCTGAAACCATCCAGTGGAAAAAAGATAGCCTTTTCAACAAATGGTGCTGGTTCAACTGGAGGTCAACATGCAGAAGAATAGGAATTGATCCATTCTTACCTCCTTGTACTAAGCTCAACTCCAAGCAGATCAAGGACCTCCACATAAAACCAGATGCACTGAAACTAATAGAAAAGAAACTGGGGAAGACCCTTGAGGACATGGGCACAGGGGAAAAGTTCCTGGACAGAACACCAATAGCTTATGCTCTAAGATCAAGAATTGACAAATGGGACCTCATAAAATTACAAAGGTTTTGTAAGGCAAAGGACACCTTCAAAAGGACAAAACGGCAACCAACAAATTGGGAATAGATGTTCACCAACCCTACATCTGACAGAGGGCTAATATCCAATATATACAAAGAACTCAAGAAGTTAAACTCCAGAGAGTCATATAACCCGATTTAAAAAAATTGGGTATAGAGCTAAACAAAGAATTTTCACCTGAAGAAATTCGAATGGCTGAGAAGCACCTTAAGAAATGTTCAACATCATTAGTGATTAGGGAAATGCAAATCAAAACAATCCTGAGATTTCACCTTATACCAGTCAGAATGGCTAAAATTAAAAACTCAGGAGACAGCAAGTTTTGGCGAGGATGTGGAGAAAAAGGAACACTCCTTCACTGCTGGTGGGAATGCAAGTTGGAACAACCACTCTGGAAATCAGTCTGGTGGTTCTTCAGAAAACTGGGCATGACACTTCCGGAGGACCCTGCTATACCACTCCTGGGCATATACCCAGAGGATTCCCCAGCATGCAATAAGGACACATGCTCCACTATGTTCATAGCAGCCTTATTTGTAATAGACAGAAGCTGGAAAGAACTCAGATGTCCCTGAATGGAGGAATGGATATAGAAAATGTGGTTTATTTACACAATGGAATACATGTCAGCAATTCAAAACAATGAATTCATGAAATTCTTAGGCAAATGGCTGAAACTGGGATATATCATCCTAAGTGAGGTAACACAATCACAAAAGGACACACATGGAATGCAGTCACTGATAAGTGGATATTGTCCCAGAAGCTCTGAATACCCAAAACACAATTTGCATATCAAATGATTCCCAAGAAGGAAGTAGAGGTCCCTGGTCCTGGAAAGGCTTGATCCAGCATTGTAGGGGAATACCAGGACAGAGAAGTAGGAGGGGTTGTTTGGAGAAAGGTGGAGGGAAGAGGGCTTATGGGACTTATGGAGAGGGGGGGAACCGGGAAAGGGAAAATCATTTGGAATGTATACAAAGAATATAGGGGGGAAAAAAACAGCATGGCCAAAAGAAACCTGGAGAACAGGTTTATTTCAGTTTGCAACTTTATAGTCCATCACCAAGGAAAGTCGGGGCAGGAACTCAAGGCCAGAACCTGAAGGCAGGAGCTGATGCAGAACCCATGGGGAAGTGCTGCTTACTGGCTTGCTCCCTATGGCTTACTCAGCCTGCTTATAGCACCCAGAAACACTTGTCCAGGGGTGGTCCTACCCACAGTGAACTTGGTTCCTACATCAACCAAGTAAAGGCACCCCAAACCAATCCAGCGGGGCATTTTGTCAACTAAGAGTCCTCCTCAGATATGTTTAGGTCTGTGTAAAGTTGATGTAAAATTAACCAGCACAACACACATATACACATTTGCAACTGCACCTGCATACATCAGCACACACATGTATGCATACAT
This sequence comes from Apodemus sylvaticus, assembly GCF_947179515.1. NCBI lineage: Eukaryota > Metazoa > Chordata > Mammalia > Rodentia > Muridae > Apodemus > Apodemus sylvaticus. The sequence goes on along the minus strand of NC_067486.1, from coordinate 582,643 downwards.
ACTTTCACTCATTGATAACATATGCACACATTAAAAATACCAGTCTATGCAGCACTGGATGTCAAATAGTGTGTATATATTTGTTACTTGTTCATGACTGGGGCAGGTACCTCAGAGAAGGGTTTATGTTATTCTTGTTTTCTAGGGTGTCAGCCCTACACAGTGGGGAAATTGGGGCATGGCAGAAAAGCTTGTCAGGCCAGTCAGGACACAGAGAAAGGGAATACAGGAGAAGGCCAGGGCACTATAAAGCTCTATACTCTCCCGCAGTGCCCTCTTCAAGCTGGACTGTACCTCCCACCTTAACCAACTCCCCTCAGGAAGTAATGTCAGTTAGGTCAGCTCCCCAGTATTGAATCACTTCCAGAATTCCAACAAACACGGAACATTCCATGTTCAGTATATACTAAGTAAAATTAAACCCCATCCAATTTCTCTCTGGTAGCAGGGACCCTTCAGGGAAGCACCCTGGTTCCATCTTGGGGCTGTTGAGACTGTATTTCCATCTGTCACTTGTAACTGTCACCTCTGTCGTCTATGTCTTCTCCCATTGAGACTTTCATAGTGGCTGCTAGGCTGGAAGATGCATGTGGGCTACTAGGGAAGCCAGTGTGCAAACAATCAGTGTCTTGCACAGCTTAGCCTGCTGACTGTTCAGCCTGCCCTGCTGCCTGTTGCCCTGATACCTGCTTCCCGCTGCCCCGTTGCCCCACCCCGACCTCCACCACCACCCTCCCCACTCTGCTCCCCCCACCCTCCCACCCCACCCCCTGCTGGCTGCCCACTGCCTGCTGCTGCTCCTCTTATTCTGACAGGTCACCAGTGCTGCCCTCTTCTGTCTTTTCTCTGCATGAACCTGAGCAGCAAGGGGCAGGAGGGAGACCAGGTTGGTCAGATCCCAGCCACTGACAGAAAAGTGGATAACCATGGCTGTATGTCAGAAACCAGCAAAAATGTAGACCCAAGAGGGGCTTCGGTTAGTCTGTCCCCAAATTACAGAAGCCTGGATCTCTACGGGAAGAACACCCGGCAAGAGTGTGTGCGCAGGGGTTGGTTTCCAATGTCAGGCAGTGGTCCAGAGCAGCCATGCCAAAAGCAGAACAACTCCCTATCTTTGCCCACAGCTGCTACACCCCAAAAACTGCCAAGTCAGTCTTTCCATGCTGTAAAGTTAGAATTCTTGCTAAAAATCAGACCCTATTTAAAATAAGGAGCATATGCCCAGTGCTTAAATATAAGTATGTCCTCTGCGGGAGTAGAGTGAGCCTTCAGGCTCTACATTCTGAGCTTTGAGGGATTTACAAGAATCACAGGGACCAGCGTAGTCTCAGGTGTGCAGTTGCCAGAGAGCCACAGTCAGCCTTCGCATGCAGCTGGGCAGGTGCGTGGAGGGGTGAGGGGTTCGTACCCTGAGTTCATCTCAGCATCTCATGACTTAAGCAAACCAGGAGACAGAGGCTAGGAGCTTACAGCATTTGTTTGCTGTGTCTAAAATTATCTCATGATTTCATTTAGCACCTGAATTAGGAAGGAAAGGCAGGAGATAGTCAGCTTTGGGTGAGGCATGTTCTAGTAGTGTGTATCCTTTGCCTTACAGTGCAGGGACTCTGGGCATTGATCCCTTTTATTATAGGACTCATGGGAAGCCCATCCTCTTGGCCTGGGTTTCTTCCTACTTAAGCAAAGGGCTAGATCCAGACTGGAAGAAACTAAAATGTCTGGGCATTTGTCCCTCAGTGTGCATCATTCAGGCAGAATGTAGAAGGAATGGTTTCTAGATCTGTGTATAAAAGGAGCCCCAAGCTCTAGTCAACCTAGCTATGGTATCCCAGCTGTGGCTCAGCCCAGGACCTCCTTGACTGTCAAATTCATAATCAAAATGGCACCTACACAAAGTGTCTTCCAACTTTAAAACTGACCTGAGCTTGGAATACAGCAACCCCTAGGGAGACTGTCCCGCATATTTTCAGGGACCTCCAGATCTGACCTGTACCATCTAGGCACTTGCCTGGCCTTCCTGGACTCAGTCTTCATTACACATGGGAACTGGTTGTGCATTTCACTGGAACACTGGGTGTTCCTTGGAGGCCCATGCACTCCTAGCTCTGTGAAATCCAGCAAGATGATGAATCCTCCATCCTGACTAGCTCATCAGTGAAAAGGTCTTATGGTCCTATTGGTGATCCATCACTTCTGTAAAAGACAAACATGCATTAGCACCAGCAATAGAAACCTGACAAGTCTACTCTGGCTGTGTGGGAGGATTAGCAGGTGGCTTTGTACTTCAGAGGGTGGGTGATGGCACCTAGCATGTGCCATTGTTACACACAGCACCCACCCAGCGTTCAGGATGTAAGTATCACCTGTTTCTTAGGACTGGCTCCTGGACTTGGCTTCTCCCAGTCTCAGGAATAACCTGTCCTCCCCCATTACCATCTGCTAGAGGGTACACATCTGTCCTAAACATTCCCTAGATCTCAGAGAACTCGGCACAGATGAGCTGTCCACATTCCCACTTAATCACATCTGAGGTACTGCTGAGTACAGACTTGGCAAAGTGGAGTGCAGGCTTTGCTGCTTCACAAGAGCCCTCTTCTCCCTCAGCCTCCTTTACCTGTCCCTGGCACCCAATGGGCAGCTTCCTGTCAGCACCTTTGCTGTGCCTCTGCCTCTCTCACTCCCAGCCCTGAGCTCTTGCCAGGGAAGCCCCACTGGTGACACTCCAACCCCCTTGGCCACATGCCCCCATAGCTCTGTCAGACACATTCCTTCTACCAATATCTGGCTCAGGCACAGACCAGGACCTGACGCTGAGATGGAACAAGTCTAAAGAGCCTGTTAATTCCCCTGTAGGTGAGTGGCACCACCTTTCCAGGTCCTGATGGACAGCATAGGAGGCTACCTTTCGGTCCTGAGTGTCACTCGCTTTCCCCACACGTGTTCCTCAGTGTTGAGTTTGTGTAGATATTGGGCCCACTCAGTGAGACCTACACAGGCACAGGTGAGGGACACTGCCCTGAGAAGTTCTAGGTTTAAGAACAGGGTCATTCATTACCAGGAAGCAAGATTTGTGACCATGAGCTGCCCCAGGGAAAAACTAAGTGGGAGACAACTGAAGCAGTGTGCTATTGTTAAGATAGGAGTTAGGGAGGTTTTCTGGATGAGGTGGGGTCTGGACTGAGGTCTTAAGGAGGAATTTTAAGAACAGTGCACTAGGAAGCAACTAGTAGAAGTGAATCCCTGGAGTCCAAAGGCAGGCAATGACCCAGAGTGCCTTGAAGGCCACCATGATAGGTGGTTTTAACTGTCATATTGACATAAACTAGACATAGGAGGAAAATTGCCATTAAAGAATTGTCTAGTTCAGGTTGGCCTGTGGGCATGTCTGTGGGGATTGTCTAGATTGCTCACTGAAATAGAATACCCTGCCCACTGTAGGTGGAACTGTTCCCTAGCCTGGGCCTCCCAGATTGTGAAAGAGTTGAGAAAACAGGGTAGAGGCAGCCAGACAGCACAAGTCAGTTTCTCTCTGCTCTGAACTGTGAGTGTAGCTTGACCAGCCACATCACCCTCCACATATCAGCTGTAATGAACTGTAACATGAATTGTAAGAGGAATGATCAATTCGCTTTCCCCTGAGTTGCTTCTCATCGGGGTATTTTATGACAGCAACAGAAATAAAACTATATTAGATACTTTTAGAATATTTTTCTTTTATTGCTGTGTGTCCTGGAGTGAGCTGCTACACCTCTCTATGCTTCAGTTCCTTCCCTGGTAATGTGAGAGGGTAATGTGTGTGGTAACACACACAGGTTGGTGTGTTAGAAGGCTAAAGTAGTCATTTGCAAAGCATTTATCACAGCTAAACCCAGGAAGTGATCTGAGTGTCTTTGCAGTTTTAATAATTATTATTGTGTCATCACCATCTCTCTTCCAGGAGACTGATGTCCCTGTCACTCTGTCCAAATGAGATGTTGTTTATCCCTGTGGGCGTCTAGCGCTGGGACCATGGAAGCGGAGAGCTGTTTCCTGTTATGTACCAGGCTGGTGCCTGCTTCTCACAGGATCTGTTTTGTCTAGATTCCAGAGTTTTCTGATGGCTTCTGGACGGGGGCCCAGCTGGCATGCTGGACAAATTCTGAAACACCATGGGCGTATTTCCCTAAGATTTCTATCTACCTGAGAGATGAGAATGCCAGTCACTCTTTCAGGATCACCATTCTGCCACAGGTACAAACCTGGTTTGTGCTCTTCACATGTAACTCACAAAATCAAATCTCACTCATAACTAGGACCCTGTGGCCACCACCTTGTTGCTCCTTCTTGCTCCTGCAGGTCTGCTTGTCTCTCAGTCTACCTTATATAGCAGGGAGTGAGTGAACATGTCTTAACTCAAGCCTGGGATGTTATGGTCTCATCTCACATGTCGGCATAATAATCCCATGTGTCTTTCCATCATCAAATGCCGTGGTTGATAGTGGCATTCTGAGAATGCCAGTGTCCATGGCCAGTGAGTTCAATAACCTGGGAGGTGGTGTAGAATCAGCAGAAAGTGAGATCTGACCACGTGTTAAGGTTCAAGCAAGTGGCCTCGAATAGCTTGAGCTATTATTATTTATACAGAAATTTAGAATATGCATTCAAACATATGCTGTTTCACATTGTCCTTTAATCATTATCCAAGAATCTCAGCAAGTACTTACTAAAATTTATTTTTAATAAGTTTCCTTGTTTCCTTGTGGAAACAATGTTAACCTTTACAATATATAATTACAATTCAAATGATTATGTCATAGATAAGTATACCTGAATATTGGGAGCCAAATAAGTATTGTATTGCAAGCCAAATGATTATATCTAGCCAGACATATTCAGTTTGAATTGTATGCGGGCCACCAACAGGTATGAAGTTTCAAGGTAAAAGACAATAGAATCCAAACATAAACTTAACAACAGTATAACTTTTGTATTTTATCACCATCTGATTCAGAAAGCTCACGCTATGTTTTAAGTTGTCTTCATGTCATTATCTGAGTTAGTTTTATAGTATGGTTCTTCTCTATACAGCTTTTCCATAAAGAGCAGAAATTAACAATCAACCTTTTTCCCATCAACCCATACCATTTCCTTCTTTTAGGTAAGCCCTTACCTAAGGCAAAGATGAATCTATTCAACTTATATTTCTTTTAAGAGCATACCAAATTTTACACACTAACTTATCATAAGAATGAACTAACTTGTCCCGAGAATGAACTCTTTATTGTTGACCCTTAGGCCCTATCTCTTTAGGCCCTATCTAAAGGTTTTGAGGGTTCCATCACTACAATGTATTAGCAATTTTAGGTCCTCAGAAGAAGTAGTTGACATTCCAAGCCCCTTCCTTTTTCTTCATATATTCCTATCAGTTTTTGAGACCATCCAATAAGTATTTTTTTAAGGTCTTGATCAATCATATCTTTACTTAACCTTTTAAGTAAGCAGGAGTCCTGGTGCCATCTCCCAAAGACTCACAGTTGTTCCGGATATCATTCCCATTGGTCCTTGCCAAGTGAGAGAGAAGCTCAAAGAGCCTGCCTTGAGGAGGTCATCCCCAGAATACACGTGTACACACACACTCACATGTTACCATTATAATCATCATCATCATCATCATTATTATTATTATTTAAAACAGCCCCTAGCCAAACAGGAAATTCTGGGTTTCTTCATACTCTCAGTGTAAATACTGCCAGCTGTCTGATTATGCTACTTTGGTTTAAGGTGGAGAAGTGCCTTTTTTTTTATGAGTTCATTAAGATTAAGTGTTCTCATAGATTACAAAATATATGGTCTGGAATTATTTAATTATTTATTTTAGGCAGGGTCTTACCATACAGCCCTGGCTGGCCTGGCCTAGAACTCACTGTGCAGGCCAGACTAGTCTTAAACTGAAGTTTGCCTGCTTTTGTCTCCCAAGTGTGGAGTTCTTCCTGGAAGAGACATACACAAGTACCAGATAAGTGATAACAAACACACTCTGAGTCACATCTGGCCACTTATCCATGCCTGTCATTTGCTTTATATTTGATACATAATCTTTTGCTTCTGTGTAGTTTGTTCATTCAGAGGTAAGAGGTACATTGTACATGTACTTGGGAAACCTCCAAAACCTTAGATCCTGACACCACTGTGGAAACTAACTATATCCTCCACCTAATTTATCCTCTCTGGAAGTCATGTGCCTCATTTAACGTTGGCCAAGCTTCATCTCACACATTCATGTCACGCCCATTTGCCAAGCCCCTACTCCAGACTAAGGTCCCAGACTGCAGGGAAGGGGTGAGTAACTCCTCACCTTGAGGCAGTGCTTACTGACTGATAGTCTAAAAGTACAAGATGGCTAGTGAAGAGTCAGTGCCTTGGTATAAAGCACTGTACTCATATGTACACAGCCACATTCAGAAACAAACACACATACGCTTAATTAAAATTTTTAAAATCTTTGAAAAATAAAGTTGATTGAGACAGTTTTGATCTCATGTCCCAGATGCCTGGAATGATGTCATTGTCTCCCTTGATCTCTGGGAGAGGGCCTTAGGGCACAGTGGGACTTCCAGTTTTATGCTCTTGTGTAATCCATGCTTTGTCCTGTGTCTTTGCCCTTGCTTCTTCAACAAACAGCTCTACATTCAGCCCATGATGGGAGCTGGTTTCAATTATGAATGCTACCGTTTTGGTATCTCCTCTTCCACAAATGCGCTGGTGATTGGTGCCACTGTGATGGAGGGCTTCTACGTGGTCTTTGACAGAGCTCAGAGGAGGGTGGGCTTTGCTGTGAGTCCCTGTGCAGGTAAGTGTGGCTTGCATGGCATAGGAACACCCTAAAAGAGGGCTTTGGTAAATGTGCCCGCCTGGAACTATAATAGTGGCTTGCTGGGTACTATTGAACCATTTTACATGTGCTCATTTACAATAACCAGATGAACAATATCCACTGAAATGGTTCATAGGGTTCTTGAAAGATGAAATGAAGTGACCCATGTGCGTGTGAGTGTGAGTGTGTGTGTGAGTGTGAGTGTGTGTGTGAGTGTGTGTGTGTGTGTGTGTGTGTGTGTGTGTGTGTGTGTGTGTAAAACACCGGGGTCGGGGGGTGTTGAACCCAGGTGTGTGCACATATTAGGGTAGTATCTACCACTGAACTATATCCTTAGCTCTTCACTTCTTAACTTTCTTAATTTCAAAACTGTATCTTCATAAATTGCTTAGGCAGGCTTTGAACTTGGGATCCTCCTACCTCAGCCTCCCATCTAGCTGAGATTGCAGGCCTGTACTAGCAGGCTCAGCACAGATAAAACTTGTCTTTTAGCTCAGGCACACAAGTTGTTGGAGACTGATGTTATTGTAGTTGCACTCAAAATCACTTCTTCACACACAAGAAATAACAGTGCCCATGAGTCTCGCTGCTGAATTACAGTTTGACTTTATTCTGAGGGTTCTGGGAATGGAACCCAGAGGCTCAAGCAAACAAACCACATGTCCATCATTAAACTGTGTTCCCAGGTCATGAATTACAGTGTTTTCTTGGTTGATGCAAAGTTAATAAAGGAAAGAATCCATGCGAATCTGTGTCTTCATTAGGAAATAAGAAGTAGAGATCTGTGGGTGCTGGTTTTTAGAGTCCTAAAATAATAAAGCAAAGGAATAATTCTCTCACAGAACATGTTGGGTGGAATAGTGTGAGCAACCACCACAGAGTTGCCCTGAAGAGTCCACCTTAGGCCTGGGTGGAAATCCCCAAGGAAGCCCCTAACCCGCCAGCATCCTCTAGATTGCTCTAGGTGGGGCCACATAATACCTAATGCCTTCAAAGACTAGATACTTGTGATGAGCAGTCCAAGTTGCCCAGGAGGAGGCAACTGAAAATCCAGGCATGTGATTAAGTTGCTGAACAGAGGAAGGAGAGCGTGTACCAGAGAAGGTGGCCAAGATAACTGCAGGGTTTCAAAATAGCCATTCACGGAACTAAGAAAAAAGTTTGCAAACTGAAGTATAGTGGGTCATGCTTATAATCCCAGCACCCAGGAGGCTGAGGCAGAAGTCTTGCCTTGATTGAAACCTGTCTCACAAAATCAAAAGTTTGGGTGTTGAATGTGATATGTGGGTAAGAGCCTTCCTGGGATGCAGGAAGCCCTGGTTCAAGTCCTACCACAATGACAGCATAAAATTGGATGTAATGACATGTGTTTATAATTTCAGCTCTCAGGAGATGAAGGTAGGAGTATCAGAAGGTTAAGGTTATCTTAGCTTTCTTTCCTGCTGATATAATAAAATAGCTTGACAAAATCAACCCAAGGAGAAAAGGTTTATTTAGCTCTCTACACCATGGAGGGGAAAATCAAGGCAACAGGAGTTTGAAGCAGTTAGTCACATCCCATCCACCGTCCTGAGTGGAGAGTGAAGAATTAATGCACACATGCTAGTGCACAGCACACTTTCTCCACTCTGAAGTTCAGAATCTCCTTTCTAAGGAATGGAGTAACCTACCATGGGCAGGTTTTCCCATCTCCATTGACGTAATCAAGACAGTCAGTCACCCACAGACATGCCCACAAGCCAGTCTGATCTAGGCAATCCCTCACTGAGGCTTTCTTCTGAAGTTGCTCTAAGTTGTGTCAGGTTGACAATTAAATCTAACCAGCACAAAGCAATCATAATAAACTTAAGGATAGCTGCTGTTCTCATCAGAGAACCAGCATCTCTGAAGGTGTGGTAGCCATCTGGAGAATGTTAAGGACCATGTTAAAAGGAAAAACTATATCTGGTCTATAAGGATAACTTAGACTACAGTGTCACTCAGCCCAGACATACATATGTCGAGTGTGTGTGTGAACAACCTAGCTGTTACTCCTCAGGATACTGTCTACTTTGCTTTTTGTAACCAGGCACTCGCCAATTTAGCTGCAAATCCCTGCATCTACCTATCTCCACACCCCAGTGCTAGGATTACAAGTGCCTGTCACCATGCTCAACTTCTTCACATGGCTTCTGAGAGATCAAACTTGGGTTGCCATGCATGTAAGATGAGTACTTTACTAGCTTGAGCGGCTCTCCAACCCCTCATGTTTTTAATGTGTAATTTGCCACTGAGGTCTTTCCCTGTCTCATGTGACAGTGTGGCCTGAGTTGTCACAGTATTCTCAACTCTGAATATTGCACTTCTTTTAAAGTAATCTTAAGAGTCAAGCCATTTTCCCCCAAACCCAGTTTCCATATTAAATGTTGTTAAGCCAGGGGCTACCTTTGCAGCAGATGGCATTGTGTGCACATAACACCTGCCTGGGTGTGGTAACAGTATGCTATCTGAGTAGATCACTGCTGGATGTGTCTTGACATTGTTTCACAGAGAGGCAGTGCAGCTGTATTGATTTCACTCTGAACTCTTTAATGTTGTGATACAAGGGTTTTTTTTTCTAAATGGCATTTAAAAAATACTTTCAAGACTTTGGCACTTATACACTTGATTTCACAGCTGAAAGAAGATACCCTGGTATATGTCTCTTCTTCAGCACAAATTATTTAGCTATCAGAGGGATTCCTTCCCTGGGGCTGCAGTTACAGCAGCCAAGCTCCATATCCCTATAAGAAATGGACTAGATACCCTGCCTTTATCACTTTTGTTCTTAATTATATAATATTTTAAATTCTAGAAAGCATTCATTCACTTCCTATGACTCTTGAGGGATGGGCCCTAGGACACCTCTCAAGTATCGGTATCCATGGGTGCCTCGGTCCTGTGTGTAAAATGGTGCTGTGTACACAGGTAACACAGGCTCACCACACAAATAGTTTAACCTGTTTCCTTATCGCTAGTAACATGATACAGTCCAAACACAATGTAAATGGTTCCTGCTCTGCTTTCTCAGGGAACAATGAGGGTACAGTCACCTGCATCCAGCACATATTTTCAAGTATTTTTCATCTGAGTCTACTTGAGTCCACAGACTCATCAACACAGAGGGCTGGCTGTACATAAGGCATGCACACTTACAGAAAGTCCAATCTAATAGACTTTTAATCATGTTTTCCTCAAAAGCTTGTGGTAGATGTAGCTAATGCCCATCTTTCAGTTGGCATGGATTCTTCTTACTATACTGCACACGTCTTATGTTGTCAGACAGGTGTAAGTATTGCATTAGACGTCTGTTGCTGCCTAACAGCTTTTCCCCTGAACTTGGCTACTCGTTACTGTGGTTCCTAGAGCAGTTTCTAAGGATCTGGTTATCACCTGCAGCCATCTGGCATTAGCTGCTGCTGCTGCTGCCAAACTCACTCATGTGGTTGTTGCAGGAGTCCCTCATTCTTTGCCATGAAGGCTTTGCCACAACCTGCCTGAGTATCCTCAAAGCAGCACCTGGTTCCCCCCTAATGAGTGGTCCAAGAGGGGGTGCCATGCAACCCTTAAGACATAAGCCAAAGTCTTTCTTTACGCCAGTCTCAGTGGTAGTGCTAATCATTTATGCCCTGTTCTGTTGGTTCTACAGTGTAGAGTAGAGGGCTATGTGGATTAAATATTAGGAAGTAGATCCCAAATAGAAAAGTATCTTGAATTCTGTCTACCATAAAATTGGTGATGATTCATTTTCATTGTCAGTTTGGTACAATCTGCAGTTGCCAGGGAAAGGAGCCTCCACCAGAGTCTCTAGGTCATGTGGAATGTCTGTAAGAGATTGTCTTGATTACATTTAATCAGTTGCGAAGGCCAGCCCATTGTGGGTGGTATCATTCCCTTGGTTTCCATCCCGGACTATGTAAGTGTAGAAAATAGACATATAGACAAGTAGAATGCATTCTCTTTCTGCTAAACTGTGGATGTGATATGACCAGGTGCTCCAGGTTTCTGCCTCAATCTGAAATAAAGGACTGTGACTCTAAATTGTGGCAGAACAAACCCTTCCTGGGCATGAAGACACTAGCCCTCATGTGAACTTCAGGTCATGAAATGGTTCTTCTATACACTACTGCATGTTTAAAACCTAGGATGATATGAGCACACTGGCCCACAGCCATAGCCTTTGCTATTTGTAAAGCTGAGGCAGGGACATCCCTCAAGCCTGGAGTTTGGAGATAGCCCCTATAACATTGAAAGGCTGATTTTTTTAAATATTGACAGTTTAGTTCAGTGATAGAGTACACACTCTATCTATAAATCTATATAGCTCTCGGGTGCTAAATGTCTCAGTATATAAGAAGAGACTGATGGTATTTCAGAAGCCCAGACACCTAGCAAATCCAAGGCCCAGTGTTCAAGCCCCAGGAATGACCTAACTAAATAAATAGTAGGAGCTGCACTTCAGCCTCCATCTGTTGTAAATCCCCCACAGAACCAGCCAAAGGGATGGAGGCAAAAGTTATGGGAGCTTCCAGTATTTCCCAGTACCTTTATTTTGGCTTTATAACTTTGGGAATCTTTTAGTTTATAGGATTCACTATAGGGTTGCAGTGGAGGAGTAATGAGCAGAGCCCTTCACCAGAATTCCTGAGACTTCAAGAGTGTTTCCAAGCCAGAGTTCATAGACTTCCTGTTTGTTTGTTTGTTTGTTTGTTTGTTTTTCTGCTGGAGTACAACAGTGTGGCCGTGGCTCAGGGTCACTTGGAGGAAAGTGCCAAGACAGTCTCCTTTTCTTAGTGTGTGTATATAGACTGTAGGTCATATGTAAGTGTGTTTATATGCATACTAGTACATATGCACATGGGTTCTTGTGCTTATGGAGGCCAGAGGTCAACTCCAGGTGTCTTTTTGTCACTCTCCATCTTGTTCTTTGCCAAGTAGGCTATGCTGACTGCTGGGCAAGCCCCAGGGATCTACCTGTCTCTGTCTCCCCAACAATGGGATTGAAACAGCATGCTGCCACACTGGGGTTTTTTTGATTGGTTGTTTTGTTGGTTCTAGGGATTGAATCCAGGTCCTCATGCTTTGCTCATCCAACACTTTGCCATCTGAGCCTTTTCCCAGGCAAGCTTTTCTCTGCTGTCCATGTCAATTCAAACACTCAGCCCTGCTGAGAATCCCTAGGTGGATCTGTGCAAAATTGAAACTGTGCCAATTAGCTGGATACTGTGAGCAGTGTAGAACTGACCCTCCCGAGTCTTTGGCTTCTTCCTAAACAGATACTCTAGGTACTTGGGACCCCTTCAGCTGATGCCTTGTTGCCTGTACAAGTGTCTTCAGCTAAGCAGATAATAATGATAGAGTTAAATTGACAGCTCTGCTGTCTTAATGCCTCCAGGGCTTCTGAAATACCATCAGTCTCTTTTTATAGACTGAGACATTTAGCACCCAAGAGCTATATAGATTTCAGCTCATACAACTTGAAGCACATTGTGGATTATGGCAGTCATTTCATGGAATTTTTCTTGCTGCAGGTTGAAAGTGGATCATCTGGTACAGCTCATGTTTAAAAATAGGGATGGTGGTGTGAAGATGAGCCTCAGAGATACGCCTGTGCTTATCTACTTAGAATACTGTCAAAGACACCAAAACTGAGAACCTCTGGCTCCACATTGTACAAATGAAAACCCTGACCCCTATGGATAGTCTGTGCCTACTGCAGAGAATACAGGCTCGGGGAGGCTCATCCAGTAAAGTGTTTGCCACACAGCCATGAGGACCTGAGTTCAATACTTAGCACTCATGTCAAAAGCAGATATAGTGGTGCACACCCAAACTGGGTATAATGCTAGATTAGGAATCAGAGGGGGAAGGATTCCTTCGGGAGGAAAGGAGGAGAGAGAAGAGAGAGGAGGGGCTGGTTGTGTGTTCAGAACCTTTCTAACTGCAGAGTAATGTTCCTGAAGCAGGCATTTGCAGGGAAGGTCTTGATTACAGATCTTCAGTTTGGTAAGGCCCTTTGTTTCATTTTACATCTCATGTGGGGAAGGGATCTGACAAGCATCCTTAGTAAAATGATATTATATCTCCCGAGGCATTCATTATCAATCAGGTCATGGCCTTCTGGGGACAACAGAGAAAATACACAATTTAAATTTTAGCCTCAGACATTGATAAAAGAATTAAAGTAACAACATAGTAATCGCTAACCATCATGGAGCACTGACATGTTCCCCAGGGACCATATACATACTTAACATCTGCTCACTCACCTATTCTTCCAACAATGTTACTTACGGGTGCAGTTACACCCCCATTTTACAGATGAGGAAAGTGAGAGTCAAAGCAGATAAGTGAGAACACAGAGCAGACAGGGCAGTAAAGCTCAGTAAGGTAGACCCTGACAAGGATCAAGGAAGAATCTGAGGCCAGAGACCACACCCAAGTTCACTCCCCTCCCCGCTGTGAACAATGACCTCTCATATATAAATCCAACATAGCAAGGTCAAGTCAGCTTCATAGCACAGTTAATGCATCTAATAAATACACAGATACCCAGTGAAGGACTGTTCCTGAAAATAACATCTGGACATAGCTCTTATGATTGCTGTTTTTGAGAAGGACCTGAGGCTAGCTTCAGCCTCCCTATGTGGCCTAAAATGACCTACAACTTCTTATCTTCCTGTTTCCCCTAGTTCCGGGGTTTACCACAGCAGATTGGGCAGTGCTGGGCATGAAACATCGGGCTCCTGCATGGTAGGCAGGCTAGATGCCAAATGAGTCACATCCCCAGTTCTCAGCCTCGGTTTGAAAGCCACCTTCCCCAATGCTGTGGAGCACATTGCTCTAATGAGCACGTGGTTGTTTCTATCTAATGCATTATGTCTGACAACCTATGATTGGTGCTTTTCCCAAAAATCTTAAAGGAGCATGGTGAATGAAAAAGTTAAGTAAGAGAGGAGGACATGGTAAGTCCTAAAGTTGGAGAGGATTTTAGATATAAGGGAGAAAGCAGTCAGAAATAAGAATCTAAGAGAACAGGGCAGCCAAAATGGCTGAGTTATATAAGGATCAGGCTAGGGGAGGAGAAACCACTGGGAGGGAGAGGTTTAGGGGAGGGGCACAGTGAGGAGTGCTGGGAGGAGCCACAGGTACTGAGGGATGCTGGGAGAGCTGGCCAGCATCTGCTTTTATGTGTAATAGTCACCTCAACCACATTCTTCCTAGGCTCCTTAGACTTAACACATAAGGTCATCTTCTGACTTCATGTTCAATGAAGAAAATTTGATTTTATTGAGTTTGTTTTGGGGGGTTTTGTTGTTGTTATTGCTTTGGGTATGCTTGGGGCTTTTTGTATTTTGAGGTGGTTTTTTTTTTGACAACACATATATGAAAAACACAAACAAATTCAGGCATTCAGTTGTATGAAGATTTCTGGGATTGGTTCCCTGACCTGGCATGGCTGATTCTTAAGTACTCTATGTGTTGTCCTTTCTAGAATTGTTACTAGCCTGTGTCAATTGTTCATATTAGTGAGTCAGTATGATATTCTCACATGCCCACACATTGTGCATGAATCAAACCCCACCCTAATTCTTCCTTTGTACCTGACCATGCCCTTCTTAGTCTTTCATTAGGGATGGGAGTGTCTTTGTACTTGTGTGTGTGTGTGTGTGTGTTTGTGTGTGTATGAATTCACATTGTTCTGAAAATTTTTAGTTACTGTTTCTTCTTCTTGGTCTCCTGTCCTTCTCCTTCCTTTGGTCCTATAACACGAATAAGCAGTGTGAGATAATCCATATATACTGAGGTTCTCTATTTGTTTCTCAGTGTTGTGTGTGTGTGTGTGTGTGTGTGTGAGTTCACATAGTTCTATTATGATATCTTTAATTTGATTGATCTTTTTAAAATATTTATTTTTATTTTTATACAGGGGTGTTTTATCTGCATATATGTGTGAGTACAGGTGTGCACTGCCCACAGAGGCCAAAAGAGGGTGTTGGTTCCCCTGGAACTAAGTTACAGATGGTTTTTGAGGTGCTATGTGGACACTGGAAATTGAACCAAAGTTGTCTTCAAGAACAGCCAGTGGTCTTAACTACCGAGCCATCTCTTCCACCCTGATGCTCTTTGTATATAGTGCGTGTACCGTTGATAACACCAGTGTGTTTTTCATGTTATGTATTGTACCAGGAAGTTTGGTTTAGGTCTTCTAACATCTTCTGAATTCTATCGTGTTAAATATCCCTCTGACTTCCTCATTAGAAATGGCGATAATCATGGCCATAGCATTCTGTGTGCGACTGAACTCATCTGCGGCATTTCTGGCTAAAATCTTCACTGTGCACCGCCTTTACCTTCTTCTTTATGTGAACTGTAAATTGTGTGTTTCATACCCATGTTGCACTCTGTCCTATAGACTGAGTGCTTATCATCCTCTTTCTTAGTTAGAGTTTCATTGCTGTGAAGAGACACCATGACCAAGGCAACTCTTATAAAGACAACATTTAATTGGAGTTAGCTCACAGGTTCAGAGATTTAGTCCATTATCATTAAGGAGGGAGCATGGCATAATCCAGTCAGGCATGGTGCAGGAGGATCTGAAGGCCACTAAGAGATGTCTGGTTTCCATGCACCTAGGATGAGGGTCTTAAAGCTCACACACACAGCAACACACTTCCTCCAAAAAGGCCATACCTACTCCAACAAATCCTCACCTTCAAATAGTGTTACTCCCTGTGCCAAGCTTATTCAAACCACCACACTTCCAAGATTCCTCTATGGGAGCCTAATATCCAACACAAGACATCTCCTAGCCTGTGGGATAGAGTTTCTCTGATGCAAGCTAACATCCTTCAGATGTTTTGGAGTGAGATCCAGAACCTTGAGAGACCAAGATCCAAGGATGCTCAGGGATGCACAAGCCTCTTCTATAAGATAGTCTGATCTCTGCACAACTCCAAGCACTGTCCAATCCTTACTTCATCTCTAGGTGATGTCAAGACTAACAGTATCAGATCCCTTCTGTGAGATGGCCCAGTGTCTTCACAGAATCTGAGCATCATCTCTAGATGACATCACACCTTTTTTAAAGATTTATTTATTTTATGTATACGAGTACACTGTAGCTGTACAGATAGTTGTGAGCCATCATGTAGTTGGTGGGAATTGAACTCAGGACTTCTGCTTGCTCTGGCCCCTCTCGCTCCAGCTCAAAGATTTATTTATTATTATATATGAGTACACTGTAGCTGTCTTCAGACACACCAGTAGAGGGCATCAGATATCATTACTGATGGTTGTAGGCTACCATGTGGTTGCTGGGATTTGAACTCAAGACCTTCAGAAGAGCAGTCAGTGCTCTTAACTGTTGAGCCATCTCACCAGCCCTTACTCATTGTCAGGTTCATGTACCACCTGCACTCGATTATCTTTAGTCGACATTATACTTCTTAGTGTCACACTGTGCTGTTCAGGAAATATTGACAAAAGAGAAGTCTGCATGTTTTCAGTAGAGACATCATTATTCTTCTGGAATAGTCTGTGGTTGTTTGGATATGGATACAGGACCCCTGGATATGAAGAGCTGGCTGAGCTCCCTGCTGAAGACTCCAGAGGCCTTGGCCTCTACCTCCAGGAGGTAGAGCTATCTCCTTAGCATGAGCCTATACTGCAAATGCTACAGCCATTCTTCCCCTGGACTTCTGCCTCAGCTTGTGATGGAAGAAACCTGGTGTATGCATCTCTCTCTAGCCCACAGCCTAGAGGCATAAAACTGTGCCAGGAAACTCTTATTTTTCCTTTAGCATCATTTCACCCAATGTTGCATTTGTTTCAAAGTGGGAGGTCAGGCTGGCCCCTGTGACTCCATCTTGGCTGGAAGCAAAAGTGGTTTCAAGTGATTTTGGATTGCTTCCTTCCTTCCTGCATTGCCATCTGTGCACTGCGCAGGCTTACTTTCATAGTGTACTGGCTGACACATCTCATTTACAAAGTAAATTTGAAGAAAGACAAATGACCTGCTTCACAAAGGCATTCACAACTTAAGAAATATTCTACTATATAAAAGATTTGTACAAATCCATAAGAACAGAGAAATGAAAATACAAATAGCCCGTAAGGTGTTTCCTTTCTTTCTCTCTGCAATCCTGAGGATTGAATTTGAGGCCTCCTGCATGCTCAGCAAGCATATCTCCAGTGCTTGGTAGTTCTCCCACTCAGAATTAATGTAATTGAAAATCAAACATCAGTTGATGTCTCTATAACATGGCTTTTTGTGTAGTCATCAAATTAGGTGGACTTAAGATTTAATGATAATGATTATATGGTAGGAAAACATTACACGAAAGAATATTAGTATTGTTCTAAATGGTGTCTCTATGACTGTTTCCCTTCCCTCTATTTGCAAGGTTCCTATTGTAAATATGCATTACCTTCCTGATTTGGAGTGGAGTCATTTGTCTTTGGAATTTATAGGGCAAAGCTTGCCACTTTTCCATAAAGCGGCGACGAAAAATGCTTCAGCTTTTGTGTACTAGAGAGGTCAGAGTCACCATTCCAGCACAGTAACCCAACCAAAAAAACTTAAGAATGGATAGTGATGTGTCTGTGTCAGGAGATATTTGACTTTCACCAGGAAGTGGCTGGTTGGCTTTGCCCCTGGGTGTTGTGTGCTAACAACCCTTTCCTTCCCTCCCACTGGGGCTTCTGAGGGTGTGGATCAACTGAGGCTGCATCTCACCATGCTTGGGTGTTAGCAGGCCATGTTCGCTGGCTGGTTTGGTTGGTTGGTTTGGTTTGTTTTTTGTTTTGTTTTGCTTTTTCACCCTCAGGTGCTTAAAAAAGGGGGGGGGGGGCATTATCATGGAATCTACACAGGCCAGAAAGGGTATTGCGTTTGCAAAGGAAACAAGTCATTTCTTCCTCCTTTAAAGGAATTCTTTAAAGACTATCATCCTACTGTCATTTTGACTTTGTTTTCTTCCCCAAGTAACAAAGATCATATTTGGCAAGATCCTGAGGCTTGAACTTAAAAAAAAAAAAAAAAAAAAAGAAAGAAAGAAATGTTTTGTGGTATAGTATTCCAGGACAAAGAGAGTGGTCAGGAGACCTTTCCAGTCCACTTTCCACAGCACATAAGTAAAGTCTTTGGCTGCTACAGCCCTGGAAGGAGAGGCAAGCCCAGGTATATACAGTCACAAGGGCAAGATAACATGAGTGTAGGCTACACAGTCAGTCATACATCATTCTAAATGATAGTGGGTAAGACCATAGGCAGTCTGAAGTAAAACTCACTCTGATTTACACCTAAGAGAGGCTCAAATGCTCATTCCAAGAACAACCCATGTTATGGCGGAATAGAGACTACAAAACTCCTGTCTTGTTTACTTGGAGTTTTCTCACAGGCTCTTAGAAATCTCACCCAGCGTCTCCATTCACGGACCTTATTCCATCAACAATGTCTTTAGCAGAGGCTAATATGGCATCATATGTTTCTGTGTCAGCATTTATATCACAAGTCATATGTTTGTTAATTGATCACTTTTGCTTCATGGTCTTTCAGATTCAACACAGGACAGGGAAGTGGACCCTCCCAAGCCAGTGTGTCTAGGATAATCTTGGAGCTACAAAGAGTGAGTTGGGCTACATGTGGTAGCTCAGGGTAATCCCAGCACTCAAGAGGCTGAAGTAGGAAGACTGCCATAAGTTCAGAGGTAGCCTGGGCTACATAGCAAGTTCCAGGATATAGAGTGAGACCCTGTTGAGAAAAAAACAACCAAACAAAATATTAAAAAGACGATGTTGGTCTCACTAACTGTTTCGTGGGGTCAAATTAGCTTTGCTGAAAGACCCCTTCCTCACCCATCCCAGGCAGCTTCCACTGAACTTTCTGAATAGCAAACTGCTCCTCTTTCTACTCCTCCTTCATCTTCACTCCTGAGGGCAAGCTGCTCCTGAGTGCACACTCAGTATCTGAGCAATTGGGGCCTCGGTGTAACCAGCCACGAGCTCTGTGCCTACTGCCATGAGGGCTTCTTGACTCACAGCTGTGACTTTTTCCTTCTGTCTCCTCAGAGATTGCAGGTACCACAGTGTCTGAAATTTCTGGGCCCTTTTCCACCGAAGACATAGCCAGCAACTGTGTTCCAGCACAAGCTCTGAATGAACCCATCTTGTGGATTGTGTCCTATGCCCTGATGAGTGTGTGCGGGGCCATTCTCCTAGTTCTGATCCTCCTTCTGCTGCTCCCGCTGCACTGCCGACATGCCCCCCGAGACCCTGAGGTAGTTAACGATGAGTCCTCACTAGTCAGACATCGATGGAAATGAAGAGACTTGTCTGAACTCCAGCAGCCTTGAACTCAGCTCTTCCAAGAGGGACATCTCCAAATGGTTTCTCTGTCCATTAGTCTGGAACCTCGGGTGTGCATCTGAATGCCTTCCAGACTGAATCTTGATTACTCTTGATTTCCAAGTTTTCAGATCTTTTCTACTTCAGAGATAAATGATAATAAAAACACCTCATTGTGAACCAAAACAGTGCATTGGGCTTCAGGCTTTATGGGAGTGGTTATGCCAAACTGCCCAGTGTACCATAAAACCAAAAACAACCCAAACAAAGAAAAAAAATGGGCACGCCCTGGTTAGTTACTATATTCTTTTCAACCTCAGGAAAAATGAGTGCATTCAGTTGCTTGCTCTCTTGCCTAGAGGAAACTTTTGGTATTGACCATATTAAAGAGTATTTTGTTTTACACTACTGCCTAGTCTAGAACAAGTAAGAAGGCTTTCAGTATCCTAGCAGAAGTAGACTTGAGCCTGATGAGAGAACCACTCAGCCTTCTTCTGTACCTGACTGTACTGCAGGACCTGGGGTAGGTCTCAGGCTCTCCAGCAATGAGAATCCACACACAGATCACATAATCCCTTGCCAGAAAGATCTTTGCCCATCTAGATAGATTGAGATGGCATTCTAGTGAAATGTAGTATCTTTGGCATGCAGGCAAAGATGTTGCTTGTGTGGCTTGGCTAGTGTTCTGAGTTTGGGTAGGGTTCAGGCCCTGGCCGGTATGATGAGGCAGAACAGGTGCTGGGCTACATGCTGCTCTTGACATTCTGTTACCAAGCTGGCCATGGTCACATACACTTACTCAGATTTCAAGTTAATTAATCATGTTTTAATGAGGAAAACAAACTCTCTCATCTCTGCTACCATAATTGTTTCTTTTCTCTAAATCTTCTTTGGAACTAAATTGGTAATTACTGATCTGGGAAATGGAGACATGGCCAGATGCCTGTGCTTCTGACCAGCTGTCAGGGAAGGAAAACTCGTGACTTGGAGTCATTTCCACTTTTCTGAATCCTTTAAAGTCATGTATTTCCCTTCATAAGATGCTTTGGGCCCAAGTGTACCAATCCAAAGCAACTTGAAGGCACATGACTGGCAGATAACCTCTGTGGTTCTTCCCTGGGGGTGGGTAGAGGGGATTTGGAGCATGGTAAAGTCTTGGCAAAGGAAGATCAGCAGTACCTTTATTTACTACCATTTGAGACCTTTGCTAAAGAAAGGTGGAAGCCTATTACTCTATGTGACCACTTGTTTAGGATGGGACATTAATTGACATACAAAGTCACCTTGTGGACACACACCCCACCATTCCTAAGCCAAGTTCAATGTTTACTTTGTGATGCTACCTGCTACCAGGATAGGTTGGACATAAAACATTCCACCCAGAGTGCTAAGCAGTCCCTCCAGCAGGAGGGTCTTTGGTGTTGACAACAGTCTTTGTGCGGATGTCTCAGCCATATGTTCTGCTCACCCGGTCACCTCCATATTGAGAAATACATGGCAGTGCCAAGGACACTCAAGAGCCATCCAGGAATGTCACCGTGAACTGGAAGATTCCCTAGCAGCCAGAGGAACCTTCTGTGAGATTCTTGTGTGAAAGGAGTTGAGCTGTTGAAGAAGAAAGATCCAACCAAAGCAGGGATAGCTTTTGGTTCTCAAATACTCAGATGTGTCCAGCATGCTCTAGTTGAGCATGAATAATTCCAAAATTCATTACAAGGTTAGAAATCTCTGGAAGTGAGATCTGATCACCTGTTGATTTTTCCATTGGTTACTATCTTCTAGGCAGGTTTGCATGGAAGACAACCAAGTTCTCCTAGACTCTGTCTCCCTTCCCTGTTCTGTGAGGACTTTGAATCCCTGAAATAGGACTGCTCAGTCTTCACACTCATGATATCTGATTCTTTGTATTAGGTCAGGCTTCTGAAGTGCAGGATGTCAAGGCAGGTGGAAGATTACCAGCATTTTCTGTATTTCGTATCAAATGTGTCTACCTTTGTATCTCAGATGCCACTTAATGTGACATTTTGATGGGAATACTTAAATTACAAAAGCATAGCTTTGCAACTAGAATGAAATCAGCGGTTGAATTTGTGACATTTTCCTGGCATATACTTAGTCAAAACTGTGGTGACACCCACCTTCTCAAATTCTACAAATTGAGACTTCACTTTGGCAGACTTTCAGGAGTGTTTGCCTTGAACAGGAATCAAAATAGTGGCCTTTTGAGGGCCTCAGTTTTACCTTGAATAGAATGAGGAATGGCCTGGAAGATCTTTCTCCATACATTGAGAGTTGCAGGTGATCCTTGTATGGCCTATGGAATTTCTTCCTTAGTTTTTGTTTGTTTGTTTTTTGGATTTTTTTCTTTGCCAGAAACAAGTGCCTGGAGTTAAAGAGGTAGGTGTGCTACACAAGACCATGGGATATGCTTCTCCCAGCACATATCACTCCTGAGCACTTTGGAAAGAATTTATCTGACTGTCCTGAAACCCAGAGGTTTGGGTTGGAGATGCATTTGGGAAGAAAAACAGCAATAAGGACTCCAAGGAGCTTTGAGGAAGAGATTTCTCTAAAGCAGATTCCATTCTCTTCTTTAAGAGGTGGGGAGGGACTACTTGATGATTTAATTAAGAATGGAAATTTGCTAAATTAGCCTTAACACTTTCTCACCTGGTGGAGCAGCTATGCCTGGCTGGGATTTGAGTTCCAGCTTTCTCCCTGGGAGTAAGAATGCGGCCCAAAAGTCTGTCCCACAGACAAGGATAATTTGGTTTCACAGCGTTTATCTTTATTAGTGGAAACAAAATAGCTGGACAGCATTCCAGAGTGTTTTCTTTTGTATGAACTTACTAGAATTGATTATTGGCACACCTACATGAGAAAAAAATCTCCACTATCTTCTGAGGAAAAGCAATACAAAACAGAAACACACACACACACACACACACACATCTAGGATTATGTGCATCTCCAATATGTCTTAAGAATTACAGACCTGAATGTGTAGCCCTTTACCTGTTAGACAGTAATGCAGTTCTGTGTAGGGTGGGTAAGAGACTCAGACTAGGGAGTAAAGCAAGGTCCCAGAATAAGCAAAGTTAGCGATTTGGAAAATGCTTCTTTCATCTGGGCATTAACTTTCTTTAATCCTCCAGTTGGCCTACTGTGTTGGAAGTGTCATTTTTATTTTACAGAGCTATAACTCCCCACCACCCAATTTCAAGAATGTTTAGGCATTGAAGTCAACGTTGACATAGAGGACATGTGGGAGACAGGTAGCCTGCATGTTGCCTGAGCCAAACAGAGATTGGTCAATTCCATCAGCAAAGAGTTGAGGATTCCTGGGAGTTGATAAAATTTAAACTCTTATAGGGGGACAAGGCCTGAAGGAGTCAGGAAAGAGGCATGTCCCCCACCTCACCCTGCAGTTTCAGTGTTCTAGAGAGCCAATGTAGGCAACCCAATTTACTCCAGTTTTTTTTAGCATGGCCTACATTCGTTTTGGGAATCTCCAAAGGGAAGCCCTCAAGTTGGTCACTGGCCACTGAGCAGACATTCCACAGAGGACAATTTGTTTTGTTTAGAAGATGTCTATTCCAGTAAGACCAGAATTCCTTGAGTTCAGGAGCAGGACCCAGGCTTGAGGTTACAGGATCAAGGCTATGTGCTGGGGAGTTCATTGGGTAAGGGAAAGTTACTCGGGCCACACTGACTTGGCCAAGTTTCTTTTTGGGACTGTGTACCCAAGAAGGACTATTGACAGTCAGAGCTAGACAGTCCCGTGATAACAAGCCTTGTTAGATCACTTACCCACTCTGGAAGCTGTTGTCAGCCTCAAATCTGTGCCCTGTCTACAGTGGTCCTACTCTTCCTGCAGGAGTGGGTCTCATGGGTCTCAGGGTGCATAAGTACCCAGTCTCATTCAGAGTCAACATGGTGAGCCCAGGCTAGTCAACTGCACTGGGTCAGACAGTGAAGTGAAGCAATCATCATGTTGCTAAAGATTTTGAAAACCAAACCAATCCTCCTGGTGACACCCATGTATCTACAAAGCCCACAAATGAGGAGCTTATTAGGAGTGGGTGAGTGAGTACTCACAATGTCAAATTCTAAGGCTGGTAACTTTTCCTACCTCCCACCACACAAGCTTCCTTTGGATTTTGTATCAGATGTCACATTACAGTTACTCTTAAAAAGAAGAAGGTAGATGAAGACTGTCCTTTAAGTTCAACTCTCTATTAAAGTTTGTATTTTTCTTGATCAATCCCTGCATCCCAGTGACAACCAGAAAGAATATGATATTAAATCGTCCATTCAGGAATATCACTGTCAGGAAAGAGCTAGACACACACACCTACATTTACAACTGGAGAAATATTTATATGAGATCGGCTGGGATGGTCTAAGCTGTAGCACATGGTGTGTCTCTCACACATCAGAGTAGAGCACACAGCCAATATGAATTTTTACCCATATGCTTCATAATTACAACTGGTAGAGGCGCAATCAGCCCTCTCTTAAACTGAGCACAGCTGTGATCTCATTGGTGTCTGTAAAAAGAAACTGACACCTGAGCTCTCTGTGCAGCCCCACCTGATTCAACACTGTTGTGTCTTCTTTGGTGTTGTAGAAATTAGATAGTTTGTATTTGTAACAGGTGCACAGATAGGGGTTGAAACTGGGCTTGCTGATTTCTGCTCATTGTGTTGTTCTGTTTGTACACTACTAGAACCTTCTGAGACAAGTAAAGTGTGGCATCCTACCAGGGAAAGAAAACTCTCACGGGGGCCTCACATTGTCAGGATGGGTATTGCTGAATGAAAAATGAAGTGTTAAGAGAATGTCGGGTAATCTCCTTCTGAGATAAAAAACAAAGCACCATAGCTAATTAAAGCTTTATTAATCACTAATGTAATTCACACAAAGTAAAATTTCTTGGGGTTATGAGTGGAGTTCAGTAGTATAGTTCTTACCTAGCATTCACAAAGCCCTGGTACTGAAAAGGAAGGAGGGAGGGAAATGTCTTCACAGTTTTGTGAACTCTTGTCCTTTGGCCCAGGAGTATAGAAAGGCTGCCCCATTAAATTCCTCCTTTGCTGAAGAATCATGCATTCTTACCAGTGAGGAGCTGAAGGTTGATTTCGTTAGCAATGACTCAGTTCAAACCCACAGGGTAGGTGGGGTTCTCACTTGTGAGTGAAAGCTAAATTTGGAGTGTAAAAGGGCTTGTCTCCTACTTCCTCTATTCATCTGCACAGTCGAGTACCCTTAAGGGTTAATATTATCTCCTCTTAGCACTGAAAGAGATATCCATGTCTCCTGCTTCTTGGGAATTTAAGGTTTGGCTTCTTCTGGAAGAGCTCTAAGCCATGCACTTGAAAGGACAAGGTAGATCTCTATGATGCCTGGTGCACACAGTTCCATACCACTCAGAATTATGTATAAGACTTCAATGATAAATAAGTAAATAAACAAATAAATGATCCAGCCATCTAGTGAATTCCAAAAGAGGCAAAAAGTAGTGCTTTATACAATGTATTTTGTGTAGCTCTCATTTCTTTTCATATTTTCCTATAGGGTTCTTGAGTGTAAATTGTATTTCTGAAGACATGTCTAACTGGTCAATGTTTTCTTGGCGAATCTCCCTCCATTTCCAGGGCACCAGACTAATTTCCAATCAAATTATGGTCAGAATGCTGTGCAGAACAGAGTTATTTGTGCCACAGAGTAGCTCCCTGGCTACTGACAAATGCCCACATGGTTGCTGGGCCCACCAACCTGGAGTTTCCTAGAATAATCTTATGTTTGTACTTCTCCATCCTGCTAAGATGTATACCACTGAAAAGGAGAGAGGTGTCTGACTCAGTCTGAATAAACAACACTTCCTACTAGGGTTCTGAACTGTTTCTTTAATCTCATGCCTCTTGGGTCTCAGCTCTGGAGTTCCTGAACGTCACAGAACATACGGGTTTCTGGGAGATACCAAAGCTAAGTGAGTGGATGGAGGACCCAGGCTCAATGTAGTACTAGAACCTGGAGAACCAGCTACCAGGCACTGCTCAACGATGCACAGCCCCAATGTTTGCCCCGGTGTGGAACTTAGTTCAGCTCAGTTATCTCAGAAGCAATCCTGCAGCCGTGCCTCAGAACCTGGTGCAAAACCATCTGTGTGGTAAGGATATGGCTCAGTGGTCCAGCTGAAATACTCAGTAAACCAAACAACACCGTCTGAGAACTGTAATTTAATTTTTAAAAATGGGTTCTTCAGTGGCTAGGGAGATGGCCCAGTGAGTGATGATATGAAAACATGAGGACTGAGTTAAAATCTCTAGGGCCCATGTAAAACCAAGCCACACCAGGGCTGGGGGAAGGTGAGAATACAGACAAGTGGATCCCCTGGGCTGGCTGGTCAGCCTGTTTAGCTTGGAAGAGAGAACTCCCAAGTTTGGTAAGAGACTCTGTCTCAAAAAGTAAGGTGGAGAGCAATAAAGAAATATACCCAAAATTGAGCTGTGACCACACAGTGACAGAAAAGCACAGCTGCCCACACACAGAGACATCGATACCTAATATGTGACAAGGAGACCCACAATTTAGGCTATTCTGTGACTGTATACTCCTATTAACAGTACTCCCCCCACCCCCCACGGAAGGAAATGAAAAAATTCTCAAAGCATTCAGACACCATTTGAGCTGGTACAGTGGTGGTATGTTCCCATACTCAGACCTGGGATGGGAGGGTTGGGAGTTGGGGCAGTGGCTGGGACAGGAGGATTGTGAGTTCCTCGCTGACTAGGCTACCTGTAAGACCCTATCTCAAAATACTAGCAAAACCTTCATTAGGAGGAGGCAGCAATGAGTGGGTAAACAACCAGGTTGCTACTCTCTGACCACCAGGGAGATACTTCCCATTGGTTTTGTTTTGGAAACCACAGTCCCAAGTGAATTCCATTTTGCCATCCCTATTTGTGAGTGTCTTTGCAGGTGTGATTTCACATATCTGTCACTAGGTGGAGCTGTTGAGAAGCTTTGTGGACAGACTTGTCCTTAGATACTGTAAATGCAAGTCCCTTTCTCAGGCAGGCTTACTGAATGCCTATCCTTCCACACCACTGCTTACACGTCTCACCCAGACTGTTTCAGGTTTCCAGATTAAGTTTTATCTTCAAATTTTCTATGTGCATGACTGTCGTGCTGGAAAGAAAACCGAGGTGCAGAAGGATGCCTTAATGTGTCTAGGTTCTTGCTCTCAGAGGTATGGTCTATATTAAAAACAAAATCAATCAAACAAACAAACAAACCATCATTTTGTAGGAGTGGAGAGATGGATCTGTGATGCAAGCTTGGGGACCTGAGTTTAAATACACAGAACCCTCTCACAAAGCCAGGCTCGGCAGCATATACCTATTTTCCCTGTAACTGAGACAGGAGGTAGAGACAAGACTGCTCCTGGAGGCTAGGGATTAGCTGGCAGAGCTATGTGGAAAAGTTTCAGGCCAGTGAGAGATCCTACTCAAAAAGTAGAAGGCACCTAAGGATAGAAACCCAAGATTGTTCTTCAACCTATACAACATAGACCTATACAGACAGACAGACAGACAGACACACACACACACACACACACACACACACACACATTTAATTTAAAATTTGTCTCATTACTAGATCTATCATCCTAACCCCATGCAGTTGCTCTTATGTGACTGAAATGGAAAATCAAAGAGGTTTTGGAGGTTTGGGGTGTGTATATTGTTTTGTTTTGTTTTGTTTTTAATTTACTAGCACCAAACCACAACAAGTAAAATGTTCAGGATAACAACATTAGAGGAAAGGGGCTGACAGGCTGTGGGCTGAGATATTTCTCTTTCAAAGCATCTCTAAACTCACACACTGTCATGGCGCCCAGACCACCATGGTACCGAGTATCAGGCATAGGCCTGGGGGATTAACAGAAAACACAGACTCAGGTCACTCTGGTGAGGAAAATGCTGAAGCTTTACTGAGGGACCTGGGTGAAAAACAACAGGAACAAACAACCATAGCCATAGGTCAGGCACCTGGGAAGTCCCTACCACACAGGGCAGGAAAACAGAAATCAAGCTGAGCCACAGGATGTTCCCTCTCAGGAAGCCCGTGCAGACAGCTCAGCTGAGGGCATTGAGCTAACCTCACTGATGCCCAACACACTGAAAATACTTCTAATCCCTGAGGTGGGGGCAGGGGCACAAAAAAGATGAACTCCTTCAGGAAAGGATGTGGGCAGAGTCAGGAAGCTTGGTTTTTGGGACAGATCACTCAAGCCAAGATTGTGACAAGGCATGTGATTGTGACATGGAACATAAAAATGAAGGTTTCTGGTCTAGCATATACAAACTATATGTAAATTAACAAAATGTAGTCAGCATGTCTGAGTTTCAGACTAGGGGCCCTACTGATCCAGGAGAATTGCTGGAGACAAAAGCACAATTTCACCAGTGTCCAGCTTGTAAAACCAATGAGTTCATCAAGCTTACAGAACACAAGTGAGTGAAACACAGGAATGTGGGTGTTCCCGGGACAGCAGCAGCACCTGAAAATCCAGCCCCATCATGAATTTTAATCTCAGAGAAGCTATGTCATGAAGACCTGCTCTCAGTTACCCTTTCACTAAGTATTGACTCTGTCATCTTCCAAGGCCACTTGTAGCTGGGGAAGGGAGACAGGTGAGGGTCTCCTGATCCTCTCTGTAGAGTGTCATTGTTTGCACTACGATGCCATAACTTGGCTACTGCCATGGTGTACTGCTTTAGTGACCATGGCTATAGAGATAAGGCCAACCTGGAGTCTTGCTATAAAAGGTTACAAGAGCTATAAGCTGCCATGTAACAAGGGTCTGCTTAATTCCATCTTCTTCAGACTAGTATAACCTCAGACAGCCTGCCAAGGAGCAGGGAAGCTGGGTAGGACTTCCAAGAGAAGCACCCACAGACTGTGCCCTGCCTTGATATAATTTGGGCTGGTTGTGTTTTAAGGTTTTTCTTGGCAGCTCAGGTGAACACTGGCTGGGGAGAAAAAAAGGTCTGACCCTTCAGACTAGTAACAGCACAGTTACATAATATTAAATTGTATACATTTCAAAGGCCCTGGCCCAGAACTAGGTATGTATCATTTGCTGAAAACAGAAAATATAGAGCTTAAAAGAAGCCTCCTAAAATGAATATCCATTTATGATTATTGGTTGATAAACAATGAGGTGTAGTACTATTTGTTGTCTGGGTCATTTGGGATCAGTTGGAGCAGATTGGAGCCTGTAACTTGGTCCCTTGTAAGACTCTGTTAAAGATTTCTGTAAACCAGTGTCTTATTCCTTCAACATATGATACCTTTCGTGCTGTTCTATAAATACAAAGCAAAGTCCTTTATCAGTGAGAAACACATAGACATAAAGACAGGTTCACAAGGCAGCCTAAAGGCAGGGTAGAATCAGACTCATAAAACTGACAAAGGACAGAAGACACAGGGATCATGAAGTGAAGAATTCAAATCAGCACTGCTCCCTGTTAAATGACTCCAAGGGGAAGAGCTTTTCTTTCCTTAAAGTGACACAAATGCATTATGGGTGATTCTTAGTTAATCAATAATGTGTTTAATCCTAGCACAGGGCCACACTGGAGCTTCCTGTTAATTTGAGAATGTCAGGGCTGCTTACCAGGTTGGGCTGAGGTGAGGTGCTGTGGAAGCTGAGGGTGACATGTCCCTGTCTTGTCTTCTACTCTGGGGACCCAACTTTCCCATGACTCCCAGAAGGGCCTCATCTGGCCTTTACCTCCCACAGAGTCCTTAAGGCCCACCATGTTGACCTCTCTGTTGGGTGCTACATCTTCAGACATCCCAAAACTCGGCCCAGCATCTCTGCCCATAAGCTTCTTCCCAAAGTCCATCCTATTTCATGATGGCAGAGATGCTACCTTAAAAGTGGTACCCTGTTGCCCCGTGGGAATTTGGGCAGGAGACATGGACCTGTTTTTTATACAGGAGAACCCAAAGTGGCACTCTCGGCATCTGTCAGCATGTGTTTTCTGCTTAAATGTGACATTTAACATTTCTTTATGGTTTCTCAGTCTACACTGGTAGCTAAGAAGAAGTAAGTATCACCACTATTTTGTCTGTTCACACTGACCACCCTATGGTCCCTTGGAAACACTTGATCTATCTCCTTGATCTATCTCCCCCATCAGGAAGGATGGTTCAGTGTACCTTCCTCTGCCCCTACCTGCTCCTCTTCTGTGGGGTTCAATCTCTCCCCCAAATACAAATCAAATCATGTAAGTGTCATTTAGCAAGAATTTTATTGGAAGAGCTAAAGTGGAAACTTCTAGTTTCTTTGGAAAGTTATGTCAGTGATGGTTTGCTAGGGTACATAGGTGAAAGGATGTCTTGCTGAAGCAGACACAGATGAAAGGATGTTTTGATATTACAAACACATGAGATGACCCCTTATGAAGGAGTATAAATATGACCCCACAAACAGTAGGAGATGAGCCACTGAGCATTGGTTTGGTTTGCTCCGCCTAGTTATTCTTCACTAACATGCATGTAAGGGTTCGCCTTACATAGCACTGTTGAGCTCAACTTGTGAGAGAGAATGGCTCAACTGCCATTGAGAGAAACTCATCTAAGAACGACTTGTGAGGTTCCTGCAGCAGCTGGTTGCTTCCCCGGCCTTACCTCAGGCTGGCTGGCAAGCTTTCTTCAAGACTGAAACTATAACTGCTGGTTTGTGCTTGGTTTCTGCCTGTGGAAAGGACTGGATGGTAGCCACTGGTTGTGTGTGGTATCTGCCTGCCTAGAGGACTGGTCTACAGCTTCTGAGTCATATTTGGTGTTTGCTATGAGACTGAACTGCTGCCAAAGAAAATCAAGCTCACCCCCAAAGAACAATTGCTGAACAGGTCCTCTTCCCCCATAGCCTAATAACTTTTCTCTTCTACTAACTATGATGGGTAGTGGGCTAAGAGAGAGGTTGAACCCTTGTAAAATGCAGTTCGCAAAAAAAAAAAAAAAAAAAAAAAAAGTATGCCTACAAAGAGTTGTCCTACCAGGACCCTGTGGCACCTCTTACACTGCTTCCAAACAGGAAGTACAAAACCAGGAGCCGTCCCTTCTGAGTTGCTCAGCCAGTACATCCTCCTGACAAAGGAAAGACAGAGTTGGGAGCAGGAAGGATCCTGAGAGGTGCCATCCACCTGTGCTTTGAGAGGGTCATGTCTTACTGCTGAAGTAGAGTGACTCCCCATAGCTTCTCTTTCCTCATCTCAGCGTTTGCAGAGTTTGCTTCCACAGTCTAAAGGCAACAGACTAACATAAGGTAAGCAGCTGAAGGCTCATTGCACAGCTATCATGAAAGCCACATAGCTAGCCTGACTAATAGGAGAATTTGGCAAGCTTCTGCCGAGCCTCTTCCAGCCTTAAAAGCCGCCTCTTCAGGAACTTTTTCTTCTCTCTGGTGTCACTCTGCTCCTCCAGGAAACTGCTGCATTTACTGGTGTCCTGTAAAAGCTGAAGCATTGCTTTCTCCATTTCCTCCCCAAATGTTTTCAGGATGAAGTACTGGATGATCAGAGGGATCTGTCTTCCAATGTTCCTTCTGCACTCCTGCGAGTAAGGAACAGGTCACAAGGGGTTGAAAGTGGAAAGAAAGATCTTGTATGAGTTCCAGAAGGATCCAGATTTCCAAGGATGGATATCCTAACAGGTGCATGATACTAGCCCAGTCTCAACGCCCATTAGCATACAGACAGAGCATAACCTGGGCAGGTATCACATTGTTCTACTAGCTTCCCTGAACATCAAGTGGATGGGCTTTCAATAGAAAAGGGTAAGATGAGCTGGAAGGAAGTCTACAGATAGCCCAACTCCATTTGCAAATGTCAGGTTGATCTTCATAAAGCCTCAGATTTCTCAGCATCAGAGAGCAGGGTTATACAAAGTCCTAGGCAGCGCCCTGAATTACCTACCTGAGGGAAGTCAGTCTCCAACTGGGAGGGAGGATTCTCTCCCAGCCCCACCAGTATACCCAACTCTCCCTGTCCTGAGACAGGGTAGTGTCTTAAATACTCAGTACTGAAGGTTCTGCAAGAAAGGTAATTCTCTGAGACTCAGTTTCCTTCCCTGGGATGCAGATACCATAACCTCTGGAGATGATTAAGCCAATTCACCTTATCAAAATATGGAGTAAAAGGAAGTTAGGCAGATCATAAGTGCATAGTTGACAGTTTGAGGACATATTGCAAGATTACATGCAGCATAGGTATATTTTAGGACCAAAGACCGCTGGAATGTGGCTCATCTCCATATGAAAGTGGGAAAGAGAGATGTTAGTGATGCAGGGGAATGAGCACTCAGACACCCAGATATGGACACCTTGAGGGGTGGCAGGCCAGAGCTGGGAGGAAGGGCTGGTACCTTCAGACACAAACCCCTGACTTCTGCTACACCATGCAGCGACCTTTTCATTATGCTTTAAGAAATGAGCTAGTCAGGAAGGACAGGTACTCTGTGATGTGATTATATGGTCAGACTTCCAGATACTAAAAAGGTGGCAGTAGGGTGGAGAAAACTGGAGTCAATATTTAATGGCGACAATGTTTGTGGCAAATGAAATGTCCTGGAAAGCCATAATGCTACTGTAAAGGTTCTTAATGTCTCTAAGTTGTGATACCAAACAGTGGTTGAGTTGGAAAGGCTTATGTTGTATAAGCTATACCAGAATTAAAGCAAAGAAGGTAAGTAAGCTATAGGGTCCTATTAACCAACCTGCATGGCATACTAGACATACAAAAGCTATCCTGAGAGGACCACACTGGCCCTGACATACTGAAAGGCTACCAACCAAGCAAAACAGCACCTAGAAAACCCAGTGTACAGGGAAGTGGTACACATAGCCACAGAGCCTTTCAAAGTGAGCAAAAGACTATCCTCCAAGGACACATGACAATAGCTGAGCCTGCTTGATACTGAAAACTAAGATGTCCAGGTAGGTTAGAGGTGTGGTGAAACTCTGAAGCACTTGGGAGTCTGAGACAGGAGGACCTTCCAGGACTCTGGGGCCACGCTAAGCTATGCAAGTGAATTCCAAAGCTGCCTAAGCTATAGAAGGAGACCTTGCCTTAAAACAATTAAATTAATTTTTAAATTACCACTCTGAAGTGGCTTAAGAGGGACAAGAAGATCCTAGAACTTTGCTGAAATCCCAAAAAGGCAAAGTTTCCTTAAAATAAAACAAACATAGTTTGGGGAAATAGCCCTCCCACTACTGAGCTAGGCCTGTCTGGGGCTCATATTGTAACAGTGAATTATGGAGCCTGCTGCCAGCTGACCCTGGGAGATAACACTCCTCCCCACTGTTTGTGGCCAAGGCCCCTGACAAGTGACAAAGCCTGACATTCAGGAAATGAATCTTCCTGGCTTCAGGAATCTGCTGTGACTAACTTACACACATACACCTATATGGAAAGGCACCCTGAAAAGCAGAGGGAATGGGCTGGGAGGCCAGCTGGGAACGGTCCTGCATTTACCTGGTAGTAGGCATTCAGGTGCTGGGTCATCTCAGGGGTAGTCAACTCCTCTTGAGGAAGCTGAACGTTACATTTAAAGGAAAGGGTCTTCTCTTTCTCAGCTTCCTTCCCTCTGATCGTCTTCAAGGCTTTCTTGTAAACTTGGTCCTGACAGTAGACGATCTGTTCCATCTGGAAGTGAAGTCGGATCATTTTTTCAGCTTCTTTTTCTTGGTTTAATCTGATGTCTTCAATTTTGGACTGCAGGGAGAGAAAAACAGACAACAACCTTCAAGAAAGGTGTAACAGAGAATAAGAACATAGGCTTCCTGATGCATCCATGAGAATCAGACCACCACCCCCTCCCAGCAAGACCAAACACAGGAATCACCTGGGACAGCCCCAAGACCCCCTTGATCAGGGGTCCATGCCATTCTACCAGCTAAGGGTAGGAACCAGGGGAAGCCTGAGCCAGATGTGAGGCTCAATCTCTAATGTCAACCTGATTGAATTTAGAATCACTCAGGAACCTAGTCTCTTAGTATGACAGTGTTTCCAGAGAGGTTTAAATGAGACGGGAAGACCCGCCCTATTGAAGCAACACTATCCCGTGGATTGCAGTTCTGGAGTAAAGGAAAAGGACAAAGAGCTGAGTGTAGGATTCCGCTTTCTCTGGCATCACAGACTGCGACCCCTCAAACTGTAAGCCAGAGCAACCCCTCTGTCAAGCTGTTCTTGCTATGCACTAGCTCATAAGTAAACATCTCTCAAGGAATATCAAGAATGGCAAACAGGTTCTTCCCATTTTTATTATATTTCATGTTCCTGTGGAGTGTTCATGGTTAGGACCACTTTCTCTATATGCAAACAAGCTCCTGCCTGACAAGCTTTCTGGGCCTGGGGGCTCTAAATTAATCCCCTCCCCTCTTTCTGTTTTTAAACCTGTTTTAACCAGAAGACCTGTAACATTGTCTTGAAGACACAAACATACATTTGAGTCTTCACTTCACTTTACAGACACAAGAAAGTTGGAAAGGTTTCAAACCAAGAAATCTGGTTCCATGTCATGCTTATTTATTATTCTCTTACAAATAAAATGTATTTTGATTTACCTTAGCAGTACAGTGGAGGTTTAAAAAATCACCAAAATTGTTTGATGAAACCTTTATGAAGTCAGTGTGGACCATGTCTGATGAAAAAGATAAAAAAAAAAAAAGTTCAATATTGACAAGGCCATCTATACTCTGTATAGACTGGGAAGGAAAGTAAGGTTAATGTGACTAAAAAACAGTTTTCTTCTTGTTCCCTCTCTGACTTTTCCTCTTCCCCTTGCGAAGACGGAGTAGGGTGTGTTCTGTGGCTCAGAAGCTATGCAAGTATCTGAAATCTCTCTCTTGTCATGGCTTATGCCCTGTATCCTAACCAGCTTCCAAGGACATTTCTAGCAAATTATAAATATATAACTTCCTTGTAAAAAAAAAAAAAAACTGCTGCCTCCATCTTTTTCCTGCCTGTGAGCCCTAAGTGCTTGGTTATTTTCATGAAATGAACCCAAGATTTATTAACAGAAATCAGAAAGTGAACTTTAGTTCCTTTCCCTAGAGAATTTACTTCTGTCTGTGAAAGTTGTCATATAAGTGACTAAAGCCTCTATGTCATGCAGGATAGTTGTAGATAAAATCACCTGACAGAAGCACAGGATGCCTGGGAGAGCCACAGTCTAACACAGACGCCTCAGCCAAGGTACACAGAGCATACCCTGCAACACCTGCTAAGGGCTGCCAGCTGAGGGTCATCACTCTTTGTTATGGATACAAAGCCTTGGGAGGGTCCTTTGTAATGTCCACATGATACACAGTGTCAGTGAAGCTTGCTCCCAAGTTCTGTGATCACCAACTCTAAGGAGAGGGTTGCAAGAATTCAGAGAGCCAGCCAAGAGAATGGTTGGCTGCTATATTGAGAGACAGTCGCTTGGGACGTACAGGCTCTGCACCAACTCCAGGTAGTCAGCAGTGCAGGAAGTAGGTGAAGTGCAAGGGGGCTTTGACTGGACAGTAAAGTGAGTTGGCGCTGAGACAGGGCTGCTGCTTACACAGGGAGGGGGAGGCTGAGACAGAAGCCCTGCAATGGGTAAGGACCAGCTTCACCTCACATAAAAGACTCTGGCTGTGCTTTTTCCAGGATCAAGATAAAGTCCTAGGAAGTTAGGTAACTCTGTCTTCTTACAGAAAATCCCTGTGCCCATAGGGTCAGAACACACTGAATTCCTGAACACCACAGTGGCATCCGGAGCACAGAGAACCTGCCACCTACCTAGAGCCAGCCCAAGAGGACCACTCTGAGGTGTAGCACTGCCCTGAGGTGCTCTGAAGTGCTAATGTCTCCTACCCCCAAAATAAAATGGTAAGTATGATAACAGCATTTCTTAATGATCCTTTGTACCACTCACCAGCAACCCTATACAGTCCTGCCTAGTGACCCTGTGCAACACTCAGAAACAACCCTATACAGTACTGCCTAGTGACCCTGTGCAGGGTTCCTCAGTAACCTTGTGTAGCATTCCCCAGTGACTCAGAACACTACGCACCAGTGACCTTGTGCAGCACGTCCACAGCAGGCTCTTCCAGGGCTTTGACTTGCTTTTTGATGATGTTCTCAAATGCCTTATAGTCCACAAACCCTGGCAGCTCCCGGCCACGATACTGATTTTCAAATTCTTCCATCTTGTTCTGTATCTCAGGAGAACCTAGGGTTGGAAGAGTTGTTTTGCAAAAGCCATTAAAATAAAAATGAAAACCCTCCACTCTAGTCTTTCTGAAAAGATGAGTACCAGTGAAAAAATTAAATGAAATAAACGTTGATCTGTTCCTCTGAAACAACAATAAGGAAACAGTGTCAAAAGTCACTTCCTTTAGTTGAAGCAAAGGTGAAAACAGGATTCAGCAAGAGGAAACCAGAGGAAGACATGACCACAAAACATCCTTGTGTGTGAGGGCTTATGGGTCCATCTGGATTTGACCAGTGAGGGGTCAAAGCACACTGTGGGAAGAGGCAGTGCTCTGAATAAGGGGCTACAAGGTAGGCAGGCAAGGACCAGGACCATCCAAGTGTACACAAAAGTTCCTCTCCCTATTTCCATAACAATATTTGTGAGAGACAGCCCATCAGGTGCAGACCTACCCAAGGCTTCCTTTGTGAAGACCTGACTGTGTGCTATTCTTCTCAGATGGGAAGGCAGTCCCATAGGAAATGCTGGCATTTCACAGGCAATAGGACTCATTTACAATGGACATTCCAGTGACTTCTAGCATATCACAGGTCTATGCTATGACCCAAACTACAGGTTTCTGACACATTTCTGTTACCTTAAGGAACTGCCACCCTCATCATTAATCAATTCTTCCTTCTCTTCCCTCTCTCCAGCCCTGTAGTCATAGCTGTGTTTTCTGTATACCTATATACACACCATGTGCATCTGCTCAGTACTCAAGGAGCACTGATCCTTCTAGAAGCCGAGGTTAACTGTAATGATTAACCGGCATTTTTCAGTAGACTCTTAAGAATCAAGGAAAGGTAGCCTGGGGCCTGGGACTCAAAGCAGAGTGAATATGGCCCCTGTGCCCACACTCCAGCATTCTCATTCTCAGCATGACATCCCCAAGTGTCCTCCAAACCCCAGGTCTGTGTTGTTTCCTGGTGTCACTGCTGTGGAAGTAACATGTCCCCAAATTCATGACTTTATCTCTATTGTGCTGGCATTAAAGGTGGGCCTTTAAGAAGTGACCAGGACAACCTGGCTTCACCCTCACAGAGATGTGTGTCCTCAGAACAAAATCCAGAGGAAGCTGGTTCCCATCTTCCTCACTCAAGGACCAAGCTAGATGATGCTGTTTTGAGAGCAGAGATGGAGCCCTTACCTGACACCTCATCTTCTGGTGCCTTGACCTTGAACTGTAGTTAAGACTTTTACCTTTAGCCATTGAATTCAAGTACTGAAATCTGAAGCACACCAACCCAAATAGACACTCACTTTCTTGGAACTGTTCTTCAATATAATTATCCCAAGAAAGAAACTCATTTCGAAGTTTGGTAAACAACCGGCTGTCTCCGCCCAATGTGGTTTCCTGTGCTTGTACCAAAGTCATGATATCCTTATTGAAGGCATTGATTTTCTGTGAAGGAAGTAATTCATATATAAGGTCAGTTGGATAAAGAACATGTATACTTTGAAGGTTGCATAATGGGGAGAAAAGTCTTTGAGTGTCAGGAAATCCAAGCCTCTCCTTCCCTGTCCCCTTTTGGATCCAGAAGGAGGGCTCTTCTGCCAGTGTGGATGAACAGAGCATGTTGCGCAGTCCCCGAAAGCTTCACCCCAGTTCCACCCATCAATGCTTTTCCCCCTTCCGTAATATTGCTCCAGAGAATGTGTTTCTGTCAGTCTTAGGAGGGGGATGACCCAAGAGATCCCCGTGAGGTAGTGATGCCGGAATCCTCCACAGGAGTCACAACTGATGCTCACGTTTATCAGAAAGGACATCCTCTCACTGTTATCTGCTGGTATGTCTGGATCATACTTCTGCAGCTCTTCATTCACACAATGATAACTCTTATTTATTTGATTTTTCAATAGTGGCAGAGATTTCTGAAGAGAAAAGAAATGAACGGGACATACAAATACAGATTGGGAATGTGAAGGAGGCCCCAAGCTTACTCAGAAACATGGCTGTGACACATGCAGCTCATCCCCTCACTCTGTGTCTCCTCAGACATGAGCCTCAGCAGATATATTTCATGCCACCACAGAGAATGTGTGTGATATTCTGACAGCCTCTGAAGATTTCTCTGGTGCACACTAGTGTTTTAGACACACCATTTCCTCCCAGGTCTACCCACACACCAGTCCTAGACATACAACTCCATCATGTTGCCCACTATACATGGCAACTTAAAAGAATCAGCCAGGGGGCAGTTCTTTACATATTAAAGCATGAACTCTCTGCAGAGAGACCCCACAGATCACTTTCCTAGTAGTGTCTGAAACAAAAGCAACTGGACTACCAATGGACCCTTCAACTCTTGGGTTGTCTTCCATGAACTCTGCAGCTCTACTGTCCCTGGCAGCTTGACACATAAAGCTCAATGAGAATCTATCTCTGTCTACATCAAAGAGGTCCAGAGATAGTCACTAAAGACAATGGTCCCTGGGAGATGCACTTATCTCCACCTGGATACTGGGAGCTGCAGGAAGATTTTGCACCCAGGAAGAGCCCAGGGGAAGAAGATCACTGCTGAGCATCTGCCCACAGCCAGTCCTAAAGCAGGTTTGACAACTAACTAAATCTCTCCCCAGGTGGAGAACTAATGTGTTTTGAGATGCAAACTCCACCAGGTCAGAGAAGAGTGAACATGGTTTCTATCCGGAAGGGTCCATCTTGAACTCAAGCTCCCATGATCAACCCCAGAGTGAGGTGATCACAGTCATGCCACCAAGAACTCAGGGTGACAGCAGTAGGAACTAGCACAAAACATTCTGATGCTGGAGTCAGATTCCCAAACACAACATGTCTGTGCAAAAGGGATCTCTAATAGCTTATGTTCCCAGGGCTGTCCCAGTCCTGG
Organism: Apodemus sylvaticus; assembly: GCF_947179515.1. NCBI lineage: Eukaryota > Metazoa > Chordata > Mammalia > Rodentia > Muridae > Apodemus > Apodemus sylvaticus. Next base: position 544,270 of record NC_067486.1, on the reverse strand, counting down.
TTTAGCTTGAGGAACACACAGCTGCCCCTGCTTACACAAATGTGGGAGGTAAGTTCCGCAGTCAGTCTCTTTGCCAGGCAGGGCACTGTGGCCTTGCCATCCTCCAGAAGAACTCTGAGGGAACAGAAGAGAGGGTTCTATCAGACCTGGCTAGAAAACAAGTCTGCATCCCTGCTGTGGAGGAAGTCAGGACAATTTGGGTACTATCAGTGAATGGGATACCTTGAGATAGGTGCTCATGGAGTACTTAGAAGTGGGTTTGTGGGATGATGCAAGGGAATCAGCTTGGATAGTTCTACAGTGGGCTACAATGTAATAATCCCTCAGCTCATGTAATAATCAGAATAAAATCTGTTCTCCATAAAACACATGTCCACAACTACAGTTATGTTATAGCATGCAAATCCCCATTCATGTGTGACACGCATAAATACATACACAAGTATATAACACATCCTACCATGTGTTATATGTGAGTGAACACACAGATGTATAGTATACATTAATATATACCTTTCCATATAGGCTGCATATATGAGTACACATGCACATGTAATACACAATATACAAAATATACAGAATGCATATAGATCCTAGTCTTCATACACTGACATACATGTCTGCACATGCATGTGATGGAAAATGGATGGAGATACAACCTGGCCCAAGAAAGGGCATAAGCCATCAGCTACGGATGGAAGGAAGCCACACTCTTCCCAGGGAACCAAAATCTGTGTTCATGAAGAGTGTTACCACTCTTGAACTTACAAGGCAGCAGGAAGGTGGTGCTCCTCCATGAGTAACAGCACATTCCTACCTGGATTGAATTAATGCGCTGGTCAATTGGTACAGGCTGGCAAGATGGCTTACTAGGTAGAGATGCCTCGCTCCAACCCTTACTATCTGAGTTCAATCCTGGCACCACCTTGGTTCACCAAGAAGAAGGCCAATTCCACAAGTTGTCCATTCATTTCCACACCATGGTGTTCTCTCTCTCTCTCTCTCTCTCTCTCTCTCTCTCTCTCTCTCTCTCTCTCTCTCTCTCTCTCTCTCTTTCTCCCCCCCCCCCCAATGTCAGGTCTGCTCTTGACCAGCAGTTTTCACTACATGGGAGACAGTATGGCAGAGGCACCTGAAATGAGGGTGTTTCTTGAAGAAGACTTGCTCATTCTGAAGAGCCTCAGCCAGGCTCAGCCGCTTCTGGATGTCCTGCTGACCCCTGCACTTGACTATCATGTAGCCCTTCTTCAGATGGTACACCAGGTTCCGCACCACATCAACAACCTTGTCTTCAGCACCTCTGTCCACTAGATCAGGCTTGGTCAAGATACCTGTAGACCAGGTATTGAGATCAGAGGACAAACACTGTCCTAGGGCAGTGAGAAACATCACTTTAACTGGCCACCAGCAGCCCAAGGCATCTTCCCATCTGTACTAGATAGTTTTATACCAACTTGACAAAGGCTAATGTCATCTGAGAGGAGTGAAACTCATTAAGAAAATGCTTCCATAAGTCTGTAGGGCATTTTTCTTAATGGAAATGAGCCCAGCTCATTGTGGATGGTGACATCCCTGAACTGGTGGTCCTGAGTTCTACAAGAAAGCAGGCTGACCAAGCCATTAAGCAGCACCCTTCCATGGCCTCTGCATCAGCTCCTCCCTCAAAGTTCCTGCCCTATTTGAGTTCCTGACCTGACTTCACTGTGATGAGCTGTTACCTGGAAGTATAAGCTGAAATAAATCCTCTCCTCCCCAACTTGCTTTCAGTAATGATATTTCATCACAGCAATAGCAACCCTAACTAAGACATCATCTTTGGCTGAGGCAGACAGGGTCACTAGAATCCTATGCAGGATAGAGACTTGGCTTTGGGAAGATAGTGAGGCCTCCTCTGTCATCTGCAGACCCCTCAGCACCTCTCCATTGCCACCACCCAGACAACAGCTATTCATTCTTCACTCTGCCATGGACTTTACCATGGCTCCTGGCCCAGTGAGTCTCAGCAGATATGATTTCCTCCCTGTGCTTGTCCACCTCTGGCTCCTCATGCCTTTTCTACCAGGGAGATGAGATGGGGGGAGGGATTCCTGTCTCTGGCCTCAGTGGGATCCTGAGCTTGGTCCATCTGGATCCAGGAGATGCATCTCACTTGCACTCACACATTACTGTTATCTCCCACTCTCCTTACCTATGGTCCTATCCCCGCCAGGGTCCACCTCCTTGGCCATGCTCAGGGCCTCTGTGGTGGCAATATCCACATTGCTGGGAACCACCACCAAGTTGATGGTCTCCTGTTTTTGGATGTATGTCTTGATGAGTCTCTTGATCTATAAGAAATGAGATGGTGACTCTTAATTATGGAGACAGGATCAAGAGAGAGAAGGTCCTGACCATCCACTTGCTTCAAAGTTCAGGCCCTGGCCTCCATGGACTGCATTCATCTGTCTCCCTGCCTCCATCAAACATGGAGGTTGTGGTAAAGCCTGGCTATCCACTCTTATTCCCACTTCTACAAGGTCTCTCTTAGACATAGCCCTGGACATACCCCAGCACCCCTGCAGCTCAGTGTAGGGTCTAGAGTCCCACCTTGTGTTCTATGTCTGCAGGCTGGTCACCTACAGCCACCCTTGTGATACCAGGCAGGTCAATCAGAGTCAGGTCTGGGACATGCGGAGAGCTGACCTCCAAGTTAATGAGCTCAGAGCTAATCTTCAAACCTTCCCCAGCAATCAAGTTCTGGGCTGGAGATGGAAAAAATGGCAGTTTAAGGATCACATATCATTCCAGAGACTTTTGGGGAAATATGTTATAATTTGGATATGAAATGCTACCCCTAAAATGTTCCTATATTGGAAGATTGTAATCCCTATAAGATTAGGTTATATTAGAAGGTTCCAGAGCTTGAGAAAATGGGCTCTGACTAGAAGAAGTACATCACTGGGTGTAGGCCACAGGTGTTTTTATATATTATGTCTGCCCCTTCCTGAGTTCTCTCTGCTTCCTATCTGCCAAAAGGAGAGGAAGCTGATCTGGGCAGAGAGAAACATTCTTCCTTGGACCCTACTGGTACTGTCAGGGAGAGTTGTGTATGCACATTGAGGACAGTGAAATTCAAGGGAATCTATAAAGAAGGTGAAAGTTTAGGGAATCCCTAAAACATGAGCAGATATCCATAGGGCAATGAGCTCATCTTGGACAGGAGGAGCCCTGGCTGCAGGTGTCTCTCTGTCCATAGATTGTATCCAGCTCCTCGATGTTAGTAATAGAAGCTAGGGTAGAAACCTTCCCATCAAGATCAGAACTAATGTCACCCTACTCTGCTCAACAGCAACAGTATATTTTTGATGTTTTCTTCTGATTAAGAATGTATGCTGGAAACACAAGTGGCCATGTGTAACAGGGTTTAGTCATTCCCATGGCCATGTGTCCTAAATGAGGTCATGAAGTTAAATGGTAATATTCAAGAACACATGAGCCCAAGTGCTAGAAGGCTCCCGATGTGGAAAGGCCCAGAAAGTAGGGAGTGTGAACATCATAGGGACACCCTGTCCAGAATAAGGAGCAAATGTGTGCAGGTACATACCTTTATTGATTTCCCTTTCTACCAGTGAGGGGTCTGAGATCTCAATCTCAGTGTCCTTATAGATGACCTTGCCTCTCCATTGTGCTCCCTGCTTGAGTTGCATCATTTTCAGCACCAGAGGGCACCTGGTAACTATACCTAAGAGGAGATAGCCACATTGGTCTTGAACTCTGGCATAAATGGCCTTGGATGGATGGCTCTGGACATCTCACACACTCATGTGAAAACACTGAAAGCCTAACCCTCTCTGGCTTCACCCTAACCCTAACCCTAACCCTAACCCTAACCCTAGCCCTAACCCTAACCCTAACCCTAACCTAACCCTAACCCTAACCCTAACCCTAACCCTAACCCTAACCCTAACCCTAACCCAACCCTAACCCATGATGCCTTAAGTACAGGCTGATCCTAGGCCTATTAGGAACTGGGTAAGCAAACCATGAGGAGCAAGCCAGCAAGCAGCATCCCTCAATGGTTTCTGCTTTAGTTCCTGCTTCCAGGTTCCTGCCTTGCTTGAGTTCTTCCCCTGACTTCCCTCAATGATAAACTGTGATCTGAACAAGTAAGCCAAATAAACCCATTTCTTCCCAAGTTCCTTTTGGTCATGGTCTTTGTCACAGCAACAGAAAGCCAATTAGGACACCCCAGCTCAGGAGGCATCAGATTTCATTCATATGCAATTATCTCCCACTAACCCCTTACATATGCATTCAATATGTCTTTCAGGCTGCTTTACAGTCCTCTACTATAAACTTAAGCAGATTCCTACTTGCCTGTCACATCTCACCTGCATTGTTAGAACAGCTCAGTTCTGGCCTCACTGAGGGGTCACTGACCTCCTGGGCTTTGCAGCTAAAACAGCATCACTAACCTGAACACCATCATTTATGGGCCATCGGGATGGGTCATTCATGAAGGGGCTCAGAAAAGAGATCATAACACACGTGGTTCAAGGTACTTAGTCACATCTATAAACTGAGATTCCACACAATCCACAAATGTGCAATGAGTTGGTGTGAAGAACTAAAAGCTGTTCCCACCCCTAACTCACATGCTCTGCCACAATAGCAACAGTGATTCTGTTGGATACAGAGCCTGAAAAGAGATGACTTAGGCTGATGACTAGCTTGAGAAGCTTCATGGGTGGAGCCCTAGCAACTGAGACTAACGTGCTTGTAAGAGGAGAAAGAAACTGTAAGACTGCACAGAGGAAAGTATATCCACAAGCCAAAGAAGACCCCATGAGAAACTACACCTTGATCTTCATCTTACTGTGTACCCAGAACTGGGAGGGGACCTGTTTCTATCCTCGAAGTCCCAGGGCCCACAGTCTAGCAGAGCAACAAACACTAAGCTCTCACCACTGCCTCTGGGGAGGGCCACTCCAGACAGTGCTTCCAGCACAGAGCTCTTCCCTGAACTCTGGTCCCCAATGACAGCAATGGCAGGCAGGGCCAGGTCCTGCTCCACACCCAGAGCCCTCAGGGAGTCGATGAGGTCAATGCAGGGCCGCACCTTCTCCTCATACTGACTGCAGAGGTTGTTCACAGAATCCTAGATGAGGGGAAAGCAAGAGTGAGGTCATGCTCCACAGGAAGTGTTCCAGCAATGACCACTGAATTAATTCCCCTGATAGGGCACTTAGTTTTTTTTATGGATTCACTATCCTTAAGTGATAGCTAAACACAAAGCAATAGCAATACATTGTGGGGGTGGGGGTCTGACCATGACAGATGAAAGCTGACAACACATGGAATCATATTCCTATTAATTATATCTCCTATACATTAAGTGGTATTGTGTCATTCAGAGGTGCTATATGCCTATCAAACTAAAAATGTACACTTTAAACACCAAAAAAGCAAACAGTCAACAGAAAGCATGAACTGCATTCACAAACTATAATATTTAAGCTGGGTGGTGGTGTCAGTGGTGTCAGTGGTGGCACATCCCTTTAATCCCAGCCACAGCACTCGGGAGGCAGAAGCAGGTAGATCTCTCTGGGTTTAAGGCCACCCTGGTCTACAGAGTGAATTTCAGGACAGCCAGGGCACACAGAATCAAAACCAAGCAAACAAACTTTAGATAGATAGATAGATAGATAGATAGATAGATAGATAGATAGATAGATAGATAGATAGATAGATATTATTTAATCAAAAAGGTAAATAATATCAGGAAAGGGGAAACAGAAGCTTAACACAGAAAGCAGACAACAACGCTGTGTTCTCAACCAACAACAGCATATCATATTAAATATAAATGGCTTAAATTCTGCTCCAACAGGCAAAATGGCTCTGAAAGACCCACAAAGAGAGAGGATGGCAGCCTCTGATCCCAAGATGTTGAAAAACTGCAGCAAGAGAGTATAGTGTTTCACGGAGAACAGGCCATTAATGCAGCAGACTACACCACCCTGAAAGTCACCAAATGAAACTGGTGTAGACAAGGTGCAAAGGCAATGTGAAGGAAATAAGGACTTTTTGTTGGGCAAAACTGTTGTATACTTAAGAGAAAAGACTCATACCTCTAAGTCAGAAAAATGAATTCATGATCAACCACAGACTTTAGTGGAAAGATCATAAAACTGTCTGAGTTATTTATTACTGCAATGATAAAACACCAACCAAAAGCAATTTGAGAGGAAGGGGGTTATTGAAGCTTACAACTCTCAGATCACATTCTATCAGTAAGTCAGGGCAGGAACTCAAGGCAGGAACCTTGAGGTAGAAACTGAAGCAGAGGCCATGTTGAAGTGCTGCCTAGTGGATTGTTCATCATGGATTATTCACCTGCTTTCTTACAGAACCCTGGACCATTACCCCAAAGGGTTGCACTGCCCACAAGAGCTGCAGTCATCAATCAAAAAAGTTCACCACAACCTTGCAACAGGCCTCAGATGGGGCATTTTCTCAGTTGAGGTTCACTCTTCTCAGATGATTCTAGCTTGTGTCAAGTTGACTTCAAATTAGCTAGCACAGCCCTGCTTTCACAGATCCAAAGGTAAAATTAATAAAAGAACTTATCAATAAATCCAACTTCATGAAAACTAAACACTTGCTTGAAAAAAATTCAAAGACAAGCCACAGTCAGAGAGTAAATATTTATAAAGCATCTATCTGAGCAAAGATTTATACCCGAATATATATAAAGCTTTCAAAATTCAACAATAATGAAAATGTACCACATGGCTTCTCCAGGGAGGGAATATCACAATAAGAACTCATAGGGAAGGTTGGAGACTGAACTACGCAATGGAACAATGTATCACACCCAGGACTCTGCCAGTCCCTAATAAGCCCCTAGTTTCCAAGACCATGATGGCAACTACCAACATTCAGTGAAGGAGAAAGATCTCCATCTTGCTTCAGAAAGTCAAGAAAGCCACTCTATCAGAGAAGGAGCAACCTTTACTCTTTTCTAGCATCCTACACACACACACACACACACACACACACACACATGAATAACTGCAGGCCCCACCGTCTTCTCAGGTGGACACAGCTCATGTTCTCTGGAGAGTGACTTTAGGGTTTTGTTTTGTTTTTTATTTGTTTGTTTGTTTGTTTGTTTGTTTTTTGAGGCAGGGTTTCTCTGGATAGCCCTGGCTGTCCTGGAACTCATTCTGTAGACCAGGCTGGCCTCGAACTCAGAAATCTGCCTGCCTCTGCCTCCCAGAGTGCTGGGATTACAGGCATGCGCCACCACTGCCCAGCAAGAGTGACTTTCAATAGCATCTTACCATTGCTTAGCTCTCCTCACAGATGTTTACTTGGTATCCGGTGACTGGATGCAGAAGTCAGCTCCTTCCTTTTAGTATTCTTGGAACTTATCCTTCTACGTTTTCCAGGTGAATTCCAGTTGAACACAACGGGTTTGATTCAGAAGAATCTAGAAGCCTTGCCACTGGGGTCAGGCACTTGACTAAAAAACACATGGGAGACACTGATATCTGAAACTGCCCAACCTTCTCTGTCCATCCCAGGGGTCTGTGCTTCCTGCAGTACCCATCATTCCCTCTTCTAGAAGAGGGGGATGCATTCTGTATGTGTATTAGAAGGGTGATCACAAAACAGGAGTGATTCTATAGCCACTCACAGAGTCTATCACTCTAGAAATTTCCTTCAGACACAACTCTTACCTCCCCTGCCTTTGAAATGCCTATTTGCAGAAGATCTCATGCTCTAGAATGAAGACTCCCTTGGCCCTCATCTGTTGTCCCAGGGCTGCTTTAGTTGGTCTTATGACACCATCAGGTCCCCAGGGCTTGTGTCCATGACAAAGGGTTACACGTGAACAGTCTACAACATGATTTAGAGGCATCTTATTTGTTTTTGTTTCTCTGCTATGTATGCCCTGGGTTCTGCCTGCAAACTACACAAGTGTGTGCAACTCTGCTGAGTCACCTCTGAGACGTGATGGATCCCAGAAGCAAAGCAGCCTCAGGGGTCATACTTACTTCCACCCACTTAGTGCCCAGGGAAACCAGCTGCACTTTCAGTCTCTGCCCATCTAGATCTCTGCCCATCCAATCAAGAGGAAGGGTCCCTGGCTCCAGCACTACCCTATATGTGGTGAACAAACAGGGTCTGCACTTGTGTACCTTCTCCTAATTCTTTCCCTCTGCAGATCCCATTGCACAGAGACCATCAGGGAACCTCACAACATTTCATTCAGGTTCTTGCCTCACTTAAAGGTCAGAGTTAGGGACATCACAAGTATGCTGGGTTCTAAGCATTCCTTCTCAGGCAGGCTTGTGCCCATTCCTGCTGTACTTGAGGGTGGTTTGATATGCTTCCGCTCCATAGTAGACAGTGGTCATTTGCCAATGGTCCTCTTGTGCCATACACCATTAATTCTGGACAAAGATCCTCCTGGTAGGACTCCCCTGTTGGGAGTCCTCAGCCCAGCTAGAAACAGGAAAAGCATGGGGTAGAGTCCAGCTCCTTTCACTGTCCCCTTCACCTCTACCACCCACCCACTACCATGCCTGTGCAGACACTGAGATGCTAAGAGTGGGAGTCTTTCCAGGTCCATCAGGATGTTAAAGTGGCCCTTTGCTCTCCAGGATTCCTGCTCTTCATGTCCCCTGCAGTTGAGCCTTTGAGAATGGAAGATGTAAGGGACACCTGCACTCTGAGCAGAGACCACCCAGAGCATGTCCTGTCTAGGGACTTAGAAAACCCTGGACAGATGCATATATCTACCCAGATCCCCTGTCATCCTTTCCAGCAAGGTCCTCAAAGCAGGCTCCTGTCTGCACTTCAAAGCGTGCCCCTGGGTCACCTGCTTTCCTCCCACCCTTGACAAGAGACCTCCATCTGATTTCTCACGGACTCCTAGCCCAGGCAGCAGGGGATCTGAAACTTCTCTTTTAGGTCTTAGCCCCAGACCCCACCCTTTCCTGCTGCCTCCTAGCAGAAATAATTGCAGTTTAGGGAGCATTTTCAGACTGCCGCCAGAATCAGCAGCTGGGTGGGGCACTGTGTCTATTAGCCTAGAAGTTCTACCTGTGCTGTCACTGACCCCCTTATTTTAATAGCACAAAGAAATGTCCCACAGTCCCCCCCCCAAGGATCCACAAGGAACCCAGAGGCATCCTTGCCCTGAGCTTTGGGGTATCCTCTAGGCCTGGGTGATATTCACTAGTCTCCTGTTTAGTGACTGAGTACTTGGCTTGCTGGGCTCTAGTATCTTTAAACAGTGCTGGCTCCACCCTTTCCCAGGGAGAATCAAAACTTACAGAGATTGCCTGTGTTAGTACCAAGACCTGTGACATCACATAGGTGACAGCAAGCACAGGTCTGCTGCCAAGGCAACAGCCACCATATACCCAGAGTTCAATGTGCCTACCTTTTACCTGTTGCTACATCATCACCTCATCACCCGTATATATTTGGGTACTGTCTCTCTCTCCTCCTCTTTTTCTTCCTTCTTTCCGCCCCCCCTTTTGTCCCATCCCCAATAAAGCCCCACGTGGAACTGTTTGGTCTGGCGTGGTCTCTCATTGCAGCCTGCATCTCCGCCACTGGCCGCCGACTGGTGCAGCATGCAGGCAGTCGCCTGCATGAAACAACAGCCTGAGCTCACTGCCTTCCCACCACCACCACACCACACACAAACTGTCACTCTCCCCATTATTGTAATGAAGGGAGTTGGGACTTTTCAGAATTTATAGTTGAGGCAGCAAGCAGACTAGAGCCAGGGCACACTGGACAAGCTTGAGCAAGGTTGTGGTTGAGCCATTTCACAAACAGACCGGCCATAAAAGATAAGGGGCATGCTGGGAAAACTCCTATGGGTCAGACATTATCTGGACTGGAGTCTCTTGTCTCCTGTCCTTGGATGCAGTTTAAAATGACCTTCCTGCTAACAAAAATAAACCGCCTTCCTACATTACTGACAGCCTGATCTGCACATATGCCAAAAAACCCCACCCTGCGCAGCAGAATCCCCCACCAATGTTTAAATCAGCAAATCATATATAACCACGCCAAACCCCCCTGACAACCCCCCTGACTTTTCCTATATAAAACCCTAACTTTTGAGCCTCAGGGTCAACTCCTCTGTCTCCTGGGTAAAATACGTTGTCAATCCAGAGCTCTGATAATAAACTACCTCATGTATTTGCATCAAGTCGGTCTCTCGCGTTTCCTTGGGTGTACGCTATCCCAAAAATAGAGTGGGGGTCTCCCCAAAAAGAGGTCCTACAGTAACAGCACCCACAATGCCCTGCAGTGCTCATCAGTGTCTACAAAGAACCCTTAGAAGATATCTGCTGTCCCTGCACAGAATCCTGTGCAATACTCACCACTCCTGGCTTGGCAACAGAGTGTGCAGCTGCCAGAGCTCAGACCCCTTTAAATAGTGCTGGCTCCGCCCCTTCCAGAGGAGAATTGAAACTTAGTGAAAAGGCCTCTGGCTTGCTGCTCACCCCCACCACATATGAATGGAGCTCAGAAACGAAACTCATCCTGAGGGACCTTGGCTGGGCTCTGAGGTCGGGAAATTGCTATTGTAGGCTCAGCCCAGCAGGACATGCTGTATGGACACCAGTTCAGATGGCTGCCTGCTTTCCCTCAAGACCCTCCCAGCTCTGTGCTGTGCCTTCAACCTGACCTCCCCTCAGTTTAACACAGCCTAGATTAACTTCCTCTTTTCACTGGGTTATTCCAGCTGCACTAGGAAGGGTCGTAGACAAACCATACCAGGAATCACTGAGGAACGCTGCCAGCACTTCTGGGTCCCTTGTGACAGCAGGTTTAGAGGTCTGAGCACCCTGCTCATTCAGGGGCCTCCTGCCCCTTGCCCTACTCTCCAGATGAGAGCCCTGTTCTGTGGAAAACATCTCCCAGCTCAGGGAGGTAAGTGTCCTCCTCAGAGCCCTTAGACTTGCTTGCTGCAGCCCTTTCCCTAGGCTGCCTGCCCTGGGAACTGGCAGGACAGACACCAGGCACCTCTTGTGACTCTGTCCCAGGGTCTTGACCTCTGCCCTAAGGCTGTCTGTGTCCAGCGCTGCTGGATCTTGAGAGTAGAACCAAGCAAGGTTTCTGTGGCTCAAGAAGGCTTAGAGAATGGGGAAGGCAGATTCAGTGACTCTACACTTCTCCCAGTACTGAGCTGTTGTTTTGAAAGCCCTTTGCTTCTCCTTCCTCTGCTTCCCCTCCCTCAGACTCTGGTTTCAGTTTCATTTCTCTTTGGCTCTTACAAATTCAATTCAGTCTTATGCTGAGAAAGAGAACATCATGCAGGGCTCAGGCCAATAAATAAATAAATAAATAAAAATTAAAAAAAAAAAAACAAGAGAGAGAGAGGGAAATAGATCTAGGATCAGAGTGTAGTAGTTTAGAAAATGCCTGGAGTGAGGGGCAGATGAAGGGCAGAGCAGTGCTAGGAGAAGCCTCTAGAAGGTGTTGTTCCTGGTTCCCGGGTTTCAGCACCAAATGTTGGATTCATAAAAAGAGAAAGAAGTTTACTGAGTGGTTTACGGCAGTGTGGGGGTTAGGGGTGCCTAAACAGACCCATGCCCAGGCACCCTTTCCCGGTGAGGGACCAGACACACACAGACATGGTATAGAATAGAGTTCATTCAGGGCAGAGGATGGGAGTTAATGGGGTAGTGGAGGCAGAAAGAGGCAGAGAGAGAGAGAGAGAGAGAGAGAGAGAGAGAGAGAGAGAGAGAGAGAGAGAGAGAGAGAGAGAAGTGGAGGAGTGGAGGCTGGCCATGACCACATGGAGAGAGAGGGGAGAGGAGGAGAGCCCAAGAGGGGCAGAGAGGTGAGAGTGCCAAGAGACAGGAGCAATGGGGGAGGAAGAGAAGAGAGGGGGAGAGAAAGAGAGAGAGGGAGAAAGAGGGGAGAGAGAGAGAGAGAGAGAGAGAGAGAGAGAGAGAGAGAGAGAGAAAGAGAGAGAGAGAGGAGGGGTAAGCAGCCTTTTTTATAGTGGGCCAGGTCTACCTGGCTATTGCCAGGCAACTATGGGAGGGGCATACCTGGCTGTTGCCAGGTAATTGTGGGGTGGAACTTAGACAGAATACTAACAGAAGGGAAGTGTCAAGGAAAAGGAACCCTGAATATAGGGGAAGGACTTGGTTGGACTGCGATCAGTGAGTGGTCGCCTTGGGGTTGACAGAGTGAGAACCTTGCACTCTGGCTGACATCCTATAGACGCCTACAAGCTGTTTTACTGATGCCTAGTCTGAAAGAACCGCAGAATAGCCCCAGCCTCCACCTCAGAAGCTCAGTCTTAGTCTGTGCTGAGGTGCCACAGTATTGGGAGCATGCTGCAGGGAGACCTGACTTAAATCCCAGGGTTAAGAGACCAGGATACACAGGCCACAGAAAAAATACAGGGCCCCAGCATTGGCTACTGGTATCACCAGGATGTAGGCTGGAGTTTTGGTTCTGAGAGCCAGTAGAGATGGGTCTTACATTTGGGAGAGTATGCTGCCCACTTGGCCAGTCTGCTTGCTCTTCAAAGCTCCTAACCCCCCCCCCTCTGCTTCTCCTATGTGTCTGGGATGCTGCATCTGAAAACAGGTGCCACTTAAGCCCACGGTAGCCAGTACCACCACCTGCCCTGCCTTCCTTCCAATGTGAGGCCTCAGGTGCTTAAAAGGGATTGTGGAGGTCAGTGATATCACTCAGCAAGTAAAGACACTTGCTAATAGCCCTGCCAACCTAAGTAGGGCCCTTGAGACCACATGGTAGAAGGACAAAGCAGTCTCCCAAAGTCTTCTCTCACACTACCCCTTGTCTATCCCTAGACACAGAACAAGACGTTGGTGACTGATAAGCATGAGAGACTGGAAAACAGCACCAGGTAGGAGCAGCGAGGGTGAATTCGGATGCATACCCCTCATTTCCTCCTCCTCCTCCTTCTCTTCCTCCTTGGGTCAGGGTCTCAAAGTATAGCTCTGGCTGGCCTGAAATTCACAATGTGGTACAGGCTGGCCTCAAACTCACTGAAATCTTCTCGTCTCAGTTTCCTAGTTAGCTCACTCTCTGCCTCATGATCGTGGATGAAGCCATGAACTCTCAACTGTCCCTTTACTCTGTCGGCATGGCCTGAAACCATAAGCCAAATTAAATACTTTCTTTTATACACCTTGGTCATAGTATGTTGTCACAGCAATAGAAAAGAAACCAAGATACTAGCTGTGACTATGTCCCAGGCTGGGAAGTGAATCTCCAGCTTTCTCTACGTGCACTGGGCCAGGCCATGCAGACTACAAAGGTACATGGTTCCCTGCAATCAGGAACTGCCAAGGTGAATAAAACCCAAACCTTTAGAAAGGGGAATTGATGTGATAGTCTCCATAGCAACAGCCACCTTTAAGGCCATCTGTCCCTCTGTCCCATGGGCAGATCTAGCTGGCAAACAATCCCAGAAATGTGAGGTCATGGACACATCTCACCTCTCTGTCATCTTCATTTGCTTGAATTCCAGTGCCATGCACAGTGCCTCTCGACATCTGCACAACTGCAGAGAGTTAACACTGAAGTGGAAACTTAAGAGTTCTTTGGAAAGTCAATTGTGTTAGATGGTGTTTTGCTGGAGCAAACATGTGAAGGAGTATTTTCCAGAAATGGACATAGGTGAAAGACTAAGGCAGACTCATTAAGGAATGTTTCACTGAGCAGACACAGGAGAGAGAATGTTCTGCTAAAGCAAACAAGAGAAAGGACAAATGATAAAGGATTCTTTGCTAACAACATGCATGTATTGTTACATTGTGTAGTTGAGCTCCATTTGTCAGGACTCTGCAGACTCTGGCTGATTAGATGCACATGCTAACATGTGCTGAGGCAAGGTATGTGAAGGACATGTGATGTTTGGAGGGTATAAATAGGACTTGACGGAGTGACTGGAGACAGAGCTATGCTTGCTTATAGAACTAGCTGTGCAATGCTTGTGGGTCTCACTTCTTTGCTGATGTTTCCTTCTCGGAGAGGGCACTTCTCCTGGAGTCCCTCCTAGTCCCTCTTGATGACTCAAGCCAAGGCTGAGGCCTGGCTGTCTCTGCTAGGTAGTGCCACTGCTGCTGAATCATGTTTGCTATCCCAATTCCATCAAACTAGACAGCTGGTGTATCCGTGAAGTGTTTTTGGGTGGATTGAACTGCCACTGCTTGGTAACCTGTGAACTGAACTGTGGATTTCCAGACAACACAGATGGGAGTTGCTCTAGGGAACATTTCTTTTTTTCTTTCTTTTTTTTTTTTTTAAAGATTTATTTATTTATTATATGTAAGTACACTGTAGCTGTCTTCAGACACCCCAGAAGAGGGCATCAGATCCCATTACAGATGGTTGTGAGCCACCATGTGGTTACTGGGATTTGAACTCAGGACCTCCGAAAGAGCAGTCAGTGCTCTTAACCACTGAGCTATCTCTCCAGCCTGCCAAGGGATGTTTCTAAACAGGTCCACTTCCCTGTATCCTGTATCTTTCTCACTACCTCTAGTGGGTAATGGGCTAAAAGAAATGTTAAAGTGTTTAAGAACCATCACTAAAAATAAGGTTTGAAAAATTAAAGTTACAAAACACAAAACTTGTTGTGACTGTGCCTTAGTTTTGCATGGTGTGTGTGTGTGTGTGTGTGTGTGTGTGTGTGTGTGTGTGTGTGTGTGTATGTTATGTATTTCCGGCATCATTCAAAAATGTTCAGCACTCAACTCTAAATAGGACATCACTCTTTCCACAAGTATCAGCAATTGTCTTAGAAGAGGTGACAGGCTATTAGAGACAGAAGTACTAAAGGATTACAAAGAGTGTTTTCTGGACATGATAAGGCCATTGCACTCACAGTTAATAGCAGCAGCGGCTATGTGCACAAGATCAAGCCAGCCAAATCCAACACAAATAAGGAAGAGGCCCATTAAGTACCACCCTTAGCTGAGGAGCATTTAGCAATTAATGGTTGCTAAGGTGGGAGAATCTGTTTTCTTCAGGGTTTGCAGCCCCTAAGAGGCTATCCATGCTCCAGTAGATGGTCCTATTCCCATGCACATAGAAGTTGCACTAAATGGGAATTAGTGGGGTTTTTTAAAATGAAATTGAGAAGGGCCGTAACTGTGTCACATGGCCATGCTGGACCCCAGGAGTTTCCATCCCAGAGGGCCAGAGGGTCATATCAGAGCAGAATTTAATTGAAAATCAAATTCGAGGTGAGAGAGTCTACAGTACTAGGGTCATTTACAAGCCTCCTCTTATGTGGAGCACTGTAGCCAGAACCTTAACATGATGAGCAAGCACAGGTAAAAGCTCTTTGGTCTGTCTCCTGCTCAGTATGCTGTAAAAATGGACCCTGCCCCAAGAGCATAGGGAATCACAGTATTCTAGCTGGCTTCTCCTGGTCTCCTTCTCCTGAGCATGTGGAGGATAGGACTATGCAATGCTTTCTTCCCACCTTCCACTTTGCCTCTGTTTGGTATGTGAAGCACCAACGAAGAGTAAGAAGAATGGACCTCCAGGCTCTGGCTGCAGCAACAAAGCTGTCATGAATCAGCCTGTCCTGGGTTGACTCTCAGGGAGAGCTCAGCAGCCTCTGGGGCTCTGTCCCAATGTGCTGAGTGACCAGATGTGCAGGGCCACTGCCCACCTGCCTGGCTTTTCCCAGCCCCAGTTATTTATCATTATTAACCATAGCAGCATATTGTATTTGTGTAAACACTTTATTTTGAGACAGTCTTCTTGTATACCTTGAACTCACAGCAATCCTCCTGCCTCTGTTTCTCAAGTACTGGAATTACAGGTGTGCATTTCAGTGCACAGCTATAAAAACTATTTTTAAGCTATTTCAGACTCAGAAAAAATGTAGCAGAAAGTACAGAACTGCATGTGCCACTTCTTCATCCAAGTGTCCACTCCCTATGTCCTCAGCAGAGAAGAACCTTTATCCCAGTGGTAAACCTATAATAGCACACTGTTACCTAGTGGTCACAATTGACATTTCTACATCACAGTATGCTTTCAGCTTTTAATAAACACACAGTGACAAGGACCATCATTATAGTGGATACTATCACTGCCCCAAACCCCAGGACAAGGTTCACCATGATAGTATTACTCAGAGTACCACCACATACCCAAACCCCAAGGTTCTGGCTCTGTCTCCCTTCCCCCATCCTTGGTGATCCTCAAAAAATCTCTTCTGTCCCCAAAATTGTGCCTTTTTTTTTTTCAAGAATGTTACATAATTCAGCTACTTTGTAGTAACCAGACCAGTATAGGCTTTTTTTTTTCCACTTTAGTTAGAAAGTCTATAATTTTTTTATGTTATTTACATTTCAAATACTTTCCCCTTTTCTAGCCCCCCACTCCCCGAAAGTCCCGTAAGCCCCCTTCTCTTCCCCTGTCCTCCCACAGACCCCTTCCCACTTCCCTGTTCTGGTTTTGCCGACTGTATGGGCTTTTTAGTAGTTTCTGCCTGACCTTGCTTCCCAGAGTTGACTCGGAGCTCAGGACAATCAGAGGCTAATGGCTGGGGCCGTAGCTGAGAATAGCCCCCTTCCATTAGAATTCTCCAGGTAAGGCAAATTTTGCCTTTGAGGAAAGATGTATTACATAAGAAGCTGCTTTTCGGTCAAAAACCATGAGCCAATCAGCTTATAGAACAAAGGTTCCTTGAGACACTGGTCCATCACTGTGGAGGTTTTGACTTTTACTATCTATTATAATGCTAAGGGTGGCCCCCAAGACCTACCCTGCCCCCCAAATTAATTCTGATTAGTGAATACAGATGCCAACAGCCAATAGCTTGGCAGAAGAGACAGGTGGGGTTGAGGTTTTCTAGGGCTTGGAAAGAGAGGACTTCAAGGCCAAGGAGTGACTGGGCTGGGGTCCTACAGTCTCCCCCCTTCAAGGGTGCACTCCCAATATCCTAACTACCTCTTGCTAGGCCCACCTCTTAGTAATTCTATAAGCTTCCATTACTGTCACTCTGGGAACAAGACTACTACATGAGCCTTAAGGGAATGATTAAGGAGCAAACGATTGAAGCTGTGGACAGACACAAGTCATGGCCAGTAAGTCTAGGCCTGAAATGGAAAATCAGGTAAAAGCACAGTAGATATGCTGTCTTTAGCTCTCAGTTTTAGTCAGTGGAATGAAAGTAAACACAAGTACTTGATATAAATGTGAAGAAAGGAATCTAGCCAAGGTTACATTCAAAGGTGTGGCCCAGTTCTTTATCCGCTGGAGGGGTTCCAAGCACAACAGAAACAGTGTTGTAAGAGCAGGTGCCCCCAAAGGCACAAGACCTGCTTGTTCATTGCTGGGGCCAGACACTAGTGACATTCATCACAAATGCAGCCGAGAGCCAGGCAACAGCTTATGTAACATGAGTGAATCTGCAATGTTTCAGAGCTTCCTCCCTTACAGTGTGGTCTGTAGGGATCAACAGAGGGTCAGGTAGAAAGAGTTGCCATGGAATGGGATAAAAGGCTGGGCATCTCCAAGCCAAAGACCTGAACCCTGCCTGGCTAGGAATGCCCTGAGCTTGTCACCAGACAACTGGAGGGGTCAACAAGCCATATCAGGAGATACAATGAAAATGTATTTCCTCCTTTCTTACCCAGAAGGTCTGTGGGTACTTAGTGGTTAACAAGGATAACCAACTTGGTTAGTCCTGTAATCAGCTAGGAGACAAGCCTCTAGGCACACCTATGAGGAAGTGGTTAGCTTAAGTAAATTGAGGAAGGAAGGCACACCCAGAATATGAGTGATACCTTTCCCTGGGCTAGTATTCCAGACTGAGTAAAAAAAGAAAGTGAATGAGCACTAGTGGCCATCTCTTTGCTTCCTGACTATAGATGTAATATGGCCAGCTGCTCCTACCTCCCACCTTCCTGACTTCCTTGTCATATGGACTATATTCCTAAAACTGAAAGCCAGACTCTTATGTTGCTTTAGTTAGTTATTTAGTCACAATGAGACAAGTCACTAATACAGGTACCAAAGCCCAAAGAAATCTGTCCAATTGTGCTTGGGGTTTATTTGTACCCAACAGACTTGGGGTCCACAGTAAGACGTGCCCATAGCTGAGTACAGCTGAGCTGGGCTTTCACTGACACCCTGAGACTAGAACTAGGCCCAGGGCTCCCCCACAGGCACCCATAGGCATCCCCTGCTTATAGAAGCATCAGTGGATCTCTCTCTGCCTGTCTTCACATGGTACTGATATGCAGGCCTGTGGCCAAACTGTCCCTGCTTATGAGGGCAGTAGCCATGTAGGAGGGACCATCCCTACTGCAGCAGAGCCAAGTCCTAACTAATTATGTCTACTGTAATCCTACTTGCAGGAAGATCACATTTTGAGGCACTGAGCATCAGTACTTCAGCATAGGAATGTGGGGGAAAGCAATGGAGCCTATAATCAAGCCTGGGTCAAGATCCTACCTGTCATCTGTAAGAACCAATGTAGAGACTTGACACCCTGAGGAGCCTGTGCTCTGAAACTCTTGTGTTTTTTCCCTGAGCCAGAGGACTGATGTGCAGTGGTCACTCACTGGGTTGTTGTAGTTCCTAAAGAGTCATCAGCCTCTATGCTAATTACTCTCATCATCCTGCCATGAGCATGCATTTTACTGTGTTCTTGCAGAGAGTTGGTGTATCCTATGTGGAGCTTTCCAGGTAAGTCTTGTAGGGACATAGGAAGTAAGTGAGTGGCAACACATGTCTAGGCAGAAGCAGAGCAGAGAGCTTCTGGATTTCTGCTCTCTCCAGTGTCTTCATTGGAAAGGAAGGGCCCAGGCAGCTGGTTACTGGTATCCCATGTCATCACAGGGAGAAATCAATGCACTTGTTTTCCAAGAGATTGGAATAGATTAATGTATCAAGTATGCTGGGGTTCAGGGTACCATATGTTGTCCATTATATTTATTGCCTCTATGTGTGGTCATGTATGTATGTGTACATGCATACATGTGTTTGTGCATGGTGTGTGTGCATGTGTGCATGTGTATACTGTGGCATGGTCAAAGTTGAAGTCAGATATCTTCCATCACTTCACCCAATTTATTCATTTGTGTATGTGGTTATGCTTATCTATAGATATGTGTATATTTATCTATATGTGCATGTGGAGGTCAGAAATTAGAGTGTTTTCCTCTATAACTCTTGGCCTTATTTTTTGAGAAAGGATCTCACACTGGTCCAAAGCTCCCTGTTACAGTTAGGCTAGCTGGCCATCCTGCCATGCCCACCAGCACTGCGATTACAGGTACATGCCACCATAACTGGCTTGCACATGGTCCTGGGAATCTGAACTCAGGTTGTCTTATACAGGGAGCAATTTCCTGGCTCAGTCATCTGCCCAGCCCCATATACTTTTTTTTATTTTTTGAGATAAGGTTTCTTACTGAGACAAAAGCTTGCTTCTAGACTAGCTGGTCTGTGATCTCCTGCGATATTCCTGCCCATTCCTCCTATGAGGGCAGATGCAGGTGTGTGTCCCCATGCCCAGCTTTTTACATGATTGTAAAAATCATTACAAATCATTAAGACCCAACTCAGGTTCTCATGTTTGTGCAGCAAGCATTTTATCCACTAGAGCATTTCCCAGTGCAGGCCGCCCTGGCTTTGAAGTCTTTCTTCTGGCATTCGAAAACACTCCCTTACCTGGGGCTGAGATTCCATGGGCCAGAGAAGCAATCACACTGGCATAGGCTAGGGGCTCCTCTGGTGGCACAAGAAGGAGCTCTGAGCCAATTCTAGTGACATCTGTCCTAGTGATTTCATCCCTAACATGGCCACATGTGCCGTCCAACTGGCTATAGCCTTAGAAAGGAGTCTCTCAGAGTATGAGCTATATGGCTGCCTTCCTGGGAGCAGATCATGGCTAAGCCACAGTGCCAGCCTCCCTCTTTGCCAAGCAGGGCCTTGCACAGAGCAGAGCTGATAGCAAATAAACCCACACCCTACAGGGAAGTTTAAGAGCCAAACGTGAGGTGACCAAGGATGATGGCTAAGGCCTCATTCATTCCCCAGAAGATAATGAGGAACAAAGAACAAGGAACAAGGATGTTCCAAGTGATACTGGGATAAGAACACACTCTTACCCCAGAGCTAAAGGGACCACATAGTGGTCTGACACAGACATGGGTAGAACATTCTCAGCAGCCAGCAAGCGGTTTTGTTCTGCCTTCCATCCACCTCCCCTCTATCCCCCAAATGACTCCCTTCTGTGTGTTATCCTGGCTTGAGGATTCCTTCACTGTATAGATGGCAGTGAGATAACATCCGCTGCTAAGAATCAGGGAAACTAACAATGTCTTACTGCTTTACAACAAACTGCAAATCCACATCAACACTTTCCTTCATAGCTGGACTTCAAAGGATCAGAATCCTGTGACATTCCAGCTGAGTGTATCTGTACAAAAAAAAAACGTTTATTGACGTCCAGCATGGCTATCTCAGCCCTTTGGGTATGCATCCTTCGATCTGGATCTCTGCTGGCCAGCCCGAGTATCTGTTCTTGGATTGATCTGAGTGGTTGATCTAGGTGAGGGAAAGAAAAGCATGTCATTTATTCACTAAGTTCATCACTGGATCTGTGTCTGCTGTGAGCAAAGTCGTGTGGGCAGAAGTCTCAGAGTGGCAGTTTCTCCAACCCAGGTTAAAATTCTTCTCAACATCTCTCTTCCTTCTTCCACATATTCTTTCTGTCATCCCTTCTTTACTTATTTCTGCTTCCTTCCTCTCATCCCTTTCTTTTCCTTTCCTTTCTTTATTTTCCTTCCCTTCCTATTCCTTCTTCAGTTTCTTTGGTTGAAGATGGCCTTATTTTGTAGTCCAGGCTAGCCTGGAACTCACAGTGATCCTCGTGTATCAGCCTTACAAGTACTGAAATTATAGACCTGAACTACCATAGCCAGCCTCAAGGTATCTCTCCATAGTATTTATTTTATTTTTTTAATTTTTTTAATGTATTTGAGCACACTATAGCTGTCGTCAGACACACAGAAGAGGGCCTCAGATTCCCATTGCAGATGGTTGTGAGTCACCATGTAGTTGCTGGGAATTGAACTCAGGACCTCTGGAAGGGCAATCAGTGTTCTTAACTGCTGGGCCATCTCTCCAGCCCTCAACAGTATTTAATTGCAACTCTGCAACTTTCCCAAAGGATAGGGGCTCTTCTGCAGCCTACAGTGTGGCTTAGTAGAGAAGCAAAGAGCCTTTGAGAGCAGCTACTGTGATATGAACTCACCTCCAGATTCTATTTAATTCAGCCCACTCAGATGTGCACATGGAGAGCACTGCTGTGGGTACAGCACATGATCCAGCTCTTGACTGTGAGAACTGGACTCCACACATGGAGTTTTCAAAGCATCTTCAAATTAGTACTTGACACTCAGCAAACATGTTTACACTGGAGTGGGCATCACTACTCTATACTTTCAATTCTTTCACAGGCAATGGAGCATCCCAACATAGTACCTTTCTGACACCACAGCTTCACTGAGAGGTAATTCACATACCATGAAACTTATCTGCAGACAACCCCATCTTTAGCACATCTCCAGCACATGCAATTGTCACTACATCAATAAGACATTGTCCTCAAAGAATGAGGAGTCACACACTCTGCAGCAGTTGTCAGTTTCCTTCCCCACCCCAAGAGGCTACTAACCTACTTCCTGACCCTTAGGATTTGTTACTTCTAGAAATTTTGAATAACAATGGAATCAACCTTTTGTAACTTTTGCATTTGCTTTGTGTCATTCTACATAACATTTTCAAGAATTCCCCAATTCAATCGCTAATGTCATGGTTTCATTTCTGTGTGTGGCTGAAGAGTCCCTTCCACAGTTACCCTATGTTAACACTGCCCTCTTGCTGGAAGAGTGCTTCTGTGTAAACCTATGCCCCAGTTCCTGAGTGAAGGTTTGCTTACAAGGAACTTTGCTGGGCTAGGAGTAACTGTCTCATTCATTTTGAAGAAACTGCCAGAATGTTCTTCAAGGAGACTACCTCATTCTTCATCTCTCCCAGCCATGTGAGAATTCTAATTTTTCTAGACTTGTTATGAGTTATGATTACAACTACCACAGTGAACCTGATCCATTTCACTGTGATCTGAGCTGGTTTTGTTCTGATGGCTCAAGCTACTAAGCATCTTTCCGCAAGTTTGGTATCAGTTCATGTGCACATCTTCCTGGAAAAAGCATCTGTTCTGAGGTTTTAACCATTTTTCAATCGGATTATCTTTTTAACCATTGTGTTGTAAGAATTATTTATATATGTTGGACACGAGTCTCTTATTTGCAAACATTTTCTTCTACAATTACTTCGTGGTTTTCTTCTCACTTGGTTGTTGTTTGAGGATCTCAAGTAGCCCAAGCTGGCCTTGAACTTAAAGGTAGCCAAGGATGACCCTGAATTCCTGACTGTCTGACCTCCACATCCTGAGCCCTGAAATGGCAGGGATGTGCCACTATATTTGGCTTCTTTCTTTCTTTATGTGTCCTTGGGAACAGAAATCTTTGGGATTTTGAAGCTGAAAATTTTGTCTTTCTTTGCTATTACTCTGCACATTTCCAGAAGCCCTTGCCTATCTCAGGATGGCAGAGATTTCTGCCTGTTTTGCCATCTTTTGCTGAGAGCACTTAACAGTTTTATCTCTGCCACATTCAGGTGTTTGGTCCATTCTGTATTGTTGTATATGGGGTATGGTAGGGATCCAAATTCATTTTCTCACTGTGTGCTATTTGGTTTTCCCTGTTCACTTAACTAAAGAAACTAATCACCCCTGAAGAGATGGTTTTTGTTCATTCAGTAGGAGAAATTGTCTGGTCAGGTATGAGGGGACGCTCAAAGTCTCTGGAACCTTAGCTCCACTCACCCATCTATGCCTGTTCTCACATAGTGCCATGCTGTTCTGATGACCATAGTTTTGGAGTAGGTTTTTGACATTAGGAGACCTAATAAGCCTTCTTCTTTAAGCCTGCTTTGATGTGACTTTATCCCTTTCCCACAGAAAGGTGAAATAACTTGTCTAAGACCACACAGTCTAAGGAGATGTCTATCTGTGGTATGGGTCATTTGGGGTGAAGGGAACCGAGTTCACTTTCAGAGTGTTCCCCAGAAACCAATGCAAGTGGGGTACCTCCTCACCACACAGCCACTGGAACCAAAGGAGTGACTGATAGGAAAGCTGAAGCCTGTTCAAAACCACATGTGTCTATACCAAACAAGCCTGCGGCCCTGTCCCCTAGACTCATGCCTATCTCCCCTCAACCCCCATGTGGGGCAAACATGCACAACTTCCTCCCTTTGAAGGTGACCATGAGGCTTCCACTGCCCACAGCAGATGAGAAATACCTTCTCTGCAGGGCTGGCTTTCTATGTGCAAGCTAACTGGATACTGTGGTGAAAACATGTTTTGACTGGAGCAAGCCAGCCTGACCATGACCTCTAGGTTCCTCAGTTTCAGATCTGAGGGCATCCCAAAAGTTCCAGGATCTCTGGTGCTAGTAACAGTGACCTGGGTGTTGTGCCTCCTCCCATGCCAATAAGAGGAGGCCCAGCTGCCCCAGATTGTCACTGTCTTCTTTAAACCATGGTTCCAGACAGTGGGAGCAAAGTCTTAAGTGGAGTCATATGTGACTTGGTATAACCCTGGACAAAGATCAAGCTCTGCCCTCTTGGAATTCTAGCTAAGTGGAAAGACAGCCCCATCAGAGCTGTGGGCCTTGGCTGTGCAGCCAATCTCCTTTTCTTCAGACCCACTTATGTTGGTCAAAAAGGGTTAGGGTGATAGTCCCCAGAGGCATGGACCTCGCGTAGCCATGTAATACCACCCATCAGCTGGGATGCTCACAGGAGACATGGTGATAAGTCAAACTTCACTCACTTCCCTCCGGAGGCATCAAGTCACAGGTGACTCCTCCAAGAATGGCAATCAGTCAAAGCAGCTCTGTCCAGTGCATATTTGGTACCTCCCATATTGTAAGTGGTTCATATAGAACCGCCCTAAGCAGTCCTCTCTCTGATTGTGTAATTGCTATCCCCAGATAAGGAACTAAAGAAGGCTAGCCTCCTGCCAAAACAGAGCAGTCACTCACTGTCAGTGACTGGAACTAATCCTAGGGTTCCATTTGCAGTCTGTAGTGAGACTAAAAAAGTCTGGGATAGAACATGGACCTAATGGAAGAGGATGACCAGTGTTCTGTGTGAGTGACTACCGATAGAACACCATACATACTATAGCCCCATCTGAGACAAGTCACTCACCTTTTCCCTCTCGATTTCTGCAGGGAGCTCAAAGCCCTTTGCTGCAACAAACACCCAGCTTGATCTGAACTTCATATTCTTGATTTCTTTGCTTCCAAGGGCTTCTATGGCATCCTTTGCTTGAGCCTGTAGTCTAGGCAAAGGAGAAAGCATGAGAAGGTCTCCTGTGGAAGTGTGGTGTGTGTGTGTGTGTGTGTGTGTGTGTGTACACATACTTGAACACATGTACACACATACATGCTTGGTGTGTGAGCACATAAATGTGTGTGCATAATGTGTCTGCATGTGTGTGTGCATGAAAAAAATGTATCCTGGTGCAGATATGGGAGTCAGTACCCTGACATTTGCCATGACCATTTTTCTCTTCCCTTGTAGAAGCATCTCACTCCATGGGCTCTCTAGGAGTTGCCAGTTCCAGGGGTCTTTGTAATCTTCCTGGCTGTCTGCTCTTGTCACATGGGAAAAACCGCACACACTTACTTGGAGCTTCCATCATCATGAGTCACCATGAACAGCAGGGATTTTGAAGGGGTACTCTGAATGAACTTGGTCATTGGCCCGGAGTTATCTGTAGGGTCAAGGCCAGACAGTATTTCAGAGTCTTCTCAGTGAGTGAGGCTGCTACTCTGGCTGTAGGCTTCCTTCCCTTTCTGCTGTCACCTACTCTCTGAATGTCTTGTACACTAGACCCTGAATGTCCCAGGGGTGCCCTGGCTACTTCATCAGTAATGATCTCAGAGGTTCCACGGGAAGCTATCTTAGAGAAGCCTTGGGAACATGGACAACTTGCAGCAGGTACTCAGCAAGCATAAGTCCAAAGACAGAAACAAGGTAAGCCATGCAAAGGGAAAACTCTAAATAAGTTAAGTTAAACCCTGAACCTGAGCTAGCCACACCTGGCACCAAACCCAGCTTCTGCAAGCACCCACAGACTACCTCTGCCATCAGGGATAAGAGGTCAGCCCCAAGGGTCATGTCCTAGAGCACAGTACTCAGAATTGTGACAGACCCTATATTCGATAAACACAAGTCAGAGGAACTCTCTGCCTCTTTGTCAAGCCATGGTTTTGTTTCCCCATGGGGTCTGCACAGTTTAGCCTTCATTTTAATTAGTAGGGATTTTTCCTACCTCCTTCGTACATATCGAAGTACCTTGTCGCTATCACTTTTCCCGTCTCATCTGAAAAGAAAGGAAATGGCCTTTTAAGAGAAAGCTTCCGGGACCCAGTGTGTGCTAGTAGTCCTAGTACCCTTTTTGGTCTCATTACCTCTAAGTAACTCTGGAGGAAATAGGACTGGTGAGGTCCCTAGCCTGAACAGGGGCTGTGTGGTGGGATTATTCTTCCAAATCTTGGACAGAGCAACTCCATCACATGGCCATCTATGTGCCAATCTGCAGCAAAACAGGCTGTCCTTTCCATGGGCTGCAAGCCATCTTTCCCATGGTCAGACAGCATTTGCTAAAACCAGAAACCCTGATAAGAGCAAGGTTGGAACATACAGAGACAGGTAACTTGAGCTTGATTTTTGTACCCCACAAAGTATGAGCTTGCAGTCACCTCTGCCTCTTCAACACTAGGTAGTGGGCTGAACTAGGCTTGTTTAACTTTGGAGCCTGGGAGCCTATAAAATAGGGCCTTGGTAGGCAGAGGGTTGGGAGGCAGCTATGGCAAGGCTCTGTGAGCTCTTCAGGCTCCAGGTAACAACCTGAATGAATTCATTTATGTCACCAGGCTAGTCCTGTTGGACTCCTTGTCTGTCCTATCTGTTCCTTCCTTATTTGGGCTGATTAGAAGTTCCTTTTACTTCTCCCAGGGAGGTCATGCAGCAATAGGCTGATCTCCAAGGAGCACCTCCATCAGGGAAGGAGGTGCCTGGCCACCTCTCTAGGACTCTCTGAATTTGGTTAAATACTAGATCTTAATGATCCTCTCCTTTCCTCTCTTAACTATTGGAATCCCTAGATCTTTCCACTTCACACTAGGTGTCCAGAGGGGTCATACAACTAAGAGTGTTTTGTCGTGTCCCATAGCTCTACAGTCACAGGCTCTGTAATCAGATGCTTCCTGCATGACTCCTTGTTCTCTGACCTGCTATGGTTCTTATTGCAAAAGACCCTTAAAAACACTAAGACCCCAGAGGAAGCCATTGCACCTGCACAGGTTTCCAAGGCCCACTGCAGTCAAAAGGAACTGGTCAGTGTTGTCACCCTCCATTGGGTCCCCAGGATCCAAGAGCAAAAGAATCCAGGGCTAGGGTCTACATGGATCTGAGCTTCACTGTGTCCCTTCAGCCTACTCTTCCTCAATGGCAAAGTCTTTTTTAGATTCAGTTTTTGGTTATTTTTTGTTGGACCATAAATGCTGTGTAAAGTAAGTCTTTTAGGAAAAAATTATGTGAATTCGGATTTCATTACAGTGTAAACCTTGATGTGAGGAAACATGTTGAAAAACCATGGTCTTGACCTGGGGAAGTCTCTCAGTGGATAAAATGCTTGCCTAGCAAGCATAAGGAACTGAGTTCAAATTCCAAAAACTCATGTAAAGCTGACAGTGACGTGTGAATCTGAAATCCCAGGACTCTGGATATGAGAGGCAGAGAATCAGGGGCCTGCTAGTCTGCAATGCACAGTGGCAAAAAACAAAAGAAAAAGAAAACCAAAAACCCAACAATGAAAGCAAACAAAAAACCCAAAGAGATCTAAGGAGAGATCTCAAAGAAAGAGTTAAGCGAACACCTATATCTGAGGTTGTTCTTTGACCTCCACATACACTATGACATACATGTGCCCACACCATATGAATATGAATAAATACACAGAGAGAGGGGGCATGGAGAGATTTTTTTAAAAAGAAACATAGAAACATCAAGGTTTCTGTGGAAATCCTATTCCAGGCTCTGAGGAAATTTCTGAGAAACACATGTGTCACTTACAGTCCATGACAGCAATGTTTATCCCTCTTGCCACATTCCCCGTCTTCTCTCCTAATATCCTGAAAAGTGAGTGAGAGAAAGTCAAGAAACTCCTACCCAGGCAGGATGAGCAGCCCTCCCTCACCAGCCCTTCTGTGCTCAGGGCCTTGACACGCCCTCTCCTTCCTGCTACTCCTCACACTGATATGGAGTGGCTGGGACTGCTCCCCCAAACAACCCCACCCTTGATCTACATACCTGTAGGATTTAGATTCAGTTTCTGGGTGCTCAGAAACTGTATTTCATCTTACAGTCTGGATCAATGGTCTGACGGGAAGGGAAGGTTCTTCATCAAGGCTTTCATACTGCGTGCCTCTCAGCCCCAGAGAAGCCATGCCTGGACTCATAGACGTGAGGGAGGACAGCAGCTTCAAACTGGGATTCCTCAGGCCTCTGCTTCCTTCCCCATTCAGGGCCTGCAGGTTCTACCTGCCTCATCCTTTCACCCACCCACCAAGACCAACCCAGATTATCTCCTTAATAAGCACTTCCTACTGCATCACTTAATTTTTTGCTTTCCTTTTTAAAAGACTTTAATTTTTAATGGGTGTACAGTTTAATGGGTGAGTACAGTGCTTGAGGAGGTCACAAGATGGTATAGGATACCCTGGAGCTGAAGTTAAAGACAGTTGTGAGCTGCCTAACATGAGTGCTAGGAAATGAGGTCAGATCCTCTAGAAGAACAGTAAATGCTTTTAACTGCTGAGACAGCTCACTAGCCTTTTTTGCTTATCAGTTGGAGAAGATGAGATGTCAACATCATATATAATTTTAATTCTAGTTTCATACCCTAAATCCAGGAAGACTAAAGGATGTCCTAGAGATGAGAATTGTCATCAGAAGTCATAGAATACTGTTTAGGATGTGTAAATTATATGTGCATATGGTATGTCCTTATGCATACATGTGTTTGCATATATGCATAAGTATGTTGTATGTGTGGTATGTATACAAGTTGTATGTGTGCATAGTTTTGCATGTGTGCACGCATGAATTGTATCTGTGTTTGCATATGTGTATGTATAAACATGTTTGAAAATCTGTTGTATGTTTATAGTTATGTGCATATTATGGACCTTTGCTGAGATTGGCATCAAGGAATCAGTAGTATAAAGAGAATCTGAAGTTTGTCCTTCATGTCAAAGCTATAAGGTAGGTAACAGGTGCTTTAATATTCTGCCTCTGGCATGTTTAACTGAAAGCCTCCAGGAGTCTCAGGGTCTAGCTAGTACTTTCTGAGTGTCAAAGAATAGTTCAGAAGTGCCCAAAGAGAGGCAAGGAAGGACTTCCATTCTCAGTAGTGAAAAACTGGGTAGCCCTAACTCCACAGGAAGCAATATATGAGGAAGAACACATTTTTAAAAGATCTGTTAGGATAAGAGAGAGCCCTGAAATGTAGCTAAGAAATTCCCAAGCCAACAAGTGACTGAAGACAGACATTTCAGAGGTGAGTCTAACACTGAAGGAGACCTTTGCTCTCTCAGGATGGGAGCCCAGAGAAGTCAACAGTGCTTTTGAAAGCCATGGAGGCCTTAGACAAAAAAGTCTGAAGGGAAATCAAAGGCCTCATCAAATCTCTTGGATTTTATTGTGTTAGTCACAAGTCATAAAGGGTTAGGTAAAGAAGACAAAAACCAGAATTTGGGGCCTTTAGCTCAGATTTTATTAAACTGGGCAACCCAGAAAACAGTTACATTTAAAATGTTCATGTCACCTTGGCCTACCAATAGTTTCAGGTCCCTGGGAACAGTACATGAGAAAAGAAAACAGAGACTCCCTTCTTTCTGTGCTTCATCTGTGACTGGGGAATGCCCCTGCTGGGCTGTGCTGGGAGCTTGGCCCAGGCTTGGTGATGATGTGCCTTAAGAGGCTGTGGAACTCCCTGGAGAAGGGCAAATGCCTTTAGAGTACATCCATTCCTCAAACAGCAATTGTAAAAGGGCAAACCTGGCTACTGAGTTCCTCTGGCTTGCAATCTCTGTGTCTACTCCAGTTATTGTGAAGTCACTTGCTAGGAGGCAGGGCCAGTCACGCTCTTAACCCTCCTGAGGTATGAGACAAAGTTCGTTTCTACCACAAACCATCCAGCTTCTCATATTCATTACAGTGGTGAAAAACTGATTAGTTTGTGTCTCTTGCTGCTATATTTAAAGAAATTCTCAGATGTACTGCCTGGCACACAGTCAGAAGAAGCTTAACACACTAGGAAAGACATCAACAGAAGCAAGAGCAAAAGGAGCCAGCAGACAACAGTGGCAGACTCACGGGCTCCAGCCAGCCAACAGAACTCTGAGATAACAGCATTTAATGCATTCAAAACAAAAATTTCAATTGGGAGTCAAAACAAAACAAAAAACAACAGAAAAGGCAGGCTCACACGGACAAAACAAATGATTTTAAAAACTAAAATGACAAGATAATCTAAAAATACTAGTTGGTGACTGGTTTTAAGGACAGATTAGACACAGTAGAAGAGACCAGTGGTGACATTAAAAAACAGTTCTGTCCACAGTAAAGGACAGAGAGAGAAATGGGACAGATGGGAAGTAAACTGTGAGGTGTGAGGAATAGTTCCAAGGGTCAATTACAAGCAAGAAATGAGCTGAGTGCCAGCATTCATTGTTCTCTAAGTGACAGAATGCGACTGCCTCTGCAGAATCCTGCCACTATGAGGGTACAGAGTTCCACCATGATGCTCTGTACCCTCAGACAATGAACCAGAATAAATATTTTCTCATTTAAGTTGCTTTTTCTCAAGCATGTCATCATAGCAATGGAAAAGAAACCGGAAATTTGTCAAACACAATGAAAAACACTTGTTTAAGAAGTCTCAAAATGCCAAAATAAGATAAAACAGGGGCACACCAGGGTGCAAATGCTGAAATAAAAGATGAATACAAATTCTGTAGAAGTAATCTGAAATGTACTGAGCACAATAAGACCCAGATATGAGTTTCCACCTTGTATTCCACTAAACGCATTATCTCTCTAGAGATGCACAGTTGAGCGTTACCGGCTACTAAGCAGAGCTATGCTCAAAACTGGTAGGGGGCAACTTAGAGAATCCTGTGCTGCTTCTACTAAATAACTGTATTTGTAGTTAAAATCTTCTCGCAAAGGAAAGGCCAAGACTGGGTGGCTTCACTGATGGAACAATTATCAAAAGAGACTATGAAAATCCAACCAAGGACACATAAAGCCCTCAGAGACACCTATCACTCCTCCCCAGGAATACAGTGGTGTTCTTATTCCCGATGTGATTAAGCCTTGTCAGAGGTTAGGAACATACAAGTGCAGCCTAACAGAAGAGATGCAGCCAAGCAGACACCCATCTTCTTATACACAGTACTTACAGTTCGTCCTCAAAGCAGATCTTGGCATATTTGTCTCGGCCACCACCACTGAGCAGCCGGTAGGCATAGGTGTCAGGAGGACATGGGGACCAATGGTCACATTTTTGTCTTTTGGGGGCTGGGGCTGTAAAGACAAAAACAGGACAATCACAGTCCTTTTCCACAGGTGACTGCTGTGTGGTAGTAGCAGTTCTGTTCCAGGACCAACTCCTAGTATGGGGGAGAAACCCTTGAAGCAAAGTTGGTAGCTGCTTTTGGATCCTGGGAACACTTCTCAAGATGCATGCCTGATGTAATCTGATTTTGTCTTCTTGCACCAGCCGGGGATACTGAGCATGGGCAGTGACTCCAGAGGTGTTGGGATAGCTGACCACAGTGTCTGACTCACAACATACTGAACACTGGTGGACACAAGATTTCAGGCAGGATGCAGCAAACATGAACTCCACTTCAGGACATGTGACCCTAGAAGATATGCATTGCATGGCCATTCCACAGATGAAGAATACATGCTTTTCTCAAGCACACAGAGAGCATTTGCCATACTTAACCTTTACTAAAACACAGAGAAGCAACTAGAACATTCTCCAATGAAGAGCTTGTGTAACGGAATAAAATAAAATACAATGAACGTAAGATTGAAAGAATATCTAAACAATCACTTGGTCTTTCAAACTGACTCAGCAGTTAAGGGCACTGGCTGCTCTTGCACAGAGCCAGGGTTCAATTTCCAGCACCCACGTGGTGGCTCACCACTGTAACTCCAGATCCAGTGCCCTCCTCTGGCTCCACAGGCACTGTAAGTCATTTATACATGCAAAATACCCACATACATAAAATTTGGTTTCATTTACGTATTAGTAATATTTTTATTATTTTGTTTTATTTTTTGTTTGTTTGTTTTGTTTCTCTGAGTAGTCCTGGCTGTCCTGGAACTCACTCTGTATACCAGGCTGGTCTTAAACTCAGATATCAGCCTGCTTCCACCTCCCAGATGCTGGGAATAGAAACATGAGTCAACAATTCCTGGCTTATTTTGCCTGTCTGTCTGTTTGTCTGTCTATACAGGGTCTCACTATGCAGTTTTGGCTGTCCTAGAACTCACTATATATACCCAGCTGGCATCAAACTTACAGAGATCCATTTGCCCCTGCCTCCTGCCTCCTGCCTCCTGCCTCCTGCCTCCTGCCTCCTGCCTCCTGCCTCCTGCCTCCTGCCTCCTGCCTCCTGCCTCCTGCCTCCTGCCTCCTGCCTCCTGCCTCCTGCCTCCTGCCTCCTGCCTCCTGCCTCCTGCCTCCTGCCTCCTGCCTCCTGCCTCCTGCCTCCTGCCTCCTGCCTCCTGCCTCCTGCCTCCTGCCTCCTGCCTCCTGCCTCCTGCCTCCTGCCTCCTGCCTCCTGCCTCCTGCCTCCTGCCTCCTGCCTCCTGCCTCCTGCCTCTCTGTCTGCCTCTCTGTCTGCCTCCCTGCCTGCCTCCCTGCCTGCCTCTCTGCCTGCCTCCCTGCCTGCCTCTCTACCTCTCCTCTGCTTCTCTTCTGCCCCTGCCTCTTGGATTAAAGGCATTTTCTGGGATTAAAGGCATTCACTACAACACTGGCTAAAAAAATTTTTTTTAAATATTTTAAAATGTTTTAAATGTCTTCTGACAACATAATAGTGAAACCAGAAATGAGGAATTTCAGAAGCTAAACTACAGGGTCCTGAGTAATCATGTATCAGAGAAAATCTAAACTATCTTAATAGGACATTGTACACCCTGTAGCTCAGTACTTGGGAGGTTGGGGCAAGAGAATTGTGTGTTCAAAGCCAGTCTGTGCTATTTGCCACAATCCATCAATCACTATCCTAAAACAATGAAAACAAAACACAACAAAAATTACTAAGATGTATGGAATTCAGCAGAAATAACTATAAAAGAGATGTTTACAGCAATAAACACCCACTTCGGGGAAGAGGAAGGCTCTCAGGTAAACGCCCTGATATTCTCCTCAAGGAACAATAACAAGAAGAAAAAACTAAGCCTGTGAAAGGAGAGGGAGAGAAATAAAGTGGATCTGAGCAGAAATGGGTAAAATAGAGAAGACAGAAAACAGAAAAGATCAATGGAGCAAAGACTCATTTTATGGAAAAAATATCAGCAAAAATTAGTATGCTAGATTTTAACAAGAGAGAGAGTGAGGAGATTCAAATAAAATCATGTATAGAAAAAGAGAAATTTTGATGCCACAGGAGAGAGGCTGCTACTCAGATGAACAATTCTCATACCACAACAGAGTGACCTGAGAAGAACTCCATACATTCTTACAACTTACCAAAACCAAATCATGAAGAAATAGAAAACCAAACAGACCAGTTACAAACACAGGCTGAACCAGGAATAAAATGCCCATCACTGTACAAAAGTCTAGGACCAGATGGCTACACTGCTGACTTCTACCAGACATTTAAAGTTCCTTTTCAAACTCCTCAAAAGACTTTAAGGGATGGGGGGGAGGTGCAGGGGGCGGTGCAGGGGGGGTGGGGGGGAGTGTTTCTGAACTATTACAGGAGGCCAGCATTATGGAAGTCAGCTTCTCTCTCTCCCTCTCCCTTCCCCCCCCCCCCACTGGCCCTCCCCTTCTCCCTCTAACTAGGAACAAGTTAAGGGCACTCTGTCTCACCACATTTATTAAATGTACTGCTAAAAGCCTCTGCTACAGCAGTTATGCAAGAAAGAGAAGCTAAACATCAAAAAAAGTCAGAAACTTATGCAGTCTGTTTGCTATGGGCATGATCCAATAGAGTGCACTGACTTCATGAAAAACTGTTAAAACTGACAAATTCAGCAAAGCTTCATTCAGGACACAAAACACACATACACATACACACACACACCAATATTAATATATCTGTACTCTAACAATTAACTATGCAAAAGAAACTGAAGTGTCTAATTTATAATTGCTATTAAACAGTAAAATACTTGAGAATAAATTCAACCAAGAAAGTAGATGTCCTATATGTTATAAACTACACAACAGATGACAGTTCTAAGTAGCATGGCCTGTTTGTGAACTAGAATAATTAATATTCTGAAAACATTCATACTTTCCAATGTAATCCCAGATTCAAAATCCCAATGTTGTTCTTCACAGAGATAGAATGTTTGCATGGCTGGCAAGATGGCTAGGTTCAAACACACTGAGCTGGGCTTAGTCCTTGAACCACATGGTAGAAGGTAAGAACTTACACTCCCTTTATTTTTTCTCTGACCCTCGCACATGCGCTCCACACACAGGCATATACACACACAATCAAACAGTCATTAAAATGAAAGAAAAACAAAAATTGTATGTGGGACCACGAAAGATCCTTAAAAGCCAAAACAAAAAAATCTAGAAGTGGTTTGTAAATTGTATTACAAAACTCTAGCAATCAAAACAAGTTATCATCATTAAAACAAATATATCAACCAATGGAACAGGAGAGAGAGAGCCCAGAAATAAATCCCCACATTCAGTCTTTCAAGTTTTGGAAGAGATGCATTGACCAAAGAGGGTAAAGAGACTGTTTAATAAATGGTGTTACAAACTAGACAATACAGGTGGATAAAGCCAAGTTATCTCACATCTTACACAACAGCAGGAACTCAAAACGGATCAAAGATTGAGTGTAAAAGTAGAAACTGTAAAACACAGGGGAAACCCACAGTCCTGTTGGCCAGGCAATGACTTTCCTGAAATGACCTCAAAGGCACAGAAGCACAGGCAACAGAGGAGAACATAAGACAGTGCAAAGAAAGAGACGACCAGCAAAACAGGAAATAGTTCTGGGCCAGTTATTAGATACAGGTCTAAGGTCCAAAGTACATAAGGAACCCCAGAAGTTAAATGACAAGTGATGTTTTAAACCTGATTTAAAAACAGGCTGAGAGGTGGCCAGGATGGCACCCAGATCCTGTTCCTGAATTTTTCCTGCATCTTCCTGGGTATTTCTGAAGGTGATGAAGTCAGTGTGCTAATGAGAAACTATACTCCTGTGCTCATACGTGTATACAATAAGAATACTATCCAGCCTTAAAAATGAAGTCACATCCTGTCACTTTGGGAAAACTGGAGGGCATCCAACTAAATGAAATAAGCCAAGAATATAAAGGCAAATACCACAAAACCTCCCTCACATGTGTAATCTAAAGAAGTGAAGAAACACAAACCAACAGCAGAGAGTGGTTACCAGAGCCTGGGAAGGCTAAAGCACGCAGGAGGGAGATGGGGACAGCTTTGTCAGAGAATACATGTGAGTCAGATCTGAGCCTGTTAGATCGAGAGATTTGCCATGAGATGCAGTTAATAAAATGCATTGTTTATACACTTGAAAGTTGATACAGGGGCCACCTGTACGTATTATTAACATGTAAAACAACTTCCAGACAAAAGATTTGCTGTTGAGCTCCAGTTAGTCATCCCACAGTGCTTGCACAGATCAAAATGTCACCCTGTAATTCAATGCTTGAATTGTAAAATTAATGAGTCTATTGAAAGCCATTGAGGCCAGTGAGAAAGATCCACAGAGAAAAGAAACTTGGTACCAAGCTGGAGGACTTGACCTTGACTTCTCAGAATCTACATGTTGGAAAGAGAATCAACTCTCAAAAGTTATCCTATGACCACAACACCTCAGCAAATGCACATGTGTGCATGAGGGTAATACTTCTTTTTAAAGAATAGGAACTGTGATTGGGTGAACAGCACTGTCCCTGGAAGAACCTGATGGAACAAGTCAAGGTTCAGAGTGCTGTCATGATGCTGGCTGTACTACTGTGTCCCTGATGGACATGGCCCTAGACATGGCTTCTTGGTGACCACTGTCCTCTGTACCCAAAAGGAGAAAATGGCAAAGATGGCTCCCTCTCCTTCAGGCTGTTCTAGGCTCCTTTTTGCCTGTGTGCTATCTCTTCAGCCCAGTCCCCTGACACCAGCATTTCCATGATATCTTTTTATTGTATTTTGCTAACTCTAGCCTACAGTTTCCTTTGCTTTTTAAAATTTCTCCAGGAAATCAGAGATTTAATGTTAATATCCAATCATATCACAGCACCTCCACAGTCTGCTGTCCTGGAACAGCACCAGGGTAGATCTGGGGTGCAGATCAATAGCACAACACACGAAGAACAAGCTGGGGTGCACATCTACTATAAAGAGAAAGAAGAGAACCACAGGAGAACCACAGGAGACCATGAGACCAAGGACAGTGCTCTGATCAGCTTCTACTAATTCTCTTTCTACAGATTCTGATTTTTTTTAGACCAAAAAAAAAAAAAAAAAAGTCCTATAAACCTTTACTCTTGAGAAGGAATCTTTACTATTCTTCCTTTACAACCACATCCTTCCATATCATTGGGCTTTCTCGGGAACCTGCTTGAGGTTTAATTAAGATGCAGAAACATTTATAAAGTTCAAGGCTGTTGGTCTTTTGCTGGGACAGTCTTTCCACTCGCCTTTTACTTAACCCCACTTCTCCACTGCATCTCTCCATATGGTTCTCTCTGCCTGCTTTCTAGCTCCAACCTGCCTCCCTTCTGTCTTCATCTGCCTATGCGTCTGCCTGCATCTCTGCATCTGCCTGCATCTCTGCATCTGCCTGCATCTCTGCATCTGCCTGCATCTCTGCATCTGCCTGCATCTCTGCTGGTATTTCCTGCCCCAGGTCCAGCGGCCAACTCTTTAATTCCTTACTCAAGCTGCTGGCTTTGGGGGCTGCCTGGGAAAGATTGCCTTCCCCACAGCAGCTTACCTTTCTTTCAAAGACGGTGAGAAAGTGCCCTTTACGTCTGCTCCTAGCCTGGCACTGCTGGCTCCAAACAATTGAAAACAGAAGCACATGGTTTTTTATAGCCAGAAAACACAGTATCTGTGGAGCATCCCAGCACTTCTGGTCTCTTCCATACACACAAAGGCATCTTCAAAGTCAGAATATGGATTAAACACATTTAGACAGCATAGTGTGTTAATCTTACATTTCAAGTACAATACTTAACGTGGTTCTCTGGACAAGCTCCAGACAATAAACTTGTAAATCAACTACTCAACTCTTAACATGAAAAAGTGCTGTATATGCATTAGCTTTCCAGTATTTAGACATTTTTAACACTCTAGTGTTTTAACAATCTAAAAAGATGGTGTGTGTGTGTGTGTATGTGTGTGTGTGTGCTTATGCTTGCATAGCAAGCATTCATACCACTTAGTTATATTCCCAGCCCCAGGTTAACAATTGTCAAGGTTTAATAATGATTACCATTCCTTGGATATTCACCTGAAAAAGCATGGAGCAGAACATCTTTAAACGCAAGGAACATACTGTTTAAAAGTGGGTGCTCTCTGGTTTCCAACTTTGCCAACATTTACATCTATAAATTTAGTTTAGAGAGATGGGTTCTCAGAATGCTGGGTACAAAGCCTCCTCAGCTGTCTGGGAACTGGGTGAGAGCCCATTCATAAGCACTGTGTGTACTCATAAATGTGCTACGGCTATAGAGGTAGAGGTTTAAACAAACCCTAATGGTTGTCTAAAGAGAAGCCCTTTGGGCATCATATACTTGTCAGGTCCCAGAGGACAGACAGGACAGAACAACAACCAGTGTGGCCAATTGGTACAAGAGACAGGGAAAGAAACCACAAAAGGCAGTTTAACTTGGTTATAAATCCAGCTGCAAAATATAAGCAAGAAAATTGAATATGATGGTCATTCAAAGACCTCCCAGAATTGAGGAAGTAGCAGCCTGACTGTTCCAAGGACTTGGCTCTGTAAACTCCATAACATTTAGAAAGCAGCGAGAAGTTAAATTAGTCATTAGACCTCAGAGTAACAAAGAACGAACAAGGAAGCAAAAAAGCATTTCTTTCCCCAAACACAGGAAAAGTTTATAACATAATTAGTGTGTATTAGAATATATACCTGCAGGATGTAATTACAGCTGCAGGGATGGGTCAGCAAACACATTAAATGCCAGTTTTAACATATGTAGATACATATGAGTTAAGGTTTCTCTGTGTAGCCCTAGTTGGCCTGGAACTTGCTATGTAGACCAGGCTGATCTTGAATTTTGGGAGATCTACCTGCCTTTGCCCCTGCCTCTGCTGGGATTAAAGGTGTGAGCCACCATACCAGCTCTTTAAAATATATTTTGCATTGTAAACATAGCAGCAAAACATTTTCAAGTCTATTTATTTCAGATTTATTAAAATTTTAAAAAACTTTGTGAGACTGAAAAGATCAACGGGGTAAGTTTCCCTCCCTGCCCCATATTTCATAAGCCCACCTCCCTTAGTCCTCTGAGGGCTCTGGATCCACAGCACCTAGCACTAAGAGCTCAAGTGACAATCCCAAGAAGCATGTGGGCTCTATCTTGATCATGTGACAGATTTCCAGGCAGGGGTGACAGGTTCTGAGCCAATAGAAGACAGCCCCCTTTCCTCTGGGATGGGAAGATCTTCACTGCCAAAGGCACACATACCTTCGGAAAAGCCATGGGCTGGGCTCTCCCAGCTAGGCTATCCCTTGTTCCTTGTTCTTCATTTACCTGTCAGTCAAAGTGGTTTGGGGCTCTGGAACCAGGTGGGTTGACCAGTCTAACAAGCAAACAAGAGCCTGCCAGCTCTGTTGGCTCCACCCCACAGTTACCTGT
This sequence comes from Apodemus sylvaticus, assembly GCF_947179515.1. NCBI lineage: Eukaryota > Metazoa > Chordata > Mammalia > Rodentia > Muridae > Apodemus > Apodemus sylvaticus. The sequence continues at coordinate 505,966 of NC_067486.1, read as the reverse complement.
CAACAGCCAGGTGTACCTGACTCACTGTAAAAGGGGCTGCTTGCCCCCTCCTCTCTCTCTTGCTCTATAGCTCCTGCACTGTCCCCTTGCTCCTGCTCCCCTACTCCACCCAGCCTCTACTCCTCTACTCTTTCTCTCTACCTTTTTCTATCTCTATTACCCTCTCAACTCCCCTTCCCATGCCCTGAAAAAAATTCTATTTTATACTATACTGTTGTGTAGTTGGTCCCACTGAGGCACTACCTTCCCCCATACCTGGCTACACCTTCACCGAACATATTCCTTCTCTTCCTTTTTATAAAACACAACATGCTCAATATACCGGGCCACAGACTCACTAGATCTCCCCAGTGTGGATATAAAAGGGTCTCCCTGGCCTCCTCCTGTGAGACAAGCAACAGAGAATGACAAAGGGCTGAGAAATGAACAGACAGAACGTGGCTTGGAGGTAGACAACAGCCCTGGAGCTGCTTCATTGGAGGCTAACACCCACTGCAGAACTTGGAAGTATGTACTATGTATGCCTGCTATACAGAGACTTAGAATGACAACTCGGGGTGAAGATTCTATGCTTTCTTGCTTTCAAATTCATTAATCACTAAAAGAATATTTTTTGCTGTATTATAAACAATGCTCAGGTATCTGTGGCAGAGCACTTTCTGAGTCAGGCTTGTGCTTTAACAATTTCATACATGTTATAATGCATTCTGATCGTTCTCTCCATACATTTTTTTGAGTACAATTTAACATTAACATTTTCCCAGGTGGTAGATAGGTTACCATCTATGGGGACAGGTCCCATGCTTAGGGTGAGAAACTGGAGCAAGACCTCATGCATAGTCAGGGGCGGTTTTTTAGCCTGGATTCGGACCCCCTGGCATGCCAATGCCATCTCAAGTTGGTGCTGTTTCATATGGATATGTGCAGGTGAACTTCTGGAAGGCAGGCCTTTGATTTTCTTCAGAGTCCCTGGGCATCATGGAGCAGCAGTGGCCAGAGTGACATAGAGGTGAATGTTTGTTTTCTTGAAAGGCCTGAGAATGAGTGGGAGACCAGTATGTTTTTGGTCTGGTTTTGGTTTTTAGTAATGTATTTATCATCTGTAATGGGATTCAATGCCCTCTTCTGGTATGTCTGAAGACAGTGACAGTATACTCACATACATGAAATAAATAAATAAATCTTATAAAACAAAACCAAACAAAAACCAAAGTAATGTATTCACCAAACCTTCCACTCATTTCCTAGGAGCACAGAACGACTCTGTGTGAATAGAGAGAGGGCCTGTTCCTCAGTCCAGGATCCACAGCTCCCTTCCACCTGGTTGTGTCCCACAAGGTCACTGAGGACCTCATCTAGCCTCAGTGCTTCAGATGAATCCTCTTTTTTCCCAAGACAGTTGACAGCTGAAATCCAAAGGGACAAGCAGAGGCTAAGGTCCCTGGTCCCCATGAACCCTGCTCATACCAAGACCAATCAGCTCATACCAAACCCAGAGTCAAAAAGTTCCAGCCTGCCTCTCAAAAGGAAATACTGTCTCCAGGACTCCAAACAAGCCCATTAAATCCTGCTATTTTAGTCACTCTTCTGCTGCAAAGAAACACCATGAATAAGGCAACTCTTAAAAAAGAAAGCATTTAGTTGGGGGTGTGCTTACAGTTGTAGCGGTTTAGTACCACTATAATCATGGCAGGTAACATGGTGCTGGAGCAGTGGTTGAAAGCTATACCCTGATTCAGAGAGGAGAAGGAGGAGAGGGGAGCAGAGGGGAGAGGAGAGCAGGGGAAGGGGAGGAGAAGAGAAAGGAAGAAAGAAGAGACTGGACCTGGCATGGGCTTTGAAACCTCAAAGCCCACCTACCCCTAGTGGCGTACTTCCTTCAACAAGGCCACATCTTCTAATCCTTCTGTTATAAAACAAATCCACTCCCTGATGAGTAAGCGTCCAAATATGAGTCTATGAGGCCATTCTTATTCAAACCACCACACCTCAAAGGACTCAAGAGTTTTGTCACAGGCTTGATCTGTCACAGGTCTGATTTGTCACAGTTTTTATGGCCACTCAGCCTGCATGGTTAGGGGCTCCTGGGAAGCAGTGTAGCTGCCTCTTTGCAGGCAGATACCTGCTGCCCTACTATCACATGGCAACTCTTACAAAAGTCACAGTCCATGTTAAGAGAAACTTCCTTGGGCTCACGAGATATGAAAACAAACAACTCATAAGACTATCTCCTCCCCTCACCCCCCAAAAGAGTAAGAGCTCAGCACATTCTATGCCAGACTCCTTCACTGTGGGTCACCTGTTCACCTCTGCATATGGTCCCTCAAGGAGTGCTTAACCTTTACATTAGTCCCTTAAGAAGTGTTCCCCATTCCAGTCTAAAGGCACAGAGAATAGCCACTGCTCCTAAATAAGAAACCAAAGAAAATATTAAAAGATTGAAAAACATCCCATGCTCCTGGGCTGGAATAACTGAGTGGAAATGACCATTTTGTCAAAAGCAATCTACAGATTCAGGATACTCTCACTCAAAACTCCATAGCTACTCTGCTTCTTCATGGAAATAGAAAATAAATGAAAATTTAAATGGTAACACACACAATACACACACCATACATACACACACACACACAAACTACATACTCATACACACATCACACACCACATACACTTATAATACCACATACATACATATAGACATGCACTACACACTCATATGCATGCCACACACTACACACACTCATATACCACACACACTCATACATTACACACACTCATATACCACACATACACTAAACAGACTCATATGCCACATTCACTCACATACCACACATACACTCACATACCACATACACATTCACACACCACACACTCATACACACACTATACATAACACACTTACATACCACTCATACAGATAGATAGATAAATAGATATCACTCATATATATATGTATATATATTATAACATACCACACTTACATACCACTCATGCAGATAGATAAATAGATATCACTCATATATATATGTATACATATTATAACATACCACACTTACATACCACTCATACAGATAGATAAATAGATATCACTCATATATATATGTATATATATTATATCACACATACACACATAAAAAAGGATAGTGAAAGCAATGTGAACAAAAAGAATATGACAGGAGGTATCACCACACCTGATTTCAAGTTATACCACAGAACCATGGTCTTAAAACAGCACGGTACCAGCAAAGATCAATGGAATAGAACTGAAGATCCAGGTAGTAGTCCACCTGATTTTTTTTTCAAACATGCCAAAAAAAAAATACACATTAGAAAAAAGACAGCATCTTCAACAAATGGGGTTCTGGAAAATTTGTATTTAACATGAAGAAAAATGAAACTGGACCCTCACCTTTCACCCTGCACACAACTCAACTCCAAATAATCAAGACCTCAACATAAGACCTGACATTTTGAAATTGCCATGCTGAATAAACTGTCTTGTGTCTTGTATTGTCTCCTGTGGTGTGCAAGAGCTAGGCTTGGCTTCTAGTTATAATAGCCTCCAGTCAGAAGAACATCCTACACAATGCACCCTCAAGCCAAAGCCTGCCAAAGCCTGCCAAAACTTTGGCTTTGCAGCCAGGTCATCATCCAGGCAATGTCCATTTGCTCCCTGCCTCTGCCTGCAGCACTCTAACCCTCCCACACAGTGACAGTTGCAGTGTGACCAGCCCCAGGTGCAAATTGCAGGGTGCTTACTGCCTCTCAGTGCCAGATTATCAACGATGAGCACCCTCTGTGTCTATGCTAAAAGTAGTCTCGCATTGGATGTTCTGGTGAGTTACCCCACAGACAATGGGATGCTGGCCTCAAGTGCAAAAGTTTGAAGGGTAACTCAAAAGTTCAGTGGCCATATTAGTAACCATTTAACACAATTCTTTCAAATTAGATTAAATGCAAAACAAATTGTAGGGAATAAATATTTTTATATTTTGAAAAAAAAAAAAAACAATGACTACAGGCAGAGCCCCTAGACTGAGTACAAGCTCCACTCTGTCCGCAGTTTTCAGACTACTTCCTGATGGTAACTGCAAGCCAAGGCTGGGTGAGGCTCAAAGAAATCTCAGCAAGGCAGGCAGGCCCCTGGTCAGGTTTGTAAAGCAAACGGTTCCATACTATCTGAAAAGCCATCAGAAGCTGGAGGAGCCAACATTTAAAGATACACCTAGTGCCCCTGGGTTTCCAGACTCTGTTTTGCATGGCTGCTCTGTCTACCTGTGGGTCCCTGAAACACTCACCCATCCAGTTCTGGCCTGAAGCACCTCTCAGCTCTCTTGACTGTTTAGCACATGGTCATATACTCTCTAACTGGGCTTAAGTAGATACTGGTCAATAAACAGTAAGTTTATCTCCTGTCAAGTACAAGAGGCCTTCACCAGGGCCTTTCAGAGATGGTATTTATTTGCAGCTGGAGTACAGAATTCACAGTTTTATGGCTTTCTCTTCAGTACTGGTCCCACTAGGTTAGGCCATTCCTACTGGTCACTTCTGAAGATGGACCTTCTGAGTCACTTCTAAGTCACCTGTCTGAGTGATGGGTAAGAACTTACAGAATGCATGTATGTTCCAGGGCCTCAACTCCATCCTTGATCCTCTGGCAACATCAGGGAGTCTCTCCCACCTGGACAAGAGGAAGATAAGGGGCCCGAGGAGGGGCTCCAATGGGCTTCAGTGCCTGCATGGAGAGTGAGGCCATTCCTTGAAATATTCTCCACCAGGCATGTTGGGAACACTGGTACTGACACCTAGCTGAGAGGCCTGGCAGCATAGATCTTGCTCTCTTCTTTATCCAGCTTTGTCTGTGCTAACACCAGAATGATTTAATCTCCCATGTGGTCAGTTTTCTCTTCCTAGGGGAGGCTCCACACTAGGAACAAGCCAACACACAGTCATCTTGACTACAGCCATACCATTTGGGTTTCTAGTGTTTTTAGTACACCCTACAGAATGGCAGCAGAGGAAACCGCTCTGCTAAGGAGCCCTTGCTCAAAGCTGGCTTACCAGGCCACATCTGCAGGATGGGATGTAAAAGCAGAAGGAAATAAAGGAGGCCACAAGCTTCTGATGTCCCCCCATGCCCTCTGCTGACAGGCGACACCAGTCTCCTCTACACCATGTACGTGGTAAGTAGGTGAGACAGGCAAAGGCCATTCAAAAATTATACTGAAAACCAAAACACATCATCAGAGCCAAGTCCAATGAAGGTCCTTTTACTTTTTTATGATTAAAAAAGTGTAATTAATCTACCCTCCAAGTACTATCCAAGGCCTGACTGATAGCTTCTGCAGTCGTACAAAACCAGGTATATTCAGAGCAGTATAGCCCTAGATAAAAATGGATTAATTGAAAAGAAAAGGTACCTACAATTATTTTTAATCATTATGTAGTTCTGTGCGAATTAATCTGTAGACTTTATTTCTATGTTTTAAATACACTGGCTTGGGCTAGAGAGATGGCTCAGCAGTTAAAAGCATTTTCTAGAGGTCCTAAGTTTACTTTCCAGCAACCACATGGTGGCTTATAATCATCTGTAATGGGATGTGATGCCCTATATGTGTGTGTGTGTGTGTGTGTGTGTATACACATATATGTATATATATATATACATATACACACATATATATATATACATATATATGTGTGTGTATTCTTTATATATAAAGAATCATATATATATATGTGTGTGTGTGTGTGTTCTTTAAACACACACACATACACACACACACAGCTCTTATGGATGTATCAGCACACACCTGTCATTCTATCCCTCTAGGCACCTTAGAAAGGGTCTATCTCAAAACAAAAAACAAACAGCATCCATATCCAGTGAAATTTTTAAAGGGGTCACTTTACTGCCCTGTGTCCCACTGGATATTCAGCTCCATTTGGGACAGAGTTCATGCCACTTAAAGCTTCTTTGTTCCTGAAAGCTGTGGTTTACTTCTGTTGTCTTCCCCAGCCAACTTTCAGTCAAGAGTGAAGGAAGAACCTTCATGGGCTCAGTGGGGAGGGACAGCTTCAATAAAAACCTGCTGAATTCATACATAGATTTTGACAGCACCCATTTTCTTCCAAGATAATACTCCCTCCCAGCATGATCATTATAAAATAAAACAAATATTGAGAAATAGATAGTACCATGACTCAGTGAAATATCATCAGGAAGCTTCCAGCAGGTGCCATATCTGCACCCACCTGGACTGCCTCCACACAGTGGGCCATGCATGTCTGTCCTTATGCTCAGATGCTACTCTGCTGTCCCCTGACCATGTTTCCCAACTACAATTTGCTCTTTGGCTCTTTCTAGGGCTCTCCCTGGATGACCTTCTTCCAGTCCCTTAAATCTGTGTCCATGCACAGCCCTGTCTTCCAATAGAAAGTAGGTGCATATGCACATATGGTATGGAAAGCTGAGATTCATGCCTGGAATCATCTGACTTGACCACTCTTCTGTTTTATTTGTTGAGGCAGGCACAATCAAACTCTGAAGCTAGAAATGTGAACAGTTTCCATAGTCAGCTTACTCTTGAGATCCCCTGACTCTGCCTCCCCAAAAACTACAGACATGTGCCACACCCAACCAGCATTTACTTCACTAGTTTGGATCCAAATAAGCCATCTCTTTACACCTCCTGCCCACCCCCATTTCTTTAATGCCTGTTTGGTTACTTCTGCCTCCCAGGGGTTGGGGGAAGACTCCATAATTGAGACCCAATGGAAGAAAGCTGGACAAGTCTGAAAAGGATAGTTCAGTGAGGCTGTAGGTGGTCATGGCTCTGCAGGCTGAATCCAGACTGGTCATGTGACCGGTGGCATGTGCCTCAGGATGCTGTGGAGTGCATAAGTGGACATCTGCAGAGACCCTCTTCCTCTCCCCTTCCCCTCCTCTGCATCCAGCTTGGTCTAGCTCCTGGAGCCTAGCTGTAGAACTCACCTTTGAGAACCGGTCTCTCTCCAATGCTTCGGATGTTGTAGAGAGTGTTGGACAGGGGCACGTCAGGAATGAGCTCTGCGAACAGGTACCCAGAATACCAGGCGCACAGGGGGGAGAAAATAAATAGTAGTGCCTTGAAGATGCCTGGAAAAGATGACAGGAGTTCCTGAAGATGACAAACTTCACTATGGACACTCAGGGGTCCCCTCTACAGCCTATTACCCTACCCATTTCTGGGGGCCCAGACTCCTGGGAAGGCAGGTTTTAGTGGAAAGAAGCAGACCCATGAGGACCCCATGGCCTCCACAGTGGAAGGCAGACAATGCAAACAGACAACAAGGAGTGTTTTCTAGAGCACTATAGCTGTTTTCGGGCAGCTATAGTGATGTTGCCCCGCATCTCGGAGCTTCCTCACAGGTTCAGAGTATGGTTCTGAGGATCTGCCATCACTCAGAGTCTTTGCCAGGCAAGCTCAGCCTTGAGCTTTCTCCCAGGGTGGAACAGAATCTCCAGAGGGTAATCATAGTCTGCTCTGTTGTTTGCTTGCTTTCAGTCATGGCATTTCCCTGTTAAAAATGACATCAAGGGACCCTGAGCATGTGCAATGGATGGCAGCTGAGCCTCATGCTGGAAGTCCCCTAAGTGGGGAACACCCATGGATCCTGATGGTATGTGGTCCCCATAGACTTTTACATGGTGGCTTGCTATCAAAAGTCACCTAGCCACAAAAAGCCACAGATATGTGCTTGTAATTCCTTAGGAAGACATTTCCCTCCTCCTCAGTGCCACAAGCCTGCATCAGTCATAAAAGGTGAAAAGAGACAGGGAAGATGGAAGCAGGAACAGTGAGGGAAGATAGAGCTAGGCAAGGAAGGGGCTGTGGAACCTGGAGGGGTCACAGGAGAACTCAATCTATGGCTTGTCAGTCACAACTACAGGACCTCAGACTTGTCAGAGTGTTTTCACCCTACCCAAAGCCCCAAAGAGAAGTTCTCTCACTGTGTGCTCCATGGGTCAGGACAACTCTGAGGCCATGAAGATGAGACATGTGATGTGAGTGAGAAATGTCTTATATGTGTTACATGTATTAACACTGGGTCCCCAGGTAGTGCTGCTGTTTGGGAAGGTTTTGCAAACTTCGGAAGAGAGTTTTGCTGGAGGAAGTATGTCACTAGGGGTAGGCTTTGAAATTTTATAGCCCACCCTACTTCCTGGTCTCCCCCCCCCACACACACACACACATACACACTTTACTTTCTCACTACCAGTCAAGATGTCCCTGCTACCAAGCTTTTCCACATAGTAGATTCTGTCTGGAACAGCATGTTCTAGAAAAATCTTTGGGGCAGATTTTGTGCTAGGACATCTGCAGAATATGAACAAATCCAGGGACAGACCTTTACATGCTGGTCTGGACAATGTCATCCTAGGGCTTGTATAAAAAAGAAAATTGGCAAATGAAATGAAATTCAAAGAGTCACCCAGACTCCCACACATGAGAGACCCTGAGCAGGAGCTGTTGTGCTATTTCTGGAATGGGTAAAAAACAGATTATCAGAGCCAGTGTGGGGATCTGACAAAGAAGAAAACAGAGAGTGTACAAAAAGCCAGACACCCTCCCAGTGAAGACTCCACTTCATGACAGGACTGCCTGTGGGCAAGCAATGAGCCCCAGCTCGGACTCTCATCAGGACGCTGTTCTTAGGCAGGCTCTGGGAGACTCAAGAGCTGAGGGAAATAGTGAGCTTTCTCCCCCTTTACTGTCTTCCCAAGTCTCTTACCAATGTCAATACCCTGAGAAAAATAAAAACCCAAGAGAGGGTGCTTGGGTGCTATCAAGGCCATCAGTAATTGGGCTTCCCACTTCTCACTTCGCCAAGTAAACCCCAATGGGGCTGACTTACTGTCCTTTTCACTTTTCATAGATTCCTATGCTGGTCAGCTTACCCCAGCTAGCAGTCAACCCCTACCCAGATGTCCTGGTTCTAGGGCCTCCCACTCAGGTAGGCCGGTCCCCAGGGACGAAGCCACCTTGGTCACCCCTGCCCACCTTCACCTGATGTCTACTTTGTAGGTAGGAGAGTACATACAACCTCAGCCCTGTTGAGTAATAAGAAGAGATGGAGAGAGGGGTAGCCCTCTCAGAAATCTCAGCTCTCACCCCTCAACTCCCCTGATTTTTGTTCCCACCAGGATCCTAGGTCTCACAAAAGATGTCTCTGGCCAGAGCCTTCGCCCGTCTGTCTCAGCTTAGCAGTTAGGGAGGCAAAGAAATGCTGCCACCTCCACCCATGCAGAAGCAAGCCTAGCTGTACTGGTACTCACCTGGGGCAACTGGACGCATCTTCCAGAAACTGCTCTTTCTACCCAGCTCTGGCTGCAATTCCCAGGGACTTGTGAAAGCTGACTCACCTGCCTGAGCTGCATGCGAATGGAACCGCCCTTGGGGCAGGCAGACAAGGGCGGACCAATTCCCAGCAAATGGGAGGACCCATAAACCAGGAAGGTTTAAGGAGCAGCTGGCAGACTAACAGGTATGGGTGGGGCTGCACAGCTGGTAGCACCCTGGAGCTCCAGGGTCACCTGAGAAGCAGGGGGCACTCTTTTTCCTGTTCACATGGGGCTACAGATGACCAGAAGTCAGAGCTGATGTAATTAGTGAGAACACACAAGAGTTTACAGCTAAGGGAAGACAGGTGCCCCTTAACCATACCATTCCTGACCTCAATTTCACAAGAAACGGCTGTAAAGTATAGATTGGCTCAAGCCTTGTGAACACAGAATCCTAGAGTAAATCCCTAGAGTAAAGCCCCTGCTCCAAATGTCAAGGCTCTCTATATTGTGTCTAAAGTAATCACACTGTCCCCTTGCTGACATGTGACCCAGTGTGGTGCCAACTCCTTACCTTCTTTACTAGTGGGATGATTATTTTGAGGAAATGAGGTGAGAAAGAACTCTAGGTCCCTTGGGACATGTATATATAAGGACTTGGGGCTCAGATATGGTGTCAAGTGGATGGATGAAGGCTTCCTAGAAAGTTTCCCCACCCATCCACCTGAGTAGGCAGTGCCCTCTCAATATCTAGAATTCAGGTTTTCACAGAACTTTTAGCTCATTATAGTCACAGTGGTCTCAAGTAACTAAGGGAATCTGAGGGTCCAGTCCAGCTGCTGTAGGAATTCTATTCCATCCTTATTCCTTCTCTTCCAAGGAGCCCAAATAGTTGAGTCATACAACACAAGGTACTCTAGCATATGGGAACCTGCCTCTACAATATTCTGGAAAAAAGAAGTATCGGTTACAACATGACAGGATTGAATGTCAACTTGACAAGATCTAGATTCACCTAGGAGACAAATCTCTGGGCATGTGTTTGAGGGGCTTTCTAGATTAGTTAATCAAAATAGGAGGGACTACCCTGGATATGGGTGGCATCATTCCATGATCTAGGGTCCTGAACTGAATGACACAGAGAAAGTGTGCTGAGCAAAATCATCCATCCATCTCTCTCTCTCTTATTCTTGACTGTGAACACAACTGACCCCACGTTCCTGCTGCCAGAGTTTTCCCACCTAAGCTGCTCTTGTACAGTGGCGTTTATGAGACTTTCTGTGTTGTTTCACCCAAGGAGACAAAGGAAACAGGCTGTTCTCACCTGCTACAGTCCTCCCAAATCAGAGGGACCACTTGACAGGGACCTTTAGTCAGGCTTCTTCCTGAGGACTCAAGTACTGTCCCAGTGCTGAAAAGAACACCTATACACTACAGAATGCACACTCATTGCTCTGGGGCACCAATGCCAGCCTCCGTCTCAATTCAACAATGACTTGGAAGGACAAACGTACAACTCTATCACTACCTCCATTTTATCTACCAAGAGTCTTACCTTCATCCTCCTCTCATTTGAATTCAGAGGTAGAGCTTTTATCTATGGATTTGTTTTCATGTATTATATTATGATTTTAAAATATCAGATTTATACATGTTTTTGGATACCTGCTTAGCCTTTTATTATTATGTGTATGTGTGTGCCTACATGAGTTTATGTGCACCATTATGTGTGAGGGAGCCCTCAGAGATCAAAAAGGAGCATTGTAATCCCTGGAACTGATGGATGTGGGTGCCAGGATCTGAACTACATCATCTGTAAGAGCAACCAGAGTCCTTATCCACTGAGATGTCTCCAGCACCATCCTTTACAATAGCTAAGTTTGTATTACTGATCTCCAGAAATTGTCATCTATTAGAATTAAAACTATACCTATGAAAAACTATCTCTTGCACTCTTGTGTTTCATAGAGTTCTTTCTTCTTTTTCCCCTCCCGTCTTCCCCTTCCTCCTCCCCTTCTATTTTTTCTACTACCGAGGGATATAAGATCTAAAGCTGACTCTTCCCTCCATTAAGGTGATTCTGTCAGGTGTTTTGTCACTGTGATGGCTAGCTGACAACCACAGCACTTAGGCCTATCTATACCTGTGTCCAATTCCTTTTTCCTTTAAGGCTTTGAGGCAGCCAGACACTGAGCTGAGTTGGAAGTCGTTTCAATTATTCTCAGCTGACCAGCTATCAGGAAAATAAAAGGTTCTCCATCCCCTTGGATTTGCATTCCGAAAAGATGCAGCAAGGCAGAAGGGCTAACTCTATGGAACTCTTCCAAACCTGGAGGATGGTACATTCATTTCTGGGGTCAGAGAGGCAGACATAGCTCAGAGAATCCCAGTAAAAGGTAGATTTATTTCCCTAGTTCTAACCTGTGGGTCAAATGCCTCTTAACACCAGACAATGTTTCAACCCCAGAGACATAGTGTGTCTCTGGCATTTGAATAATTGGTTCCGGTTGATGGTGCTATTTGGAGAAGCTTAGGAGTAGTCACCTTGCTAGAGGAAATGTGTCCTTGGAGATGGGATCTAAGAGAACCATTTCCAGTCCATGCTCTCTACTTTGTGATTACACTTCAAGATGTGAACTCGAAACTGCTTCAGCCACCACACCCACTGCCTGCTGCCTCTGCTCTGCCATACTGGACTCTAGCCCTCCTGAACCAAGTCAGATTACCCCTTCCTTCCATAGTCATGGTGTTTAATCACAGCAACAAAAAGCTAACTAATGCCGGGTGGTAGTGGCACACAGCTGTAATCCCAGCACTCTGGGAGGCAGAGGCAGGCGGATTTCTGAGTTCGAGGCCAGCCTGGTCTACAGAGTGAGTTCCAGGACAGCCAGGGCTATACAGAGAAACCCTGTATTGGAAAAAAAAAAAAATCAAAAAAAAAAAAAAGCGCTGACTAATGAAAATGGTGAAGTCCAAATGTTAGGGCTATAACTAGGGACATGAACAGCCTACAGTTCCAAACATGTGTCATCACAACCATAGCTAGTGAGTGTGATGGGGCAAGAGGAAGGTGAATGAAAATTGAACTGCACCAAGATTCAAACTGAGTGGAGAAGGTACCCATGTGGTGACTTGTCTGTGGGAAGAAAGCCCCACCAACAGTCATGAACTTGAAAACACAGAAGCAAAAGCTACACTCTAGAAGAAACCTGAGCAATGCATCAACTTATAGATTTCAGGAGGCTTTGATCACATGAGCACCATAAAGCAGTATTATGGAATACAGAACCTCCTTCATGAGTTCCTGAAGCACTAGAGACCCCTGGTCATGCCTTCCTTTACCTTTTAGGCATCTGAAGTGCTCAGGAATCTCTTAGTAGCCCAAGGCCATTTAGTGGGAAGCTAGGTCTCTAAACTCTTGGTCCCTTATAGGAGTGTCCCAGGGTCCTGTGACACATTCCAAGAGTTCTCTCTGAATCTAAATCAAGTTTCATCTTTAGGTCCTCAACAGACAAAAGAAAGTTCCATAATTTGCTATTGACTGTTCTTTGAGATGCTGAGTAGCTGACGTCATTTTCTCTCTCTACTCTTCCTTAATCTCCTCCTGTAAGCTGGGAGCCTTCACTGCTGAACAGAGGCCTGGAATGCAGGGTGTGAGAGGACAGAGACAATCAGTGTCAGCACCTGGCTCATTTCTCTGCCACTGGCTTTTAATTTTATTTATTTATTTATTTATTTATTTTGAGATAGAATTTCCCTGTGTAGCCATGACTGTCCTAGACTCACTCTGTAGACCAGGCTATCTTTGAACTCAGGGATCTCCTTACCTCTGCCTTCCCAATTAAAAGCTTGGGCCACCACCACCAGGCTCTTAAATTTAGTTCTTTAAATCATCTCTCTCTGTATGTGTGTAGACATAGGTGTGCCGTGGTGGATATACAGGGGTCAGAGGATAATCAACTGAGGGTCCTTCCTCTCAGTTGACTCTAGCTTATGTCGAGCAGACAGGAAACCAGCCAGTATAGGTACTATTTGGGGAGGCTATGGAAACTTTAGGAGGTGAAGCCTTGCTTGGGGAACTCACAGAAGCAGAGGCACTTTGAGGGTTTACTGCTGCACTCCACCACTTCCTGTTCTTGTTATCTGCTTCATGCGTGTGATTTAAAATGTCATCAGGCAGCTTCCTGCTCCTGTGGATGTCAGTCCCTTTCTTGCCATTCTAGACTCCAACCCTCTGGAACCATAAACTAAAGTAAATGCTTCTTCAAGTTGGTTTAAGTCATAGCATTTATTACAGCTACAGGAAAGTAGCCAACACACTTAACCTTGAGTAGTAGTCCAACAGAAAACATATTCCTCAAAGGTAGACAGAAAACAAAAGTGTCTCAGGTGACAGAAAATGCTTCTAGAGTTGGCTTAGGGTTGCAGGAACCACTACATATAGGAAATGCAGAGAGGCAGACAGAACTTCCTTCTCAACAGGCCAAGACTGCATTATTCGATCAGCGAGGGCTCCCAACCTTTCCATGAGATAAAGGCTGAACACATTTAGAGGGGCTAGATAGCATGTATATATACATAGGTAGCTACCAGGAAGTTACAGCTATTTATGTGTTTGTGTGTGTGTGTGTGTGTGCGTGCGTGTGTGTGTGTGTGTGTGTGTGTGTGTGTGTGTGTAGTTAACTGGAAGCAGGGTGGGCTGTTTTTGATACATGGACATATTGTTTCTGCAAATAAAGCTGAATCATCAGGCTGGATCCAAGCAATTCTTTATGGCTAGGGGCTATACAACACGGCCTGACCTAGTTCCCCATGACCTGAGGCTGTTACCCAACACTGCACACTCCAGAACCTAATCATCAGGTCAGGGGCATAGGTCTGCTTCCAGGCAGGCCTATTTCCTATCCTTTCTCCCTGAAATGTGAGGCCTGGTGTTTACCCAGCAGTGGCTGCTCTGTCAGGAGTCAGATCTCACAAGACCTCATGTCAGTAGCCACAGAGGCCGTGACTGAACATAATCTCTCTTCCTTCTGGGAGAAGGAAGAGAGATATGAGAAAATTGAAAACATTGTGACAGAAGAAAGGAAAGTCTTGCCCTCCATTACCTCAGCAATGTCACCTGCAGCCAGCCCCCCAGTCCCAGGTATACAGCCTACCTATTACTGTCCCCAGCTGGTCTGACCACACTCCAATCTTATTGTGTTGCCCTTTCTTTGGTGTCATTCTTTCCAAACACCCACCACCGTGGCCTGGAATGAGAACCTCATACACCGCTCAGGCACTTGGACAGTGCCTGGAAGTGCTCGCTTCTGCTTGTGGAATGTTCTGGTATCCTCTCCGGGGAAGTGGCCTTCCCTGATGGCCCAGGTCCTAGTCTCCCCTTGGGTTTCCAACGTGAGCACAGACATGAACCAAGGCCCCAGCACCCACCTTCTCTGGGTTTTGCGGAGTGAAAAGAGGCTCAGGGACCCACGCAGTAAGAACTAGCGAGAGCGTCCGACTTCCCTCATAGCATCCCCTGCGTGAGGAAAGCCCTGGCTGGGACCAGCGGTGCCAGGGGTCTCTTGGCACAGTCCTCCCCTGACTCCGACCCACCTCCTCCACAGGAACCCTAGGTCCTCACCACGTTGGCGTCTCCAGCCTCTATGGGCCCGGAACAGCCGAGCCCTTGCCATGTGCCTAGACCAGCTGACTCCGCAGAGCTCCGCCCTCTGTTCCTGTTGCCCCACAGCGCCCCCTGTCCTTGCCTACGCTCTGTGCAGCCTCTTCCGCCTTAAGGCTCACAGAGAAGGAGGCCTGAACTGTGTGGGGACCCCTTCATGAGGCCTGTGCGACCTGCAGGGATATGACCTGGGTGGCAGCCAGGCTCTCAGGAGGGTGACTCAGACCTGTGAGACTTCACCCATTATGTAAGCCCACAGGGATGCAGCCCTAGAACGGGAAAAGCCCCTTCGCTTGACTTTAGGGTTGTGTGTTGGTCTTCTGGGGCCTGGAAGGCTCATTCAGTACTCTGGAAATCACTGGCCATTTCTAAATACTTTGCTCAAGCCAGGCTCCCTGCATCTTCAGATGTCCTGGGGGCCCTTATATTTAGGAGTACGGACTGAAGTGCTTTTAAATTAGTTTCCTTGCACTTTCATGTTTTTGTTACAAAGTGGATTAAGGACCGTTTCCTGGCCAAGCATCTGCAGATTTGTGGCCTCCTGGAAAGGTGGATTTCTCTGCATGCCACCCAGCGATCCAGTCCATGAAGAATAAATTCCTCATCCCAGCAGGAGCTAGAAGCCAGAGGATTAGGAGTTCTGCCTCTTAGTGAGTTCAGGGCCAACCTGGGCTACTTGTAATGTTGTCTTACATTTTTTTCCTGAAGTCTCTGATGCCATCTGTGATGCAGATATGGTATAAAAAATATAGATGTCAGGAATCTCAGACAGAATTATGATGCATATTTCTACCTGAGCAGAACACTGGCTCTTTAGACTGTTCCACATGGGGATTAGTGTTATCAAAACTGCACTGCAAGATTGTAGATAAGATTAAAAGTCCTCTGACACCACGTGTGTGTGTGTGTGTGTGTGTGTGTGTGTGTGTGTGTGTGTGTGTGTAGACCAGAGACTGAACTTTTTGGAGACAAAGGTGACCCAGAGTTCACCTTTGCTGGCCAACTAACCTCTAGGATCTGCATGTCCCTACCCACCAGCACTGATTTCACAAAAGTGGTTTTAAATACATGCTGGGGATCCTAACTCAGATCTTCACAGCTGACCCATCTCCCCAAACCCCTGGCCTGTGACTTCTGCACCAGAGTTCATACTGCCCTCTACTCTTAACTGGGTCTGCACCTGGAATTAAAGGATGATCAAAGTGCAGGATCTGGGCTCAGCTCAGGTAAGACCCGTTTGCTGTGTGAGAACTCAACTCAGGGTGAATCTAATATATTGGCAGAATGATCCCACAGCTCAGTTAGCACAGAGGGGGTTCACACCCTGCATAGTGATGGATCATTCTTTGCTGAGGGGCCTCTCTGTGTACATGAGATTGCCATGAAGCAATCTGATCTATGCCCTCTTGATGGCCAGTGCCACTGCCCGTTGTCTCTTAAAACAAATATTCCAGGTTGAAAATGCCTGTAGTTCACAGTAGGAGTGGAGAAGGATAAGCCTCCCTGACTCTAGAACAGACCTCTAGAAGAGGCCTGAGATCAGCTCTTCCTGGCTATCTTAGAACAGCCGTCCATCTGCCAGCACCCTACCTAGGTGACACTTTATCTAGAACCATGGGGACTCCTGTATGCACATGTTGCTGTTCCCTTTACTAAGTGTCTGTTCATTGTCTGCATCTGAATAGTATGTGTCGGATGTCAGAGGAAAAGGACTGTAGAAAGGCCAGATGCATTGTCCAGACTGAAGGACTCTTCAAGGGTTGCCTATGTCAGGCATAGCTAGACAGGATGAGGCAGGGCAGGGAAGCTTGACTGAGAGGGCACCTTAGTGATTATTCTCATAGGAAATTAGAGCAACAAGATTGCTGCTGTCATGGAGATCCTGATCTTTGATCCTTGCAACCGACTTTCATGCCAGTTGTGTAGGGTAAGTGTAACCGATAATTTTTTTTTAATTTTTTTATTCGATGTAATTTATTTACATTTCAAATGATTTCCCTTTTCTAGCCCCCCACTCCCCGAAAGTCCCGTAAGCCCCCTTCTCTTCCCCTGTCCTCCCACCCACCCCTTCCCACTTCCCCGTTCTGGTTTTGCCTAATACTGCTTCACTGAGTCCTTCCAGAACCAGGGGCCACTCCTCCTTTCTTCTTGTACCTCATTTGATGTGTGGATTATGTTTTGGGTATTCCAGTTTTCTAGGTTAATATCCACTTATTAGTGAGTGCAAACCATGATTCACCTTTTGAGTCTGGGTTACCTCACTTAGTATGATATTCTCTAGCTCCATCCATTTGCCTAAGAATTTCATGAATTCATTGTATCTAATGGCTGAATAGTACTCCATTGTGTAGATATACCACATTTTTTGCATCCACTCTTCTGTTGAGGGATACCTGGGTTCTTTCCAGCATCTGGCAATTATAAATAGGGCTGCTATGAACATAGTAGAGCATGTATCCTTATTACATGGTGGGGAATCCTCTGGGTATATGCCCAGGAGTGGTATAGCAGGATCTTCTGAAAGTGAGGTGCCCAGTTTTCGGAGGAACCACCAGACTGATTTCCAGAGTGGTTGTACCAATTTGCAACCCCACCAGCAGTGAAGGAGTGTTCCTCTTTCTCCACACCCTCTCCAACACCTGCTGTCTCCTGAATTTGTAATCTTAGCCATTCTGACTGGTGTAAGATGAAATCTTAGGGTTGTTTTGATTTGCATTTCCCTAATGACTAATGAAGTTGAGCATTTTTTAAGATGCTTCTCCGCCATCCGAAGTTCTTCAGGTGAGAATTCTTTGTTTAACTCTGTACCCCATTTTTTAATAGGGTTGTTTGGTTTTCTGGTGTCTAACTTCTTGAGTTCTTTATATATATTGGATATTAGCCCTCTATCTGATGTAGGATTGGTGAAGATCTTTTCCCAATTTGTTGGTTGCCGATTTGTCCTCTTGATGGTGTCCTTTGCCTTACAGAAACTTTGTAATTTTATGAGGTCCCATTTGTCAATTCTTGCTCTTAGAGCATACGCTATTGGTGTTCTGTTCAGAAACTTTCTCCCTGTACCAATGTCCTCAAGGGTCTTCCCCAGTTTCTTTTCTATTAGCTTCAGAGTGTCTGGCTTTATGTGGAGGTCCTTGATCCATTTGGATTTGAGCTTAGTACAAGGAGACAAGGATGGATCAATTCGCATTCTTCTGCATGCTGACCTCCAGTTGAACCAGCACCATTTGTTGAAAAGGCTATCTTTTTTCCATTGGATGTTTTCAGCCTCTTTGTCGAGGATCAAGTGGCCATAGGTGTGTGGGTTCATTTCTGGATCTTCAATCCTGTTCCATTGATCCTCCTGCCTGTCACTGTACCAATACCATGCAGTTTTTAACACTATTGCTCTGTAGTATTGCTTGAGGTCAGGGATACTGAGTCCCCCAGATTTTCTTTTGTTGCTTTTAATAGTTTTAGCTATCCTGGGCTTTTTGTTGTTCCAGATGAATTTGATAATTGCTCTTTCTAACTCTGTGAAGAATTGAGTTGGGATTTTGGTGGGTATTGCATTGAATCTGTATAGTGCTTTAGGCAAAATGGCCATTTTAACTATATTGATTCTACCGATCCATGAGCATGGGAGGTTTTCCCATTTTTTGAGGTCTTCTTTAATTTCCTTCTTCAGAGTCTTGAAGTTCTTGTCATACAGATCTTTCACATGTTTGGTAAGAGTCACCCCAAGATACTTTATACTGTTTGTGGCTATTGTGAAGGGGGTCATTTCCCTAATTTCTTTCTCAGCCTGCTTATCCTTTGAGTATAGGAAGGCCACTGATTTGCTTGAGTTGATTTTATAACCTGCCACTTTGCTGAAGTTGTTTATCAGCTGTAGGAGCTCTCTAGTGGAGTTCTTTGGGTCACTTAGGTAGACGATCATGTCGTCTGCAAATAATGATAGTTTGACTTCTTCCTTTCCAATTTGTATCCCTTTGACCTCCTTATGTTGTCGAATTGCCCGAGCTAGTACCTCAAGTACAATATTGAAAAGATAAGGAGAAAGGGGGCAGCCTTGTCTGGTCCCTGATTTCAGTGGGATTGCTTCAAGTTTCTCTCCATTTAGTTTGATGCTGGCTACCGGTTTGCTGTATATTGCTTTTACTATGTTTAGGTATGGGCCTTGAATTCCTGTTCTCTCCAAGACTTTAAGCATGAAAGGATGCTGAATTTTGTCAAATGCTTTTTCAGCATCCAATGAAATGACCATGTGGTTTTGTTCTTTGAGTTTGTTTATGTAGTGAATTGTATTGATGGATTTCCGTATATTGAACCAACCCTGCATTCCCGGGATAAAGCCTACTTGATCATGGTGGATGATCGTTTTGATGTGTTCTTGGATTCGGTTGGCAAGAATTTTATTGAGTATTTTTGCATCGATGTTCATAAGGGAAATTGGTCTGAAGTTCTCTTTCTTTGTTGGATCTTTTTGTGGCTTTGGTATCAGCGTAATTGTGGCTTCGTAGAAGGAATTGGGTAGTGTTCCTTCTGTTTCTATTTTGTGGAATAGTTTGAAGAGTATTGGTGTTAACTCTTCTTTGAAGGTCTGGTAGAATTCTGCACTGAAGCCATCTGGTCCTGTGCTTTTTTTGGTTGGAAGACTTTCTATGACTCCTTCTATTTCTTTAGGCATTATGGGACTGTTTAGATGGTCTAGTTGGTCCTGATTTAATTTTGGTATTTGGTATCTGTCAAGGAAATTGTCCATTTCCTCCAGATTCTCCAGTTGTGTTGAGTACAGGCTCTTGTAGTAGGATCTGATGATTTTTTGGATTTCCTCAGTTTCCGTTGTTATATGTCCCTTTTCATTTCTAAGTTTGTTAATTTGGATACTTTCTCTGTGCCCTTTGGTCAGTCTGGCTAAGGGTTTATCTATCTTGTTGATTTTCTCAAAGAACCAGCTCCTGGTTTTGTTGATTTTTTGTATGGTTCTCTTTGTTTCTACTTGATTGATTTCGGCCCTGAGTTTGATGATTTCCTGCCTTCTACTCCTCCTGGGCGAAATAGCTTCTTTTTGTTCTAGGGCTTTCAGGTGTGTCATTAAGCTGGTAATGTATGCTCTCTCCATTTTCTTTTTGGAGGCACTCAGGGCTATGAGTTTTCCTCTTAGCACTGCTTTCATTGTGTCCCATAGATTTGGGTATGTTGTGTTTTCATTTTCATTGTGTTCTAAAAAGTCTTTAATTTCTTTCTTTATTTCTTCCATGACCAAGGTACCAAGGTACCAAGGTACCAAGGACCAATTATATGGTCAATTTTGGAGAAGGTACCATGAGGTGCTGAGAAAAAGGTATATTCTTTTGTTTTAGGATAGAATGTTCTATATATATCTGTTAAATCTAATTGGTCCAAAGCTTCAATTAGTTTCATTGTGTCCCTGTTTAGTTTCTGTTTTCCTGATCGGTCCATTGAGGAAAGTGCAGTGTTGAAGTCACCCACAATTATTGTGTTAGGTGCAATGTGTGCTTTTAGTTTTAATAAAGTTTCTTTTACGAAAGAGGGTGCCATTGCATTTGGGGCATAGATGTTCAGGATTGACAGTTCTCCTTTTTGTATTTTTCCTTTGACCAGCAAGAAGTGTCCCTCAGGGTCTCTTTTGATGACTTTGGGTTGAAAGTCAATTTTATCTGATATTAAAATGGCTACTCCAGCTTGTTTCCTGAGACCATTTGCTTATAAAATTGTCTTCCAGCCTTTTACTCTAAGGTAGTGTTTGTCTTTGACCCTGAGGTGTGTTTCCTGTAAGCAGCAAAATGTAGGGTCCTGTTTATGTATCCATTCAGTCTGTGTCTTTTTATTGGGGCATTAAGTCCATTGATGTTAAGAGATATTAAGGAATAGTGATTGTTACTTCCTATCATTTTTGACGTTATTTTTTAAATTTGAATGCTTAACTTCTTTTGGGTTTGATGAAAGGTTACTATCTTGCTTTTTCCAGAGTGAAGTTTCCCTCCTTGTATTGGTGTTGTCCTCCTATTATCCTTTTTAGGGCTGGGTTTGTGGATAGATATTGGGTAAACTTGGTTTTGTCATGAAATATCTTAGTTTCTCCATCTATGGTGATTGAGAGTTTTGCTGGATATAGTAGTTTTGGTTGGCATTTGTGTTCTCTTAGAGTCTGCATGAGATCTGCCCAGGACCTTCTAGCCTTCATAGTCTCAGGTGAAAAGTCTGCTGTGATTCTGATAGGTCTTCCTTTATATGTTACTTGGCCTTTTTCTCTTACTGCCTTTAGTATTCTTTCTTTGTTTAGAACATTTGGTGGTTTGATTATTATGTGATGGGAAGTATTTCTGTTCTGGTCCAGTCTGTTTGGAGTTCTGTAGGCTTCTTGTATATTCATGGGCATCTCTCTCTTTAGGTTAGGGAAGTTTTCTTCCATAATTTTATTGAAGATATTTGCTGGCCCTTTAAGTTGTAAATCTTCACTCTCATCTATGCCTATAATCCTTAGGTTTGGTCTTCTCATTGTGTCCTGGATTTCCTGGATATTTTGGGTTACAAGCTTTTTGCATTTTGCATTTTCTTTAACTGTTGAGTCCATGGTTTCTATGGAATCTTCAGCATCTGAGATTCTTTCTTCTATCTCTTGTATTCTGTTGTTGATATTTACATCTCTGTCCCCTGATTTCTTCCCAAGGCTTTCTATCTCCAAAGTTGTCTCCCTTTGAGTTTTCTTAGTTGTTTCTACTTCTGATTTTAGATCCTGGATGGTTTTGCTTAGCTCCTTCACTTGCTTGTTTGTGCTTTTCTGTAATTCTTTAAGAGCTTTTTGTGTTTCCTCTTTCATGACCTCAGCCTGTTGACCAAAGTTCTCCTGTATTTCTTTAAGAGATTTTTGTGTTTCCTCTTTCATGACCTCAGCCTGTTGACCAAAGTTCTCCTGTATTTTTTTAAGTGTTTTTTGCATTTCCTCCTTGTTGACTTTTGTATTCTCCTGGATTTCTTTCAATGATTTTTGTGTTTCCCTTGCAAGGGCTTCTAACTTTTGATCCATTTTCTCCTGAATTTCTTTAAGTATGTCCTTCATGTGTTCCTGTACCAGCATCATGACCAGTGATTTTAAATCCAAATCTTGTTTTACTGGTGTGATGGGGTATCCAGGACATGTTGGTAGAGGAGAATTGGGTTCAGATGTTGCCATATTGCCTTGATTTCTGTTAGTGACGTTCCTGCGTTTGCCTTTTGCCATCTAGTTCTCACTGGTGTTAGTCTTGTCAGTGCTGGACTCACCAGTGCAAGCTGCCCCTTCCCAGTTGGCCTCTGGTGCACAGCTTACCTCCTGCACTGCTTGTAGACAGGGTGCTGCTGCCCAGGCTGTTCAGATCCCAAAGCAGGCACCCGAAGGCTCCTGCTGGGGCCCGCTGGATTCACTGGAGCACACTGACTTCTCCCAGCTGGCCGCCCGGAAGCCCAGCTAGCCTCTTGCAGGACTTGGAGATGTGGTGCGGCTGCCCAGGCTGATCTGGATCCGGAAGTGGAGAGAGTTGAGCTGAGGGCTTCTGCCTGAGGCCTTGCCCCAGATTGTGTCTGTGGACCAGATGGAGCCCGTGTGCACCTCCAGGGAGTGCCGACGGTGTATGCTGGTGTGACCTCTCCTGTGTTCCGCTCACTCCGCTGGGCAGCCGATCCCCCCACCGGGCTGGCGCACACAAGGTTAGCCTGGCCGCCCAGTCCCTGAGTCCAGGCAAAAGCCTGGGAGGCCAAGGTCCGAGCAAAGTTCCCCTAGGGCTATGACTGTTAATTGGGTCCGCCAGGTGACTAGGATGGTGGGTGTGCGCGCCCGCGCTCCCTGAAAGCGCCGGGAGAGTCTGCTGTGCTAACAACCTCCTGGGCGGGTTGACTCACAGATGGCCCACCAAGCTGCCCAGTTCTTGGGGTCAGTCCTGTGCCTTTTGGGGCCTAGACCCCCGCTTTGTTAGCCTCAGGCTATGCCTGTTACGGGTCTGCCCGCCAGAGCTCTCTGTCGTCCTGCAGGCAAAATGGCGGCGCGCGTACAGGCCTGGGCAAAAAACCTCCTGGCTGGGTTGGCACCCCGATGGCCCCCCAACCAGCCCAGGGCCTGGGTGCAGGCCAACGCCCGTCGGGCTCAGACCACCGCGGTGTTGGCCTCGGATTATGTTTGTGTACCTCAGTCTGTCCGATCCCTGGAGTCCGAAACCAAGATGGATGCACCTCTCCTGACTGGTGGGAGGCTGAGTTCTGAAGTGTCTTCCGTGCAGGAAAGGCGCCGCACAACTGCAGCTGCTTGCCACCCGGCTGGTCAGCGAAGGTCAGTGGTCGTGGGCGCAGGGCCTAACTGGACCCTGTGTCGCCTTGGTTCCACTGCTGATGGCCCTTCAGCTGGACCAGCCACTGCTGCACTGCCACTGCCGGAAGTCATTAACCGATAATTTTAACATAACAAATGGCCACTGTGGCTACCCTGCCTGAAACAAACCCATCAGAAACCCTGTCAGGAAGGCAGAGAGGTCTCCTGTATGAGATTAGACACTACTCTTTAGAGGAAGACCTGCTCCATTGCTCCATCAGATCCCT
Source organism: Apodemus sylvaticus (assembly GCF_947179515.1). Taxonomy (NCBI): domain Eukaryota; kingdom Metazoa; phylum Chordata; class Mammalia; order Rodentia; family Muridae; genus Apodemus; species Apodemus sylvaticus. Next base: position 482,408 of record NC_067486.1, on the reverse strand, counting down.
ATAAGAAGAGGCAGTTCATGGTTTAAAAGCATTTATTGTCATGGTGGAGAGTTTTGATGAGTGAAAATGTACCCCCACTTTCTCAGGGCAGGCCTGAGGTTAAATACCTTTTGCAGGGAGGAGTATCTGGGAGGAGAGCTTAATTGGCTAAGCCCTTCAGGCCTTTAGGTACCTCATTAAAATGGAGATCTGTCTTGAGGCTATGTGATCTGAAGTCACATCCTCTACCTGTGGAGGGGCTTGGGGCATTGCCCTACATGCCTGATACCACAGAATTATAGAAAGCTGAGGCCTCGTGTCAGGAGCATGGTGTCTAGGAGCATGGCAAATGCCTTCTGTTCCTTGCAGAGTTATGTGCTGGGTCTCCGGGGTTTAGACCTAGCTCAGCCAGAAAACAGGCTGCCTTTTCATGGTCCCACAGAGTGGGCAATCTTGCAGTTCACAGGAGCTGGACCAGGCCGTCTCATTTATTCCAGTTGTGCAGACCCTGACTTGCTGGTGATGACATGGTAGTCACCTCTCAGCCCTGTGCACAGGACTGGACTCCAGGGCACCTGAAGACAGGAGAATGACAGATGTATATCAAGAGAAGTGGAGTCAGGTCGGACTGCAGTGCTTACGTTTGGGTCTTCTCCTGTGGAATGAGGCTACCAAGGCAAGCGCTTATGTCAAAGTGGCAGCCAGGGGTGGTATCAAGGAGAAAGCAAGAGGAAAGCCAATCCAAAAGACAGATCATCAAAACAAGCTGAGTGAGACTGGAAAGCTTTGAGTGGTTGAGAAAGCAGAAGGAATGAATAACCAATGCATAGCAGGATGGAGAGGTCAGAAGGACTCTGTTTCCAGACTGCTTTGTTGGAACTGTTTTTATCATCCAACGAGGCAGACCCCAGGGAAATTAGGGATTGATGATAGATAGGCTGTCCTGAAGGAAAGAATACTTAATGCATCCAAGCACCCAGGCCACAGACCATGTCAACCAGCCTACACCAGGAAGAAACCCTCAGTTCCAAATGCTTATATAGCCATGATCAAAATCAGAACAAGAAGGTATTTTTGCTTGACAGAATATACAGTATAAACTCCTTGATGTCAAAGAAACTAAATGGGAAAATTAGAAAATAATGTTTAGAAAGTAGTGAGACACAGCATGTCAGAATATATGAAATTCAATTAAATCCATGTTCACAGCAACACAAGATAGGTGAAAACTCCCTTCCCATTAATAATTGGAAGAAAAAGTAGGGGCTGGAAAAAAAATCACATGAGGATTTAAGTATCTTCTTAAATGTGTCCAAAGCCTATTGCTATTTAAACCAGACATCTCCAAAATGTTTGTAACTCCAGCTACAGGGAATCTCATGATGCTCTTCTGGCTTCCATGGCCACAGGGCATGAACTCCTCACATCTGGCACACTAGTGAATTGGCTTTTCTGGTAAAAGTCACCAGCTCCTGGGGCTGGGGTGATGGTTCAGAGGTTAAGAGCACTAACTGCTCTTCCAGAGGTCCTGAGTTCAATTTTCAACAACCACATGGTAGCTCACAACCATCTGTAATAGGGATCTGATGTCCTCTTCTGGAGTGTATGAAGACAGCGACAGTATACTCACATACATTAAATAAATAAATAAATAAATAAATAAATAAATAAATAAATCTTTTTTTAAGAAGCCACCAGCTGGCATATACTCAGCCAGCTTGGCAGCAGAGATGTGTCTAGTCCTCTGACAGGGTCAGTTATGCCAAGTCCAGTTGCTACCCTCACCATTGTAAGTTCTTCTTGTATGGCAGGCCCAGTGAGCTCAGTGTTTGAGAAGAGGACAATGCTCTTGACTTTGTACACAAACAAATTGAATTATTTGGGGAACTTGATTCCCTGTGACGGTTTTAGTTCATTGGTCTTCAGCAGTTGTCTGGAGTAGGAGACATACACATGAGGAGGTCAAATGAGAAGGAATGTTGTGGGTTCACAGCAAGGCTTGTGTTTCCAGGAACTTGTAGAAGTGGCCAGAATTTAAATACCAACAGACTTTGGACACACAAAGAAGATACTTAAATCCTCATATCTGTCGGGGTGGGGGTGGGGGGAGGGGAACTAGTCACACCTGGGCACTGGAACATGGGGACCTTCTGAGTCCATATTTTTTATGATGTGTAGGGCAGCACGTCCCAGCAGCAGGGATTGTACTTGTCCTAGGTTACTCTCTGCTCATGTCATAGATGTCACTACATAAAGAAACTTGGAAGATTTATTTAGCCTACAGGTCCAGAGGGAAGGCAGAGCAGAAGAAAAGCAGGAAGATCCTGGAAGGAAGAGCTGAAGCAGAGGTGATGAAGAGAAATGCAGCTTACTGGCTTTCTCTCCATAGTTACTTAGCTTGCTCAAAGGTCCTGATCAGGATTTTTGCAATCCTACCTGTTGTGATTATAAAAAGATAAATGGATATAAGAATATGTTCTATGAGATGTGGTGAGGTGTGGGGGAACGGGGTGCCTCAGTGGGCCCATGCCAAGGCATTCCTTCCCTCTGAGGGACCAGCCACATGACAGTATAGTATAGAATAGAGTTTATTCAGGGCATGGGGAGGTGGGCTAAGAGGGTAGCAGAGGGTAGTAGAGGCAGAGAAAGGGAGAGAGGAGAGAGGAGAGAAGTAGAGACCAGCCATGACCACGTGGAGAGAGGGAGGAAGGGAGAAGAGCCCAAGAGGGCAAGAGAGAAAGAAGCAGGAAACAGGCATAAGAGAGTAAGAGAGAGAGGAGGGGGCAAGAAGCCCCTTCTGTAGTGGGTTAGGCCTATCTGGCTGTTGCCAGGTAATTGTGGGGTGTATCTTAGACAGAATCCTAACACTACCCATCACTGACCTATCACTGTCTCAACTCCATGCCAGGTAGTCTGAATAGTTATAAGAGCACTATAAAATTTATTCTCCCTCTGGCTGACACCAGACTTTGGTATTTTCCTTCTTCTAGCATGGAATTTCTGGAGAAATTAATCAAGACTTCAGAATGGTACCAGGCACCTAGCTTCATATGAGCCTTTGTTGTAAGAGATAAGGCACAGTTCTGTGCCACTTAAAAATAGGTTGAGTCACTGGGGAAATGTTCCTTCTGATTTGAATTAGAATAACTCCAGAGGAATCAATGTCATCTAGGTTGTCTTTCCTGAAGTGGCCATAACTGGAGGAAGGTCTCCTGGAGCAGGAGCTAGGGCCCCAGCAGTAGAAGCTATAATACTCTTTGTAACTGGACTGCAGTTTCCTTAAGGCATCTATGAAGTGTTCAAATCAACCATGCTGCTGTGATGACACTCTGGACTGTCACCAAAGGGGGACATTCTCCTCTAGGAAGCAGCAAGTAAAGAAAGAGAGAGAGAGAGAGAGAGAGAGAGAGAGAGAGAGAGAGAGAGAGAAAAACTTGTCTGCTGTCTATCAGAGTTATCTTTCCAACAGTTTATCCCACCTACAGGAAAAGTAAACACTAGTGGGTACCTCAATGAGGACTTGTATTCTACACTGACATTCTCATCATTATTAACCCCTAACAAAATCCCCATAGAGGGATGAGTTCATGAACATGTCTCAGATAGTTAGTCATGTGTCTTACAAAGGTACTCAAAAACTCTAAGATGGCTTTGGTGTCTTCATGGATGATGGGACCATGTGAACCATGTCCTCCTATGTATGGTCCATCCTTAACCAGAACATCACGTGTCGTGTTGTTAGGACTTCACTTTTGAGCCAAGACCTGCTCTGTCTTTCTTTTGATGGCTTGGCTCCATTCATTAGTTGATGAGATGATAAGAAGGCAGGGTAGGGAGTTCCCTTCCCACCTTGCCTGGTCCACGGCTGTCTCTGTCAGCCATAACCATCTTCTTCCTCTAACTCTGGCACACTGGAGACATGTGCTGATCAGAGAACTGAGATCACATGTCACATACAAAGCTTGTGCCACATATAAAGCTGAGTTCTGGAGAGATGCTTACCCAGCCTGAGGTGGCCTACTCTGTTAGTGTCAGATCTGTCTTGGAAATGAGAAGGCCCTGCTATTCTAGAAAGACTGAAAATCCACATCGTCCTCAGCCCTGGGTCTAACTCAGGGTGACAACAGGATCCCCCACACATGCCACTCTTGCTCTGCAGTTGGCTGAGAGTCCTCTTTGCTCCATAGACCTGAACTTTCCTCAGAGCCCCTACCTTGCTATATTTCTGTGGCATTTATATCTACTAAAAAAAAAAAAAAAAACCCAAAACTAAACAAACAAAAAAAACCTCTTACCCAAAACGACAGTCTGCCTCAGTTTCTCTCTTGAAGTCTAAATCTGAAGTTTTTCTTATAAATTTGAAAATTAACAAACAGAAAAAAATAATACAGCCCTGCCTAGCATATTGTGGTGACTTGAATGGGATTATCTCCCCATAGTCTCTGGAATTTGAATAGTCGGTCCCCAGTTGTTGGTACTGTTTGTACTGTTGGTGTACTTACTGTCTGTAAGGCTTAAAAGGTATGGACTTTTGGGGGGAATTATGTCACTGAGAGTTTAATGACTTGGAACCATTTGAAATTCACCCTGTCAGCTTCCTGTTGTGGTTTAAGATGTGAGCCTTCAGCTCTCCTCTTACAGCTTGCGTTGGCATGCCTTCCAGCTGTCATGCTTTCCCCACCATGATGCTGATGAGCTGTCACCCTTCTGGAGTTGTAAGCTCAAACAAACGTTCAGAAGTTGCAGTGCAATAAAATGAGATTTTATTACAATAATAGAAAAAATAACTAAAATGCCTATCCATGAATGGAGGAGTTTGTGAATCTGAGATAATGCTCTGGTGTGAACATCTTGCCTCACAGAATCTGTCTACTGTGCTGATCCACAAACTATGTTGTACCTCACAAACTGTTCTTGCCCAGCTATCTGCAATCCTTCAATACACAGGAAGTAGACCATTGCCCCAAGGGCAAATCTTTGCTATATGTCCAGTGCAACCGCTTCCCAGCTCAGAATCTCACAAACTCACTAATCTCCCAACTTTATACTGAACAATGGGATTAAATGGCACATGGGTTGTTCTCAACCCCTAAGAGATACCTTATATGGTTTCCCACACTTAATTATCACCCAAAGAACATTCTGTCAGGAGATACCTTATATTCAGGTTCATTTATCCTTTGCATACAGAGCATCAAATCATACTGAACATCATCTTACTGACTCAAAGTAGCCAACAGTTGACACCAAACACTCTAACTTCAGTCCTTCCCCTACCCATCTGTAGAGCCTTGAGGCATGCTGTGCTATGCTAGTTCTGACCTGAGAAAATCAGCTCAATTTCAGAAGCCATGATTCCTGTAGGCTACACACAGGAGCCTCTTCAGTTCTGAAAATCTGATCTGTTGGAAGCTTTCCTAAACTTCATGGCTGGAGATCATGTTGTGAGATGATCTCTCTACACACTAGAAAGACAAGGCAAGGCCGCTAGAGGGAGATTAAGATGTTCCCCTAGTGTGGAGGGAGATCCCTGCCAGGAAGCTGCCACCTATCCCTCCCTCCTGGTGAGATTTCCCTAGATCTTCACACAATTCTGTTATAGAACCCTCTCCATTAAGACTCTTCAGATAGCCCTGCTCTTCCTTGATGGCCCTGTATGTCCTGGAGGTGACCCACTGGTGCTAGTACTGAGTTCTGTCTACAGCTCTCCTATCTCTTTCATCATGGAGTAGAGGGTTAGGTAGAGTCTCCTTGAAGCCCCAACCCAGCACTGGACCCTACTGTCTAGGCCTTGACACTTCTCCACAACCATAGCATAGGCCGACAACTTGAACTAATTTCTAGAAAACTAAAGTCTTTACTGAGAACTTTGTAGAGTAACTGAAGAGGAATAAGCCCTGTCTTGGTTAGTATTTCTATTACTGCAGCCTAACTCCACGATTAAAAAGCAAGTTGGAAAGGAAAGTGCTTATCTGGCTTACACTTGAAGATCATAGTCCATCATTGGAGGAATTCAGGATAGAAACTCAAGCAGGGCTGGAACATGGAGCCAGGAGCTGATGCAGAGGCCATGAAGAGGTTTCCCATGGCTTACTCAGTCTGCTTTCTTATAGAACCCAAGGATTCTGGGTTTATACCAGCACAGGGAAGCCACCACCTACAAAAGCTTGGGCCCTCCCCCATTGGTCACTAATTGAGAATATGCCTTACAGCTGGATCTCATGGAGGCATTTATTCAAATGAGGCTTATTTCTCTTTGATGACTCTAACTTGTGTCAAGTTGATACATAAAACCAGCCAGTACAAGCCCCATTGGCATGACATTCACAGAGTATAACAACCAGGCACATGTCCTTATACAATGCCCAATATGTGCTTCTCACAAGCAGCACCCTATTCAGAGCTTTGTGTGGTACACACGCAAGTGTTGGCAGAGCTGTGCATTCCCATCCAAAGGACTGGGGGCCCAAAGTCATAGGTTACCATTGCCTGACTCTGGATCCCTCCCCATACAGATGAAGGTTCAACTACTACTTTCACAGGCTTTGTGTTTGATGAGGCTGAATGTGCACTGGAAGTCTGATTTGAAATATACATTGGTGGTGCATGCTTTTAATCCTGACACGTATGAGGCAGAGGCAAAGAGATCAGTGAGTTCAAGGTCAGCCTGGTCTACAGGGCTGTTGCACAGAGAAACCCTGTCTCAAAAACCCAAAAGAAGGAGGAGAGAGAGAGAGAGAGAGAGAGAGAGAGAGAGAGAGAGAGAGAGAGAGCAGAGTGATGCTGAAGAAGATAGCTCCTGATATTATATAGAGGCTTAACCAAAATTATTCCTGTTAGCCTCCAAATTATGGCAGCATGTGTAACACAGAAATAGAGCCTTCATTAGTCCCACTGAACTTCAGTGTTTGTCTGTAGGTGCAACTCATTCTGGTACCACCAGAGGGCAACCACAGCACACCAGCTTTAAGTTCATAACCAGTTTATCTTTGATTCTAGAATCAGAAAAGATCTCACTCCACCAAACAGAACCAGTGTTCCTAAAGCAGAGCAAGAGATGCCTCTGACACAAAATAACTGGCTCCAAAACAAATAAAAGCTGAAAAGTCAGAGAGACCAAGTCATGTCCTTCCAAGCAAACACAGGAAGACAGAACACTGACACAGTAGCTGAGTGGCTAATCCCAGGCTAACTCAGTGACTGTCACTATGAAAACCAGAGGGTGAGCAGGATTCATCATAACATGAGAACTGAAGTTCCAGGGAAAAAACTCTGTCTGTGCTGAAGATCTTGCAGATGATTGACTGACAAAACTTCATTATCATGGACAGTGGGAATTGTTGCAGTTTGAAAGGCAAAATAATCTTAACCTCCTAATCTAACTTCAGCCTCCTGAAAAGCCGTTTATTGCCCACCTCTATGTATGACTGTTGGGTGAAACTTTTGAGGATGTATTAACTCAGATTAGTACCACTAGCACCATGCAAAAATTAATCAAGTTCAGACCTGTAACAGAGGTTCCCCCTGCCCCTTGTCATAACCTGCTTATTCACGTCCCTACCAAAGCCATTGATAAATGCACCCAGTTCAGGACTTTCCTTGCTCAGTTATTTTATATAAATATAAAAGTTCCTGATAGTGCTTTCACAGTAGGACCTTGTTGGACCATAATAGCCCAGGATTACAGAGAAAGGATAAAGGGGAGCTTCAACCCTGATAGCTCAGATGAGTATGTGTCCTGAATACAGGACCTCAATAATATCTCAAAGGTTTCAAGAACTGGTTCCTGTTGCTCAGGCAAGTGGGCCAGCTTGACAAGGCCAGTGCTCATGGGAGAGCTGTCCTCACATTCTGCTTCTTCCCCACCAAGCACAGACAGTTTGCGATGCCTCTTGCTGGGTCACAGGCATCCTATACTCTGCAGCATTAAAGCAGCCCTGAGAGGTCTTATCTGGGCTCTGGGAATGGGGTCTGTTCCTCCTACTGAGCCCCAGGCCTTCACATAGCTCCTAGTCACAGGGAAGCCAGACAGAGCTGAAAGTTCCAAGGGGCCTTGCTACAGTACTGTGTCCCTACTAGGAAAATTTAACATTGTTAGCACTAGTTTCTTAAATTAAGAACACTGGATGAAAGCTGTCTAGCTGTTAATATCTGGGAGCTGGTATTTGCCCTGTGGTAGTTGGCCAGGTGACCATGTGGCTCAGAATGAGCCTCCTAGATCTCTCTCTCTCTGTGGACCCATATAAAAATAGATCTTTATGTAAAACTCTCCTCTGCTACCTGCTTAAAGAGTCTGTATATGACAGGAAAACCCCTAATTACAAGTTCAGAGTCTTCCATCTTTTCAGGGTGATGTGGAAATTTCTGGTTTCTTTGGAGACTTGGTTGTGTCATGTGATGTTCTTCTGGAAGCTGTCTTATGTGTAACTGCCCGCAGTTACATCTAATGGGTTACCTGGAAGGGAAGCTGGGGATGTATGGGAAGGCAGCAAAAAGAGACGGAGACCAAGATAACACCTGCTATTCAAGGTCTCAAAGTTTAATGAAGAACTCCAAATATATAGGCAGGGGAAAAGTCTGGAAGTTTCTCAGCAGAACTGGTTCAGTTGCTCCTCAGATGGCTAGTGTTTCTCAGGAAACTGCAGGTCCTTGAAGAACAGTAGGCTTCACCTTGGTCTGAGCACTCCACCCTAGGGGGAGGGGATTATGGCTGACACAGGAGTTCCCACTCAAAGGCTGGATGAGGAACTTCACATTGATCAATGTTAAGTTCCTGCCAGGTGGAACCTTAATAAGGCTCTCTATACGTATGAGAGGATGTTTTGCTGAAGCATACATGTGAGAGGATGTTTCATGGAGGCAAACACTTGAGAAGTCATGTGATGTTTGGAAAGAGTATAACGTAAAGCCAACAGACAGTGAATGACGCTTTCACATTGGTTTGCCTTACAATGCTTCACTGGCCTTTGCTGATCTTCACTTGTTGTGACTTCATAGAGAGGAATGCACCAAAGAACTGCTCATGGTATTATGACTGCTTTTTGCTGCTTCTGTAGACTTGTGCCAATTCAGTAGAGGCTCTCAGTTTCTACCGGATCTAGTTGCTGCTACTAATTCATGTTTTATGTTTTCGGATTGGACTGGACTGCTGCTACTGATTCGTGTTTGATGTTTTGGACCGGACTACTGATATCCTGACAATGAATATGAGAATCACCCCACAGATTACTTCTAAACATGTTCACATCCCCCTTGTCCTATTAACCATCTTTCTCCCCTACCTTTGGTTGGTGGGCTATAAGGAAGGTTGAAGCACCTAAGAACCCTTATGTTAAAATAGGTTTTGAAAAATCTAAGCCTACCCAGGGTGAGGTGGAGTTGGTGCCTTCTTCATCTCTATTCTCTTTGTTCCTTTGGTTCTGGATTTTTTCTGAATGAAAGGCTTAGAATTAAAAATCTATACACAGGTAATCTTGATACAGCATACTATATATGTGATTCAGCTCTTCTTTAGTATATATTGTATATAACTTAGATTCAACTCTTGTTCAAGAACATAGTTTTTTTTAAAAAATACCTACTGTGTGGCTCTCCTTCATCTTGGCTGATGACCTCACCAAGATGGAAGCAACCATGTGATTGGCAGCCATCTTCTTTAAAGTTAAAGAGCACATGCCATGTAACGTTACCATCTTAAGATGACCACATGGTATAAAGCAACATTTATAAACATTTATAAAACTTTTTGTTCCTACTGAGCCCTCTGCTTATCATTGTATCTCCTTTTAAACTAAGGAAACAACAACTGGTCTCTAAAATATTTTGAATTGGTATGAAATTTTTGTCTGATACATTTTTAAGGTTATAAAGGTCTATCTAAGGTCTACTCAAGTTTACAGTAATATTTATCTAGCTTCTTTGTCTTTGTTCACATTGTTAAGTTTTAGTTATTTAGATAAACTGAGCCAAACAAAAAGACTGATGTGAGAAGCCATTAGAGACCTCCACTTTAGCTGACAGGGCTAAGGCCCTGAGAAAAGCAAACAAGAGCCTCTCCAATGGGTATTTGTTTAGCCATTGTCTCGAGATTACTGCAGAATGATCCTGCCTGCGTCAACATCGCCGACTCCGGGTATCTTCATCAGATGACCTTCTCATCTCCTGTCGTAAATGCCAGGAATACCTCTGCCCCTCTTTGTCCTTACCTTGGGGTACTCCCCTCCTGGAAGCCTTAAAACCTGGGTACCCCAGAACAATAAACGAGGCTTTGACAAAACCCAGATTGACTCTGTCTTTCTTGGCGCTTGGCCTCCGTCTCCCTCCCCACCCCTTTTGACCCGCAGGTAGCACCCCTTCGGAACCCTGGAATAACTGACCCGCGGGACGGGTTACAGTGGCGCCTGAACAGGGACCCGAAGTACGGTCAACTACCGGACGACGGAGGAGAAACCCTGGGAAAAGGAATCGAGGACCCCACAGACCGCATCGCTCGTGCGTCGCTGGAGGGGCAGGTGAGTGGCCAAACATTGTCGTCCGATTGTCATTGGGGAAAAAAAAAAGAGGCTAAAGAGGCTTGATTCATAGGAGAAATCAAGCAATCATTCAGGGAGAGAGGAGTAAGAGTTAAGAAAAAAGATTTAATTAAGTTCTTTTGTTTTGTCATGAGAAATGTCCTTGGTTAATTTTAAGTGGACCTGATATTCACCCGTTAACTTGAGATAAGGTTGGTAAAGAAATTAATAAGATTTTAAAAACAGGTACAGGTGAACCAATGTTTGATATATTCTTTAGTTACTGGAGGCTCATTCAGAGTGCGAACGAGGACCCTGCTGAATATTGCCTCCGCCCTTTGTCTCAGGCAGCTTCTGTGACCTCGCTTTCCCCTAAAAAGAACTCTCCAAAACCTTCCTTGGTCGTTATAGACAGGTCTGAGTCCCCACCATCCACTCCTGTAACTTCTCTTTATCCTCCGCTCCTGAGGAACCCATCCCTTGCTGATATGTCATTAAGTTTAGAGAACCCCTGGGGAGAAAGCCAACTTGGAGGAGAAAAGCTGCAGAGAGCAAGCAGTCCTCTTAAAGGAGCTACGAGGGACAAATGGTCATTCTAACTTCAAGATTTATTTCAAAGTCAAATGCCTAGAAAAAGCCAGAGCCAAAACAAGCCCCTCCAAGTGGCCTGCCACCCTATACCCTGTGATAGGCATGCAGCGTGGCTCCTCTCAGCCAGATCCCTCAGACCTTAACTGGGTCCAGGCAATCACCAGAGATCATCCTATACTCAGCCTTAAAATAAATGGTAAAAGCTTTGAGGGCATCTTAGACTCAGGTGCTGATTCTACTGTGATCTCGCAATGTGCTTGGCCCCTGCTTGGCTTTTGCAAGCCTCTCTGACCCATCTGCAGGGGATTGGACAATCAAAAAAATACTCTCCAGAGCTCAAAGTTGCTGACTTTGGGAGGACAGAGGGAAATACTGGCTCTACTCAGCCCTTCGTGGTTTCTGGTCTGCCTGATAACCTCTGGGGAAGAGACATTCTCTCTCAAATGAAAGTCCTTATGTGTAGTCCCAATGAGGTTATTGCTCAACAAATGCTCTCCCAGGGCTATCTCCCTGGACAGGGACTAGGCAAAAATGGACAGGGGAGACCCGTGCAGGTAGAAGTCAGAGACTGCTGCTGAGGCGGCCGGAGAAAAACTGCTTATGGGCGGGCAGCATGTAAAATCTGGACTGCAGAGAAAGACCTGGACTCTCCTCCCATCCCTCTCCACAGGTGTGTGTGTTCAACTAGGCATCCTCCTTCCCCCTTGTTAAATCTTAAACAAAAGAAAAAGCAGGTTGCAGAAAAGCAGTTTTTGCATGTGTAGGACACGGTATCAAAAAAAATATATAAATAATAATAATAATAATGGTTAGAAGCTATTTCAAAACTCTCCTAGAAAGGAGAAGAAAATGGGAGACGTCCTATTTTCTCTCTGAAACCTACTGGAGATCTCCTTAGTTCAGGTTAAGATATTTGGATCTTTTGGGACATCAAGTTCCCTCTCTGTCTATTGTACGTCTTTGATGCACCAAAACTTGTCTATATGTGTGTCAATTCATGTTGTCTATTGTTTTGTTTGACTGAATGATTGGTTGTTTTTTATGTTTTATGTAAAAAAAAAAATGGTAAAAAGGCGTTATCTTGCTGGCAGTCCTGCCAATTGCAGTTTACACAGAGGAGGCTAATTTGAGGTGCCTCACATTCTAAGGTAAGAGTCAAAGACAGCTGGAAAAAAAGCTGCTTCTTAAAGGGCCAGGAGCCGGACAAGTGGAAATGGTTAATTCTCCTAGAAAAATTTCTATCATGATGATGATTGGGTTCAAAGTGCTTTATTTCTCTGAAGTTACAGCTAGAAAAATATATATATTTGGTTTAAATTTATGAGATTTGTATGATCGCTTCATTTTTATTTCTAATTAGTATTAAAGGTATAAATGTTTTACATATCTTGACTATAGAGTTATAAATTAATTGGTTATGATTTAAAAGGTATAATGTTACTAAAAAAAAAAAAAAAAAAAAGGTTAGTTTAAAACTGGTGATTCAGTGTCGGAGCCATCTTAACTAGCTACATGTGGCATGACACAACCCAGGAAATACAGGCCTTTAAGATGCTTCTAAATTGACCTGGTGTTTTGTGTAAATCTTGGCCTGGAGATTGGACTTATAAGAAATATGATTTAAAATAATGTCTCTTTAATAAGTTACAAAGTCATACATTCAAACACAAGATGATGGACAAACTTTACAATGTAAAAATGTGTTTACCATTAATTTTAAGGAGAAAAGATTGTTTAAAACTGAGTTTTGCTTTCAACAAATTGTAGTTATGCTTTGATATTACAGGTTCCTTTTGTTATTTGACCTTCATACAATGGGGTCTAGTTACTCTTTACAGGACCGGTAGGTGTAGGTCTGGCCTTAGAGATAACAAACTCAGATCAGGAGATTTACATTTGAGTTAATACAAAGCTCAGAGCTGCCTCAAAGCCGCTCAGAGCTGCCTCAAAGCCGCTCAAAGCTGCAGAGGCTTGAGAGATACAGTTTTGTCTTGCAGGCCTCACTTAGAGAGTTTCTGGCCAAAAGAACATTTTTAACAGATTCATACAGATGTGGTTCAAAATAAAGTTCAAACTTAGATCTATAAAAGAATTTTATTAGAAAGTTATTCCTCAAGAAATGGCTTGCTCTTAACATGGGCTTTTGAAATTTTTAAGAAAATGATTTTCAAAAGGTGTTAAGATAAATATTTTGCCTAAGACACTGCTTTAAGTTTGTCATTTAAGCCTCTGATGTTCTCAAGATAGATGCAAAATAAATATTGAGAGACATAACTTGGAGAAAGCTACCATAAGTATTTGTCAACAGCTTATGTTCACTTCCATTCCTTAACAAAGAGAACATTAATGTAAAATCTCTCCAAATACAATTTTGACATCCTCCAATAAAGATTTGATATAATAATAAAATGTTACAAAATAAAATCATAAAAATATTTTTAAAAAAGAATGTTTTAAGAGAATGATAAAATGTTTGCTTCTTATTTTAAACAATCAAATTAATTATTATTAATGGTTAATCTATTACATGACTAGCCTTTTTGACAAAATTAATAATTGTTATCTAAAAGATAAATTGTTAAAAATTTGCCTCTATACAGATTTTATTGTTACAGATTTATACATGCATCCTATAAAAATGCATCTACTATGGGAATAAAGCTCATATAATTAGATCACATGTTTATTCTTTTGAGTGTCCCCTTGCTTCAGCACAGATAATTGAACTGGGTGCTGTAGCTGTTCTTTTAAAATGTTGAAAATCAAACTTTTGATTTTTATATTAATAATATACATATATAGCTCATGGCTTGCAATTGCTTAAAGTTGTTTCCTTTTAATGATACTAATTCTTATCTTTTACAATTGTTTGTACAAATACAATTCAAAAAATTAATCAAAAATATACATATGACTATTGACAGCTTTTCAAGCTTTCTAGTTATAACTATTTTAACATAAGAAACAAAATATAAATTTAGTTGTTACATATGTTATTTTTTAATACTAAATGTTCCAAATCAGATTAAGACAAATATTATAACTGATTATTATAATCAGTCATTTGAGATGTCTTATTAACAATTTGATATTAGTCATATTACTGATATTCCCCATAATTTGCAGAGGCAAGATATTATGGAACAGGCCCATAGAACTTTACAACAATATTTTTATAATAAAAGAAGGGAAAATAACATCTCTATATACCACAAAAATTTAAAAAAATTTTAATGCCAGGGAACTCTAAGTGTAGAGAAGAGGTATGTTTGTGTTCTTTCTACAGGATGCTGAAGGAACATGCTAGCTGCCAGAGTATGCTGATGCTAAGATTTCGCCCTGGCTTTCCACCTTGCTCTCCAGCCTTTTGGGGCCCCTCCTGGGTCTTTTGTTTCTTTTGTCATTTGTCCCCTGGTCCTTTAACAGATTAACCAGTTTTGTTAAATCACAGATTGATTCTGCCTTGACAGACATGGAGGTAGCAACCATTGGCCTTCAGTTCTCTACCCTTGCTGCAGGCACAGAGCTTTCTTGGTTCCATAAGCGGTAGAAACGTCAATGCCAGGGAGGGTGACCTCCGGCTCCTAATAGTGGCTGAGGGCCATAAGCTGTGGAGTAGCCAATGACGGGAAATATTGTGGTGCCACGAGCCAGATGCACACTGCCTATTGGCTGCAGGGTGACTCCATGACGGGATTATTGTGAGTCCGCTACCTGGATGCCCGTCACACCCACCAAGGGCCTGATTAAGCCATTGGAGTGGGATGTGATGCCAGGAGTGGGTGCAACTTACATAGCCTAAGGCAGAGGCCCTGCCCTACTAGGATCTAAAAAGGCCTAGTTACTGCGGTGCTGGACGTGGGGGCAAAACCACATAGCCTAAAACAGGCTCTCCACCGACCCTCTTTCCATAGCCACCCCTCAACTTAAGAAAGAAAAAAGGAGGAGCCAGGTGGCTCCCTGAAAGATTGATAAAGCCTTATAACAAATTCCAGGGTGGCGCCTGAGAAAGACAATGTTTTCTCTTTCAGAACAATGATTAACTCCTGGACCGCAGGACCTCTTCTCCTATTAATGATGACCCTCGGAAGGGTGAGCCCCCAATTGAGCCCCTATCGAGTCTTTAATTACACATGGCTCATCATAAATCAGGCTGGGGACATTGCTAACTCTACCTCCAAGGTTACAGCCCAAATACCCTGGATTCCATTAGAGGTAGACCTTTGCAAATTGGCCCTCGGAGCCCACCCTGATTGGGGGGTGCCCAGCCACTACTTACCACAGGCTGCACCACCAAATACAGATGATAGAACCCGGGGCCAAAATCCTGCATGTCTCAATGCAGTTACCCGCTCATGGCTACAATATGCCTCTATTTATGTATGCCCTGGGGCTACTCATAGAGATCGTTCTCTGGGCGATAAATGTGGCTATGATGAGTCTTATTTTTGTGCAACCTGGGGCTGTGAGACCACAGGCGATACTTATTGGAAGCCCTCCTCCTCTTGGGACCTTATTACAGTAAAAAGGAAAAACCCTCCTCCGGGAGAGTTAGATTCTGGCCCTAAGCCTTTTAACAAGAAATGTCAAAACTGGTGCAATACCATTGTAATATCCTTCACAGCCCCTGGGAAAAATTACGATTGGCTACATTCCCGTGGGGCTGAATGGGGATTGCGCCTTTATAAGAGCGGGGAAGATACTGAATTGACTTTCACAATAAAACTAACAAAGAATATCCCCAATATCCCCATAGGACCTAACCCTCAATTACATGATCTGGCCCCTCCGCCACCTAAGGAAGCCTCAAAGCCTAAGAGTTTCTCAGCCACACGAGCCCCAGGAAAGGCCCAGTCAATTACCTTGTTTCAGCCCACCATACCCCCGGGCCCTATGCCCTCTTCCAAGCTGATTCTTTCCCTCCTCAATGCTTCTGCCTCTGCTCTGCTTCTCAAGGAACAAGAGCTTAACTCGACCAGATATACAGAATGCTGGATGTGTTTTTCAGCCGCCCCCCCCATTTTATGAGGGTATCGCCCTTTTTGGAAATTTTACCTATACCAATGACTCAAAGGAGCTCATTGGCACCCCTCTAGAGATTACTCTTACCGAAGTTTCGGGGGTTGGAAGCTGTATAATAGGAAAGAGCATGATTCCACCTCGACAATTGTTAGAAATCTGCAACCACACAGTCACCATTGACGAGCATTCTGATTACCTATTAGCCCCAAATTATACTCATCTGGCCTGTTCCACTGGCTTGACTACCTTTCTGGTTACCTCTCAGTTTATAAGTAAAAGAGACTATTGTGTGTTGATACAATTAGTACCCAAATTTAGCATTCATGAACCAGAAGATCTTTTGAATTTTTGGGAACGGGGGAGTGAGACACCCCGTAGAGCCAAGAGAGAACCTATATCGGCTATCACCCTTGCCGTCATTCTAGGGCTGGGGGCAGCTGGGACAGGCACAGGCGTTGCCTCCCTTGTCACCTCTCAACAGAATAGACAACAATACTATTTACTTAGTGCTGCCATTGATAAGGACCTGGCCGAACTCAGAGATGGTTTAGCTAATTTAAAAGACTCTGTTGCCTCCTTATCAGAAGTAGTATTACAGAACAGGAGAGGCCTCGATCTGCTTCTCCTAAAGGAGGGAGGTCTCTGTGCAGCCCTAAGGGAAGAATGCTGTGTTTATGTAGACAAGACAGGCCTGGTAGATGATAGCCTGAGGAGAGTGAAAGAGAGTTTGGAGAAACGCAATAAAGAACGAGAACAACAGGAGTCTTGGTATAAAAATTGGTTCTCCACATCCCCGTGGCTTTCCACCCTACTACCTTCTATCCTAGGACCCTTCATAGGGTTATTACTGTTAATCTCCTTTGGTCCCTGGGCTTTTTAACGATTAACCCGCTTTGTTAAATCACAAATAGACTCCACCCTACCCAAGAATTATATCTCGGTACAGTATCATCGTTTGGATGCAGCAGAAGCGGTAGGACCCGGTAGACAAGACGGCTCAGCAGAAACAACGGCAATAACTGCCCCGGAGAGGCTCGATTTCAATAAGCTCCTTTGATGAGGCTCTGCCTGGCTCTCACCCATTCATCCCTGGGCTTAGCTGAAGGGGGAGCTGACCCAAGGTAGCCGTTTTAAAGACGGGCAACTTCCTCCATCCCCTGACCAACCTAAGACATGGAGCCTTGAGGATGACAAGGTAATCCAACGACGGGTAAGGCTGCGGGATTAGAGAGGTCGATCCTAAGACAGAAACGGCTACACATTTTCGGTCTGGCCCCCTTGCCCAGTATTTTCCCCGAACCTTTCCACTTCTAAAATAAGGAATAAAAGCGGGAGATGTGAGAAGCCATTAGAGACCTCCACTTTAGCTGACAGGGCTAAGGCCCTGAGAAAAGCAAACAAGAGCCTCTCCAATGGGTATTTGTTTAGCCATTGTCTCGAGATTACTGCAGAATGATCCTGCCTGCGTCAACATCGCCGACTCCGGGTATCTTCATCAGATGACCTTCTCATCTCCTGTCGTAAATGCCAGGAATACCTCTGCCCCTCTTTGTCCTTACCTTGGGGTACTCCCCTCCTGGAAGCCTTAAAACCTGGGTACCCCAGAACAATAAACGAGGCTTTGACAAAACCCAGATTGACTCTGTCTTTCTTGGCGCTTGGCCTCCGTCTCCCTCCCCACCCCTTTTGACCCGCAGGTAGCACCCCTTCGGAACCCTGGAATAACTGACCCGCGGGACGGGTTAGACTGAAATATTCTATGATGGTGTACTATAGAAAGAAAAAAGAAAGGAAGAAATTCCCACTCTCCCCGTGTATTTATGGTTTATTTATGGTTTATTCATAATTTAATGTTTCATTTCAGTGCTAAAGAATATTCAATTAAGTCAATTCAGGTTTTAAGGCTCAGATTTAACAGGGATGAAGCTGTAAAATCCTAAGTTATAAAAGCTTTTAATTTATAAACTATTTGTAATACATTTAGTGACAATCTTTATTTAGCCTCCTGTATGTGTTTTCAAGCTTAAGCCTAAAATCATGTATATTTAATAGATAATGGTCCTCAAACTCTCAGAGATCTGCTGAATATAGGACTTCAATTGTTTAATGAGAAAGCTTTCCATTAGAGAGGGAAATGTTCCTAGCAAGAACACTATAGTCTCCAAAGAATATAGATGGGGCACATGACAACCCCACCTAAATTTTAGTAAAAACTAACCACTAGGAAAAACTGCCCAATACCCCACTTGTTGCCAGTATTGAGGCCTGCTGCCCTAGCATAACTGTAGCCATTTTGTTTATGCCTGCAGCCAGCCATCTTATGCTTTATAAGGAAACTTTCTCATGTGCTATTACTAGGAAACTCTCTCAAGCTCAAGTTGATTGCATATTCTGTTATGTTTTAATTGTTGGCATCCTTGAAAACCAGTCACAACAGAGGTCAGTTAGAATTGCTTTGTATAGATAGCCACAATAAGCTTGAACCCAAACCAACCGCCTGGCAACACTTCCTGCATGCATGGATAGCTTTTATGGTTTTTGCCTTTATAAGCTGCCCCTTGGATGGACCCCAACATCAGAGAGATACCTGCACCAATATAAAAAGCCATTTGTAATAAAACTTGCATTTTGAATAGAGGTCTAATAAAGTTTTAAGTTTCTGAGACTTCCCTTGGAAGTCTTGACCTCTTACTTGGCAGAAAGAAACATGTATATGGGTAACCAACATCCTGGTTAGCAAGTTAAGATATGAATGCTAGGCGAGTCAAATTGCCCCAACACAGGTGAATAACCCAGCCAATTGGAACAGGATAAATGTACAACAAAGACTTGTTTCTATGGAAGTCTCCTATCCTAAATCCTTATTGGTGGAATAACTCGACACAGATGTTTGTGGATTTCTGGCTTAAAAGCCAGAAAGGATTTTGATTCAGAGTTGTAGATTCTGGTTCAGAGACTAGGATTCTGGTTCAGAGTTGTAGTCTCCATTGCCGAGTCTGGGCTGCATCCCTGATTGATCAGTCCTGGGGCAAATGTTCAATAAACTATCCCTGTCTGACTGAGATCAGTGTTCACATGCTTTGTGGGGCAATCCCTGGGACTATGCCCAGTCTGTGGACACTTCCCCAAGTTCCTTCTCTGCAGGAAAATCTCTCAGACCTGGGTCTGGCAGCCAAAGGCCCATGCTGCTCTGTGTGGCAGAGGAAGACATACTGTAAAGCCCAACCAACTCCATTTTGTGCGAGACCAGGGGCCAAACTTCAATTCCAGAAAGAAAATCACAGACTCCTCCTGAGCAAACATCCTATGGCAATCTACCACCCTTAGCAACAGCCAGTAAGGCTAGAATAGCAGGGTCAAGGTACATTTGAATAACTATAACTTTAGACATCCTGCAGAGAACACATAACTTAGCCATCATGTTCATCCAGGTGCTCAAATCCTACAGAGTATGCTTTTTTTTGAGACTGCCAGAGGTTTTGCATTTTAATGACATAAAGAATTCACAAATCCAAAGGTCCTATAAAAAAAGCAAAGGGGATTCAGGACTTATCAGGAAGAAATGTACCTAAAATTTCCTCAGGCTGAAAAGACTTTTAACATCATCACGATGTTTGATTGAATGTACCAAATGATGAATAGTTTTCATATGTATTAATTCATATACTATAATTATTTGTCAGTTGAGTCACTATACAGACACTGTAATGAATATGAGCTCAGAGTAACTGTTTCATTTTACAGCTGACCTAACTATCAAACTTAATTGCAGATTGGTTTTCCAATATCAATATATATCAATATATATAAGTGTATCTGGGATTTCTTTCTTTTTCTTCTTTCACAGTTTTTTTTTAAATTGGGTATTTTATTTGTTTACAGTTCAAATGTCTCCCCTCTGAAAACCCACTATCTCATCCCTCCTTACCCTGCTTCTTATGTGACTATACCTGGGCATAAGCCCAACCTGTAGCAGACACATCATTTTCCTCTAGTTGAGAGACATTCTCAAATAAACCTGTCCTTTTAAAATTTTAATTTGGCTTGAATTGGCTTATTTCATCTGTGGAGGAAGCCTATTAGTGCCATCAACCGGGAGCCTAGTATTCAAATGTCCAAGACTATGGGGACATCTCATCTAAACCACCCCCGTGATAATCTGCCTATCTGCTGTGTATTTGGTAAGCATCTTCAGCTGTGTATTTGGTAAGTAGAAAAGATGATGGGAGAAGGTAGGATCTGTTGTTACAGTGTCTTCCCTTTTGGTCAGGAAACTGGAAATGAGCTCTGGCTATGGGCTGTCTTCTGCCACCAACCCCCCAGGGCTCTTGCTCCACTACCTGTCCTCCCATCCTCTAATACAAATGCAGAGCACACTCTGCATGCATCTGTGCCTGTCTGCTCTGTCCTCAAGCTTTTCTTCAGTCCAAACACTGCAGAGGCAAGGATGGAACCTAAGCAGTGGAGGTAGGGGTTTGCTCGGCAATTCTTTCAGTCCTGGACACCAGCAAAACGGCGTGCAGGCTGCTGCAGCATGGCAGCCAGAGTGCAGGGTGACTGGCAGCCTTAGGCAGGCACTTGTCCTACCATCTCCAAGGCCAGATCCCAGTGCAGCCCAATTCTTTCCCTGTCTCACATGCTCTTCTAGGCCTCTTCTTCTCAGCACTGCTCACTCTTGCCCCTTCTCCAGGCACTGTCACCTCCCTGAGGTCACCAGCCCACTGATTTCCAGCTTCCCTCCAGCTTCCCTCCAGCTTCCCTCTGGGCTTCAGTGCTGAATCAAGCAGGCACAGACTGAACTAACTTCCCAAGAACCAGAGAAATGAAAGTGAAACTAAGTCTGAGCTGAGCCGAGAAAAGCAACAGGGAGGGGGGGGGGAAAGGGAGTAGATGGGAAGGAAGCTAAACAAATTAGATAACAAGAGTGACCTCATCTGAAGTCACTGAACCTGCCTTTCCCATCACTGCTTTCTAGGGCCAAAAAACGTTGCATGCCAGGAACCATGCTTGATCCCACTTGTGAGAGCCACCAGCATGGACCAGAGGTAGTCACTAAATCTGCCCTAAGTCTTGGGGGCAGAGGTCAAGACCCTGTGACATGGTCTACTCTGAGGAACCTGGTGTCTGTCCTGCCAGTTCCCAGGGCAGGCAGCCTAGGGAAAGGGCTGCAGCAAGCAAGTCTAAGGGCTCTGAGGAGGACACTTAATTTCCCTGAGCTGGGAGATGTTTTCCACAGAGCAGGGCTCTCATCTGGAGAGTAGGGCAAGGGGCAGGAGGCCCCTGAAGGAGCAGGGTGCTCAGACCTCTAAACCTGCTGTCACAAGGGACCCAGAAGTACTGGCAGCGTTCCTCAGTGATTCCTGGTAAGGTTTGTCTCTGACCCTTCCTAGTGCAGCTGGAATAACCCAGTGAAAAGAGGAAGTTAATCTAGGCTGTGTTAAACTGAGGGGAGGTCAGGCTGAAGGCACAGCACAGAGCTGGGAGGGTCTTGAGGGAAAGCAGGCAGCCATCTGAACTGGTGTCCATACAGCATGTCCTGCTGGGCTGAGCCTACAATAGCAATTTCCCGACCTCAGAGCCCAGCCAAGGTCCCTCAGGATGAGTTTCGTTTCTGAGCTCCATTCATATGTGGTGGGGGTGGGCAGCAAGCCAGAGGCCTTTTCACTAAGTTTCAATTCTCCTCTGGAAGGGGCGGAGCCAGCACTATTTAAAGGGGTCTGAGCTCTGGCAGCTGCACACTCTGTTGCCAAGCCAGGAGAGGTGAGTATTGCACAGGATTCTGTGCAGGGACAGCAGATATCTTCTAAGGGTTCTTTGTAGACACTGATGAGCACTGCAGGGCATTGTGGGTGCTGTTACAATAATGGGGAGAGTGACAGTTTGTGTATGGTGTGGGGGTGGTGGGAAGGCCGCAAGCTCAGCCAATCTCTTTAAGTTTCTATTCTCCCTGGGAAGGGGTGGAGCCTGCACTGTTTAAAGATGCTTGATTCCAGAAAGCCAAGCCCTCTGTGACAAAGCAGGAGACTGGTGAGTAGCTCAGGGCAAAGATGCTTCCAGGTTCCTTGTGAATCCTGGGGGTCACTGTGGGACATTTCTGGGTGCTATTAAAATAAGGGGGTCAGTGACAGCACAGGTTGTTGTGATTATAAAAATATATTAAGATATGTTCTATGGGGTGTAGTGAGGTGTGGGGGAAGGGGATGTCCCTGTAGGCCCATGCCAAGGCATCCCTTCCCTCTGAGGGACCAGCCACATGAGGTAGAGTATAGAATAGTTTATTCAGGACATGGGGAGGGGAGTTAAGAGGGTAGTTGAGGCAGAGAGAGGGAGAGAGTAGAGAAGTAGAGGCTGGCCATGACCATATGGAGAGAGGGAGGAAGAGAATGGGGAGAAAGGGGGAGTAAGAGGGCAAGAGGCAAGGGAGAGAAACAGGAGTAAGAGAGAGAGGGAGAGAAGGGGGCAAGTAGCCCCCTTTATAGGGGTCCAGGCCTACCTGGCTGTTTCCAGGTAACTGTGGGGAAGAGCAGACCTGACTGTTGCTATGTAACTGTGGGGGTGGAGTTTAGACAGAATGCTAACACCAGTGGAGCTTCTGGGCCAGACACAGTGCCCCACCCAGCTGCTGATTCTGGCGGCAGTCTGAAAGTGCTCCCTAAACTGCAATTATTTCTGCTAGGAAGCAGCAGGAAAGGGTGGGGTCTGGGGCTAAGACCTAAAAGAGAAGTTTCAGATCCCCTGCTGCCTGGGCTAGGAGTCCAGTCCGTGAGAAATCAGATGGAGGTCTCTTGTCAAGGGTGGGAGGAAGGCAGGTGACCCAGGGGCACGCTTTGAAGTGCAGACAGGAGCCTGCTTTGAGGATCCTGCTGGAAAGGCTGACAGACGATCTGTGTAGAGAAATACGTCTGTCCAGGGTCTTCCCAGTCCCTAGACAGGACATGCTCTGGATGTGAAGCCCTACCTCTGCTCAGAGTGCAGGTGTCCCTTACATCTTCCATTCTCAAAGGCTCAACTGCAGGGGACATGGAAGGCAAGAACCCTAGAGAAGAAAGCGTTCTTGAGTCTCTCTGTGGCCACTTTAACACCTTGATGGACCTGGGAAGGTTTCCACTCTTAGCATCTTAGAGTTGTTCTGGATAGGTATGGTAGTGAGTGGGTAGTTAGGGGTTCTTACATTGAAAGGAGCTGGATTCCACCCCCATGCTGTTCCTGTTTCCAGCTGGCCTGAGGATACATCCCCAACAGGGAGCCCTGCCACAGGGATCATTTTTTAGAATAACTGATAGATGGCATATAGAGTCCAAACAGATGTCCACTACATACTGTAGAGTAGAAGCAAGCCAGCCATCTCAAGGACAGAAGGAATAGGCACAGGCCTGCCTTCATAGGAATGCTTAGACCCCACACACCTGTTTACTTGTGTGTGCCTGATCCAGACCTTCAGGTGAGGCATGAGCCTGCATGAAATGTGGTAGTCTCTGTGCGATGCGATCTGCAGTGGGAAAGAGTCAAGAAGTGGGGAGACAGGAGGCAAGGGTGCCCTGCAGGTCCCCTAAAAATTAGGGTTGATCTAGTGCTGGGAGCAGCTTCTGCTTGACTGGATGGGCAGATGAGATCTGGATGGGCAGATGCATTCACCTCAGGCTGACAGTACAGCTGGCTATCCAGGGCACCGAATGTGCAGAAGAAGGTGTGACCTTTCAGGTTCCTCTGCTCCAAAGATACACCAAGTCTCAAAGGTGGCTCAGAAGAATTGTACATGCTTGTGATTTCCAAACAGAATACAAGGTTTAGATCCCAGAAATGGAACAGATGTCTATCCTATTTTGACTGGTCACTAGGAATCTTTGGTCATGGGACAAAAGGCTGGGACCAGTGATATCCCTTGATTGTATGGTGAGACTAATCAAGACAGCCATAGACCAATAGATGAGGCTCAACTGAAGTAAAGGGATGTTCACTCTGGAGCCTGGGTCCCCTTTAATATGTGGTCTTTCCAAAACTTTGTCTAAAGGATTCTTTTAGACTAACAGACTCCACAAGTGCCTTTAGAATTACTCCCCTTTCATGATCCCTTTCCACAGGAGAAACAAACACCTGCCTTTCCAGAAGGACCCCTGGATGGGCAGGAAAGAATGGAGGTTGTAATGTTGGTATCTTTGGTGTAAATCTTAGCCAAGTTCCAGAAAATTTTATTCTAGACCTTTCTAACTTATAATATCCGTTTCCAACAGAGTGCCCAATTGAGAGAAGAAATAAAAGATGGTTCTTAGCACAGAAGAAAACAGAAGTGTTGACTTAATCAACGTAGCCAATGGAGAGACTGGCCTAGAAGAGAAAGACCAGGTATGACCCATGTCCATCTGAGGGCTGCTCCTTTATGTAATACCCACTGGAGATAAAGTCTGCATCCTGGGGATGCAGATGTGCACACTGTTATCTTTGCGTGGGCCAAAGCAAGACCAGTGGCCCTCTTGTGCCCTTCACTGAATGTGTCCAGGATTCCATCTTGTTCTGGGAAAAGTGGTATTATTGGGGACTGGCAGGGCCCTGGACAGTGCTATGCTGTCCCCTGCCCATACCATGGCTGTGTTTCCAGCTATAACCCATGTTAGGACTGACTGAGGCATTACCTCTGGGAGAAACCACTTGGTGTCTGTTTTCCTAGAGCTGGAATCCAGTTTTGCTTTGACCCAAACCTGGTCTCTGGAAGGAGACCCATCAACATAGTCCCAGTCTGATCCAGTCAGCTTTCTGACCTTGGGCGTGTCTACCTCTCTTTAGCAGTGGATTTTCTGTTTCCACAGTGGAATCGGCAACATGGCTGTTGAGAAGAGTCAGTGCAGCTGATGTTGGTACTCAGAACTGTGTAGTCATTCCCTGTAAGAGACATTGGAATGCCTGGCTGCCTGTCTAAGTAAAGATCAACACTTTTAAAATTAGTATTAACATCCATGTCAAAGGTCACAGGCAATGAGAAGGACCATTGTCTCTCCCTCCATTTGTCTGCATTTCTTTCTTGCCAGGGTATAACCCTCAGAGTGAGGGGCACAAGGAACTCACACTCAATACATCAGTTAGATTTTTTGTTGGTGTGGCCAAGTTCCTGACAAAATCAATTTATAAAGAGGAAAGGTTATTTGACTCACAGTTTCAGAGATTGCATCCCATGCCCATTAGGTGCCATTGTTCTACAAAGCTGATGTCTAATGGCTGCAAAAGAAAAGAGAGGTAGAAGAGGAAGGGTTGGGGTCTGGGTTAATTTCAAAGCAGTGCTGCCTGTGGTTAGTACCCTCCCAGTTGCCCCCAATTATTTGAATCCCACCACCTCCCAAGAACAAAGAGTTGGGGACTAAACCTTCACCAGGAGGTCTTTGGGGGGATGTTTCAGATCTAAACTCATACACAATCAACACTCACATTCTTTGGGAGCAGCTATCTATGGTTTCTTAGCACAACCTCTAGGCAAATAGGTACTAAGTTTTTGATTTGGATATTTTTAGGCCCACAGTAGCAGCACAGCCTCCTCTACATAAGAGTCCTAGGGTTGGAGCCACGTGCTTTAACAGGCACAGGTGTGCTCTGATAGAGGAGCAAGTGAGACTCTTATACCTCTTGAGGCACAGCTGTTGTTAGCAACAAAGTCCTAACGGACCTGGTGCTGCAGTACTGGGAGCAAGGCCTGGAGTGTAGGGTACTGTTGCTAAAATCCTTTCCCTAGGAGAGACAACAACATATGCCCCTCCTTCTAAGGTTCCAAGGACAAGCCAAGGTGCAGTTCAACCAGCATTCATCAGGGAACCAATGCATTTATTAGGCTTCCTTGTAGAGCAATGGGTAAGGGTTTACAACAGGAATGTGAGTGGCCTTAAAGCAACTACACTGGAAGGTCTGCACCTAGCAGGGATGAGAGCTCCCCAAGACTGCGTAGAGGAAGTCCCCCCCTCACTACTCCTCACATATATCTTCTAGTCCTATTTCCATTCAGTGATCCTCTCCTTCCTCGTGTGAGGGAAGGTCCAAGAGTCTACAAAGTTGGAAAGGAAATGGCTATGTGACTGTGCAGCAAGCTTCAGCACAGGTTACATACAGCATTGGGAGCAACTTAGGAAGAAGCAGCAAATGATACCGAGAAGTAAGGCTATGACTGAGGCAGGGGGCCTGCTGGAGGGAAAAATGGAGTGGCAGAGGTGAGGTGTGGATGGAGTACCCTGGCCCTGGCAACGGTTCTTTCCCTCACCTAGGGGTGGGGCACCTATGCCTTAGCTTATTACTCTATTTTATCAACTATTGTGAAGGAATGATACAATGGCATGAAAGTATTGCCAGGGCTCAGACTCACTGCTGGGTACCAAGGGCACAGTGAGGTCTTAGACCCAGCCACCTAGCAGTTATCCTATGTTCAGTGGGGTCAGACCACAGCTGGCTAGGGAATTTGTGTCAGTGTTGTCTGTGTTAGCTTGAAACTCAGGATTAATCTTTTGTCAGAGATATTCTTTGCAAACATTCGCTCCCTAGCTGGTGCTTTTCCCCCTCTTTTTTAGAAACCAGGTTGCTCTGATGACTTTACGAGTTCTTGTCTGGCTCATGCCTTTTGGGTCATTTCTAAGAAACCAGAACCTAACCCACATATGTAGATTTTGTTGTTTTCAAGAATGTCTATATTTTATGTCTTTTCCATCTATTTCTATGATAAATCATGAGTCAATTAATTAATTAATTAATTTACTGCCCAGCCAGAGTTTTCCCTCCCAATTCTTCCCCCACTCCATCCACTTCTCCTCCATTTCTCTTCAGAAAAGGGCATGCCTCCCATGGATATCAACTAACCATGGCTTATCAGGTTAAAGTAAGACTATATACCTCCTCTCCTATTAAGGCTGGATGAATGAAGCATCCCAGTAGGTGGAAAGAGTCCCAAAAGCAGGCACCAGAATCACAGATAGCTCCTGTTCCCATTGTTAAGAGTTTCACGAGAAGACCAAACTGCACAACTGTAACTTATGTGCAGAGAACCTGGGTCAGACCCATGCAGGCACCCTGGTTGGTAATTTAGTATACTTTATGATGTAACATAGCAGTGTAGGTCTTTTCTTTTAAGTGTAGACAGTGAAATGTTCCAATATAGCTTAGTAAAAAGCTGGCCCTTTCCCAGATATTCCCTTTGTATCTTATTAATGTCAGTTTCATATAGTGACTTTCAGGGTTGTATGTTGTGAAGTACCATACCATCTCAGTTACAACTTTATCACCATCTTGGGACCAGAGGCTTCCATCCTTCTGCTTTGTGACTATTTTAGAGTCATTTTGCCTGTTAGAGCAGAATTTAAGCCATTTATATTTAATTTATATTTATATGTAATGTTAGATAAGAATAGACATTTCTAATTGTTTTTTATGTGAAGCACTTGTTCTTTTTCTTCCTTTTCCTTATATTCTTATACCTTGGGATTAAATATCTATATTTTAGGAGTGCATACTATGTCCTCTGCTGGCTGGTTCACTATGTTAGTGTGGAACTATATAGTTTTCACCTTTAATAAACAACAAGTCTACCTATGAAGGACACAATAACAGCTTCCTGTGTGGTATAAGAAGCCTTTCTCTGCTATTGGCCTTCATCCTACATGTCATGGTCTTCCTTTTCATCAGAAACCCCACAATGCATTGCTGCTGTTTATGTTCACCTATCTTTTTTTTTTTTAAGATTTATTTATTTATTATATGTAAGTACACTGTAGCTGTCTTCAGACACTCCAGAAGAGGGCATCAGATCTCATTACGGATGGTTGTGAGCCACCATGTGGTTGCTGGGATTTGAACTCAGAACCTTCAGAAGAGCAGTCGGTGCTTTTAACCACTGAGCCATCTCTCCAGCCCCTCACCTATCATCTAAGGATGGTGAAGTCATGAGAAACCAGTGCCAGTCACACACCGCTTGTGGTGTCTGATCCATGATAAGGATTTTTGGATTTCTCTTCTGTCATGTCGTCTCTGTATGCAGGATGCCTTTTACAATTCCTGCAGTGTGGATGTGCTGGGGATGAATTTGTTTAGGTTTCATAAATGGAAAGTCTGTATTTTGACTTTTTTGTGTTGATATTTATAATAATCATCTCCTGATTTTCATGAGAAAAGCCGAGGGGAATTTCAAAGTAGAGCATAGGTTATCTGATTCCTGAATGGTTACATTTCAATCAAGGTGCTTGCTTCTCCAAGTTTTATTTTTCCACCTAAATTATGGGATCTATTGATAACAGAGCACTTTAATATAATTTAATATAGTTTAGTTTAATTGCTTTACCATAGAGATGGGAGAGATGTACAAAGTGCTCAGTGACCTACTCAACAACTCTAAGCTAAACTCCCATCTTCCTTTCTAACATAGTTGCAATTTAATTAACTCTTCTAAAAATTACATAATTAAATAAATAGTTTTTAAAACCTTCCTGACTTCTTGCATTTTATAAGGTAAAGGACACATTACTGGCCAAAGACATACTAATTCTAAGCCATCAGGTGTTTATTTCAAGTCCTCCATGTAGCTTCACTATTGCCCTCAAAAAGATATTTTTGCTGGGTTTAGCAGCCTAGGTTCATGGGTTTTTTTTGTTAGCAATATAAATATATTTCAAAATGGAGGTATAACCCAGACACCCCACTGTTTTCACACTTCCATTATTTCTGATAAGAAATTGGCCATCAAGCTTGTCTTGTCCCTCTGCATTCAAGGGGTCATTTTCTGACTTCTTTTACTATCTCCTGTTTATATATAACTAATTTTAAATAATTTGATTCAAATGGACCTTGATGTCGTGTGTGTGTGTGTATGTGTGTGTGTGTGTGTGTGTGTGTGTGTGTGCACCTGAGGTTTGTTGACTTTCTTCATCCTTTTGGTTTGGTTGTCATTAAGGAAGCAGGCTCTGGCTCTCAGTAGGTGGTAGTAAGGGGAAAGTAGCTCAGGGTAACTGCTCAAATGCATCACCATGAGGACAGAGGCTGTGGTTAAAAGGGGGATTAAGGGTTAAATGGGTGGAATTTGAAGCACTGGGGAAGATGAGTGTAAGAGCAATGAGAAACATGCCAAGCAGGTGGATGAAGAAGCAGGACTCTGGCCCAGTGACACAGGGCAGCAGCAGGCACACAGGAAGCTCTTGAAGATATATGTAGGGCATGATCGACCTTCTTATGTTTTGGCTTTATGACTGTTCTCTACTGCACTGGAGCTACAAGCTGATCAACATGAGAATAAAGAGAGTTTAGTATAATAAACACCATGGGAGTGATCAATATGAAAATAAAAAGTTTAGTATAATAAACACCACTGGAGATCTGTGATGTGTGTCCATCTCAAAGGTAGGTAATGACATTTCAGAGCAACCAGTAGCTGGGGATTGTCAATATCAAGGCTGGAGTCAGAGATGGATAGAACGGGGCTTCAATTACTCCTAACTGAGCAGGCATAACATAAACAGTATATGACTGTCTCCCTGCTTGGGCCAGAGGTCATGCATAGAGTATGTGCCCTGACATTGGCTCAGCCTATAACAGTCCAGACAGTTAACCAATTTCCACAGAGATTACTTCAGCCTTTGTCCAGTTTTTGCCATGACCCTATAAAAACTGTGGACAAGGGAAATTGAATGGCTTTGCTTCTGCATTGGAAACCCATGTTCTCTCTCTCTCTCTCTCTCTCTCTCTCTCTCTCTCTCTCTCTCTCTCTCTCTCCCCCTCTCTCTCTCTCTCTCTCTCTCTCTCTCTCTCTCTCTCTCTCTCTCTCTCTCTCTCTCTCTCTCTCTCTCTCTCTCTCTCCCTTCTCTGGAGACAGTGAGTCTGGGGTCACCTTTGCAGGTCCATCACTGGTAATCGGGAGCATGCTGTACTTTAGCTTCTTGGGCCATACACAACACAGATCCTCTTTCTTTAATCATTAAGACAGAAGAATCAACATTTTTGTATTTCCTCAAATATATTTTACCTATTTTTCAGTTTAGGGAATTCTAACAACACTTATATTGCTCTTGAACTCTGTTGGCTGTGCTGGAACATCTCCTGTGCAACATCACTCTTGCTTTCCCCTCATCTAGGATTCTGTGAACAACCTCTGCAGTCAGTATGAGGAGAAGGTGCGGCCCTGCATTGACCTCATTGACTCCCTGCGGGCTCTGGGTGTGGAGCAGGACCTGGCCCTGCCTGCCATTGCTGTCATTGGGGACCAGAGTTCAGGGAAGAGCTCTGTGCTGGAAGCACTGTCTGGAGTGGCCCTCCCCAGAGGCAGTGGTGAGAGCTTAGTGTTTGTTGCTCTGCTAGACTGTGGGTCCTGGGACTTCAAGGGTAGAAACAGGTCCCCTCCCAGTTTGGGAACATATCAGAATAAAAGTCAAGGTGCTCTTACTTTTTGGCTTGAGATGCAGTCTTATAGCTTCTTCCTCCTCTCACAAAGGCACCAGGTTCAGGGTCAGTCTCTAGGGTTCCACCCATGCAGCTTCTCAAGTCCTCCATGAGCCTGTATTACCTCCTTTGGGGCTCTATATCCAAGAAAGTCATTCGAAGTGTTGGGGCTGAACACATGTGCTCAGGGTGGGGCAGCTTTCAGTCCATCAAACTCTCCGAGCATTGTATGTTTTGAGAGTCACTTTGAAATCTGCAGTTTGCAGGAGCTCTGATTTAGTGTGTCAGGTCCTAAACCCCTTCCTTTGAGGTGACTGCTCCTTTCAGAGAAGAGACTGGTGTCCAGGTTAGTATTGCTGTATAAATTCTATGACTGAGGCAGTCATTGGGCAACCCGGAATCCAACTGGTTCAGGGACCCAAGTGAAATGCCATAGACATGACAGGAGTTGAAAAGGAGATCAGAATACGAGGCATGTTGAAGTGGCCTGAGGGACATGGTAAGCTAATAGGACATGTCAGGTATGTTAAAGGTTCTACCAAGGTCCCTATGGAGCTGATAGTGCCACGCTAGGAGGAACCCTCCTAAAGGTTCCTTAGCTATCAGCCTAAATTAGTTGATAGCTTTTATGCAAAATGTATAACCATGACCTGGGTTCTTGTTCCCAGAATATAGACTTGAGGTCACCTTGGGCAGGCAGCATCAGAGTGAGGCCAGATGTTTCCATTCCCAGTATCTCTGTAGATGAGAGGTGAAGGTGTGGGCACCTCTAGTCTAAGGGCCCATAATGGTATGTGCAGCAGAACACTAGGTGTACATGGGTCTCATCTTATAGGTATTGTCACCAGATGCCCTCTGGTGCTGAAACTGAGGAAGCTGAATCAGGGAGAGGAGTGGAGAGGCAAAGTCACCTATGATGACATCGAAGTGGAGCTCTCTGATCCTTCACAGGTGGAAGAGGCCATCAACAAAGGTCAGTATCCCATTTTTCCCTTATCCTCTGACTATCTGTCAACACTATGTCTTGAGTCAGCAGAGAAATGCTGAGAATTTCTGCCAAGACCTTGTTCCCTTCAAAACTGCTGTCACCCAGGACCCCTGCACAGAAGAGACTTCAAATTCCTTCTCTGTGGCGATGGCACAGTTCCTCACAGAATGCCTTACAGGAGGATTTACATTCTATCCTGGAATCAGAGGCTTTTGTCTATGGTCAAAAGACCTTTTCCTATGATCCTGAGAGGAACATTATTGTGACAATGTCAAGTAGAGTGGGCAGGAAACAGAATGCCACAGGAGGGGCCAGAAATAAGACATATGGACCTGCCTACAATAACCTACTTCTTCTAGTGTAGTTCCACCTCCCAGAGAATCTAGAAGTTCAAAATATGGCCAGCTGAGGACCAACCCAACTTTTCAGTGCAGGAGCCTATGGGGTCACTGCAAAGCCAAGGCATGCTTTTCCTCTGGAATAAGAACCCCTTCATCTGCCCTCTAGACTCCTTATCCCACTCCATTAAGCTTGACCAGGGTATCTTTTTTTCCCTCCTTTCCAGGTCAGAACTTCATTGCTGGTGTAGGCCTGGGGATCAGTGATAAGCTCATTAGCCTGGATGTCAGCTCCCCACATGTCCCAGACCTGACACTGATTGACCTGCCTGGAATTACCAGGGTGGCTGTAGGCAACCAGCCTGCAGACATAGGACGCCAGGTGGGACTCTAGACCCTACACTGGGCTGCAGGGGTGCTGGGGTATGTCCAGGACAATGTCTAAGAGAGACTTTGTAGAAGTGGAAGTAAGAGTGGATAGCCAGGCTTTACCACACCCTCCATGTTGGATGGAGACAGGGAGACAGATGGATGCAGTCCATGGAGATCAGGGCCTGAACCCTAAAGCAAGAGAATGGTCAGGACCTTCTCTCTCTTGATCCTGTCTCCATAATTAAGAGTCACCATCTCATTTCTTATAGATCAAGAGACTCATCAAGACATACATCCAAAAACAGGAGACCATCAACTTGGTGGTGGTTCCCAGCAATGTGGATATTGCCACCACAGAGGCCCTGAGCATGGCTCAGGAGGTGGACCCTGACGGGGATAGGACCATAGGTAAGGAGAGTGGGAGATAACAGTAATGTGTGAGTGCAAGTGAGATGCATCTCCTGGATCCAGATGGACCAAGCTCAGGATCCCACTGAGGCCAGAGACAGGAATCCCCCCATCTCATCTCCCTGGTAGAAAAGGCATGAGGAGCCAGAGGTGGACAAGCACAGGGAGGAAATCATATCTGCTGAGACTCACTGGGCCAGGAGCCATGGTAAAGTCCATGGCAGATTGAAGAATGAATAGCTGTTGTCTGGGTGGTGGCAATGGAGAGGTGCTGAGGGGTCTGCCGATGACAGAGGGGCTTGACTGTCTTCACAAGGCTACGTATACAAGTCTCTGTAGGTGGGTTTCCATCTTATGTGTGTCTAGTGTAGATTATGTCTGCCTCAGGTGAGGATGGGATTCTGGTGGCCAGTGAGAGCTGAGCTAACTGCTGTCTCAGAATAGTGTGTGTCCTCTAATCTCAGTGCCTGTCATTCAGGTATCTTGACCAAGCCTG
The DNA here is from genome assembly GCF_947179515.1 of Apodemus sylvaticus. NCBI lineage: Eukaryota > Metazoa > Chordata > Mammalia > Rodentia > Muridae > Apodemus > Apodemus sylvaticus. Next base: position 449,315 of record NC_067486.1, on the reverse strand, counting down.
ATCTGGTGGACAGAGGTGCTGAAGACAAGGTTGTTGATGTGGTGCGGAACCTGGTGTACCATCTGAAGAAGGGCTACATGATAGTCAAGTGCAGGGGTCAGCGGGACATCCAGGATCAGCTGAGCCTGGCTGAGGCTCTTCAGAATGAGCAAGTCTTCTTCAAGGAACACCCTCATTTCAGGTGCCTCTGCCATACTGAGGATGATTGTACCTTGGGAACCACTGTAGAATTTTCCTTAAGGAAAGAAAAATGTGCAAAGTGGTTCTTAAAGAGTATTAAGTAGTGGAAAGGGGAAGGAGACTTGCCAAAGTGCCACAGTCAAATGGTATAGGAACCAGAGCCACAACTAGAGCAGAGCAGAGGAAAAGTAGGAGGCCCGGATCCTGGCTGTGACTTTGACATTTCATAAAGATAGACTCAGCTACAAGAGATATCAGTTCAGCCATCTATGGCAGGGGCAACTGTTCAGTACCTCCAGCAAATTATGCCAGGCTATTAGAGCATTACATTAGAGCAAAACAAAGACTGAGCAGCAACAGACACAGGTATAAGAGCTGAGCTTCCAAACACACCTGCTGCTGATGGCTGAAAATTCTACACGATCTTTGAAAGTTCCTACTGCAAGAGCATTCTCTTTGAAAAGAAAAGGCTGTCCTAATCTTAATGAGAAATGTTTGATTTTTTTCCACTGATGTTGGTTTTTTTTATATATATAACCTTTATTAGTTTTATTAGGTTGAGGCTAGCTCTCTCCATCCCAAGCTTCTTCATGACTTTTGTTCTGAAAAGGATATTAGATTTTTGTCAAAGCCTTTTTCTGTGTCTAATGAGATGATCCTGTGATTTGTCTTTGAGTTCATTGGGAGATGTGATAGATAATATGAATTGATACATGTCAGTGATTTTGTATAGGGACCTGGATCTATAGGTATTGTGTTTATTCTGTGTATTATGCATGTGAGTATACATGCATGTACTCATATGTGTAACCTCTATGGCAGGGTATGTATACTAATTAATATGTATTATACACATATATTGCAGGTGTTTTGGGTGTCCTGCTTGGGGTTTAACATAGTATAGTACAAATCACTGTAGAGTACAAGACTGCTAGCCTGTTTTCTGAAGCAGTCCCCCAGCTAGCCATCTAGACTCCACCTGTTTTCCCTGCCACTGTGTCTCTATCACATGGCTCTCTCTGCTGTATCTCCCAGTACTGCTCCTGTTCTTCCTCTACTTCGTCTTCTTTATTCATCAAGAGCCATACTCCTTTCTCATACAAAAAGTTACTAGCATAGTGGGAGAGCTTCTACAGCTTATTCACTCTAAGGCAATCAGCAGCAGGCAGGACTGTGCTCTATGCCTATAGCTGGCTAGATTGAGAGCTACATGACCTCCCCCACCATAGGTTGCTTTTTTAACATGATAATCTCAGAGAATCATCTCTTTGGGCAGATGAGAAAGTGACAAATAGAAAGAAGGTATTGTGGGCTATAGAAATGGCAATACCATATATACTGCCAGCACAGCAATTAACAATTGAAAATACAGGGACATACCTTAATAGTCAGTTGATAAAATATTTGTGGGGATAGGTTACTCCAACACATGTAATGTGTCTGTTTACTTACCACACATGGAAGGATTTGTTGTATACTTGTGTGTGTTCATGTGTATCACACATGGACAGGGATATGTGTGCTATGATAATATTTCTGTAGTTGTGTACGTGTGTTTTGTGGAAAGCAGATTCTACTCTAATTATTACATGAGCTGAGGGGGGGGTCATTGCAGCCCATTGTAGAACTATTCAAGCTGATTTCCCTGCATCATTCCACAAACCCACCTCTAAGTAGGTATCCCAGTACCCAAACTGCCCTGACCTACCCACAGCAAGATGAAAACTTGTTTTCTGGCCAGGTCTGATGGGACCCTCTTTCTTGTTCCCACAGAGTTCTTCTGGAGGATGGGAAGGCCACAGTGCCCTGCCTGGCAGCGAGACTGACCACAGAGCTCATCTCGCATATCTGTGTAAGCTATAGAAACTGCTTGGAAACAAGAGTTCTTGGCACCTGTTGAACACAACAGACAAGTTTAGGGATCTTGGGTTGTTTCAACTCCCCATTTTAAAAGAGACTGGAAGGTGCTTTGTGTCATTTTCCTACAGAGAGTTCATGTCTCTGATACAGAAGGAGGTGTCCCTAGATGGCTTTTTTAGGAACCAACCATGTACAATGGACAGGGTTATGTACTGGATGGAGGTGTGGGCAAACCTGGGTGGAAAGAGATGCTTCTCAAGTACTGATTGCACCAGGAAAACTGTCTCAGGACTTTAGAATGTTGTCTATGTGCTATGGTGACTATGTAGAATAAGCTTGGGGCCTCATTTGCATTCTAGTCTAAATATCTATGTTCCATTCACCTCTTTCTATTTCAGAAATCTCTTCCTTTGTTAGAAAATCAAATAAAGGAAAGTCACCAGAGTACAAGTGAAGAGCTGCAGAAGTATGGTATGGACATACCAGAAGATGACAATGAAAAAACATTCTTCCTGATTGAAGTGAGCATTGTCTATGTTTCCAGACATGGTGACTACATCACTGTCTACACATGAATCTGTCTGGTGCTCTTCAGATCTCATGCCTCCAAAGCTGATAGAGATGCATCCTGCCCATTTCATGTTAAAAAGCGAGTCAGGACAGAGACCATGGTTGAGTCCAGGGTGGAGCTGGGTGGCATTTTTCTTTTATCCACATTGAGAGAAGAGTTCTCCCTGAAGATCTCAAAGGAAGAGGAGTAAGGGAGGTATTTCCTGCTACAGAAGTTCCTTCTCCATACTGTTCTGCTGGACCCACCCAGGAAGATGAGGTGGCACTCTTGCCTTCAGGGCACACATGTTCTTTCACTATCTTATCCCTTGCTTGAAAGATCTCTGCTTATATTGATGTTTTTCTTCTTGACAGAAAATCAATGCTTTTAATCAGGACATCACTGCCATAGTACAAGGGGAAGAGAATGTGGGGCAAGGAGAATGTCGCCTATTTACCAAGCTCCGAACTGAGTTCTTGTTGTGGAGTAACGAGATTGAAAGGAATTTCAAAAAAGGTAGGTATCTTGTCCAATCTGTGTTGCTATCCTTAACAATCTTACACTCCATTGTTATAGACACTAGAAGTTCATCATTCATAGTTCTGGGTGCTAGGATGTCCCAGGTCAAGGCACCAGCAGATGGGGTGTCTAGTGAAGTCTTCATCTCTGCTTCCAAGATGATCTACCCTGGTCCTTGTGTGAGGAAGATGAGAATCTGCTTCCTTTCCTCTGTTCTGAGGACATACATCTCCTATGAGGATGGGGCAATCATGTCATAGTCACTTCTTAAAGGCTCACTTTTCAATGCTAGTACACTAGAAATAAAGTTCTACTTATAAACTTGGATAATGCATCAGATAAGGACCTGACAACAGATGAAAGTACAGATACTGCCAAAGTCTAACTTGGTGAAACAAAGAGATTTTGGGGTGGGGAGTTACTTACAGGAATATGGGTGATTAAAGGCACAGAAATGACTCAGAGTCATCTGTATCCTCAACCCGCCCCATGAAATCTAGTGCACACTGCACAGCCTGCAAGCAGCTTAATACGTTGGAGAGTGTTCTTTCTGGGTAGTTCAATTGGTCTGAGCCTCTGCCAGGTAGCTTGACTTGTCTATGCGTCTGCCAGGCAGCCCAGCTTATCTGAGAGTGACTCTCATCAATCCCCATTGTTTATATACACTTGAAGAGGGGGGCCTAGTGAATCTTACCAGTTTCAGGGACTTCCTAAAGCCACTCAGTTGTTTACTTCCTGAGTTTACGGAGCCTCCCAGGAGGTTGTAGTGTTTTACTTCCCTTAGGAACACCCTATTTTTTTTCATCTCCTTTTTAACATCTCATGCCTTAGGAGCATTCCTCCAAAATGAAGTTTTAATCTTGGCTGAAACTGCTGCCTGTGCAGGGCCTTCAGTCTGGGGCGACTTAATGTGTTTCATTGTGGCAATAAGAAGATAATATAAGTGCTTGCAGCCCTCTACCTCTGCAGTACACCACTTCTCCATCTTCGTATCTTTGGAATCTGAAGCAGGGGAAAGGTGTTATAAATGTATTCTTTGATCATATATCAGTGCTGGCATGGCTAAGAGGAAATCCAAAGGACTTTGCTTTCCTTGAAGTTGCTTAATGAGGACATAGAATTGGTTTGAACCAAAGATTCAGACAAATAGCTTCCTTTGGCATGAGTGACAGATATCTAAAGTGGAATGCTCTATCTCCTGCAGGCCACATGTGGAATCCATTAGTCCCGAGTGGAGGATGTGGTGGGTGGTTAGTTTAGGTAGTGATGTGTCTTTGTAGAGAGCCTTATGAGATACTTATTTAAAGGCTGTGACTTTCTACATCCTCACTGTGCCCACCATTTCTGGTATCACTACTAAGCCCAGACAGCTGAAGCTGAAAAACTATAGGCTCTGCAGTATGTTTTCACTCCAGGGAAGAGCCACTGTCCCATTTCAAAACTCGAGAGGTGTCTGCCACTATATCTGATAGATGAGGGGAGGGAAGGTTAAAAAACAGAATATGAACTAGATTTACAACTCCAAGAACAAGATCCAATTAGAAATTGGGCAATGGACTGTAAAAGGCTTTCTGAAGATATGCAAATGAAAAATAAAACATTCAAAAGGTATATGACCATAGGCCGTCAGAAATGAAAATGCAAACACAGGAATAATTCATGTCCCAGGCTCTAGGGGAAGTAGAATCAGAAAGGCAAACACTGTCAGATGCTAGAGAAGAGGCAGGGAAAAAGGAAGCCCTGGTGTACTGAGGGGGAATGTAAAATGGTACAGTTGCAGTGGATCACAGCAGTAACCCCTCAGAGAAGCAAGCACATGCTGCCCACTTCCACTCCCAAGGGGATTTGGAAAAAAAGTCTATAGGAGATAGACAGCATACAAGTCCTTTTGACTTAGACCTGGCATTTCTCCCCAGGCCTTTACAAGTCTTTTACTCTAGGTATTTACACATTCTTGTCAATCCCTGTAAGGGCACCAGTCTGAGTGGATTAGAGACCACCTTAATGGATGCATTTATACTTAGTACTTTTAAAAACCTCATCTGCAAATAGTGCCACCTTGAGGTGCTAGGACCACAGCACAAGAGTTTTGAGGAAGGCAATTCAGCTCTTAGCATCACTCAGTGGAGTATTTTAACCCTCAGAAAGGCAGAAAAAGAGCAGAGTCACAATCCCCCTGGGAGTGGAAGTGGTACCTGACTGATGAGCCTTGCAGGCAAGATACTGAATGAAAACCACCAGTCATGGGGGCCTGTGTTCTGTAATTCCATTTCAGAGACACCCAGAATGTACATATGGTGTAGATAGAGGCAGAGCACAGGCTGCAGTCTTGGAGATAGACTAAGGTGAGGTACCAACTGCTAGTGAGAATAGTGGTTCCAGGGTTGACAAGAACTTCCCAGAACCAAGGGTAAGACTGTAGTGCTCGACTTATAATTCTCTGGATATCTTCAATGTCTTGTTTAATGGGGTAAGCTTTCTTTTAATTAACAAATATTCTTTGGAGGCTGGAGCAGTGGCTCAGTGACTGTTCTTCCAGAGGATTTAGGTTTGATCTTCAACACCTACATGGTAACTCACACAACCAACTGTTAACTCCAGTCACTGGAGATTTGACACTCTATTCTGGCCTGTGGAGGCACTGTATGCACTCTGTGCACAGACATACATACAGGCAAAACACCCAAACATATAAAATGATAAAAAAAACACAAACATAAACAATCAAAACAAGTTATTGGTTCATCGCAGAAAAAGCTGGCACCATCTGAGTCTGCTGCCTACTTCCTTTGATGGAAGAGGGACTAAGTGTTTTGTGTTATGAAGTCACACTGGGGACATAAGATGCCTATTTCCCCTGTCATCCCTTGATGAAGGGTGCCTTTCCTCCCCCCCAGCTCATGATGCTGTCTGAGGACCACTGGACCTAGTGAGCCATGTGCTCTGACCCTTCTTCTTTGGTCAAAATCCAGTTGGATTCATAAATCCACACGCTCAGGTCTTTTTGAGGCTGTATTTTCCTCTGGTTTCCTGTTGGATTCTGCCATAGTCGCCAGCTCTGATCTTTCCTGTTGCCTTAACTGAGAAGTAGCCTTGCAACTGCATTCTTCTCTATAACCTTGAATATTTTTTCTTTCCCTTTTCTTTTAAAGATTTATTCATTTATTTTATGTATGTGAGTATACTATCGCTTTCTTCAAACACACAAGAGGGCATCAAATCCTATTACAGATGGTTGTGAACCACCTTGTGTTTGCTGGGAATTGAACTCAGGAACTCTGGAAGAACGGTCAGTGTTCTTTAACTGCTGAGCCATCTCTCCAGCCCCCTTAAATATTTTTCAATATGCAGACATTTATTTACTTCACTATATCTTGGAAAATTCAGAAAGGTCAGTGTACTGGCTAGTTTCGTGTGTCAACTTGACACAGGCTGGAGTTATCACAGAGAAAGGAGTTTCAGTTGGGGAGGTGCCTCCATGAGATCCAGTTGTGGGGCATTTTCTCAATTAGTGATCAAGTGGGGAGGGCCCCTTGTGGGTGGTGCCACCTTTGGGCTGGTGCTCTTTGGTTCTATAAGAGAGCAGGCTGAGCAAGCCAGGGGAAGCAAGCCAGTAAGAAACATCCCCCCATGGCCTCTGCATCAGCTCCTGCTTCCTGACCTGGATGAGTTCCAGTCCTGACTTCCTTTTGTGATGAACAGCAATGTGGAAGTGTAAGCTGAATAAACCCTTTCCTCCCCACCTTGCTTCTTGGTCATGATGTTTGTTCAGGAATAGAAACCCTGACTCACACAGTCAGAATGGGTTTGTTTAGAAAAATCTGCAAGATGGCTTTATAAACCAGTAGCTGTTACCTCCTATTGTAGGTTATGATGTTTTATATAAAGAAGTCTGGGCATTTGAGAAGCAGTATCGTGGCCGAGAACTGCCAGGGTTTGTGAATTACAAAACATTTGAAAACATTATAAGAAGACAAATCAAAATCCTGGAAGAGCCAGCTATAGAAATGCTGCACGTGGTCACTGGTGAGTACTGCACAGGGTTTCACTGAAGAATGCTACTGTTGCTCTTAGCCATTTTATTTCTGAGATGGGGACAAAGGCAGTACTGCACCTCAGAGCTGTCTGCCAGCATTGGTTCTAGGCCAGTGGCAGGTTTTCTGTGATCCTGGATACTATTGTGGTGTTCAGGAATCCAATCTATTCTGCCACTGTGGGCAGATTTGCTGTTTTCTTTTTTCTTTTTTTTTTTTTTTTAAATATTTTTACTTTCTATATTCTTTGTTTACATTCCAAATGAGTTCCCCTTTCCCAGATCCCCCCTCCCCATATGTCCCATAAACCTTCTTCTCTCCATCCATTCTCCAATTACCTCCCTCCTTTTTCTCTGTCCTTATATTCCTCTCCAATGCTAGATCAATCCTTTCCAGGATCAGGACCCTCTCCATACTTCTTCATTGGAGTCATTTGTTATGCGATTTGTGCCTTGGGTATTCAGGGCTTCTGGGCTAATTAATATCCACTTATCAGAGATTGCATTCCAAGTGTATTCTTTTGTGATTGGGTTACCTCACTTAGGATGATATTTTCCAGATCAAACCATTTGCCTAAAAATTTTGTGAATTCATTGTTTCTAATTGCTGAGTAATATTCCATTGTGTAAATATACCACATTTTCTGTATCCATTCCTCCTTTGAGGGGCATCTTGGTTCTTTCCAGCTTCTGGCTATTATAAATAAGGCTGCTATGAACATAATGGAGCATGTGTTTTTAATGCATGCCGGGGAATCCTTTGGGTATATGCCCAGGAGAGGTATAGCAGGGTCCTCTGGAAGTGTCATGTCCAGTTTTCTGAGGAACCGCCAGACTGATTTCCAGAGTGGTTGTACCATCTTACAGTCCCACCAGCAGTGGAGGAGTGTTCCTCTTTCTCCACATCCTCACCAACACCTGCTGTCTCCTGAGTTTTTGACCTTAGCCATTCTGACTGGTGTAAGGTGAAATCTCAGGGTTGTTTTGTTTTGCATTTCCCTAATGACTAATGATGTTGAGCACTTCTTAAGGTGCCTCTCGGCCATCCAAACTTCTTCAGGTGAAAATTCTTTGTTTAGATCTGTACCCCATTTTTTAATAGGGTTATTTGGTTCCCTGTGGTCTAACTTCTTGTGTTCTTTGTATATATTGGATATTAGCCCTCTATCAGATGTAGGGTTGGTGAATATCCTTTCCCAATTTGATGGTTGCCATTTTGTCCTTTTAACAGTGTCCTTTGCCTTACAGAAACTTTGTAATTTTATGAGGTCTCATTTGTCAATTCTTGATCTTAGAGCATAAGCTATTGGTGATCTGTTCAGGAACTCCCTCCCCCCCTCCCCCGTGCCCATGTCCTCTAGGGTCTTCCCCAGTTTCTTTTCTATTAGTTTCAGTGTGTCTGGTTTTACATGGAGGTCCTTGATCCACTTGGAGTGAAGTTTAGTACATGGAGATAAGAATGGATCAATTCCCAGTCTTCTGCATGCTGACCTCCAATTGAACCAGCACCATTTGTTGAAAAGGCTATCTTTTTTCCACTGGATGTTTTTGGATCCTTTGTCGAAGATCAAGTGACCATAGGTGTGTGGGTTCATTTCTGGATCTTCAATTCTATTCCATTGGTCCACTTGTCTGTCACTGTGCCAATACCAGGCAGTTTTTAACACTATTGCTCTGTAGTATTGCTTGAAGTCAGGGATACTGATTCCCCCAGAATTTCTTTTGTTGTTGAGAATAGTTTTAGCTATCCTGGGTTTTTTGTTATTCCAGATGAATTTGAGAATTGCTTTTTCTAACTCTGTGAAGAACTGAGTTGGGATTTTGATGGGGATTGAATTGAATCTGTAGATTGCTTTTGGCAAGATGGCCATTTTGACTATATTAATCCTGCCGATCCATGAGCATGGCAGATTTTTCCATTTTCTGAGGTCTTCTTCAATTTCCTTCTTCAGAGACCTGAAGTTCTTGTCATATAGATCTTTCACTTGTTTGGTTAGAGTCACACCAAGATACTTTATATTGTTTGTGGCTATTGTGAAGGGTGCCATTTCCACAAAATAGAAACAGAAGGAACTCTACCCAACTCATTCTATGAAGCCACAATTACACTGATACCAAAACCACACAAAGATCCAACAAAGAAAGAGAACTTCAGGCCAATTTCTCTTATGAATATTGATGCAAAAATACTTAATAAAATTCTTGCCAGCCGAATCCAAGAACACATCAAAACGATCATCCACCATGATCAAGTAGGCTTCATCCCAGGGATGCAGGGAGGGTTCAATATAAGGAAATCCATCAATGCTATCCACTACATAAACAAACTCAAAGAAAAAAACCACCTGATCATCTCATTAGATGCAGAAAAAGCATTTGACAAAATTCAGCATCCTTTCATGCTAAAAGTCTTGGAAAGAACAGGAATTCAAGGCCCATACCTAAACATCCTTAAAGCAATATACAGCAAACCGGTAGCCAACATCAAACTAAACGGAGAGAAACTTGAAGCAATCCCACTAAAATCAGGGACTAGACAAGGCTACCCTCTCTCTCCATATCTTTTCAATATAGTACTTGAAGTTCTAACTAGAGCAATTAGACAACATAAGGAGGTCAAGGGGATACAAATCGGAAAGGAGGAAGTCAAATTATCACTATTTGCAGATGACATGATAGTCTACTTAAGTGACCCAAAAACACCAGAGAACTCCTACAACTGATAACAACTTCAGCAAAGTGGCTGGTTATAAAATCAACTTAAGCAAATAAGTTGCCTTCCTATACTCAAAGATTTGCTGTTAAAAGGCAGAGCCACAAAACCTCCTAGGCCCTTAGCCTAGGAGAGCTCCTATAGAGAGCACAAGCTAGAGTCCTTCATGCAAGATAATGACCATCCTTCTCCTGAAAATTTGTTATCTCTGGAAACCTAGGTGTCCGTCTCTCTTCATTGGGCAAAGAAAAGAGAAAGGAGGGAAAGCACAGGAGAGTACCCACATCTCCCACCTCTGCCCTAGTTTTGCATGTACATAGTGTGAACACGTTATGCCTTACTACATTAAACTGTTTTTTCTCTCTTCAATCAGAAATTGTACGAGCCGCCTTTACAAGTGTTTCTGAGAAAAATTTTTGTGAGTTTCTTAACCTCCACAGAACTACCAAGGTAAAGCCAAATATATTATTTTTAAAGCATAATGAATATAACAGTAGAGAATCAGTATTTTGGATTGAGATTATTTCTGCTTTTCTGTGCTTGTTTGGAAAAGGCTTAATTAAGTTCCTGCTTGAATTTTAATGATGAGGCTACTGGTGCTGTCTGACTAAAGTGAGGGCATGGTGGAGAGGAGTAAAAATGGAGGGAGGAACAAAGGGAGAGAGGATTCAGAGATGAATGCTGAAATCCACAAATCCACCCTGTCAGGAAGACTCACAGATCCATGTTACAAAGGCACTCCTGACATTGAGTGAAAGGTGTCAGATATGGGACGCAAGGGGGACATTAAGAGGTATTGTGGGAAGTAAGACATTTATTAGAAAAGTTGTTAATGTTATAGTATACCAGCATACTAGTCGCTCTGAGGAAAGTCAGGCCCCAGGGCCCCAGACACTCTGACAGGGATCTGACGGGGAATGAAGCTCATAGAACAGACTCAGGTCCCTTATAAGTCTCTGAGGAAGGAGGAGCATTAACCCTGTATCCATGTTCTCTGATACCCCAGCAGACAGAAGGAAAGGGTTGGGGGAAATGTGGCCACTGGTTAAGCATCAGATAACCATCAGTAGCCTTTCAATGTCCTTTGATGTGTGCCATATGTCTTAGAAAACTTATTTCCCAAAATGAGAAATCCAGACATCTGAAAGCCTATTGGCTTAGTAGGATAGCTGATATTCTGTGAGCAGAGGAAAGGGAAGGGCTGCTGGATTCTCTGGGCCAGAGTTTGAGCTGGATTCCGTCAGTGAGGAAGCTGAGTAAACGCTATCCTCTATGGCTGTCCTGAGAGCCCAGGACATAGTGGGGAGAGATGACTGACTAAAGTGACCCCTTCTTATATCTGCACATTCTCTGGTAGACGCTACTTGCTTCCTGCAGATGCCAAAGCTGCTAAAAGAACAAGGAGAGTAGCTGGGTCAAAGCTGGGAGTGTACACAGGTCCCAGCCCTTGCCTACTGGTATTCCTTACTTCTCTCCTGGTTGTGACCAAATACCTGATAAGAACAACTTAATAAGGGTTTATTTAGGCTCATGGTTTGAGAGGGTACAGTCTGTTGTGGTCAGAAAGACAAAGCAGTAGTTGTGTGAGGCGGCTGGTTACACTGCTTTGTTCAGAAAACAGATGAATGCTGATATTCAGAAGCCCAAACTATAGGATAGCACTGCCCACATTAGGCTGGATTTTCTATCTCATTTAAACATCTCTGGAAATACCTTCTCAGATGTGCTCAGATATAGAATCTTGTGTGATTTTGAATATAGTAAAGGAGCTGGAGAGGTCCTTGACTAGATTCACACACACACACACACACACACACACACACACACACACACACACACAATAAATAAATAAATAAATAAATAAATAAATAAATAAATAAATAAATAAATAAATCTTTAAATCCACTCAAGTTGACACTGAAGATTGATTGACCTTTGTAGCAGTGGGCTACTCAAACCTGGCTCAGACTTCCCCTGGTTTCTGCCTTCTGCTCAGGGGTCCTCTGCACAGATGAGCTGAGATGGGGAATGGGGGTGGGGGGGAGAGACAGGGACCACTCCCAGATAATGACTGCTTTTATTTCTGCCAGGTGACTAGATGCTTGTGGACCTGTTGGGTATCCTGTGTTCTTACTCCATGGTAAGCATTTCTTCATGACTATCAGCTTGCTTTTCTCTTTCTTTGCAGTCCAAACTTGAAGACATCAGATTAGAACAAGAAAAGGAAGCAGAGAAGTCGATCCGACTTCACTTCCAGATGGAACAAATTATCTACTGCCAGGACCAAATTTACAGGGGAGCCTTGCAGAAGGTCAGAGAGAAAGAAGCTGAGGATGAGAAGAAGATGAAGCATGGAACCATCAGTTCCTCTCAGTCTCAAGATTTACAGAACTCATCCATGGCTGAGATATTCCAGCATCTGAATGCCTACCGCCAGGTAAGTGTGTGAACACATTGGAACTGGGTTTTTGGCCATTTTTTCCCTTTGTGTCAGCGGGCTACTTTGTGTCTCTTTGTATAGGGTGTAAGTCTGCAAGGGGTTTTAGGACAACTCTGTCCTACAGCTCTAGGTGAACCTCTGGGAAGTGGTCCTAATTCATTCACATGAACAGGTAGCTTAGAGAAATAGACATCTGCCTTTTACGGCCCATGTGACCCTGACTGAGTGGCTTAGACTCTGATAATATCAGCTTTCTTCTCAGTAAGATGTGGTTTCCCCATCCTGAGCACCAGTGATGGAGCATAGAGCCCTTAGCACCATGTTGGGATTCCATGCACTCATCAAGTATAAGCTATGTCATGACACCTGTGTGGAACACATAACATGTAACTTAGGTAACAGCAGGTCCTACTCAGTCAGCTACAGGGACTTGAATCATCCACACAGGGGAAGTCATGGTGACCTTTTTATGTATAGACTTTTGTCTTAATCTCTGGCTGCTAGAAAGCCAGCCTTGTCATGTGGCTAAGCCCATGGTTCTTGGGTAGTATGGCCATGCACCTGTAGATAATCAGATTCCAGGGACCTCAACAAGTGGAAGAGTAGAGGTTTTATCCTTCTTGACTGGCTTTTTTTCTCAGTGTATAATGTCCTCAAGTGTCTACATGTCATACTGTGAATCAGGGCTTGTCTACAGATATCATCCCTTCCTTTTTTTTTTAGCCAAGGCCCTATTCCCATACAAGTCACCCATGCCTGAATATCTCAGGTCTCTGTGTCTTCCTATGTCCCTCACACCTCTGTACCTCACTTTTTCCCATTGCCTCCGTCCTCTGCCAGGACACTGAGGGGCCTGAGGAAGGCCTGTATCTGCCTGCATCTCACTTCTCAGAGATGACATGGGCCACACCCTAGCCATCTGTCCTATGTCCTGCCATGACTTGAAGTTTGTGCCCCAAACTACCATTTGGGTAGTTATCACTTGTCTGGCATCTTCTTACTCTGGTGTCTTGTGACTTCCATTTAATCATCTCCAGAAGGAAGTGGTCATGGTATACTTGTATCCTAAAGAAGAAAAGTAAGTACCAGAAAGACACCAGATGGAAAACCAGCAGTAGATAACATATAACTTGGAGAGCAACCTGTCTCAGGACTGGGAGACTTGAGCCTAGCTATACTTCACTCCTACCAAGAAGCCTTGGTCTTAAGGACAGATGAGCAATGTTCTCAGCAGAGGAGTCAGACATTTTGAAATGGAGTTGGGATATCTCTGTGGACTGTGTTCCACTATGTATTACTCTTTTCCATTGAAAATCCATTTGAAGGTGAGGGAAACTGATGGAATCCAGTCTAGCTACTACTTTGGACCTGCTCTGCCAGGACACTGAGGGGCCCGAGGGAGACCTGTACCTGCCAGGATCTCACTACTCAGAGATGACATGGTAACCTTAGGCTCCCTGCACCTCTCCCTCAAGCCTTCTGTGTCTCCCTCTACTAGGAGGCTCACAACCGCATCTCCAGCCAAATTCCCTTGATCATCCAGTATTTCATCCTGAAGATGTTTGCTGAGCAGCTGCAGAAAAGCATGCTCCAGCTCCTGCAGGACAAGGATTCCTGCAGCTGGCTCCTAAAGGAGCAGAGTGACACCAGCGAGAAGAGGAAATTCCTGAAGGAGCGGCTGGCCAGGCTGGCCCAGGCTCGGCGCAGGCTGGCCAAATTCCCTGGTTAAGCTGGCTCTGTCCTTCCCTGTGTCTCCTGGATACTGATTCAAGGACAGAAGGGCTCCTGCCTTTCCTGGTAGCTAAACCACCACCCTTTATTCTCTGATAAGTACTAGCACTAAGATTTGAAGGCACTTTCTGCTCACTCTGAGAAGAGGAAGAGAAAGAGGCTCTCAAAACTCAGCAGATAGATGGGTAGAGGAAGCCACTTGGCTGATAAGACATTGGCTTCACCCTGAATACCCTTCCTAACCATCGTGCCCTCCACCTTTTAGCACTCTGCCAGAAACAAGAATTTGATGTACAAATGGGTCGTGGTGTTGGGAGCTGCTTGTTGCATTCTTTAATAAACCACTTTTCTTTGACTCACTTCAAATTGGGGGAAGGGGTTGCACAGAACTGCAGAGGGTGGAGGGCAAATGGGAAAAATGGATCACTAAAGCCAACCTCCTTGGAATTGGGAATCAATGAGACTTTACTTCCTAGGGACTTCAACAAGTGAAGACAAGTATGGAAAGACAAACTATCAAACACATACATGCTTTGTACACATGGGCACTTTTCCTGCAGGGAGTACAAAGCAGTCTCAGTGTGAGCAGAAGCTATGGGAGGTTCTGCATGCCCAGCTGTGGTAGAAAAACCATCCAGGGTAGGACCAGGTCAGGTAGGGAACCACACCATCCCTGCAGAGAGCTGCAGAGTCTCTCCATGACTGGAAAATGAGCAGATAAACCTAACCCTCAGACTGATTCTCCCCAAACCCAGCTCCAAATCTACACAGTACTTCCTGACTTCAAGTTTAAGAGGCCTGAGTGTAGCTGAGGACAGATGCCCAATAGAGGCCTTGACACCAAGTTCATTGAAACACTGAAGCATCAGGAATGCCAGGTCCAGGAAGGAGAAGATACCTCCAGTAGGGAGAGAGAGGAACAAGTTGCTGAGGGACATTCGCCAAGAAACATAATGTAGAACATGGGGCACAGTGAGACTCCAGAAAAACCGACTACCTCAAGAGTGCCTTGCTCCCTGAGAAGACCAGCTGCAGAGCCCATTCTTAGATGGCAGCTGGGTAGTTGACTAGCCACCCTGTACCCTCCTAACAGATCACACCCTACATGTCTTCTGACCTTTGAAACTCTACCATCACTGACTTTGGGAGGCTCTAAAATATGCTTACAAAGATGCTAGGAAGACAGTTGCCACTGTCCATGTGCAGTTCCACAGCCTAGTCTGGGTGATACCAATAGGCCTCTCCAGGCCTGACTGACTACTTGTCATTCCTATGGTCACTGGAGCTCCCAGAGACTGACTATGAACTGGAACTTGAAGTACAGAAGCCTTTCATTACAGAAGATTCTTGGAGAATATGATGGACAGGGATTTAAAACATCTCTGACTCAAGTGTGTGTCTCTTCAGCCTGGTGCCTTAGAAGTTTTCCATGCTCAGGGCTAGCTCCATCTTATGAGAACATTAGATTCTGATGGACCAGAAACAGTCAGAGGCATCCAAGTATCAGATGTACCTTGCCTTGGTGCATTGGTTCTCTGAATATATAGAGAATAAGGGGTACAGGTGAGAGTCTATGCTATAAAGGAAGAAGTTTATATAGCCTGCTGGGTGTGGTTCTCCCAAAGAGCCAAGAGGATGGTCCTTTTGGGATATAAAGGACAAGTGTCCAGACTCTGTCCCTGTGGTCATCAAAACCCAGAGTGAGGACTGGGAACCCTCTATGAGATTCTAGCACTAGGAGAGGCTAGGTTCAGGTCAAAGCTCATCATTGCCTCCAGGATGACAATCACTTCCAAGATATTGTCACCTGTTAGGTACCACCTACCTTACATGGTGTTAGAATTTGTAGTGTATCTTCTTCTAGACCCTCAACCCAGGAAGGTGAGTATTATAGAATGGGCCTTGGCAAATTTTACAGAGTGGGGATATTTGGTGTAATAAGGGGAGTAAGAGAAGGCCTAGACAGACATTGACAGGCTGCAGTAGACTGAACAGTGTGACTGGCATGCTTTGGGAGCTCAACCCATGTATGATGGGGATCCATGTGAGCTTTGTTTCAAAGATCTTGTGAACATGATGTTTTTAATGAGAGGCTTCTGCTTTCTATAACTCTTCTTCAAGTGGAGCATATACTTGCCACCAGCCAACCAGCAGACCCCCCACAGCAAGCCTGGTATCAAGGAGGGAAGTCAATGTGAGTGTAACCCAATACCAGGTGGCAAAGGGTCTGATGAACCAGCACCCAGCTGTGTTCCTCTCAGACCCACTGTATCCAGGCCAGGCAGGAAACTGTCAGTCAGTGATGTGTCCCGTTTATTCCCATAGAGGATGCTTTAATGTTCCAGCTTGTTGGGCCTCAAGTACTATCATTGCAGGCTGATACATTTAGGATGAGCCAGAAGCCCCTTGAGTGAGGTTCTCAAACCTTCTTTCCAAGTAGAGATTTTAAAGCCCTTGTCAAACACTGCACCCACCCAAGTGAGCCTGGGTTATGTCATGCCACAGTCACCCCTCTACCCTGTGACTGGACAGAATTGTAGGTGTGCCTCTGGAACCACAACCTTGGCCTGAATGGAAAATAGCTTTGATATCAGGGACCTAGATCACAGGAGCATCTCAGAGACATGAGCTCAGGCAAAACTGTCATGCCAAAATTCAGCTAACCAGTGATCATCTCAAGGATGGGTTCAGCTTTTTGCCCAATTATGAGAAGCTGCCAATGCTGATTTTTACTCTAATGAGAGGCTGGGTTAATTTACACTCAGAAAAGTAAATGTATTGTTTAACTACACCAACATCAGTGTTTTCCTCATCTTGTTGCTTTTGGATTTATCTTTCAAGCGAAATCAGCACCTTGTTCAAATGAACCCACCTAAGATGAAATTCTCCAACATGGAAGAAGGAAACATCCCAAGTTGTTTGTCCATGGAAGCATGTTAAATCAGCATTAGTCTTCACTGTCCCCAATGTCTGATTGTAATAATTCCCACAGCTGTAGGAATCTGCAGCTGTGAATGGGCATGCCATAGTGGCAGCTAGCTAGCCATTCCAACACACATGTTAAGGCAAGTCCTTCTCTCAGCAATTTACCGCTGTAAGTTGGCTTCTTTGTATGTTCACATTTTCATCATAATTTTGTTGCTGCAAGACCCAAACACAGTGTTGCATGTCTATAATGTATCCTCAGCACCATAAGGCAGAAGTGACTAATGGGAACATGTTAGAGAAGGTTTGTTCCAGCCGAGATATGAAGTTGACAGATGTGGGTCAATGGTGAGGAATCTACAGGGTATATTAGATATGCTGTTTAGGGATAGAGATGTAGCCCAATCGGTATGGTGCTTACCAAATACCCAGGAAGCTCTGGGTTCAATCCCCAGTACCACACCAAATCAGGTGTGGTAATACATGACTTTGATTCTAGCACTCTGGATAAGGTCAAAGTTACCCTCTGTGTATTTATGTATCGCCTTTCTTTGAGGCTATACTGGTGGTCTTATACATAAGGTCGTGTTGAAAGGTAAGACAAGAAAGGGGAATGGTGTCACAGCAGAAACACATGTGAGCTAAGAATTCCAAGAAGAGTGGCTTTTATCTCTTATGTAGAAGACCACATACATCCTTCTGTCCATTGTCCCAACTACAGAGAAGATGTATGAGGCAGCATCTCGTCACCATGAACTATCTTGGTCTTTGAGAAGAAGCCACAGGGTACAGATGCTGGACTTAGTCTAGTCAGGTTGCCTGATGATATGGAAGCCTGGAAATGTGTCTCTAGAGCTAATGGTCTCCACGCATCAGCTGAGATAAATAGATTTTACCAGGTGCCTGCTCTGCTCTTTTTCAGGGCCAAAGGGCTGTGATGGAGGCCTGAGGAGGAGCTGGGATGGAGTGGTGGTAATTGTGGTTCTTGGAGTCTGACTTTGGGAGGCTGTACTTTTGGGAGGCTGGTAAAGCTCTTGCAGGAGTCACTGGAAGACTATGTCTAAGCACAGGGGTCAACCAGGGTCTGCCAGTTCTGGGGGCATGCTCTGACAGCATCTCTCCCCAACCTAGCAGCAGCACTGACATCCTTCCTGAACTAGGAATTGTATCTTGGCCCTGCCCCTGGGGCACAAATACAGAGCTGACAAGTAATGAAAAGAATTATATACTTTATTCATATATTTCACAGTGGAATCTCACAGCTCAGAACAGACACAAAGCAGGAAATAAACAGCAAAGACAGGAAGAGCTAAGGAGGGGACATGTTCTCACACTTCAAGGTGCTTGCACATTTAGTCTGTAAGTAGGTACTTTATAGCATCTAAGAAGGTCCCTAGAGTGTTGTTCCCAGAGGAAGCATGAGGGAGTTTTCTATACATGGAGTGGCAACCATTCCCTGGGGATGGGGAGAGACCCTCCCCAGCAAAGATGGAGTCCCAGCTATGACCCATTCACTGCCTTCTGAAAAACCAGGCAGAGAGAAGGAGGCAGAACCTCACCATAGGTAAGACATTCATACTTTATATTTGGTAATTCTGGCATGGCTTTCCTGGTGTAAACCTAGGGCCAGAAAAGGACAGAAGACAATGACCTCCTCTTTTTCATCTTTGTCCCATTGCCAGTCTACAGAACAACCTAACCATCTGGAAGAGGTCTAATGTCTAAGGCACAATCACACAGTCCAAATGCAGGTGAACTCCAGACATTCATCCAGACTAGTGTCCAGGTGCAGTGAGGTAGTAAGAGAAGAAACACAACCCGGAAGCAAGGTGACTAGAATCACAAGTCCCTGATTCTGATGGAACTCAGCCTCCAGGTGACTAGCTGAGCTATATAGGCTCCATCAGGTACTAGGCCTTGCCTGTAGCCAAAACTAAGAGGTAAGTTTCAGGCTCTGAGAGGCTGAGAGAAACAGTGGTGGGGAGCCAAGAGCCAGACTGAATGGCACCATGTAGAGCTCATCCAAGGGACAAGCCAGCATTAGCTTCTTACTCTGAGGGCTCTGCCTAGGCCCTCAGCCTGGCAAAGGCTACATCACCTTTGGAAATGGCTGTCATTTCAACATGCAGGAGAGCAAGCCCTTTACTCCCAGCCATGTTCACAGAGGCTGTTAATGACGTCATTATAGTATGACCAGCCCAAACTGCACAGCAGAGCTAGGCCACAGGCAATGGGTAGCTCTCACTCTCAATGTACCTGTCTCTGGGCCCAAGACCCTGCCTGGCCTCCCTACTCTTTCTTAGGCCATTAAGCTACTCATCCAAAAATAGGCCTGAGCATGAGCCAAAAAGAAGTCCCAGCATGAGAGTACCACCCTCCTCTGCATTTGGCCCTATGTGACCAAGCCTAACAGGATCCAGTCATCCTTTCTGGTGGGAGCTGCAGAAGTGGCCTGGGGATGGGGCACTGAAGCCCTCTCAGGACCAGGAAGCATAGTCAAACAAGTCACTGTTTAATAAAAGTGAAAAGCCCTTTGAATCATCTCAAAAGGTACATTGTGCACATGAAGTTAAAAATCAGCCCCTCAGTTTTCTTGCAGAATGTTGTTGAAGACGAAGTCAGGGACAAAGCCATGTGGATTAGCTGTTCGCCTGTGCAAACAGGAAGAAGAGATGAGGTTACTCTCCTAAGACAGACAAAGCTGACTTTTCCCCCTGATGATGTGAGACTCACAGAGTCAGACACAGACCTCACAGATGTCTGCAGTTCAGACTCAGGCCAGGAATGCAGGAAGCACATGCACCTCTGCCCAGAAGCCTCACTTGGTTCCAGCCACTCTCTACCTCGAGAGGTCCTCCATTTTTACCTGAGGTACCCATCCCACAGCACTCTCCTTCCTCAAGTCCATGCTGCGTGGCCTTCAGACTTAAATATACCTGCTGGTCAGTGCCCTTCATCCTTCCCCTCCCTCTAGTCTCCTTGTGCCCCTCAGCATAGTCTGGCTTGTCTGTTCCCAAATCTTCCTGTGCCAGGAGGACTTTCCCTCAAGAGAAGTGACACCGTGAACCTAGGTGTCATTTGCATTGACATGATCAGGTTTCACAACATGGCCTCAGTCCCATTCTTTCTCTGTCAGGCGGATACTAGGAGAAATGCTCTTTCCCTAGGAAACCCTCCGATGAGTTCATGTCTAAGCACACCACCATTTTGATCCCTGGAATGGAAGGGTGTGGAGCTCCAACAGATTGTTCTGATGAGCCAGGAACTCCTGGACTTCTTCCTTGCTGTGTAATCTCCACTGGACCCAAGTTGGGGACTTGAGATCTCTAGCCACCCCTCTTCCTCTGAACATGAACACAATGCCCCTCATGAGACCCCTCTGAGGAAGACTACCATTCTGACTATTCCGTCACCCAAGTATGTGAGTGAAGCTGGGTAGGTGCCTGGCTTTTCTAACTCTGCACTAAAATGGGGGAGCCAAGAGGGTTCTATGAGTCTAGCTCTGCCATCAGCACTAGCAGGAATGCCAGTGAGGTTGACAGTACCTCCCTCCAGTTATACAGGCACCATAGGCCTGGAGTGGGTATACAGGGGGGTGAGAAATCATAGGGATGAGGGACGGGATCTGGAACAGAGGGGTGAAAGGTGATCCAGGAGAATCTTGGGCCATGAAAGTGTCTGCTTTCTGCCAAGGTGCACTTCTCCCAGACCCATGACTTGAGCTTAAGGTGATGGACAGCCCAGGAATTAAGGAAATTACCCTCATTTGCTGGTAGATCCAATCTGTAAATACTGTCACATTCCCGTATACTCCAGGTCTCAATGCCTTGGCACAGCCAGAGCCCCAGCTCGTGTCCCCAATCAGCCACCAGGTCCCATTCTTCAAAGTGACCAGTGGCCCTCCACTGTCTCCCTGAGGAACACAGCAAGTTACTGAGAAGAAAAAGGCACACTAAAAGATATATGCAGAGAGGACACAGAGTCTCTGGATATGAGAGAGGGTGTGGATCAGCCTCCCCTGCAGGAGGCAGTAGTCACAGAGGCATAATAAAAAAAATGAAGTTGGTCTATGTCAGCTGCAGTTAGCAAATACACAGCAGAACACACTTCAACCACACCAACACTTCTTCCAAGCTAAAGCTTCTCCGAAGACCATGGTGTGCCCAGCACTGGTTTCTGCCAGAGGCATAAATGCTCTTAGTGGCCACATCCCTCCCAACAGCTGTTCCCAGCTGGTTCTGTGTCCCTGGGAGATATCACTGATCCCAGTAGAGCCCCCACATCTCACAGTGTGCAGTTCTGCACACTCAAAGGTTAAATAAAAACTCACAATTACCTGGCAAGAGTCGACAGAGCCCTGGAGGAAGCCCGCACAGATCATGGCTGGTGTGATTAGGTTGTTGTATATGTATTTACTATTACATTTGGAAGACTCAATCAAGGGTACGGTAGCAGCGTTCAGCACGTCCGAGGTCTTCCCTAACAACAGAGGCATCAGCCAGCAGCTCTTGTGGACATCTTCCTCAAGAGGCCCATATTCCATGCAGATGATTGCATACCTCTCTCCCCTCCTCCCTCCCTGTAATGGTTAACATTGATTGACAGGATCTAGAATTACCTAGGAGACAAACCTCTGAGCGTGTCTATGAGGGAGTTTCTAGAATGGGTACATCAAGAAGGGAAGATGCTCTAAATTTAGCTGGGTCCGAGACTGAATAAAAAGGAGAGAGTGGGCTATCAGCATTCATCTCTCTGAGTCCTGAATATATAGATGTGATCTGCCATCTTGTGCTTCCCCACAATGATGGACAGCACCTTCAAACTGTAGACAATAAATTCTTCTTCCCTTCAGCTAAGTAACTCCCTTGAGTTACTTTTGTCAAGAATTTTGTCACAGGAATGGGGAAGTAACTAGTATACTCCCTCAGTCCATCAAAATACCAAGCCCTCTTCCTATTGTGCTTTTTGGCTTTGGACAATTAACATAAGTCACTGAATAACTGAAGTCATTCAAATGAAGAAGCCCCATTGTGGAAATCAATGTCCCATCTTGTGTGACCCAAAGCCTCACCTTTCTCATAGGTGGCCCCCCACCCCGAAATCCAGCACTCCTGGTCTAGGTCCAGCATCATGCCTGGGTTTGGCAGACACACTGGCTTCACTAGATCTGTTTAAATAAGAGCAAAAGGTGAGTTAACAGTTATCTTGGAGAGAGAGATCAGTAGTTAAGAGCACTGGCTGCTCTTCCAGAGGACCCATGTTTGATTCCCAGCATTCACATGGTGGCTTACAACTGTCCCAGGAAATTGGACACCCTTTTCTGGCCTCTGTGGGCACCAGGCACACAAGTGGTGCACAGACATACTTGTAGGCAAAACACCCATGCACATAAAATAAAAGTTAAAAAAATAAATTTAAACATTTTTAAAAACCAATAATCTTTACAAATTATCAACCAGATGGCCTCAGCTGGAGAAGATGTTGTACAGGGACACAAGTTATGTTTGAAGCCAGCTCTGACCCACACAACCAAGGTGTGCTACTGCCCTCTAGTGAGCTGAGTCTTACATACCATTAAAAGCCAAAGGTGTCTGCAGCTTCATGAGAGCAATGTCGTTATTCTTGGTCTTAGAGTCGTAATTTGGATGGGAAATCACCTTTTCTACCTGGTGTCTACTTCCATAGAACATGAGAGACTGTTTCAAAATTCCCGCAAATGCTGTCCAGTACCTTGGGCTGCTAAGGGGTCTGAGAGACAGAAGGACAGACATGGAACTCAGGACCACAGATATAAGGTGTTCTTTAAACACAGCACTGAGGCCTGGGGTAAGATGACAACTCAAGCCACAGAGTGAGGCTGGGGCAGGGGGTTTCTCACTTCCCTCCCACCTCCCCACAACTGAATGGCTCTCTGAGGATTCTGTTCCTTCTCCCATCTTCTGCACCAGCCTACAAATAGGGTGCTGCCTTTCTGTGATATTTGAAATCACATTCTGACAAGACTGGGTCTCACTAATCTTTATATGCCAGAGCATTTACTGACACAGGGGGTGCTTAATAAATGTGTACCAATGGACATACTTGGAATCTTATAGTGCTTATGCTTTTCTTTCATCTGGGGATTTTCTTTGGAACTTTTAGCTTCAACCACCAGAGGAACCTCAGAATCTGGGATGTGTGAGGAAGGAAGGTACACTCCCAGAAGAGATAGCTTCCCTAACTTCCCAGCAGTGTCTGGGAGGAAGAAAAGAAGGGCACTCCTGTGTGGTAGTAACAGGCTAAGAAACATTGAGTCATCTGTCCAAGGCCACACAGCCAGAGAATGGCTGGACCAGGAGTTGAGCCAGGCTGAGGCTACTGTAAGGCAGCAAGTGCCCCAAATCCTAATAAAGATGTAATTTTGTTGTAAGTGGGTTACACCTGTATACTCAGAAGTCTGGGACATAATCATTCATTTGAGGCTAGCCTGAGCTACATAATAAAATCCTTGGAAAAGAGGAAAGGAGAGGGAAGAAGTAGAAAGAAGAGATGGAGGAAGAAAGATGGAAGAAGTAAGAAAACCAGAATGGGAACAATGTCTTTGGCAAGACACTATGCAGTATGGTTGTCACCACCTTTCCTGACCACCTGTGAGGGCAATGCCAAGACAGAGGCTCCCAGAGATACAGACTCCCAAAGACCCCCCCCCCCCAAATAGTGTGAGGTTGTCAAAGTAGGCTTCTCCCTGAGCTTAGCATCCAGGAAAAATGAGACTGATAGAACAGGAGCTCTCATAACTTATAGCTGAAGCACATCTAGCCACAGTACTGTCGATAATCATCCCTAGCCCAGGCTGGGATGCAGCAGCAGGCAGGAGACACCATGGGAACATTTGTGTAATGAGCAGATGAGGCTGTGTCCCTGTAGCACACATGTCCTTTACCCAACCCTGCCACCCTACTAGACACAGGACATGGGAGCTTCCACAAAGTTTGGTGTGTGTCACATGGTGGAGCCACATTCCAAACCCAAAAGTCTGGGCCATGTGACTCCCCTCTACTACCCTAGACCTCACAGAATGTAGACATACTCTTCCACACAGTGGGCGGCCGTCACAATCCATTCGGGTGTGATGATGGAGCCTCCACAGACATGGACACCTTGGACGTGCAGGCTGACCTGCCAGGGCCAGTCTCCTGGTGAGGCGTTCGATCCACCCACAATCCTGCTCTGGCGTCTCACTGAGCGAACTCCGCATTCTGAGGATGACAAGCACATGGCAGATGTCAGTCAACAAAACAGAAGACACCAGGGCCAGCACAAAGCCAGTCATATGTGCTCCACCCAGCTACCTTTCCCTGGCCTCACCTTGCAGTGGGGCCTTTGGAAGGTGACTATTGCTGTATCTGTTTCCCTATTATCAGGAGTATGAATAAGAAAATGGCAAGTAGATGCTCTCCTATCTCCCCAAGGGCCCACTCCTTCCCTGGCTGGGTCACAGGTAATTCTTATTGCTTCCTAATTTCACTAGATCTATGACAGGATTAGGAAAGCCCTGGGTTACAGGCTCCTCAGGGAGACTGACACACTCAGCACCCCAACCCCCAGATGTCTGAGCAAAGAATAGGGAAGCAGATAAGGCTGAGAGTGAGAGAGAAGACAAGAGAGGGTTTCAGCAGGTGGTATAAAGGTGAGCCAAGAGGTGAGATCATGTGTGAGGTGAGTCAGTAGGTAGGTAAGTGAGGAGCAGTTGGAGTAGATGAAAGCTGACGCCCCCAGGAAATAAGACACAGAAGTTCTTTGCTGAGCAGGGATGAGATCTACTTTAGGGTGAACAGTCCCTACTGGTTGAGAGAAACCAAGGTAGTATGAGAAGAAGATGTTAGAGACTTCCTGATATGCTGGAAGACCCCCAGGCTATAGACTGGTGAGGGGGGTACTAGCTGAGCAGGCCTGGTGCATCGTAGCACAGTATGGGGCAGAACTTCTGGGAGCATCCTCTAAGTGCCAACTACACCTCTGTGAGTGACTGTGAGTACCCGTGAAGTACCTGTGGACAAAGGGGGCTAACGGCAGTGCTCTCCTGGCAGTGCAATAAGGGGGTCTTAAGGAGATTCAGGGCTCCTTTGCTAAAGTGTAGGCTTCAAGTCCCAGGCCTAGGCTGGACATCTATATTTATCTAGTGTGGGGGTCCATGAGTAATTCACGCATATGCATATGCATATACACATGCACCCGCACACACATATACAGAGAGACAGAGAGACAGACAGACACAAGAGACCTTAGTTAGAGCCCCATACAGGCCCCTGAGGGAAGGTAGAAAGCATGCAAGATGCTTGATGTCAGGCTCTCCTCAGGAAGCTGTGTCCAGTGGAAGACTGAATGATACTGCTCTGGTTTTGGCCTGTACCAGGTCACTGATGCTATGGTTTCAGGCTCACATACAACCTGCTAACCATCCTTCTGCTTCATGGAGAAGGATCCACTAAGGCCCCCTGCTCATGGTGGCACTTAAAAACAAGGCCTGTTAGTGTCCAGCCATCACCTATACTACAGTACAGCAAAATTTCAAAATAGAGATCCTAGTGTAAGCAGGAGACTTCAAGGAACATTCTTGCTGATTCCTGGAGGCCTTCCCACACCATATCCCAAGACCCAGGGACATTTTCCCCAAACCACAGACTGGATCCTACTCAGAAGCATAGAAAAGCACCATTGGGAAGTACTCACTCACCTATACAACGCAAAGAAACCACCATGCGGGATGAACAGGAGTCACTGAGAAGAAGAAGGGACTCTGGTTACCACAGGCAGGGAGAGGCACTGGTGTCTTCTCCTAGTGTCGCCTCCTGTCCTCTACTAATGACCCTACCGATATGACTGCATGAAGACAATGGCAAAGAATGGATTCAGTCAGAGTACCAGACTCAGAGTTCAGCTATGTAACCTTGGGTATGATGCTTTCCCTCTCTCTGCCTCTTCTCAACAGGTAGAATAAGACAACAACCCAAGTTGACCCCTGATCTGCACTGTGTCAAAATCTTAAAACTTTGGAGCTCCTACACAATACCACAAATGACCCAATCACATGTGAAGTGTCACAGTCATGCTAGAATTACTAGACCTTCAGTTTGTGTGTATAAGGTATACACAAGAGTCAGGAGATGGCTCAGTGTGTAAGGGTACTTGCTTCCAAGTCAGAAAACCTGAGTTTGATCCCTGAAAATCCACACAAAAAGGACTCATTCCTCTGACCTCCGCATGTGTGCCATGATAGCACCCCCACCACATATACAGACTAAGTAAATTTTAATAAATAGGGGGATACATGAAATAAATGAATTCTTGCCCTTAGATTTGATTTCTAGCCCAAAGATATCTCACACATGAGTATTTTAAAAATGTGAACTCTGCGGGGGCACAGGTGAGCTGGCCCCAATGGTGAGAGTATAGGAAAGCTGACCCTACGACTTGTCAGCCATCCTGTGGGTGGGTGGGTGAGGGAGAGATGCCTTTCCCCTCCCTCTTGCCCTTTGTCATTTGCAGGGAGGAGAGCTGGCCCTGGGGTCATAAGAGTGGGAGAGCTGGCCCTGCCCCTCACTGGCTATAGCATTCTGGAGAGAGGGCCCTGCATCCTGTCTGGGCAGGACGATAGAACTGGCCCTGATGGTGTGGGCATGGGTGAGCTGGCCCCGAGGGCATGAGAGCAGGAGAGCTAGTTCTGCTTATTACCAGCTGCAGAACTGGGTGAGCTAGCTGGTGCAGAGCTGGAGATCCCACCCTGGTGGTGTAGGTGCAAGGAGAGCTGGTTGGCTGACCAACTCAGCTACTAGCCAATTCTAGATCTAGGGCTTTAAGTTAGCCCACCCCAACATCTACCCCATCAATGAGCTGCTGGAGTCCATGAAGGAATAAATCCTATAGAACCAAAGTTGCAGGATCTCCTTGACAACAACAGTATATCTGAGAAGAGTCCTGGTAAGGATCCAGTACTGATAGTGTAGAAGAAGCTAGATGACTTTAAAAGGAACATTTGCAAGTAAAGAAGTGTGAACAAAAGGGTATACTATGGGGCACATGCTGACACACTACAGCTTCCACAATGAGATCATTTTTCTTTTGGTAGCAAGCCATTTTGAGGTTTCAAGGGTAAAGAGTGGGTATAAAAAAATGAAGAGATGAGTGGAATTAGGGTGCATGATGTGAAATTCACAAGGAATCAATAAAAAGTTAAATTGAAAAATCTGAACTCTGAAATTCTTTCTGCCTCCAACATTTCAGACAAGAGTGTTCAAACTTTGGCACCCACTAGGATCGTGGCTTAGGGGGGTGGGGGGCGGGGGGAGGAAGGGCAACTCAGTTTTTACTTCCGTCCATGTATAATTTAAAATTATTCTCTAGTTTGGGTGTCATGGCAAACACTGGAAATTTTAGTGCTAGAGAGTCTGAGGCAGGAGGATCACCAATTCAGAGCTAGCCTGGACAACACAGCAAGACCCTGTTACAAACAAATGAGCAGCCATCCAGTAGTGTCATCAGAAAGTTGTCTGGAAACTTCTGATTTCCCTGGTTGGCTTTACATGTAAGCCACAGATCACAATGTAACTAATACTTTGACAGGGAAAGAAAAAACAAGTCACTCAGTTGGGAGTCAAACTCCCCATGCTGTGCGCAAGAAAGAAAGAATCAGTGAGTTCTGTCCTATAGACACTGTCCCTGGGGCACTGAAGAGGCCACAACTGCCAGCTGAGGTTCTGTGGAGAATGGTTGATTTCCCAAACATTGATTTCCCCCCCCCAGGCCAAATAGAGTCTCACATGCACAAACCCACTACACTGTCACCCATGCACACACTGAATGGGGACCTTTGTAAACCTCCAAATAAGGAGCTACCATCACCTGTCCTGGCTACCTTGTGTTCCACCCAGGTGCCAGTGGGAAGCCCCAAGAAGGAAGCATTGGAAAGAGGGTATTTCTGCATCATATGACTTCACTAAAGCCTTGGCTCTGAACACATACCATGGACACTTTATACTGAGCACATAGTCTGTCCATATGCACCAATGAATCCCTGCAATGCCTCACTGGAGGTTCTAGACTTCTGTGTGTAATGAGCTGTAGAATGAGGCACTGTAATGCCTCCTCATTCTTGTGTATAAAACACTCGGGTTCAATTTCAGAATACAGGGACTCCTGTGTATATAAGTACATTTGCATCTTTTTAAGTTATATTGTACTACACAAACAAATGCTTCTATCTCATTTATTTTAGTATACAAATTTGCTTTAATCCTTAAATCATATATATATATATACATATATATATATATATATTATACACACACACATACATATATACAAAAATTGTATGGAGATAAATTTCTTTATGATTTATTACCAGTAAACATTTGATTTGTATACCTATCTAATAATTCCATTTACCTGAGGTTACATAAAATTTTCTTGGGTGAGAAAGAGTCACGACTTTAAGAAGCCCAATACTAGACAATAGCTTTCCTGACAGCCACCTCTGGAGTCGTGAAGGCCCTCTAGAAGAGCCTACCTCTTTCTGCTGTGCTTCCTTCTGCACCAGAAGCCTGTACCTCCTATTTATTCCCGTCTACACCTGCTGACTCTTCTAGGCCTGAGTCCTTGTGGAAGACAAAGAGCCATTCAACTCACGAAAAGCACTCTGCCTCCTGTGCTAAGCCCGTCTGTCTGGGTGAATACCTGGCAGGGTACTGCTCTCCAGCAAGGCCAGCCCTGCCACATTCTCAAGGATATCCAGCCTACATCAGGACATGCTGGCTGGTGACCACCAAGAAGGCAGGCTGCTCAGTAGGGATGTGGAGTGAGTGATTAGTTCTCCAGCCCTGATATGTAGGACCTGACAGTTGGCCCTAGGGGCAGCTGAGCCACCTGGGAAAGAGCAATGAGGCCCTGGGGGAAGAAATATCTACACAAAGAATACATCATGGGTCCCCAGTATCAAAACCATCAGAAAAGAGCTAAGGCTCTGTAAACTCATGCACAAATGATGTCTCCCTCCAAACTCCCAACAGTTCAGCCATCAGCCCTATTATCTGTGGTTTGGGTACAATAAATGTTTATTGAACTAGCCATTCACACCCAAACATTATTCCATGTCGTCCTCTCACTGACAGTCATGGGTTGGAGCCAAGGGCCAGAAAGTCTCCTGAATTCCTGGTGCCCAGTGCTACAGTGTCATACAGTTTGTCCCTCTGAGCTTATGGTAGAAAATAAGCCCCAGAATCATGGTACTGAGTGCAGAGACTTGGTGTAACTGTGATCCTCAAAGGCAGAGCTTTGTGAGATTGAGTCATGGGGAAGTAAATGAGAGAATAAAAGACAGAGTCCTGGTGACTTCATAAGGACAAGGAGAGAGGTCACACAAGGCTTAACATTTCTGACATGCTGTAATGTGGCCCAGGGACCCATGCCAGGACATATGGATCTTCTATGTCTACAAGCATAAGTTAGTGCAATAAATACAAAACCAAAACTCTTTTCTTTATAAAGCAGTCTGCTTCAGGCATTTTGTTATAGAAACAAAAAGCCAACCAACATACACCCTAGCTCAGTAGATATGCCTTCCAGTGTCTGGAGAATAAAAACCAACCAAACAAACAATAACGAAAGTCTAATCTCATTTCACAATGTTAGCCATTACTAACAGTGGGCCAGACAGTGGAGATTGAAACCAAAATGACAAAGCACCATGCAAGTCCCAGAAGTTGGTAAGAATAAAGTCAAGGTCATTTAAAGTCCCATTTCTAACCTTCAGCAGTGTGAAGTTCACCTCCTACCTCCACCCAGAACATAGTCTAGAAAAAACAGCTCAGGATGGCAGTGTCTGCAGGATCTCCTCATCCTTCTCAAATTCTGCAAATCAAAGGAACCCTCCATACCTGTGATAGAGTTTTTTATAGAGGTCGATGTTGCCTGCACTCACATTCAGCTTCATAAAGCTCGTTGCCCCACTGAGGTCTGGTATCCCTTGGCTAGAATGAAAGTTGTTCCTGGAAAAAAGAGAAAAAATTACTGAAAATAATGCTTCAGGCATATCAATTCACAGAGCATACTCTGTATCACAAAGCCACCCTTTGACAATGGTTGCAATAAAAGGAACACCTGAACACTCTAGAAAACAAAACCCAAGTTCAAGATCAGTCATGCTGTGTTAAAACCATTGTCCAAAACCAACTCACAAACCTCTAAGGTTAGAGTCTCCCATTAGCCATATTTCAGACCCAGGATGAGCTATGACAGCAGGATGCTAAGGATGCCTAATTACATGCTGTCTAATAAAATGTACAGATGCGGTCTACCTCGTTATAAAATTCCCTCTGGTTCTGGATATGGGGGTATCACTGTGTACCTAAAAACTCGGAGTCACAGATGATATTTGTGTGTGTGGAGATCAGAGGTCAATACTGAGCATCTACCTCAGTTGCTCTCCACCTTATATATGTATTTTAAAAAGTATTTTGTTACAAGTGAAAGATCTGTATGACAAGAACTTCAAGACTCTGAGGAAGGAAATGGAAGAAGATCTCAGAAAATGGAAAAATCTCCCATGCTCATGGATTGGCAGGATTAATATAGTTAAAATGGCCATTTTGACAAAAGCAATATACAGATTCAATGCAATACCCATCAAAATCTCAACTCAGTTCTTCATAGAGTTAGAAAGAGCAATTCTCAAATTCATCTGGAATAACAAAAAACCCAGGATAGCTAAAGCTATTCTCAACAGTAAAAGAAATTCTGGGGGAATCAGTATCCTGGACCTCAAGCAATACTACAGAGCAATTGTGCTAAAAACTGCATGCTATTGGTACAGTGACAGGCAGGTGGATCAATGAATAGGATTGAAGATCCAGAAATGAACCCACACACCTCTGGCCACTTGATCCTCAACAAAGGAGCTGAAAACATACAGTAGAAAATAGATAGCCTTTTCAACAAATGGTGCTGGTTCAACTGGAGGTCAGCATGCAGAAGAATGCAAATTGATCCATCCTTATCTCCTTGTACTAAGCTCAACTCCAAATGGATCAAGGACCTCCACATAAAGCCAGACACTCTGAAGCTAATAGAAAAGAAACTGGGGAAGACCCTTGAGGACATCAGTACAGGGGGAAAGTTCCTGAACAGAACACCAATAGTGTATGCTCTAAGATCAAGAATAGACAAATGGGACCTCATAAAATTACAAAGTTTTTGTAAGGCAAAGGACACCATCAAAAGTACAAATTGGCAACCAACAAATTGGGAAAAGATCTTCACCAACCCTACATCAGATAGAGGGCTAATATCCAATATATACAAAGAACTCAAGAAGTTAGACCCCAGAAAGCCAAATAACCCTATTAAAAAATGGACTACAGAGCTAAACAAAGAATTTTCACCCGAAGAAGTCCAGATGGCTGAGAAGCATCTTAAAAAATGCTCAACTTCATTAATCACTAGGGAAATGCAAATCAAAACAACCCTGAGATTTCACTTTACACCAGTCAGAATGGCTAAGATTAAAAACTCAGGAGACAGCAGGTGTTGGCAAGGATGTGGAGAAAGAGGAACACTCCTCCACTGCTGGTGGGGTTGCAAATTGGTACAACCACTCTGGAAATCAGTCTGGAGGTTCCTCAGAAAACTGGGCACCTCACTTCCGGAGGATCCTGCTATACCACTCCTGGGCATATACCCAGAGGATTCCCCAGCAGGTAATAAGAATACATGCTCCACTATGTTTATAGCAGCCCTATTTATAATAGCCAGAACCTGGAAAGAACCCAGGTATCCCTCAACAGAAGAATGGATGCAAAAAATGTGGTATATATACACAGTGGAGTACTATTCAGCCATTAGAAACAATGAATTCATGAAATTCTTAGACAAATTGATGGAACTGAAGAACATCATACTAAGTGAGGTAACCCAGTCTCAAAAGATTAATCATGAGATGCACTCACTAATAAGTGAATATTAGCCTAGAAAATTGGAATACCCAAAACATAATCCACACATCAAATGATGTACAAGAAGAACGGAGGAGTGGCCTGGTTCTAGAAAGACTCAGTGTAGCAGTATAGGGCAAAACCAGAACAGGGAAGTGGGAAGGGGTGGATGGGAGAACAGGGGGAGGGAAGAGGGCTTATGGGACTTTCGGGGAATGGGGAGCCATAAAAGGGGAAATCATTTGAAATGTAAATAAAAAATATATCGAATAAAAAAGTATTTTGTTGTTTTATGTGTCTGCTTACATATATGCCTATGTATTCTACATATACCTAGTGGTCTTAGAAGCCAGAAAATGGCACTGGACTCCCTGGGGCTGGAGTTACAGATGGTTGTGAGACAGTACGTGGGTGCTGGGGACTTGCCTCAATTTCTCTGGAAGAAGAGCTAATGCTCTTAACTGCTGAACAATCTTCCTAGTCCCCTCTATCTTGTATTTTGAGCCTGGATCTCTTATTGAACCTGGGTATCATCAATTTTAGGCTGCCTGTCCAGCAAGCCTAAAAGATTCTCCTGTCTCTGCCTCCCCATTACAGATTTCAGTTTGCCTCCACAGCTAGCTTTTACATGGGTGCTGGGAATCAATTTGAGGTTCACGTATTTTTGTGGCAAGCACTTTACCCACTAAGCCATCTCCCCAAACCCATAGGGAGGCATTTTGAAGCATCTCATTACATAAGACCCCCACCATAGACCAATTCACCTTTGAGAACTGGTGAATAGAATGCCTGCTATGCATAGGAACTCATAAGGCCTGTCATTCTTTATGAGAGCCATAGTCTGGACGTGGTTTGTCTGCTGAGAGGGCTCTGGTGCAACAGTGTTGAGATGTGACAAGAACTTTAAGTAACGTTTGTGTAGCAGCAACTCCACTCCCACAAAGAGATCAATTCTGTTCTAAGGGGATGACTTTAAGTCTCTGGAGAACAGATCGCTCTACTACAAATCCAGCCCCTCAGTACTCCCCCACCATGTGCTCTCATCAGATCTTCCACTTTTCTACCATGAGGTAAAACAGTACAAGGCCTTCACCAGAAGCCAACACACAATCTTAGATTTCCTCCAGAATGGTGGGCTAAAGTAAACCCCCATTCCCTATAAAGTACCCAACCTCAAGTGTTTTATTATAACAGAAGACACGGGGCAGTGATGGAACCCCTGGCCAGGAAGTAATGGTGGAAGATATTCCAATATTCCAGTTTAACCCTGTCCAATGTCTCTGGTTCCTGCACATAGGAAGAAATTATTTTTTCCTTGTTTTTTTTGTTTGTTTTTTTGTTTGTTGTTGTTGTTGTTTTGAGACCACATTTCTCTGTGTAGCCCAGGCTTTCCTGGAACTCAATCTGTAGACCAGGCTGTCCTCAAAACCAAATATCTACCTGCCTCTGCCTCCGAGGTGCAGAGATTAAAGGTGTATACCACCATCACCCAGCAGAAAGGAATTCTTAAGTGTGACTCTGCTCAGGTTTCTTCCATGCCCAAAGCCTTCAGTGGCCCCCACTTACACTGAACAGAGCAAAGGCTCAACTTATCTGACTAACTCCAAGGACAGAATGTGACCTATTTTTCTTGTTTTGCATCCTTCCTCCTGGCACACGTGCACTCCATGGGCATTCCCAAGTAGCCAGGAAAGATGCAGGACAGACGCAGTGAGGCAAGGTGTACAGTGCTGGGTGATGAGGTTGCCATCTACTTGTAGGACCAGCTTTTGGAAGGTGGCAAGTGTCTGCAGCATCCAGTCCCTGTCACATACAGAGAGCTGGAGAGACAGTGTTTAAGTGTCATTATGATGGACGGCATTGTGTCCCTCCTGGGCTGCCATACTTACTTGTATCCCATGTCTTTACACGCTGCTCTCCCATAGCTCTCACTCCAATCATCCTGGCACACCGGATACCAGGCATTCCTCTGAGATGAGTAAACTTGGAGGATGAAGCTTGGTCCATAGAGGCGAACTGTTCAAGGAAAAAGAGATGCTCTCTGAGTCCTTAAGTCTAAACCCAGATCTTCTAATTGCTGTCCTACCCCAACACTGCCCACGCACACCATTACAGCATCTTCCTAAGGCCATGGCTGCATACAATGAGGGACCATGAATCTCTGTTTCCCTGATTGAAAGCATTCTAAAGAAATTCCAAACAGATAGTCAGACATAAATCCTTCACAATGGCCCACAGCCTACCAGTGACCATAGGAATGGAAATATGAAAAAGCCAATTGACATAATGGAAAGTCATTCAGCTGTCAGTGGGAGCCAGGCTCTGGTGGGAGCCAGGCTCTGACGGGAGCCACTATATGAATGAGCCTTTAAGGCATGACGCAAAGCAAAGGAAACTCACAGCTTTGGTGACCTCAAACACGTAAAATGTCTAGGCTGGAAAACCTAAGAAAGGGCTGGAGAGATGACCTGCATCATTTAGAGCACATAGTGCCCTTGAAGAGGACCCAAGTTCAGTTCCTAGCACCCATGTTGGGTAGCTCAAAACAACTTGTTACTGCAGCTCCAGGGAATCCAATGCCTTCTTGTTCTGGCCTCCTGGGACATTGCACTCGTGTGGCATACACACACGGAGGAACACACATACGCATACTTTTCTAAATTTATTTTAAAACAAAATACTTTAAAAAAGAGAGATATTAGTAATTTCTTAGGACCTGAGCAGTGCTGGTTTAAAGAAAGAAATGGATAAAATACAGAGCAACACAAAGCCCCTACCAAGCTTCCATTCTGCACAAGTTGATCTTACATCCAAATCCCATACCCTGGCAGAACACCCAGGTCCCTGACAAGTGCCTCAGCTTTAGTACATGAATGCTGAACTGTTGATTTGCATTTTGCTTCCAAAGGCACCAGCTCTTTCATTTAAAGACTAACATACTTAGATGCAACTAGGCTCTTCCTTACTCAGTTCTGGTCTCCAGAAAGATCTGCATATCTCAGCATTCAAAGGACTTGTCGTCTGATAGACTTGAGATAGTGGCCAACTCAGAGCAGACTCCTAAGTAACTGGTTGGTCACCCAGGAGGTAAGGAGTTTACAAGAAGAATCTTCTAAACAATGCCACACCAAAGAGAGTCGACTGCCAAAAGACAGGGCCATGTGACCAGGGGAAACAATAGGATCTGGTCAAGCCTTGGCTCACTTCTCACTTCCATCCTGGCCCTGACTTATTGGACAAATAGCCTGACACCTTAGTGTCCCCTCTCAGAGGGTGACCACTTTGGGGCCCAACTGTCTTCTATGGCTTCAGGGATGAATGGAGCCACAGAGCATGTGCGTTTCGTGGATATATAAAACTCTGCTACAAGCTAGGCAATAGAATATAAGTTGGTACTCAAGAGAAACCACAAAGCCATGAAAAGCCATACAAAATTCCCAACCACATACTACAAAAAGAATCAACTCAATCCAAAAGGTATGCACTTCACAGAACATCCAGCACAGAACATTCTGGAAAAACTAAACTAAGTCAAAGATCTGAGATTGCCAGGGGTCACTGAGTGAAAAGAACATGCAGGGAAGAGGAGGCTTAGGGCAGGGCAATCAGGGTGTATGTACAACTCCCAAGGAGATATTTTTAAGAGTTAGGATTTTTTTCCCTAAGTCTTACAGAGCTATAAATGATATCTCAAAATGTATGTTTGAGGGTCCAAGGTGATGATTTGGCTGGTGTCCATCACAACACATCTCCACTACCAAGTGAGCATGCTTGCCTCCTTCCCTTGTGCTGAGTTTCTTCTCCTGTCTGTGGTGAGAACACTTAGGACTGGCTCTGTCAGTGACTTAGCACAGGGCTGTTGACCACAGTCACAACACAGCTCTTCAAGTCTTTTGACAGTTTTGAGAAAGACTCCATAAACTGAATAAAGAACTGGTGGGTTCTGGTGTTCACACATACCCTACCCTTGGGAACAAAGCTCCATGCACATCAACACTCCACCCCACACCCCTTTTGGCTTTTTAATCCTGGGTTTCTCTGTGTAACAGCCTTGGCTGTGCTGGAACTTGCTTTGTAGACCAGGCTACCAGGCTACCAGGCTAGCCTTGAACTCACAGAGATCTGCCCACCTCTACTTCCTGAATGCTGGGGCTAAGGGCATGTGCAACCATGCCCAATTTCCATGCACATTCTTAAACATGTCACATTTAAAAGCAGACATAAAGGAGAGGATGTAAGTATGTTCTTCCCATCTCTACGGGGCACAAACTGCACAAACCCAAACCTCAAACAGAAATGCCTTCCTAGCAGCCCAGCTCCTAAGATGGCATCCTACTGTTTACTCACAACCTAAGCATTGCATCCTGGGCATTGAAATCTAGCCCTCAGAAGATTATGAGTTGCGAGCAGCCTGGGTAACTTAAGGAGACCCTGCCTCAAAAAAAAGTAGGATATGTATGGGAATGCAGGGTAGTGGTAGAATGCCCGCCTTCCATGTGTGTGGTCCCAGTTTCCACCTAGTGTTGAAATAAAACGAAATGAAAATTTATTGCTCGTATATAGACAGGAACAGAAATGTAGTGATATCTATTGCACATGACACCTTATCCATTCTCAACACATACACTGCCCTCTTTTCCTAAGACATTTACTGTCACCCAAAGAGAAAGAGCCATCTTAAGCTGTAGGCACTGTATCTCCCAAGCACACATCTGCTGAGGAACCAAGGGGCACAGAACAGGTATCAGTCCAGTCAAGAGAACTAACAATTGGGCCCCAGTGCTCCTCCTTGGGAATTTCTGAGACAAGACCAGTGCCACAGAATCTAATTCACACAGGGCTTGGAGGTGCCTATGCAGCAGAAAGCTGCCCCACCTAAGTCAGCCCTGAATAAACAAAATCCACCTTGGACAACTAGGTCTGTGGGTTTTTTTATTCCAAATTCCAAGAAGACTGGAGACCAGTTGGGTGGAGACAGCAAAGCTTGGGAGATTCCTGGAGAGACTTGGACAGCAATATAAATTTCCCATTTAGGAGAATGACTCCTAGGTTGGGACACATCTGAACTTAACAGGAAGTCATCGAGGAGCCATGGCTGGCTTCAGCCCCTGGGCATGGGCAGTGCTTGGGCAATGAGTTCCAAGAAAGGCAGAAAAACATGACAGGACAGCTGTTGCAGGCCACAAGACAGTGGCTTACTGTCAACAGTAGATCCAGGGAAACACAGGGTCTGTGCCACCTCATCCCTCCTTCAATATGGAGCAGTCAGACAGCAGGCTTTGCCCACAGTGCCAGGATGTCAAACGGTTTAGCTTCAAACTCTGGAACAGGATTAGCACAGCCCTGCTCCTTAAGTGTCTTTCTTGGGCCCAGCCTCCTGACTGTGCTTGAAGTCAGCTTCAAAAGTTAACAGCACACAAAAGACAAATCCATTCAAGAAGACTCAGTGGGTTAAGAAGCGTGTCATCAATCTGAATTTGATCTCCCACATCCTCATGGTGAGAGACCCAGTTCCCACAAGCTGTCCTCCACCTCCACACATGCATCATGGCATCGCCATCATGCCATATGCATAGTAAGTAAATATATATTTTTTTAATTTTAAAAATACAAAACTTCTTCAAAGGGATATCACCTTGAGCCTGTCATTAAAATTTTGAACATAACTTGTACTGGTGAGGGTGAAGAGAGAAGAGAGCCTCTGAAATCGGCAATGGAATTGTAATATGTACAGTCAGTAATGAAAAACAATATGAAGGCTCCTTGAAACCACTAAAGCAGAATTATCACATGATCAAGCAATCCAGCTTCTAGAGAAGACCCTAAGAATCCATCAGCTGGTGCATGGACGAAGAAATGTGGTACATGTTCACAACGAACTAGCATCCAGCTACAAAAAGGATGGAACCCTGCCACTTGTGACAATACAGACAAATTTGAAGAGTTCTGCACTAAGGAAGTAAGTCAGTTCAGAGAGGTAAGCACCACAAAGACATGGGATCCAGAAGTCATATTCACTTGAGCTGAGATCAGAGTAGTGCTCACCAGGAGCTATAAGGGAGTGGTTGGGACAGCTTGTCAAAATACACAAAATACGAATTACACAGAAAGAATGAATTCAAGAGATCGATAGTACAATGGTGCATTCAAAGACAGACCATACAAGTCTACCATAAGAGCACAGGGATATATGTTAAGCAGCATGACTACCCCATCCAGTAGGGTACATGTATAGAGACATCACTCTATACCTGACAAATGTGACACAAGCTTAGATTGCCAGTTACTAAGTAAATAATTTAAAGAAAAAAGCAAATATACTTGCTCACTGCTGTCACAGTGGACATGATCTTAAAGGCACTCATTTTAAAACCAGCATAGTCCACCCTAACTTATTTCCAATAGCCTGCTTGTTTTAACTGTCATCCAATGGCAGTTGGTAACATGTGTGTTTGAATTACTGAGTCCTAGCTGGGTTTGTTTCCCCCCTCTCCCCATCACTCTGTATGCTGCAGGGCCAAAACCACAATCTTGAGCCTGGGTTCAGCACCATGCCTGGCTGTCCCCAGCTGCTTCCAGGGCCATGGCCAACTCACCACAGCGGTTCTCGTCTTCCCCGTTGGGACAATGAGCTACCCCATCACACCAGAGAGAAGAGCTGATGCACGTTCCTGAGGACTCACACTCCATCTCAGATGTAGAGCACTTGCTATCCCCTAGTATTGTATTGAGAAAAAGGGAAGAAAACTCATCAGGCTGAGCATCCAAGGAACTGCAGGGCCCTTAGGAGTCATTTACCCTCAAGTACAGTAAACAGCACTTGAGGTTTACTCAAGTTGTGGTTACCTCCTCATAAGGAAGGTTTGAATAAGCTTGGCTCATGGGAAATGGCACTATTGGGAGGCGTAGCCTAGTTGGAATAGGTGTGGCCTTGTTGGAGGAAAAATTCAGAAGCTCCGCAGGGTACAATATGGTTGGCACTTGGATGAAAGAACTAGTTTAGGATTCCCACAAGCCACAGATGAGGGGAAGCAAGAGTCAAACAGGTACATGGGGAAAAGGGAGGAAAGGGCAATCTTGCCCTCAAGGGAAGCCAAATTGGGAGGCATCAGGTGACTCCTCCATCCTGGGGAGAAAGGTCACAGTCACAGCTATGCACGTGGCAGCATCCAGTCCAAAACTTACAGAACCTCCAAAGCAAGACAGCAGCCACAGCAGCACCCACAAGGACAGTGCCCAGGGCCAGGGCGACACACAGTGATTTCTTAGACTCTGCAAAAGAGAGGGATGCTCAGGTCAGTGCTGTAAGAAGATGATCCTTCTGCCATGCTTAGAGTCATTCAACTTGAAAATATCACATGTCAGGCTGGGCATGATTGCACATGCCTGCCTATAACCCCAGTACTCGGGAGGTGAGGACAAAGGCAAGAGTTTAAGGTCAGCCTGTAGTACAGCAAAGAGGAGGAGAAGAAGCAGGAAGGGGAGGATCTCAGAAGTCCAAGTCCAAAGTTCGCTTGCTACACATACAACCAGGCCAGCTTAACCTGGGCACCTTTAAACTTGCTTAGAATTTCTGCATTACCTACAGCTGGGGAACCACCCAGTTAGAAGCCTGTTCAGAATAAGGTACTGGATTTTGCATGCTCCTCTGAATAGCACACTGAGCCTGAGAGGCAGAATGATTTTATGAGTACACATTGACATTGTCATGAAGCCAAAAGTCCTAGTTTTGCTACTGTCCATGGGTTCATTTAGATACCACATTAGGGCACCAATTTATTCATTTGTTTTGTGCTGCTAAGGATCAAACCCAATGTCTTACTCAGACTAGGCAAGTGTTCTACCACTGAGCTACACAACCATCCTTAGAAACAGTATTGCCACACACCTACAAATGTAAGTTTGAATGTCAGGGGCACCACTTGGAAGTCTCAATGCTTCTGTAGCATGAAAACATGCTGGGGGAAATGGAAGCAGAAGCTCCAATTTGAAATGAAATCCAGCAACACTAAGCTCCTTTTTTTTTTTTTTTTTTTTTTTTTTTTTTTGGTTTTTTGAGATAGGGTTTCTCTGTGTAGCCCTGGCTGTCCTGGAACTCACTCTGTAGACCAGGCTGGCCTCAAACTCAGAAATCCACCTGCCTCTGCCCCCCAAGTGCTGGGATTAAAGGTGTGCACCACCACTGCGTGGCAACACTGAGTTCTTAAAATATCAGGATGCCTCATGAAGGGTTTGAAAAAGGGCCAATTCTCAGGTAAAAAACAGCTCGAAAAGGAAAGCTCCCTGGTTTCAGCAACTGCAAATATGAATCATATAATATTGTCCTCCAAAACATCATGGGGCTGCCAGGGAAGCTCCAGGTAGAGCACCTATCTTTCCCATGGTGACTTTGGGCTTTTCCTCCTGGCCACTTTGTTCCCAGAAATGACTCCGAGACTAATTATTTATGAATAAATGCTTAGGC
Organism: Apodemus sylvaticus; assembly: GCF_947179515.1. Classification (NCBI taxonomy): domain Eukaryota; kingdom Metazoa; phylum Chordata; class Mammalia; order Rodentia; family Muridae; genus Apodemus; species Apodemus sylvaticus. Next base: position 408,937 of record NC_067486.1, on the reverse strand, counting down.
CGTAAGCTTCATCTCACTCCCAAGCTAGCTCATAACTCAATTACCCTATTGATTCTAGTCTATGTCTTCCACACGGTAAGTTACCTCTCCTTGGGTTTATACAACTGTCTCCTCCAGAATTAGAGGCATATCTTGCCGGGCGGTGGTCATGCATGCCTGTAATCCCAGCACTCTGGGAGGCAGAGGCAGGTGGATTTCTGAGTTCAAGGCCAGCCTGGTCTACAGAGTTGGTTTCAGGACAGCCAGGGCTACACAGAGAAACCCTGTCTCAAAAAACCAAATCCAAACAACAACAACAACAACAACAAATAGAGGCAAATCTCCCCTGTCTTACTATTTCCCAGAATTCCCTCTCCCTCTCTCCCTGCCAGATGTCCCACCTTCTAACTCCTGCTGCAGCTCATTGGTCATAGGGTTTTTTATTGACAGGTGATGCTTTAGAGAGTCTCTCTATATCCCATGCCTGCTAAAAGAACCCTGTGGTACTCGACAGTCAACTAGTCACTTACTGCTATTGACACTTTCAGTAATTACAGTTAAGTAGAATTAAACTAAAGTGTATAAATTGAATCACTCAGCTGCCACGGGGTGGGGTGGGTTTGCAAGATGGTTTGACAGATAAAGGCACTTACTGCCAAGCCTAATGACCTAAGTTTGGTCCCAGAACAAGGACAGTGCTGAATCCAACAGGCTACTCTGACCTCTACACACTCTGTGGTACACAAATAAATAAATGTTTAAAACGAGCAAACAAGCCAAAAATAAAGAAGGAACTCTGAAGATATGGCTCAGTAGTTAAGAGCACTTGTTGCTCTTGCAGAAGTCACATACTTCGTGAGTCACAACTGACCTTGGGCTCCAGTTTCAAGGGATCCAGTACCCTCTGCTGGCCTCTGTGAGCACTACATGCACTTGGTGCACATAATGTATGTGCAGCCTCATAAAGAAAGAAGAGAAATTCAGCTAAGTATAAAATAATTTAGAGAATTATTTCCAATAGCTCATTGATTTCTTCCAGCCATAGCAAACACGGGTAGCACTGCTGGACAGCGGTTTAAGCCAAAAGTAGCATAAAGAAAGAGTCAGATACCAGAGAAAGGACCCTGGGTCCTTTCTGAAATTTGGCCTCTTAACAGTGAGGGGCTGGTCACTCCCAGGGACCCCCTCTCCTGGTGAAGTCCCAGACTTGAAGGGGTAAGGAGCAGGGTCCCTGGAGCGTTCCTTGGAAGAAAGGCTGAGAGCTAGAATACAGAGCAGGGGAAATATCACTGAAACGGACACTCCTAGGCTAGAAAGAGCCTTCAGGCCTGGGGACCCAGCTGCAGTGCCACTGTGCTTTTAGAAGTCGGCAGGGCAGGCTCGGGTTGGCTCTGGAAGACTTGCTTTCATCTGGTTACTGCACCCTGCTAATGGTATAAAAAATGACTGTGCTCCTATGGTAAAGCAGGCAACCTGTACTCTCAGCAGCCTCACAGGGGAGGCCTGAGTCTGGAAACCTCACAAGGCAGCGATTTTTATCAAAACTCAGTGAGGGGTGACAGTGCCTTCAGGCAGCAGGGTGGAGCCACCAAGAAACCCACAAGAGAAATTCCTGTGGCTCACCTGGTGAACTACCAAGCACACTTTCCTCCTTGGGCAACTTTTCTGCGTGCCATTGTATCTGAGATAAAATAACTTGCTTAAAGCTGCCCATGTGGCTCAGTGGTAAACATTTGCCTAGCATGTTCAGGAACCCAGCTCAGCAGGAAAAAAACAAACACTGAATCAGTAACTTGGCTGGTGAGTAAGGGAGATTAAATCAAGTGTCCTTCACCTCTTGTTGGGGCATATGCAGAGTCATATCTGGCTGGTTTGCTCAGGACCATGTGTGCAGAAAGAAACCCCCATTTCACCTCTGAACAGGCATTTGTCACCAGCTACGGTCTACACAGCACAGACTTGCAAGGTTCCATTTTGGGCCATTGTTCATTTATACCACCCTTCCCAGCAGAGCCTGTTGACTCAGCCCTGTGGCATCTCTGCATCACAGGACTGCTGACTTTGATCTTCAAAGGCTCTTGCAGGCGCATGCACTGCCACTCAAATGGCTAAGTTCTGTGACAGCGGCTAAAGCAAGCATATAAACCCAAAGCAGAATGTCCTTACACTCCTGACTTCTAAACTCCTGCTGCCAACATAAAGTAGGACACAGGTTCAGAGCTTAATACCATTCTGGCAACAAATGTAGACTTTTTGATGTCTTAATAGCAACGATATGTTTCATTTTTCTTTTTGAGGTGTGTATATGGACATCCTCAGAGACCAGAAGATAACACTGGATTCCCTCCAGCTGGAGTTGTAGAGGAACTTAGGTGATCTGTGAGAATGGCTAGTGCTCATTACTGCTGAGTTACCTCAGTAACAGGATTTTAAAAACATTGTCAAAGTGAGTGCAAAAACAATAAAATAAAATTACTAAATTACTTTCTAGTTCATGGGACACCGCGATCAGTTTTTATTTCTGGCAGGCTAACGGTAGGAAGCCCAAGACTCTAGTCTGAAAGACTGACCATCAGATAGTGATTTTATCAAAGCACAGGCAGAGGTTTTACAATGCAGGTTTATAATGGAAAATTACACTTCAGTGTGGATCCTTCTTATATACAGGCAATTGGCAGAATGCTAACATGTTCCACCCTCCATCTGTTACTTCTGATTACTCCCTGGGAATTCCAAAGTATTCAGGAGGGTACAGTGGAACCCTTCTGCCTTCTGGGCTGTCCACTGAAAGCAGGTCAGTCTTTTTGGAGGAGCAACCTTACACCTCTTTGGCATAAGAGCTCTTTGGCTTCTGACAACTAACAGTTCCTTGCCCTGGCTTTCTTCCAGCCAGCATGGTAAGTAAAGGCCAGGTCTTCTACACCTCAGCCAGACTAAGACAAAACGGTTCATGGAGACAGGAAAGAGAGTGAGTGACTAGAGGTGGAGCAGAGCCAAGGACAGAAGAGCCACTCAGAAGTACAGAGGGACAGCAGGAAAGCCAGGAATGTCCAAGTAGCACAAATAGATTCCTGAGGGCTAAGGCCTATCACTTGATTGCTGATGAAATGATGGGTGGCCCACAGGATTCACTTCCTTCTCAACCTTGAACTATACATGAAACACAGACAGATGCTCATTTCATAAAACAGAAACTATCTGCTAAAAAGCTGGTGTGGAGTTGGAGAAATATCCGTCAGTTAGGAACATCTACTGTTCTTCCAGAGGATTCAAATTCAGTTCCTAGCATTTGTGTTGAGTGTTTACAACCACCAACAACACCTGGGACTCCAGCTCCAGAGGATCCAAACCTTCTGGACTCCACAGGCCCCGGCACATGTGTAACATACACATGCTCTCACGCACATTTTTAAAAAAGAATTATAAAATATAGCTTATCAAAAGAGTCACTGGTGTTCAGAGAGACAACACTGAGAACAGCAGAATTAAAGGGTGGCGGGACATAGAGGTATGGAATCTGGGTAGTGAGAGTAACCACTGAGTGAAAGGGCCAAAGGAGAGAGTAGAGAGATTCAGCTTTCATATTCAACCTTCAGCACTTTTCTGGAGCTATAGGGGTGGGGGTTAAGGGACTAGGGGAAGACATGATACATCCACGGCTGGGAGATTATTTGTACCAAGGGAGGCAGTCTGGCTTCCTTAGAAAGTATATGGGCAGGTCCTGGAAGGGGAGAAAACCCCCTTGAGGGGAAGACCCTTCTTCTTCTAGGGCAAGTACTGGCAGAAATGAGAGCTTCAACAGGCCTCTGGCTAGTCACAGGAGGTATTTTAACCCTGAGCCCTCTGTATTCTGAGCACATCAATAACATGTAAGACAGTTCACTCCCAACCTTGAGCGCTTACTGTTGATTCAAGACAACACATCTATAAGTACAGAGGCAAGAAGGGACTGATAAACCATGCCCTAACAGTCCAGCTGAGCTGGGCAAGCACACAGTGGTTCTGCACCAAAGGCCAAGGGGAGAGAAAGTTCTCTCCCTGCCAAAGAGAGGTGTGGCAGAGCCCATGGCTCTGACCAGCCAGAATGGAAGGCAGATAGGAAAGATTGGCTCTGTTGCCAGTGCAGTGTTATTGACAAGGTAGAAATAAGAGACCACAAGAGAAGGCAGATCCAGAAACTGTGGTCCCTTGCATTACAATGCTAAAGAGTCTTACTTGAAGTGCACAGTGTTCCTGAGGACTTGGGCTGTGTATGGATGACAGGTGTTGAGGCTTGAGTTATAACCCTTGGAGCATACTGGGGTGCTGGAGCTGGGTAGCACTGGGTTGGATACAAGTTGTAGCCATTGGGAGTCACAGGTGGCCTCGGGGGATAGATGTGCTCAGACTGATACCCGTGGTTCTCATAGTAAGGTCCAGTTCCTGGAGGTGACCCCTGAACGATGGAAAAGGAGATAAATCGGTTACAGCTCTCTCTTACCCTACAGGTTTGGAAAGTTAACATCATTCATAGAAGACAAGGAGAGGGCCAGTCAATTGCCAAGACTCTGCCATCACAGGAACTTGCTTAGAATGACTAGACTCTGTTTCTGAATTAACTAGAATGTTCAACTATCTGTGTTTTATTAGCTTTGGTTTTCTGGTCCATTTGTTTCCATTATTTGTTCTTTAAAATAAAGAAAAGATGACTGACAACTAAGATTCTGTAGAAAACAAAGAAAAGATACATACAAATTTGGGGGCAAAAGTCACACAGCTAGAGTCCCATTCTCTGGTTCCTCCTCTAGGTCACGCCCCAAGCCTTGAGCCAGGCTGATGTCAAGGTTCAGAATAGCTCATATCCGAGAACTCACCTGCTGAAGGGACCTCACATTCAAATCCTGTGTGCAACCTTGGGTGTAGTAAATACACTTTTCAGCTGAGCTGAGAAACTGCTAGAAACCCACAATGCAGGTTCCTGTGGCCATTCACTTCCAGAGTCCTTTCTATCAAGCAGCTGTAGTTGGCAGTCCCATACCCAGCTGATCTCGCCAGGGCGGTGTTAGCTCAGTGTAAGCAACCCTATAGAGTGTGTACATTTTGGTGCTGAGGGTGCAGGGGCCCTTTCAGGGGAATTTGGGGGTCAAAGTAAGTGCTGTGTAAATGTGAAAAGAACAGAACCCTCTGCTTGAGTATCAATCCTTTCATTCAGTCCATTCACATAACCTTCCCCAGTCTGCACTCCTAGTGCAGCCTAGCAGTCATCAGGATTTCACAGCTTAGCATTCTTATTTCCACGCTCCACTCTCTCAGTGACTGGAACCTCCCCTGGAGGCCCTGGTTATCCTCATCCATGTCTAGTGGTGCTTGCCCCAAACTTCTCCAGCTCCCTTTCTGCTCAGGCTCTTTCATGGGCCTCAGGAATGACAGAGAAATCATCTTCTGGAAGCAGGTATCCTCAGTAGGAGCCACTGAATGTTCAGATTTTCAAAAACTAATTTATTTATTGTGTTTGTTGCAGGTGTGTGTAAACAGAGATCAGAGGACAACTCATGAGAATCAGTTATCTCTTTCCACAAAAATTGAGTACAGGTCATCTATTACCTCATAGAGCTGTCTTGCTGGCCTAAAGGTTGAGAATTTTAAGGCAATACAAACACTCCAAGGTTAATAATCTATGCTTAATAACTCACTAGCACTCTCCTTCAAAAGTCCAAAGATTATGACTCAAAGCCAGAGGGGTGGGACAATGAAAGCTATTCCCATCTTAACAGAGCACTCCAGAATCAGAAATCAGGTGAGTGTCTGGCTTAGAACCAAACCATCTAAGAATGTGTTCCTCTCTCCAGCAGGAAAAACCGATGATACACCTAGCACTTTGTCCTGGATGGTGCTCTTAAAATTATAAAGGGATCCAATAAAAAAAAATAAGTAGCAGTGACTCATAAAATGGGACACTGGCATATATTTTATAGAACCTGGGGAAATATTCCTATTAGACAGTATTTATAAATGTGGAAGGTATACAGTGAACTGTCCAGGATTGAAGATGACAAAGACAACTGCTTTTATTGCCTTAGGGAGTGGGCTTCAAGTAGGAATAGACCACCCAGTGCTTCATCCAGATGTGGCTGATCCCCAGTTGTTGATAGGCAGACAGTGACAGGTCTGTCACAGACTCTCTTCCCTGAACTGATGCTCTCTGCCCCATCCTGCCTCTCCTGTATACACACTTGCTGCCCTTGAAGGAGGAAGGAAGTACACACAGTGTACCAATCCCAGCTTCTGCCCAGCAGTGGTGCCTTCCCTCCCTGTCTCACCCTTTCCAACATAGCTGGTGGTTTGAGTAAGAATGTCCCCATAGGCTCATATCTTTAAATGCTTAGTCACTAGGGAGTGGACCTCTTTAAAAAGTCCAAGCTTCCTATAGATCAGGATATAGAACTTTCAGCTACTCTGGGGACTATGTAGCACCATAGTCCCTACCAAGATGACAGACCAAACCTCTGAACCTGTAAGCAAGCCCCATCCAATTAAATGCTTTTACTTATAAGAGTTGCCTTAGTCATGGTGTCTGTTTGCAACAACAGAACAGTGACTCATACAAATACCTTGAACAATGTCCAAAGAGTCACCTGCTCCTACACACAGCTCTTAAAATTACGGACACATGAGGAAGATACCAGAGGGACAAAGGAATAAGGGAAAGGCCAGAGACATAAGAATTAACCACTTACTGAGTTCAATGCCATCCCGCCTGTGTCAGCAGCATGAGGAGGTCAGTACGTGGCTTCCTCCAGGTGACCTGAAGGAAAGAAGCACACGCAGTAATATTTAATGTAGTTTAGCTTTAGAAGAATCTGGGTAGAAGTCACATTGTACCACAGCAAGTTGCAGTTCTGCCCCTGGCCTTCAGCCTTCACTTCACCTGTGTCTCTTCATTCTCTGGGTCATTGCAATTGGTGTGTTTATGCCATGCAACCTAATGTCCTCCTCTGGAGTACAGAGAAACTCATGAGTGGGCCTGGGGTACAAATTGAACTACTGTGGCCAGGAGAGCCTGCCTAACCTTGAAGAAATGGGGATAGGCAGAGAACCCTGCCTATATAGGAGCACCCAGGACAGATTTGAGCCTGGGACTCCAAGCCATTCCACACTTATATGGTTTAGTAATGGCTCCTTCCAGCTACATTTTGCCTGTACCCTTTCCCAAAAGTATCCTTAGACAAATATCTGAACCAGCCTGACAGCTCAGCTTCCTTCTCTTCAAAGCAGATTCCACAGTTGACACATTTAAGATGAGGTTCATTGCAAATGTACACAGAAGAGGGTCTTCAGAGAATGAAAAGCAGAGAAGCAGCTGACAGGGTCAGGCCTGGTCTCCTTACAGGTGTGTCCATGTAGACAACTGCAGGGAACTAGTGGCCTACAATTGAACACCAGAGACAGGCTGCATTTGACTCTTCTACATAAGCTTCACAGGATTACCCAAGCTTTATAAATAATGTGTCCTAATGACACATTGCTATGGTTGAATGTGAAACAACGCCCCACAGCTTATGGTGCTGAGAAAGGGCATGGAGCCTTTGGACATAGATCTACAGGCCAGCTTTACTCCCTGGCTCTACTTCCGGATAGAGGTCCTGCTTCCCGATGTAGTAGGATGTCAGCAAGCTGCTTCATGCTACCACTGCTGTAGATAAGAGCTAGTCCTGGTAGACCAACTCTATGATTTGTAATTATAAAAAGAAGACCCTGGGTCATTGCAAATGTAGCCACGTGTAAAATGTCAGCAGCCACCAGAGATGCGATCAGCTTAAAGTCCCTTACTTAAGTGAGCCATCTTTCCCATCATTGTCCTCTACCGACAGCCTCATCAAGCTTCTGAACTTCTGTGCACTCCCACATGACATCTAGTTTAATGAAATCTTGATAAATCAATTTGCTAAGAATCTCAACTTTCAATACCTGAGCAGATTATCAGTCCTCTACCATCCTTAAAGGATTCCTGGGAAGCCTGGCCTGCCTTCAGGATGAACCCGGTTAAGTCAGGCTAGCCAGATCCCTCCCACCCATCTCATCTCTTACTGATTTTCTATTTGCAAGCATTCTGCTCTATGGTTGCAGGTTCCCGTTCTCTCTTGGTTCATTGAGAATCATTAAAAATCAGTGGCTCTCTGCCTGGTCCATCCATCTGCTGAGATGCTCCTGCATCCATTAGCCCTCACTTTGCTTTAATGGGGGTTGTTGCATTATTTTTCCATTGATGTCCTCTTTATAAGGGCTTTGCTTCACTCTTCCATGCTGGACTTGAAACGGTCCAAGATTATTCTAAGAAACCATTCTGGGGAGCCATCTATTCACCAGATGATGTGCCCAGGAGGGCCAGAAGGAGTTCAGAAGCCAGGATGAGCCCCTTTCATCTATAAGAACCAGATACTAAAGTTCTGGGAAGATGATCAGTGGGCTAAGTGTTTGCTAAGCAAACATGGTGACCTGAGTTTGGATCCCAAATCCCCTTAAAAGTTTAGACATGGAAGTGCCCACCTGTAATCCTAGTGCTAGGGATGCAGAGCATGAAGATCCCTAACCCATGGATGGATGCTCCTCACCCCTCAGTAAACTCCTGGCTCAGAAGACTGAGGAAGACACCTAGCATTCACCTGTGCATGAACACCTACACACACATGAACACATACGCATGCTTACACTATACTACACGTGCACATACAAATCTGACAGGTACACAGAAAGCAGTAGGCTGCACTACATAGCTAGAAGCTATGTCAGTGGCTTTAGGTAGGACTTGGATCCCAAGATAGATTCAGACTCTCACTAGCTGTGACCTGGAAAGATCCTATGCCTCAGTTCTCTTTCAAGACAGAAAAGAGATGTGGCCTTTTATACTACTCTCAGGAGCATTGAGTAACATTAGCAATAATGTGATTGGTGTTGGTATACAGTGTTATCTTAGTAAGAGTTAAATAAAACTAATTTTATCTAAGGACATATCTTGGTGATAGAGTAATTCCAGTCACACAGAGGACCATGTGTATGATCCCCAGCACCACCAAAGAAGCAATTCTAGAGGTTTCTGGTGTCTCCTTCAACACTTGCAGATTGGTACTGGTAAATTCTTCCAAGCTAATGAGACGTTCACCTGCTCTCAAAGCTCAGTGTCTGAAGGGAGCAGCAGAGGCCACTTGCTCATCTCCTAAGCAATGCTAGTACTTGGATCATTAAACACAAGAAGCACCCCCAAACCAACAACCTGCAATGAAGAAAGATGATTATAGCTTTGAACACTGAACAGATCACAGTAAAAATACATTAAATCTTTCATTTCTTCTGTTGTAGATCAAATAAGCAGAAGAACCAAGTCATGCTGAGAGATTCTAGGTTTTTCTAATATTAAAGTCAACAGTTTTCTGGGTATGAAAATGAAGCTGGGTATCATACAGTGAGAGGAAACACCATTTAAAATGTATGGGAAACACCTAAACCTCTTAAAATGATGCAATTGCCACCCACTGGTGTGTCTTCTCTATGACCACTTTGCAAGTAATAGACTCCAAGCTTGGACACCTTGACTTCCTACCATAAGCAGGGCCAGCCAGGCTCTGTCCAGAAGAATACCCTGCCTCTCACTCCTATGAGTTCTTTCTAGCTTGTTGATCTGGCTCACTAATTACAGGCTTGGTTGAAGTTTCAGGAAATGAAAATCTGATCCACTGGCAGTCTTCCAAGCTTGGGAGCTCTTTAAAAGGAGCAATGACTAGGTGCTTGAAATTCATGCAAGGAGGAAGCCAGGAGCATAGCCGTGAATTGTCAAGGGAAAGCCATCAGAAGCAGAAGCCAGCAGAGACTTCTAATCTTGTCCAGGGATCCCATGACCCACAAAACATAGAAGCCAGAAATAAAAGGAGGGCCCCAGCTCAACTACCATGAACTTGGGAAAAGAAGGAGAAGGCAGCCTAAACTTTTAAAAAAAAAGAAAGAATGAATGAATGAGAGAAAGAGAGAAAGAGAGAAAGAAAGAAAGAAAGAAAGAAAGAAAGAAAGAAAGAAAGAAAGAAAGAAAGAAAGAAAGAAAGAAAGAAAGAAAGAAAGAAAGAAAGAAAGATGAAAGAAGAGATGCCCACACTTAGGTAGGATTGGAAAAGGTGTCAAAAAGAGCTAGGGAGTCACATTCAATCCTGGTCATCTTCTAAACAGGGATTTCCATGGTCACATGTGGCTCTGACTCCTTCTACATGCTGACTTCTGAAAGGAGCAAGATATAACCAGACAAGAGAGCTACCCTGTCATTTAAAGAAACCTGATGCTTGCCCTGGAGAGCCAGACATAAGGAAGCACTTCGGGTAACTGTTCTTTAAAGGTCAAGAAAGCAAATGAGGACAAGCTTCCCAAGGGGCCATGGACGGCAGCCTCATCCACTCCATCTCAAAGGAACACAGTACCCTGGTGCTGTCTAGTATGAGCTCATGAATCACCTGTCCAGCTGTCACATGATGAGACAACACTGTGGAGTCCAGTCCCATCCCATGATATAAAAAACTCTTTCCCAAACAAAAACTGCCCTGTAATCCTTTTCTCTGAAAATGATGACAATTTCATTGATACTTTCATTCAAGAGTGTGGGAAAACCCCAATATCTAAAGTCCACTGATGTCATCACACACCACCTCACATGTGCTGGCTCCTTCACAAGGCCCCCAGAGTGACAGATACTGTTCAAGATGCTAGAAGTGGGAGGGAACTCCAGAATCTTCCTTTCACCTCTGTCATCACACTGCTACCATCACCAGACACTGCGCAACCAATAAACACACAGAAGAGAACCATGGTTCAGGTCACATTATAAGATACTCTCTCTTCTTAGGGGCACAGTGCACTGTTAGGAGAAAGCTAGTCAATGGTAGTATAGGGTAGAGGCATGAGATTCAGCATAGATAAGTACTGGACATGGGGATACTGCTCTGGCAAGGAAGAAGACATTTAAAGAGAGACACTTGTTCGCTCAGATTATCAAAACAGTCGACCTGGAAGAACTAAGAGTTCCTCAAGGGCAGGCATAGTGGTGCATGACTGTGTTAGTCAGGGCTCTCTAGAGTCACAGAATTTATGGAATATCTTTATATATTAAGGGAAATTATTGAAATGACTTATAGTCTGCAGTCCAACTAACCCAACAATGGGCAGCTGAGAAAGGAGAGTCTAAGAGTCCAGTCGTTGCTCACTCACACAGGCTAGGTGTTTCAGCTGTTCGTCTGTAGAAGCTGGAATCCTGAAGTAGGTTCCAATAGATGTGCTGGCAAGTAAGTGCAAGCAGGCAAAAGAAGAATGAGCCTTTCCATTTCCCATTGCCCTTATGTAGGTCTCCAGCAGAAGGTATGCCCCAGATAAAAAGTGTGTACGCCTGGGTTTGGAAATTGCTCTGTCCCAGGCTGGCCTTGAAGTCAGAGATCTGCTTGCCTCTGTCTCCTGGGATTAAAGGTGTGTACTACCTTGCCTGGGCCTCATTCCATGTCAAGATCCAGGTCAGAAGCCTGTGTTTTCCAGCCTCACGATCCGGATCACAGGGGTTCCCTCAATTTCTGGATTATAGTTCATTCTAGATGTAGTCAAGTTAACAACCAGGAATAGGCAACACAATGACTTTAGTTCCAGCACTCAGGAGACAGAAGCAGGGAGATCTCTGAGTTTAAAACCAGCCTGGTCTATAAAGTGAGTTCCAGGATAGCCAGGGCTACATGGAGAAAACCTGTCTCCAAAAACCAAAACCAAACAACAAACAAACAAACAAAAACCCAAAAGAGTGCCTCATAAATCCCAGTGTAGATTAGGAAACTGCTGAAGCCTGACGCCAGCCAGAAGAACTTGCTTCCCAGGAAAAGATTTTCACACAGTTCTGACAGTTTATACAGTCATCAGAGGAGAGACTAGCGCTGAGACCATGGTCTGTATGTGACCTTGACCAGGACTGCTTAGATATCCACACTTCCTGTCCTCTTTTCAAACATGGATCTCATATAAGGACCTCAGAAGGACTCGGGGGTCACTGAACCCCTTCATGTTCCTCTTCCCAGTGTGGCCACACTGAATAAATCTTATTCTGCTCTTTGTTATGACTTGTCTCTTTAGCTGATGTATTGGAGATGGGTGGCTGGGCCTGGCTTGTTGGTAGTGCCAGCTCCCAAAAACTAGGGGGAGAGAAAAAAAGTGAAACAAAACACCTCAGAAAAGGCAGGCCCTCATCATCTGCATTTCTTTTTTCTGTGAACGCCTTGTTGTCCCAAAGAGATTACAAGCTTTTTTAGGGTGAAATTTAAGTCTTTTTGTTTTGTTTTTAATCTAGCTTTGTACCATACCAAAAATCAAAATCTCTCTCTCCCTCTCTCTCTCCCTCCCTCTCTCCCTCACTCTGTGTGTATATGTGTGTATATGTATGTGTGCGTGTCTGTCTGTCTCTCTGTGAGTCTGTGTGTGAACTTGATACAAGCTAGGGGAATCCTGGAAGAGGAAACCTCAGGCAGGAAAATGCCCCCACCAGACTGCCCTGAAGGCAAGTCCATGGGGCAATTTTCTTGACTGACGATTGAAGGACCCAGCCCACCATGGGGAATGTCACCCTGGAAAGGTGGTCAATGTAGATTGAACAAGGCATATAGAACAAGCCACAAAACCAGGTTCCTTGATTGTCTCTGCTTCAGTTCCTGGCTCCATGTTCCTGCCCTAAATTCCTTGGATGAGGAACTGTAAACTATTAGCTAAAATAAACTCTTTTATCCTGGAATCATTTTGATCCTGGTGTTTTTTATTTGTTTAATCACAGCAATAAAGAAGCAAACTAAGAAGAAATGTACATATACAAACACAGATACATATGTACACATAAATGCACACAGATACACATATGCACATACAGACACAAAGACATTCATACACATATGCAGAGATACATACTAACACACACACATGCATGCAGAAACATATACATACAGATACAGATACACCTGCACACAGAGACATGCATACACACACACTCACATATACAGATACAGACAAGCCACAGACATTTACAAACACACACATACACAGAGACTTGCATACTGTCATAAACACATCCACACAGACACATAGAGACACATACACATGCATACAGACACACAGATGTACATATACACGCACACATATGTTTTTGGTTTTAGTTTCAGAGGCTACATGAATAAGATGAAATTGAACAGCCAGGAATGGGAAGCCCACACCAGGACATTACCAGCTTCACATGTCGGGCACAATAGGTGTCTCTGCAGAGTTCAGGTACCTAGAGCTAACACTGACACAGGCAGAAAGGCTCCTGTCGTGGCAGGTAAACTCCAGCACACATTCATACTCCTGGCTCCGGTTAAAGGCCTTACCCAGGCCAATCTGTTTAATGAGGATAATAGGTAATAAATGAGGTGTTATAAAGACTGAGTGAAAGTATGTTCTCCAGCTCTGAGCTCAATATGACAGAAACAGGTTTTGCCTTCCAGTATTTATGCTACTGCTATGTGGAGAAGAGACCTGATTCATGCCATGTAAACTCAGAGGCTGGCCTCAGGATTAAGGATCAGAATCAGTCAGAAGGCAGGCTTTGACTGAGTGCAGGAAAACCAAGTTTCCCGCAATTCGAAAGTTTAGCTGAGTATGTGAGCTACCAGGAAAGCACAGAGTCCTCAAAGCACTAGATCCAGCACATTCTCGACCATAAATGACTACGCACTTGCTGTGAGGCCTGATGATGTGAAAAGTCACTGCCACACATCATAGTGTAGTGAACCTGAACACCTCTCAGAGATATGGGTACAATGACCTCCAAATGTGTGGTCTCTAGAAACCCATTTCCTGTGTCTGAAGGGCAGATCTTTCTGACCCAGTATGAACTCAGATAAGAGCTCAGAGCCACCTGCCTGGATACCCCATGGAAAGCAAGGGCCCCACACTAAAGGGAAATTGACTCTTTGTGTTGTACCTTAGGCAAACAAACAATAACAAAGCCAGACTTGTTTCATCTGCCCATTCAACTAAGGAGAAAATACTACAGTTCAGCCTCACTCTTCAGTCAGCATTGAGGCTAAGCCTTCTGTCTACCCATTGTCCTTGTGTGAATTTCCACAGCCACAAGCCATGGGTGGCCTTCACACACTAGGTGCTTTGTTATCATTCCCTGCCTCTTGCGCCCAAGCCTGATGGCTCACCTGTGTACACAAGCAAGGCATGCAGACCTCCTCCCTTCCCCCACTGCCTCAACTGAGAACAGAGAGTCTCTGGGCCACCCGACCTCTTCAAAGTCCACCCTGTGCACAATGTAGGTCACTGACAATATGCATACCTTCCAGTATCCCGCATGGATTCTCCTTCCAAGAGCTGCCATTGCCCAAGATACCCCTATGCATTCCTATTTCTTTTTTCTGCTAACCACCTGCTGAGAGAACAGCCCTAGGTCCAGCTCTACTCCCTTCCAGAGTCCCAGGTTACTCCAGTGATCATCCTTTAGAATGGCTACTGTGATCAGATGAGACATAGATAATCATGTTCCTCCCCAGTAACCCACAGGCAGGGTTAGACCACAGTGGCCCCTGGAATGAGGTACATTTGAACCACCCTCCTTCCTTACCAGGCCCACTAAACCCGGGGACTGCACATAAAGGCTTTGCAGGTCTCAGCTCTTAGGATCATGATACTTCTGAATTCCTGAATCATGGTTCTTAAAGGTCCCCGAGCTGGTTCTGGGGGCAGCTTGGGCGGGCCCCTGGGGAGTATTCTAGGAAGTGAGGCAGAGCCTGAACAAACTAGGCTTAGCAATTTCAACCTTAAGGACATCTAGGAGAACAGTTCAGAGAGTACAATGGATGGGAAAGCCTCTGACAAGTTGTGTGGCTCCCTGGGAACTCTCCTGCCCATCCCCAGATGCCTCTTTTGCCCTCCCCACCAACAGGGCCAGTTTCTAGTCTTTCAGGAGCCCAAACTGATCAGTCACTCGGCTGACTAGCCATCTTTCCTTTCTTCCTCAATGCCCAGTGCTTGGGATGACCAGGAGTTCCCAGACACAGAACTTTCTGCAGAACTTGCAAAAACTCCTGGTCCCCACTTTCAGGTTTTGAAGAATACTTGGGACCAGGGCAATGACCTCACTCACATTAAGGAAAACTCCCTCCCCCAAGACTTTCTAGTCTCCCTTAATACTTAAATGTATAGAGTGATCATAGTCAACTTGATTCTTAGTTTCCATTTCTTGGTAACTCCTGGTCCCAGGCTGGGATCATCATGGGGAGCAATCTGCTTAGGCAATAAAGAAGATGGCCCTGGAATGCCATATGCCACATATTCACACTTCATCACCTGCAGCTAGTTGCACAGTGTCTGTCAGTCAGTGACCCTGTAACCCAGAGGGGCAACCTTCTGGTTCATTAAGTAATTCCAGGTCCTGGCTACAGTGGGGTTGCAGTCAGAGGTAGGCCTATGAGATTAAACAGCCTGGCCCTAGAGCACCTGAGGTATCTAGATTCCCTAGACTTCATTCTCAGTTTTCATTTCCTCTTTTATTGACTTCCTGCCACACTGTGACCTTGAGACTAAGGGAAGGAAAAAGAATTAAGACTGTGCAGCCTTGGTCCAGCTCTGGTCAACAAAGCCTCTTGTGCACACAGTTCTGCCTGAGAGCCCAATGCTTAATGCACTGACCTACAAAGACAGTTGTCTTGTGTTCTGCCCTGATTCTGCCTCTTTCACCCCACAGAGGCACCACACGAGCTACTGAGAGGTCTAAAAATCTTGGGAATAAAAATTTCAATTCCCTGGGCAGCATGCTGGGTTCCTCAGAAGGAGCAACTGACAATAGACCTTTAGTCAATGACAGCCCTGACTTAAGGAGAATAAGTCTGGAGTTGAGACAGCTCCTGGGACACTTGGTTAGAGGAGATAACAAGGCCATAACTGAGCTGGTTTCCAAAAATTCTTCAAGCCCTCACCAAATATAGAGAAACCAGTCAAAATTGTACTAATGTCACTGCTTTGCCCCTACCAATCAGAGGTGACCTAAGCCTTCTGGAAAATTCCTCTAGCCCTGCATACAAAGGGGCCTGTGAGCCCCCTCAAGTCATCACCTTTTTGATGAATAGTTGACCCCTCCCTCCCTCCCACCCCCAAACTCCCACCCACCTCCATCCAGAATGTTGGTAATTTCTGCAGAATAAACACTCTTTGCCTTTGCATACTATTTGAGTGTGGGGTCTTCCTTCAGCGATTCTTGGACCCTAACACTTACCTAATCTTTGCATCAGCCTCCCTGAAGCTGAAGTAAATAGGTTATAAAGAACTCACTATGGTATCCAGCTAGAAGAAATGAAGAGTATGTAGCTATTCCACACTATGGTCAAACTTCCTCCTCCAGTGACTACAGTGCCACAGGAAAGCTCTCTGCACTTGACTCCAAGTCATTGTTGCTGGAAAGCTGACTTTAAAAGTATGTGTCTGTGTAAGACCAAGCCTGGGTATGAAATGTGAACATCGGCCAGAGATGCCTAAAAAGACCAAAGACTGACAAGTGAGTTCAAGTCACAAGAACACCTCTCAGTTCTTGTGCTTAATCTCACGCTTTGGCAACAGTCTTCAGTTTCTTTCCTCGTTCTTCCTTCTCTCTTTATACAGGGTCTCACTGGGTAGCCTTGATGGCCTTGAACTCAGAGAGTGCCAGATGTGTTTGTCTCTGCCTCTTAAGTTCTGGAATTAAAGATAAATCTTACCACACCTGTGGCTTTTGAGTTTTCAATCTAACATCATATGACCAGTCAGGTCACTTGAGAAGGATTCCTGAGCACCTCTTCAGTAGAGGCAGGTAATGGTGGGGAGTGGTCCACCCTGCCTACCTGGAGGTCCTTGACCACCTACCACTGCAGTAGCTTAGTAGCCTGGGTTCTTTCCATCCCTGTGTCCCTGCCCAGCCCCTAGCATTCCTACCAGGAAGGAAGCTGTCCTTACCCTCACCAGCAGGAGAACCTCCCCCTTCCTCCAAACCAGGTAAACAACCCCCACCTCACTTTGGATTTTACACCTAGTAAGTGGCCTGCCCTTTGGAACTTTCCACAATGCCTGGCTCTTGCCGGCTGAAAGTTGAAGGAGCCAGCTCTAGATTGCTTATCATAGCCCCAGGACTAAGGTAAGTAAGCATTTGCATGAAAGGTCTGCAAGCCCAACCCTTATGGGGACCCCTGCTTCCTAGGTACATCTAGGGCTTTCTCCTCCCTTAAGGAAGCTACTAGAGGCCTTTGCATGCTCTGGACTGAATTAGGGACCTTTGTGAAGGTGCCTGAGCTCCTAGCAAGCAAACGCACACTCACAAGCCACCCACACCCTCTGGGGTGTAGACACATAAAACATTCAGGCCATGGGACAGTTAATTTCTTCAACAGGGCTTGCAGGCCCTCACATACCACGTCCACTGCCTACCCTTAGTACGTGAGCTCACCCTGTCAACCCCCCACCCAATGAGATGCCCAAGTGCTCAGCCTTTTTCCCAGTTCGCCCTTGGCAGCCTGGCCTGTTATACTAGAGCCAACTCCTCCAAGGCTGGTTTCAGTGAATGCTCAAAGCCAAGGCCCCCAGTCACCCACCGCTGGAGCACTCCCTTCCCACAGGTGGTGGACAATCCCCTCTTGCCAAAGTCCCCAGGGCCCAGCAGCGCCGCCTGTATCGGTCCTTGGCATCTCAGCCAGTTTCCAGTTTCTCTCCACCTCGGTAGGGACCAAGGAGCGGAAGGAGTTCAGGTAACCAGCCCGACTGCCGAGATTTTCCCCAAAACAAAGAACTGTGGACGAACTTCTGGCTCTACGTTCTAGGAAAGGATATCAGCACGCGATGCGAGCCAAGGGCTTGCTCCACTGAAGGACCCCCGCCCCTAGGGACTCTCTTCTCCAAGCCATTAGTCTGGGACCGTAAGACCACAAGCCAAGCAGCGAATCTATGGAGTCGACCTGGGATCTCTGCCGCCCGTTACGGGATCGCAGTCGGGGGCCCCTTCCCAATCCCCAAGACATACTCCTGGGTTGCTCACTCCCGAGACCCGAGACGGTCGCACCTGTAGCACCCTGGCCTCACCTAACTCACCTGTACCCTAGACGCTCAGGCCCGGCACCACCGCACAGACCCGGGTCACCCCCATTTCCTTTTCTGTGCCGGACCCGGAGCTTGTCTGGCGCGCTGCTCACCTGCGGCGCTCCCCGCCCCTCTCCGCCTGTGTCTGAGCTCTGGGCTTCCTCGTCAGCTCCAAGTACACGACCTACTCCAACTCTCGCTTTAAAATCTCCGGAGGTAGCGTCCCAGGAGCCAGGGTGACACCCCTAGACGCAGGTGCCGGTCACCTCGGCCAGGAGGTGGGAATGGCCAGGAAAGGCTGTCCAGGGGAGAGGAGGAGGAGTTTCCCCGAGGGAAGCCCAGGGAGCGCTCCTCCCCTAGCACCGGGAAACTAGACTGGACTCAAGGCATTCCCCTAGCAGCTACCCGCCTCGCCTGCCTCCGGAGCAGCTGTTGCTTGAGGCCCAGACCCATGGGAACACCAGGGTCCCGCTACGACGGATGAGTCTTTGGACTGCACTATGAATGAAGTAGGAAGCCCCAAGGGAACACTAACCTGCTCCCTTGAAAGTCCAGGAGCTGCTACGTTTCCAGCCCCGACAGGCTCTGGGCTGTGGACACCAAGAGGGCTCTTGGTGGAACAGCTCTTAGCCTAGGTGTTTCAGCTTCCAGGCTTCAGGACCGTCCTCTGTGAGCCCAGACTTTCCTACTGAACAAAATCCCCTGGGTCAGAAGTCCCCATTCCCAGCCTCCAGCTCCCAAAGACTGAGATGTTACTTGTACTGAGGGTGAAGCAGAGGTGAGGTGACAGAGAAGTTCTCTGCAGTCTTTAAGACCTGGTCTTCTACTACTTGACAGACTCCGGAGACATACTGACAAAATAAGGTTCTAAGAGACCAGAGCAGTTGTCCCAAGCAGCGCTCTCTCTGCCAGCGAGCACCAAGCTGGTGATTTTTCAATTAAAGCTGCCCCTTTTGTCTGGGGCAGCTGCAACTACAAAAACAAAACAACAAAACTACCAGGAAAAAAGAAAAAGGAAAAAAGTCCTCTTTGTAAAGGTGTCTGCACCAGGAATGGAGCTGCTTGATGGGAACTTTGAAATCCCCAGGCTTTTCCCTCTAGCTCCTCTCCGTTTGCTTCCATGGACCCCCATAGTTTACCTTCACAACCCACTGAAGAAGTAAATCTCTTTTTCTCTGTATCACCTGGTGGAGTGATAAGCTTAGATCCTCCGACAATTTCACAGTCTCAGATAGATTTTTATATTTTGAAACAAGGTCTTACTGTGTAGCTGGGGCTGTCCTGGAATTTGCTATGTAGACTGGACTGGCCTACCTCTGCATACCACATGCTGGGGTCAAAGGTGTTCAGAGCATGAAGTGCATTAGAAGCCAAGAATTTTATTAGAGTTTTGTCGGACTTCCCTCCATGCCCACATGAATTAAAATGATTTTTCTTCTGGTGATCTGTTATGCCATTTTAAAGAATAGATTACCCAAAATGATTCAACAGTATTTTTCCCACTTTAGTAACAGAGTCTCATGAAGCATCACACTACACAAAAGTCAACACAAGTTGTTTTAACTCAAAATAGAGGCAGAAGAACATTAGGAACATGCTAATGCACCATGGCTGCTAACCCCGTGAGCCTTTCCTGGCTTCCCTGAGACTCTTTTCCCCTTCCACTCTTCCATGGTCCTTTCTGGAAAGGTGCTTAACATACATGTTTGTCAGGTTGTATCTGGAGGAGATCAGCCCAAGATGACCAAGAGATCTGGTGAACTTGAGGCAGGATAAAGAGAAAATAGAAGGCAAAGAATCCCTTTCCTTCCAGGTACAGTGGATTGAAATCTCTCTCCAGCCAGTTAAGAATTTCAGCACACTTGACAGTCAGCTGTGGATATGCCAGTGCAGTTGATGGTCCTTTTATAGGAGGGTGTTTCAAATAAGAATGTGAAAATAGCAACGGACCATGCTTAAGGTCTGAACATGTGGGGCTGCTTTATTCCTTTCCTAGACATAAATCTGATCTTTTTCTTTTCTGGTAACCTCACAAACAAAACTATGAACTTTAGTTTCCTTGTTAAAAAATCTTGACTTCTGTGCAACCTTGTGACCAAGAGTTTTACCATATGGGCTGCAGTCCATAGGCCCCTCACTTAATTTTCTTGACAACCATTTGAGGTGTAACTGCAGAAGTCACAAATATTGTCTGTTATGGCTGTTGTAAAAATTCTTCAGCTTGACTCTCTTCAAGAAGCCACACCCATTCTTGAGTGCTTTATTGTCCTTTTCCCTAAGTGTGCTCCCTTCCCTCACCCGTAACCCCTGTGCCTCAGTTAGGGGCTCCCACAACCAAAGCTGGCTAACTCACTCTGTAGACCAAGTTGGCCCTGAGCCCAGAGGTCCACCTATTTCTGCCTCTCTAGTGCTTAGATTAAAGGCATGGGCTACCATGCCTGTCTGTGACATTGAACTTCTTATCTTCCTGCCTGTACCAGATATTCTAGGTATGCACCTCCACCTTACCTTTTTTAATGTGATGCTGAGGATTCCAGAGCTTCATTTTCATACATGCTAGGCAAGCAGTCTCCCTTACCACCTCCTCTACATCCCCAGCCCTAAAGAAATCTCTTCATAAAAAAGCTCCCAACTTCAATTCATATTGGCTCCTTCTGAAAGTCTTTCCAATGGCAAAGAGTCAAGACTCCTGGTTTCAACTGAGTGGAAGTCTGTGAAAAGAACTCAGGTGCTGATCACTTGCTGCCAATACTGAGATCTGAAGCTTGATTCCTGGAAGCCACATTGTGGAAGGAGAAACCTGACTCCTGAAAGCTGTCCTCTGAGCTTCACATGCACACTACAATGTACAAACACAAACAACAGCAAATAGTAACAACAACAGCATCTGGCTGTTGTAGGCTATACCATGAGGCTATGTAAATGTGTAACTAGTCTGGGCCACCATGCCACTGACAGACTGAGCAAAGCAGGCGGACCTCATCAGTGCCATAAAGTACAGAGAGGACGTTCCCAGGTGCGTCACTGCTGTCTAAGGGGGCTCCAGTGGGCCTAGTCTCCTCCACGTAAGTCAGGTCTTTGGTGACAACTCACTTGTGTTTCACACTGTGTTGAGGGCTTCCAGTCATGACCCCTAATGTTCACCTGCACACAGCTAGTTTGTACACTCAGCTCTCTTGTGAAAGGTGTTCACTCAACATCCATGCCCCCTTGATATCACTTCTTCAGTCACACACCTCGCTATCTTATAGCCCTGCCAACTTATAGTGCGAAGTCAGCCATTGTAAATCTGCCCACACCAATGACACACCCAAGTTGTTGGTCTCAACCATACCAAATCCATGAATAAAGACCACATGGGGCCGTCATTCTGAAAAAAAACAAAAAATGAAAAAAGCAAACAAACAAAACTAACATGCACACAACTGAAAGGATGCTGATTTCTTTTCCAGAGAGCATGGAATCCTGCATGATATCTCTGCTCCTCCCTGATTCTCCCCATGGCTAACATACCTTATGCCAAATTACAGTGCTTATGAATGCAAGTTTATGAAGTCAATTCATCTTTACATATATGCCACATAGATGTATGTGTATATAGAGGCCAGAGGAAAACCTGGAGTATTCTTTTTCAAGTACCATCCACCATTTTTTAATTTTTAATTTTGAGGCAGGGTCTCTTGCTGGCTTAAAACTCATCAAGTAGTCTAGGGGGCTAGTCAGCAACCCCCAGGGATCTATCTGTCTTCCCAGCACTGGGATTGCAAGTAGGTACTACCATGACGGGCTTTTAGTACAGTCTGAGAATTAAACTTAGCTCCTCATGCTTGAAAGCAAGCTCTTAACAATATGAGCCATCCCCCCAATTCTAAAGCCAGTACATCATATGTATATAAGGGAAGGAAGGAAGGAAGGAAGGAAGGAAGGAAGGAAGGAAGGAAGGAAGGAAGGAAGGAAGGAAGGAAGGAAGGAAGGAAGGAAAGAAGGAAGGAAGGAAGGGAGGGAGGGAGGGAGGAAGGAAGGAAGACATATTTACAGAAAAGAAGTATTCAAAACAAAATAAGGAATGTATATTCATGGCTACAGTGTCCCTTTCTATACAGAATAAATGGACCTAACCAGCATTAATAACTACCTTTTTTTTATTACCCACTGTGTTCACTATGCCTTCTCCAAGCACCTGGGCTGGCTGGTGGTGTGACACATGCCTTCATTCCAGAACGGTCTGGACTGTTACCAGTGTTCCTGAGTTGGATTGTTAAAGTTTCCATTTCCCTTAATTATAAGCATGATAAACTGAAGAGATGCTCTGAGACACAGTCTGGATTCCAGACAAAGGTCTGGAATGGGGCTGTGTAACTGGTCTGGGCCACACTGCATAGTGCATGGTGCATGGTGAAGTAGCAGTATTCTTTCCTCTTAGTGGCCCAAGTCACCTGTCTCCAATAGGACTGCAACTCTCTTTTTAGCCTGTCTACCCCAGGTGATCCTTTTTACTTATAGCTGAATGGAAATTTTATGTCTTCTAGTGGGAGCATCTGTCCTCTGGAATGAAGTTCTCTGGTCTGGCATAGTATAAAGTGGAAGGATCGGGAAGCAAAGATTTTTTTTTAGTAGATCACTGGATATAATAGTGGCTGGTACTACCCTTGTTTCCACCCCCTTGATTCCTGAATCAGTGAGTCCTAACTGTGAGAGAAATAGCACTGTGTAGTGCATCCTGATCTCCAGATCACCCATAGCCTCTTGGAGAGCTCTGCCCCAGCCTTACAAATTATTGTCACCTGGCTATAGTTGTAACTGCATCTTCAAAAGGTCAGTCTACTGCTCTGCCCTGCCAGCTGCCTGAGGATGGCAGGATACGGTACAACCAGTGAATTTCGTGAGCCTTGGCCCAGTGCTTCATTCCTTTGGCTCCTGAGCGAATTCCTTGCAGAAGCAGAACTAAATGGAATGCTATGATGGTGTGCAAGACACTCTGTAAGTCCCAAGACATCATCAATTCCAGCAGAAATGTTGTATACATCGAAGGTAATCTGTAGCCAGAGTGTCTGTTCTGATAAGAACAAGGCACTGGACCTTCCATGGTTGAAATGTCACAGCATAATTAAACTGCCACCAGGTCACTGGCTGACTTCTCTGTAACATTAGTGAATCTACTGCTGGCATATTGGGTTTCCAGAGGTGGTTATAGCCAGGTTAGTCTATGTCACTGAGCCCTCATATAAACTTAGTTCCTGCCACCATGGCCCATTTGTCATAAACCCAGCAAGTGACTGGGAGAAGGAACAGACTGGTGTCCACAGAGCAGACTTTCCCATTGCTATTTTGGTTATATAAATCTTCCCCCGATGAAGTCACCTTTGGTAAACATACCATGTATTGTTGTTTGGGAGTGTTTTACTTGGTTGGTTGGTTTTTGCCACTTTATAGAGTTCTCGTCACATACCTCTTCCCCAAATTTTCATGTCATTCATCTTTTAGCTAAGTGTCTTATCATTGACCAAAACAGTAGTTTCAGGCAATGAATTAGTATACAATTGGATCTGGCCATTTCTTCCTCCTCCTCTTTTTCCTCGTGTGTTTCATATGTTGCAGCATGCTTTGTGTATGCTCTTCCACCTTATCCATTGAACCAGGGTCTCTCAATTAAACCTAGAGCTCATTCATATAACCAGCTTGCATAGAGGATTCACTGTCTCTGCCTCCCAAGGCTGCAATTTCAGGTAGAGCTGCCATGCCTGCCTGTATCTGCATGAATCATGAAGATCCTAACTGTCTTCTAGCTTGTCTGCAAACAGTTTAACCCTCCAGACATTAAAATCCTGCCCTGTCTGGACATTTCTAAGATAAGGGAGAGTTCCTTGTGGAACCTTTATCTTCATCCTCTCTTCCTCTGTCAGTGACTGGTAAGGAATCTTTTATGACATCATGGGTGCATGCTGGGATAAAACAGGCAGCATAGCCAGGCCAGACGCCTGGGCATTAGAGTCACTTCTATGTAACTTGTGCCAGCAGGACCTGTTCTTCCCCTGACTATACATATCCTGCTTCTATGTAATGATGAATTACTCCTGAGCAACATGTTTTCTTGATTCACAGCTCAGAAGAGACTTAGTTCATGAAGGGTAGGGCAGGTCACGGTGTGGAAACCTTGTGGCCCTTCAGGTTTCACTGAGGTCTAGCAGCAGTCTAAGAGCTGTACTCCAAAAGGACAAGAGTTATTCTGGAATCTGCTTCAGATTCTAAGGACATTTCTGTGGGCCAGCCAAGAAGACCTTTGGGAGGCTCCACACAGCACCTTGTCTGCTACTGCTGTCTCTAGTCCAAGAATGTGCTGAGAGAGCTACCTACACAATAGCCTGGACCTGTTGCAGATGCTCCTGGCCTAACCAGACTCAAAATTGAAAGCTTTATGGGAGGCTCAATAAGAGAACCAGAGTAACAGACCTAAATGAGCAATGTATTACCTCCAGGATCCAGATACATCTACTAGGCACTGAACCTCTGTTTTGCTTGCAGAGAGGGCCCGCTATATCAATTTGTCCTTTGACTTAGAAGGAGTATCTCAACATACTCCATACCACTGAACCTTTAAACATTTCACTGAGGTTTTAGAGTATTGAAGGGCGTTTGTTTGTTTGTTTGTTTGTTTGTTTGTTTGCTGGTTGGTTGGTTGGTTGATTGGTTGGTTGGTTGATTCCAAGGCTCTAACACATCAACAAATATAGTTATTACTTCTTTTTCACAAAATGTGAACACCACAGTGAACCAAGAGTTAGGCAGGCCTTATTTGCTAAGGAAATAATGAAGACAATAAGTTCAAATCAGTCCTGGTGTTAAACAGGCTTCCCTCTTATTTCTACAATTAAAAATGAAAAATCAGGAGTATGTACCAGGCCAGTAGCTGTGATGCAATAAAAACAAACCCTGTATAATTCAGTGATAGATAGTCCAGCATACATAAAGCCTTGGGTTTGATCCCCAGTACAAGAAAAATAAGCCCCAGTCATGATTCTAACAATATGGTAGACTAAACCATCCCAAAGTGATGCTCACATTACAAAAATAGCCTGACAGGCTGAATAAGGTGTAGAAAGTGATGTCCTGGGTTTACAGAACCACAACAAATCCCAAGCAGGCTCAAAAGGAAGGAAGCACAGTCATTTGAAACTGTAGTGTCTCCTAGAAAGAGGTCCTCAGAAGTTCCTAGACAAAATATTACCGCAAGTGGATCATCATGGGTTTTCCTGGGGTGGGGGTGAATATTACAACTGACTTGGCAAGGAAACAGCATCTGTGAAAGCAGCTTGTGAGTATATGCTGAGAGGGGAAGGAAGAGTCAAGGTGGCATCTGGAAGTCACAGATCATCTCGGTAGGATGGAGTTTGTCCTCAGGAGGTACCAGACAGTGTCCAAGATGCAACTAAATAGGAAGTGGACTGGGACCCTAGCACCCTAGGCCAGGACATGAACTATCATGCCCTAGAGTGATTATCTGCACTTGCCTGCCTTAGTCAGATCTCAGTGGGATGGTGGGAACCTCTTAAGAATTTAAGATGACAAACACAACCCCCTTGTATAATAAGGTTAATGATTTTTTATGTGTGTCTGACTTCTCAGATTATGAAATATTCCATATGTATAAGAGAATACATAGAATACAAAACAAGATACAAAGAAAAAAGCATCTAGTATCCATCTAGGCTAAGAAACAGATTATTCCCAATATCATCTTGCCCAGGGCTGAGATGGCAGAGGCAGGTAGTTGCCTATCAGTTCTAGGCCAGCCTAGTCTGCATAGAAAGTTCCAGGTCAGCCAGGGCTGCATAGTAAGACCCATAGTAAGACCCTGCCTTTAAAAAAAGAAAAGAAAGAATGGTTGAGAGTTTTCCAAAATCTATTGAAATTACAAATGCTACAATGACTGAAAGACATAGAATCCAGTGGGAAAAAGGAGGAACCACAGATTAGAGGAAATTTCAGCATCCCTAAAATAAAATGCCCTGAAAAAAGATTTCACATGCAAAGAGAGGGTTTTCCCTGGAGGAAGCTGATTGGAGAGCAGTAGGAATAGGAACTACAAGTTGGGGGCACTGGGCAAGATGATGTTGGGAATAGTCTGTTTCTTAGGCTAGATGGATACTTGATCTAAGCTAACTTGTTTGTTTTGATCATTTTTATCAAGACAGGGTTTCTCTGTGTAGCCCTAGCTGTCCTGGAACTTGCTCTGTAGTCTTTGTAGTTGAGGGTGACCTCAAATTCAGAGATTCATTAGCCTCTGCCTCCTGAGTGTTGAGATTAAAGGTGTGTGTCATCACCGTTAACTACTTAAAGATGGCTAGTTAACTTACTTTGAAAGATGTGCAACCCAAAAGAAGTTTCTTGGTGTGGAAAATGTGTTCACTCATGGTATATCAATAGTAAAACATCATCTGGGGCTGGGAGGAATGACTCAGTGATTAAGAGAGTGTCACAGTTAGGCTTTTTGTCTCTGATAAATTACCATAGCCAAAAGCAATTCCAGGAGGAAAGGGTTTATTTCAGTTAACAGTTTATATTCTATCATCCAAGGAATCAAGACATGATGCACAGACTCGGAGGCAGGAGCTAATGCAGATCATGTGGAGGAATACTATTGGTTTGTTCCCCATGGAACTCAGCCTGTTTTCTTATAGCACCCAGGATCATCAACCCAGGGATGAAACTACCCACAATGGGCTGGGCCTTCCAACCTCAATCACTAATTATCAAAATGTCTCACATGCTTGTCTACAGACCAATCTTATGGAGGTGTTTCAATTGTATCCCCTCTTCACAGATTCCCTCTTCACCTCTTATGGAGGTGTTTCAATTGTATTCCCTCTTGCTTCTGTCCAGTTGACAAAAAACTAACTAGCACCAAGTATTCCTCTTACAGAGGAACCAGTTTGCAGCACTCATGTCAGGTGGCTCACAACCATCTGTAACTCCAGTTCCAGGAACTCTAATACCATGGACACTCCACTCATGTGTTCAAGGCTATACACAGACACACATGTATGTGCATAATTAAAAATAAAAATCTTAAAAAGTATATCTGGCCTAACATTGCTAAGACAGTTTTGCACTTTGGATTTGATGTTAAGAAGCTTCCAAACTTCCACAGGTAGGTAGGTACTCATGGTGTCTAAGACCATGCAAGAGAGCTGAGGTCCAGGAAATGGCTGAAGTCACTCCTAGACATAATAGTTCCAGTAGAGCAATTTGCATGTACTAAGAAATATGGAGGTAACTGCTGGTATTTGTAGGCTTTCATTCCCCCCACAAAAATGGGTGAGGTCCCAAATATATACAGTATTGCTTAGAAAAATGAAGACTCATACAGGCACTTAGGTCCTAGAAGTTCTAAAAGGAGAGGGAGTTTTACTATTAATATTTGCTGTCCCATATTTAAAGCTAACCATAAATTCATTGTCAAGGCTCAGTGTGTTCACTGTAAAAGTAATTACCTTTTATTGAATGTCCACTGTGCCAGTTAGCACATTGAGGTTTACATTACTTCATGGTGAGATAGGTGTATTGACTTCTCTATTGTCCATTAAGAAAGTTGGGATTCAAAGAAGGCACAGAACTTGATTGTGTCACACAACAGGCACTAGATGTAGACGAGACCACAGCTAGGATCCAGGGACTGAGATTCCTGCCTCTAGGACTTGAGAAGGGTCCCTTGGTGATGTATTTGCTCTGTTCACAGGAACCCTAGGTCTTCCAGATCCCTTCTACTCCAGAGTCAAACAGGAAACAAGTACAGGAAAAGGATGTTTGTGAGGGCACAGGAAGCATCCGTGATAATGAAAGAGAAAGCCACACTCGATGTCCCTGGCTGCCCATGGTACCGTTTTCTCACCGTGGCACAGGCTTCCAGGCTAGCTGTCAGTGTGACTGAGAACAAGTTTTCTCACCACAGGTTAAAGCTTGGAGGGGAGATGAGTTCACTGCAATGAAGATTCACTAGGCAAGGAGAAACAATATATAACATTTGCCATTATCCCTACCCTGCTGTCGTGAGCAGTCCTACTGAACACTTGTCTCCAACCTGCCCTGTCTGTCTTAGGAATGCTGTCTACTTTATAGCCCCTAGCAAGATCTCAGTGGAGACTGCAGTCCAGTCAACTGACTTGAACATCTCTTACACAAACCTCTAGAACAATCCACTGCTGTGATCTGGCTGTATCTCTTTTCCAAATTCAAGTATTGGAAATATAGTCCTCCAATTCATTTGTTAATGATCTTTGAGAAGGGGTCTTTGGGGGCTCTTAAGAGTTCATGAGAGGGCTGGTGAGATGGCTCAGTGGTTAAGAGCACTGGTTGCTTTTCAGAGGGTCCTGATTTCAAATACCAGCAACCACATGGTGGCTCACAACAATCTGTAATGAGATCGGACACCCTCTTCTGGTGTGCCTGAAGACAGCTACAGTGTACTTACATATAATAATAAATAAATAAATAAATAAATAAATAAATAAATAAATAAATCTTTTAAAAAAAAGAGTTCATGAGGTCATGAGGTAGGACCCCAGGTAATAAGAAGAACAAGAGTGGTCCAGGCTAAAGGTGCCTTCTGTCTCCCACTGTGATCCAGTCTACCATGTTCTGATATAATTTGGGGTGCTCCTGAGTGCCATGTTTCTCATTTCACATCCTGGGCTGGCATCATCATTCACTGTGTGTATATTACTCTGCCTTAGTACAATGAAATGTGTTTCAGAATCAGAAAGCACTTGAAACACACCCTTTGTGGTTAGTAGGCCATGCAACAGCCCTTCCATGAGTCTCTTGATCCCTTTACCCTGCTGTTCCCTAGCTGGACTCAATAGCTCACAACACACAGTCACAGCCCACTCAATGACAGTCCTGTGTGTGTGTGTGTGTTTCATGCATAGTTTGGGCATGGCACAGGTGATCAGAAGACAGCATATGGGAGCTGGTTCTCTCTACCACATGTGTCCCAAGACTTCAGCCCACACTCAGTGCCCAGTAGTCTCTCAACCTTCCACTCTCCTTTATACTCAAGTCCTTTTGACCAGTAAACCTGGCTGTTCCATGGGATAGCATTGCGAAGATGGTGGTGAGAATACATCCTGCTGAGACTATAATAACTGTATATAAATAGACAATGGCATTCACACACTGTTATTATTGCACAATAAAACTAATAAAATAAAACAGTGCTTTCATTCTCAGTCATGAAGATTTTTTGGTCCTAGGTGCAAACTGTCTTCTAAAACACAGAATGTGGTTCTGCTTTAAAGGAGAGGAGAAAAAAGTAAAAGCTGTTCCCTTCCTTTGCCCAAATGTCCTTCAGAGGTCATTTGTGACTCCTTGGGAAAACAGCTGTGTGGAAATCAGGGCTAGGACATCTGGGATCCTTGAGAAAATGCAGCCAGGTGGCTACACGGTGTACATTACACTAATGCACTACAGTAGTGCATTACACTAAAGGGCTTGCAGAGTGTGGACAAGCAAGTGCACCTAATGAGCAGCCCTGGTGTCACTGTGACAGCTTGAGTGCACTGAGGACATGTCAGAAGTGACTGTGTGCAGCTTCAGGTAGAGGTGGGGTCACCTTGAAGAAAGAGCACTCACTCCAGGGCATCCTTGTGATGAAATCTCTGGGTAGGGATGAGGTTGTCACCTCAAAACGATGCAGAGAAAAATGCTGGGGACATACCACCAGTATATCTCTGAGCTCCAGGGCACTGAGATTTACTACTTGTGCTTGCTATATAGGGAAGTTGGTGACAGTAACTTTCTGTAGTCACCAAACAGGCACAATAAAATGTGAGTCTAGACAATGGAATGAGTGATCCTGTGATAAGGAAAAGACTTGCAAACACCACAGAGCTAAGCACATTCAAAGCATATTTCCTAAAGAACAGAGAATCCAAGCAGCTAAGTGCTGTAGGGCTGGCGTTGACAGGTGGGTGAGTTAGCATTTCTTCTAGGCTTCACCCCACAGTTACCTGGCAACAGCTAGGTATGCCTGACTCACTATAAAAGGGGCTGCTTGCCCCCTCCTCACTCTTCCTCACTTTCTCTCTTCCCCTCTTCCCTCTCTGTCCCTCCTCTCCCCATTCCCCTCCCCCCCCTACATGTTCCTGGTCAGCTTCTATTTCTCTACTCCTCTTCGCTCTGTCTCTGACTCTGTCTCTGTCTCTCTCTCTCTCTCTCTCTCTCTCTCTCTCTCTCTCTCCTCCCCATGCCCTAAATAAACTCTATTCTATACTATTCTAGTTGTGTGGCTGGTACCTCATGGGAAAGGGCCCTGCAGAGGCACCCCTTCCCCACACCATATGCACCTCCACCAAACATATTCCTGGCTTCTTTTTCTTTTTTTGTAAGAAACAACAGGATGGAATGGTTTGTGTACTATACAGCCAGAAGAAACATCACTCAAATTAGTAGTCAAGAGAAGTGTGTACACTCAATGTGACAGTTCCTAGTAGATGCCATAAGATGTCTTATGCAATTGGTGATTTGTTCTAAATCATACAAAATTCTCAGGAAAACTTAGGTGAGGTTCTGTGCCTATGTAGGTCTCTAACCAAGAGAGTTTGAACCTTACAGCTGTGATCTTTTCAATCTGGGTTGTAATATTTGATCTACTTTTTTTTGTTTGCTTTACCTTGTTAGACAGTCTCGCTGTGTAGCTCAGGCTGTCTTTGAACACACAATCTTTCTGCCTCAGCCTCCTGAGTGCTGAAATTAAAGGTATTTTTTACCTTATTTTCCTTTGGGTTAGTTAAATAACTGAAGTACAGAAATAAAAGGATCAGTTTTTAAAACAAACAAACAAAATAAAAACAAAAACAAATCACACCATACTTACTTGGTATGGTGGTGCATGCTTATAATCCTAGCACTCAGGAGGCTGAGGTAGGAGAATTGAGAGTTAGAGGCCAGCTTGGGCTACATATAAAGATCTTGTTTCAACGAACCAAAAGTGAGGGCTAGGATATAACACAGTGGCACAATGCTTGCATATAATGCATGAGTCCCTAGGTTCAAGCCTCAGTACTGCCAAAAACAAAAGGTAAAATAAAAGTATGAATAATTCTTTAAAATAAAAGAATCGGCTTGGACCTTGGCCTCCCAGGCTTTTGCCTGGACTCAGGGCCTGGGCGGCCAGGCTAACCTTGTGTGCGCCAGCCCGGTTGGGGGATCGGCTGCCCAGCGGAGTGAGCAGAACACAGGGGAGGTCCCGGCAGCATACACTGTCCGCGCTCCCTGGGGGTGCACACAGGCTCCATCTGGTCCACAGACACAATCTGGGGCAAGGCCTCAGGCGGAAGCCCTCAGCTCAACTCTCTCCGCTTCCGGATACAGATCAGCCTGGGCGGCCGCACCACATCTCCGGGTCCTGCAAGAGGCTAGCGGGGCTTCCGGGCGGCCAGCTGGGAGAAGTCGGTATGTTCCAGTGAATCCAGCGGGCCCCAGCGGGAGGCTTCGGGTGCCTGCTTCAGGATCTGAACAGCCTGGGCAGCAGCACCCTCTCTACAGTCAATGACTTACAGTCTATAGTCCAACTCCCCAACAATGATCAGCAGCAGCTGTGGATGGAAGTCCAAGGATCTAGCAGTTTCTCAGTCCCACAAAGCAAGCAGGCAAGGAAGAGTGAGAGAGAATATTCCTTCTTCCAATGTCCTTATGTATCTCCAGCAGAGGGTGTAGCCCAGATTAAAGGCTGTAGGTCTCCAACAGAGGGTGTGGCCCAGATTATTGGCGTGTGGGTCTCCAGCAGAGGGTGTGGCCCAGATTAAAGGTGTGTTCATCCTTGCCTTTAATCCCAAATGATCTTGAACTCGGAGATCTCCTTGTCTTAGCCACTATGCTTCAAGGTCTCCATGCCAAGATCCAGGTCAGAAACTTATATCTCTGAGCCTCCAAATTAGGATCCTAGGTGAGCCTTCCAATTCTAGACTGTAGTTCATTCCAGATATAGTCAAGTTGACAACCAGGAATAGCCACTACAATTTCCAAATGAATGCTCTTTCTATTCTAGGACATTGTTCTAGCTAGTTTTATGTCAACTTGACACAAGCCAGAGTCATTGGAGAGGAGGGAGCCTCAAATGACAACACCTCATAAGATTAGGCTATAAGTAAATCTGTTGGCATTTTCTTAATTAGTGATTGATAGGAGAGGGTCCAGCCCATTGTGGGTGTGACCGACCCTGGGCATGTTCTATTAAGAAAGTAGGCTGAACAAGCCATGATGAGTAAGCCAGTAAGCTGCACTCTTTACTGACCTGTTTGAGTTCTTGTCCTGACTTTCTTCGATTATTAACAATGATATAGCAGTGTAATCCAAATAAACCCTTTTCTCCCCAACTTGCTTTTGGGTCATGATGCTTCATCACAGCAATAAAAAGCTTAACTGAGACAGAGACTCATCTTGTCTCTGCATCTTTATTTGACTTTGACAAGACAAATAGGAACACAGATGAAGAAAGAGATCAGGCCTTTTTCTTGGACATGTTCAATATACCATGCCATGGAGATTTCTGGGCTTGTGTGGAGTTTAAGAATGGAGGAAAGGGCTGAAAGTTATCAGCAAGTCATGTTACATAAAGCCAGGCCTTGAATAAGCCACTAGAGAGGGCTGCAGTCATGGGTAGAACTCAAAGATATTTGTGAGGAAAGATTGGCAGGAATTTCCAGGACAAGAGGTTAACCAAAAGGGCTCATTGATGCAGGAGAGGCCCTGGACAGCAGCATTCTGGAAAGGTAGGTGAGGAGAAGAGAAGGTTTAAGGGCACCAAATGAAGCCAGAAGGACCAGTGGGGACCTGGAATCCCTAGGATGAAGAAGAGATAATGATTGATTCCAGCAGTGACAGCGATCTTCATGATTCTGAGCCCAGAAGCCTGGCTGCTGGGGAGTTCAAAGAGGAAAAACAGGAGGTGACCCTTGCTCCTCTGGAGATAACAGGCTTCAGGTTGTCTCAAGAGTGGAGAGTTTTCTGTTTCAGCTATAAAAGAAGGACTGGCCTACTTGGGCCTTTGCTAATGTGGCTGCAGAATGGGGGCACGAAGACTGAAACTCAGAGTTAACACATGAAAAAAGCTTGTTTGCAGAGAAAAACTGAAGTCCAGTCTGACCAACACGTCATCTTACAAACAGAAGAAGGTATCTATCTCATCATCCCAAGACTATTCTACTCAAAGTTGCAAACAGGTTTGGATGTGTATGAAAGTATGTAGTATGTAGGTGGTGTGCTATGTATATGCACACATGCATATTCATGAGTATGTGTGTGAAATGCCTCCAGTCAGTCGCAGTCACTTCAATATAAACAAAGAGGAACTAACTAGATCCCAGGTACAATGCAGGAGATGCAAGCCTCCCAACCTTGCTCCAGATCCAGAGTGCCTGCAATCAGGGACATATTTTCTCCCATATACTTCTCTAAAGAAAGTGAAGCCATCTTCAGAGTATACCTGGAGAAATCCCTCTGTAGTCCTTTGTGCAGAGAAAGGTAAAGATTCCTGGAAGTGTTGAATTAGATGATCTTCCAGGGGCAGGTGTATAATATATACATTTGTGAGAGAGGAGTGTGTATATGAATGTATGTGTATGTAGATATGTATTTGTACATATCTGAGAGCATGTATATATACATGTGTGTATATATGTACATATAGAAGAGATGTGTATGCATATATGCATGTAAGAGTAGCATGAATGTATATGTAGAAGCATGTGGGAGGGATATGTGTATAACTATATATGTATGTGTATATATGTATATGTACATGTATGTAGGAAGCTTGCTATATGTATGCATGTGTGTATGTAAGTATGTACATAATAGGTATGTGCAATATGTTCAGTAATTCTCACATTCCACTCTGTATTGGGATCACCTAGAAGCTAAGACTAGAAATGTGAAAATCTCTAGGCTTTGCCTCCAGAGACTGTGGTGCTCTGGGCCTAGGAGAAACTAAGGCTAGTATGCCTGCCATACTCTGTCAGTGGTGTCCAGGCTTGGAGAATGTGAGGTGTCCCCAAGGAACATCTGGACCCATATGGGCTGAGAAGTCAGGTCTCAGCTTGGAAGATAAGGGTCAACTCAGCATTGTAACTCCTCCAGGGTAGCCCCTGTCCTCCGTGGGAACACCAGGGTGCCTGGTACAAGCCTGAGACTGAAGAAGAGGTCATGTGATGTCATTTTTTCTTTTTGAGCCACTTGAGTTCAACTACCATAGAAGTCATATGTGGGTTGTGGAGGTGGCTCATCAAAGCATTGGCAACCTAAGTTTAGATCCAAGAACCACACATAAAGTCAAGTGATACATATCTTTAAACAGCACTCCTATTCTGAGGTGGAAGGTAATGATAGGGGAATCCCTATAAGCTCACCAGCTAACCAGCATGATGTTCAAAGTGTAACAACAAGAGACCCAATCTTAGATAAGGTGGAAAGCAAGACCAACATCTTTTCATCAAATATATCATCCTTTGGCCACCACACAAACATGGCATGTTCACACTTGCACCCACCTCACACACAGAGAGTAATGGTTAGTTTGCCAACTGGACACAATCTGGAGTTACTAGAAGAGAGTCTCAGTGAGGGATTGCCTAGATAAGCCAGACCTGTAAGCCTGTCTATGGGGATTATCTTGATTATGTTAATTGAAGTGGGAAGACTCACCTATTATGGGCAGCAACATGCTGGAGGGAATGGATGGAGGCATGTCTCTGCAGTTGCTGTTACAGAGGATTTGGGTTGGATTCCCAGCACCTACAAGGTAGTTTACAAGCATTCATAATTCTAATTTCTGGGGATCCAGTGCCCTCTTCTTACCTCTTTAGGCACTAGGGTTACATGCGGTGCACAGATATACACACAAAATACTCTTACATATTAAAAAAAAAATAAGGACTAGATATGGTGGTGGCACATGCCTTTAATACTAGCACTTGGGAGGCAGAGGCAG
This sequence comes from Apodemus sylvaticus, assembly GCF_947179515.1. Taxonomy (NCBI): domain Eukaryota; kingdom Metazoa; phylum Chordata; class Mammalia; order Rodentia; family Muridae; genus Apodemus; species Apodemus sylvaticus. The sequence continues at coordinate 373,857 of NC_067486.1, read as the reverse complement.
ATAGAGCTCTGTGAGTGTAAGGTCTGCCAACACTACATAGAGAGAACCTGTCTCAAGAAAATGAATTAATTTAAAAGAGGAAATTAAGCTGAATATGAGAAGGTATGCACTCATTCTTTCTGCTCTTGACCAGAAATGTGACTAGCTGCTTCAAGTTCCTGATGTTTTGCCTTCCCTACAACAAAAAGCTGTAATCTGGGTGGGGATGGGCAGTGGAGAATGAGATGGTGATTCTTGACTTCTTCCAGGCCCAGAGGCATCTGGAAGAGTATAGTGGAGATTGTAAGGTCTGAGCTCCCTCCCCTTCCCAGAAATCTTCCTGTCCTTCTACCCACTCAGGAATGCATCCAGTCTGCTCTGTTTGCTGAGCCATCCAGCCTCTCTGTTCACTATCTGCACCTGGAGGCACTTTCTGCCCAGTGGTTACACAGACCCTGGCAGCATCTCTGGTTTTTCCAGTTTAACAAGGAACACCTGCAGAACCAATAAACCCTGTGCCTGGGGAGAAAGAATGTTACCCAGATATATCCTGGCTGTCTCTAGACTGTCAGGTTGCATTCCTCAGTGGCCATGTGTGGGAACCCCAGGATACTGGGATTCCTTTCCAACGAAGTGGCTGTTGCCAACAAGTGAACCTTGGCCATGGTCTTAGCCAGGCAGAGCAAGGAGTTGGTGGCTACCTGACCTCCTCAGGGCCAAGGAGCACAGGGAACTGTAGAGGTGATAAGACCAGTGCTTTGCAGAAGCAAGAAAGCCTAAAGCAACTACAGAACAAAGCACAAGGCCACAGTCAACAGAACAAGAAAGGGGGTGGGGGCAACACCTGGATGCTTAGGTATTGTTTCCTTTACACTCTTCCCTTACATTGACAGAGACCAGGTCCACTCTGACCATCTACCCCATCTGGCTAGGCAGTTAGCATTACAAAACATTGCAAAATTAATAAAAATAACTGAAATTATTTTCTTGACTTAGGATATTGGTAGTTTGCTAACTAGTTTTTTTGTGTCAGGTGTCATTGCCTTGAACTCTCAATTCTCCCTGCCCAGCCTTTCAAGGGCTAGGTGTAATTCCAGACCAGTGCCACCATACACTGATTAAATTGCATTTATCAAAGAAATGCTAAGGTCTAATTTACAATTTAAAAACTACCCCAAAAATATAAACAATTCTTAGAGGTGTCATTTATCAATACATAAAAGAAATTCTGTGCTGTGATTCTAGCCAATAAATAAACAAATATACCGGGCGGTGGTGGTGCACACCTGTAATCCCAGCACTCTGGGAGGCAGAGGCAGGCGGATTTCTGAGTTCGAGGCCAGCCTGGTCTACAGAGTGAGTTCCAGGACAGCCAGGGCTGAACAGAGAAACCCTGTCTCGAAAAAAACAAATCCCAAAAAAAACAAAAGAAAAAAAAAGAAATATAAGAAAATAGAGATGGGGAATGGGGAAGTAAAAAGAGGGAGAGGAGAGGGACAGAGGAAAGGAAGAAGGTAAAAGAGAGAGGGAAGGAAGGAAAGGAAAGTAGGAAGGGGGATTGAAGAGAAAGGGAGGAAAATGTACAATATTCTAGAAAACTGTCTAGAAACATGGAATTGGTGTCTTTAGGAAAAATCCCATCTGAAGATGAAAATTGCTAATTGTACTAATCAGGGTTTTAGATAAGTCAGTAGCAGACAACACACCAGTCATCTTAATTCAAAAAAAATGAACTAGTGCAGTAGTAACATGGTTGAGCCCCCAGATCTATTAAAAAGCTGCAAAAAAAACTGTCAAATGTGGATCTCACACTGGCCAGGTAAAACCACACAGTGTCAATAGATAGAAGACTGGTGAGGATACTGTAATGCCAATTCCCTTCTTCCCAAACACATCTAATTTCACTGAGTAAAACTCTTGAGGGCTTTCTAAGAGTTGCACCAAACTAATCCCAAAATTCACACAAAGACCTGGATTTCAGAGCCATTAATGAGAAGGAGCAGAGGAGAACTGGCTTCTGAGACAGCACAAATTTTGCAAATAAGTAGAAATACATCAGTGCGAAGCTGTTTTCACAGAACAAGGAGCCAGGGGGACAAAGAAGGAATAGAAGGGACCAAGCCACATGCTGGTCCCTTCTATCTGTGCTACAGGAGTATGCAGGCTGTAAAAGGAGGCCCTGGCTTTGAGAGGCCAGACTGACCAGTGATAAAGGAGACTAGATTGCCTTGTGCCCAGCTTCAGGTCATTTCTGCTCTGGAGTGACAGGTGCGGGCAGGATGCTACATGAGAGGGATTGGAAGGTCCCCCTTGGAGGAAGAAACTTCACCCTAGCTCAGCTCAGGAGCCTTGGTTTTGGCTGCAGCAGTGTGGCATGGATCATGGCTGATCATTTCTGAGAAACAATGGCGCCAGGCCTGGCCTCATCTTGTCTAAGCCACAGGGTATTGCTCAGTCCTGTTGAAATCACCAATGCTGGTGGCTCCTGAGAAGAACACAGGAAATAGAATGGTGAGAGGATTTCTCATTTTTCAAGTAAAGTTAATCATCTTCAGCATGAGTATAGACTGCCCTAGCTGGAATAGTTGGAATTTCATCTTCCTAACATGGTGATGGTGCAGAAGTGATACACATTCTTGGAGTTCCTCCTTCAAAGCTGTATAACATCTTCACAAGCTGCAGCTCCCAGGGGCCTCTGGTGGTGTCAGGAAGCAGCAGTTCAGGTGACTGAGCAAGGAGGTACAGGAGGCCAAGGAGCTCAGTGAATCTTCTAGCTTCTGTTTTTCACCAGAAGTATTTATTTGGAGGGAGAAGAATCTGCCTATTATATTCAGATAAAATTAGTGCAGATCATGAAATAAACATGCAAGCTGAAAGGAAGGGAAGCCATGTGGACTACACACAGAGATCTGCCTTCTGTGCTTTGCAAATAGTGAATAGCTTAGGTGAGCGCTCTAGTAGGTACTGAAAACTTTACTTTTAATGTCAGTATTCAAAAGACACTACATTCTTTCTGTGAGTAATGAGATGAATGACAGGAGTATTTAAATGTCAAGAATGAAGATGTAGCTCTAAGAATGTGTACTTACCTAGAGTGTGCAAGGTCCTGGAACTTTCCTCTTCTTTCCCCTCTCCCCTCCCCCTCCCCTTTCCCCCTTCCCCTCTCCCCCTTTCCCCTTCTACCCTCCCCCCTCTCCCCCTCTCCCCTCTCACCTGCCCTCTCTCTGCTGTCTCCTCCCCCCTCTTCTCCCCTTCCCCTCTCCGCTCCCCCCTGCCCCATCCCCTCTCCCCTGTCCCCTCTCCCCTCCCCCTTCTCCCTTCCTCCCCCCCCTCTCTCTCTCTCTCTCTCACACACACACACACACACACACACACACACACACACACACAGAAAGACAGAATGCATACTGTCTTAGGTTTTCTACTGCTTCGAGAAACATCATGACCAAAAAGCAATTTGGGGAGAAAAAGATTTATTGGACTTGCCTTCCACATCACAGTTCATCATCAAGAGGAAGCCAAGACAAGAACTCAAGCAGGGCAGACCTGTAGTCAGGAGCTGATACAGAAGCTTGATCTCCATGGCTTGTTAGCCTACCTTCTTTCTTTCTTTCTTTCTTTCTTAATTAATTAATTAATTAATTAACTAATCAATTTGCATCCTGACCACAGTTTCCCCTTCCCCTTCTCCAACCAGCCCTTTTCCCCTACCTCATCCACTCCTCTGTTCCTCTTCAGAAAAGGGGAAAGCTCCCCATGGATATCAAGCAGCCATGACATATCGAGTTGCAATAAGACTAGGCACATCTTCTCCTACTGAGGCTAAACAAGGCAGCTCAGTAGGAGGAAAGGGTCCTAAGGGTAGGCAAGTCAAGAGTCAAGAGACAGTTCCTGCTCTCACTGTTCGGAATGCCACATGAAGACCAAGCTATACAACTGTAACATGTGCTGAGGGCCCAGGTCAGTCCCATGCAGGCTCCCTGGTTAGCAGTTCAGTCTTTATGAGCCCCTATAAGCCCAAGTTAATTGATTGTGCAGGGGTCTTTTGTGGTGTCCTTGACCCCTCTGATCCCTACAATCCTTCCTCCTCATCTTACAGAAGATCCCCTAAGCTTCACTAAGGTTTGGCTGTCACACGCATCTCTGTGTGTTTTCATCAGTTGCTGGGTGAACTCTCTAAAGACAGTTATGCTAGGCTCCTGTCAGTAAGTATAGCAGAATATCGTTTGCATGGTGGTGTGGACTTCCTCTTGTGGCATGGGTATTAAGCTGGACCAGTCAATAGTTAGCCACTCTCTCAATTTCTGCTCCATCTTTATCCTTGCACAAATTGGATGGGGAAATTATATGTCAAAGGTTTTGTGGCCAGGTTGGTGTCCTAATCCCTCCATTGGAAGTCTTGCCTGGTTACAGAAGATGGTCAGTTCAAACTCCATATGCCCCATTGCTAGGAGTCTTAGCTAGGGTCACCCTCATACATTCCTGGGAGTTTCCATTGCCCTAGTTTCTAGCTCATCCCAGAGACACATCTTCATTTCAGGTGTTTCTCCCAGTACTCTCTCCTTTCCCTACATAACCCCTCCTGTTCCACAGCCCCATCCTCATCCAGCCCCACCCTCAATCCCTTTCACCCATAATATTTATTCTATTTCACCTTCTCAGTGAGATTCACAAGTTCCTCCTTGAGCTCTCCTTGTTAATTAGCTTCTTTGGGTGTGGGTTATTCTTTATAGCTATTCACTTATAAGTGAATATATTTTATGTTTTGTTTTTCTGGGTCAGGGTTACTTCACTCAGGATGATCTTTTCTAGTTCCTTCTATTTGCCTGCAAATTTCATGATGTCTTTTGTTTTTCATACCTGAATAATACTCCATTGTGTAAATATATCACATTTTCTTTATCCATTCTTCAGTTGAGGGACATCTAGGTCATTTCCAGTATCTGACTATTATGAATAAAGCTTATATGAATGTAGTTGAACAAGTATCCTTTTGCTATGGTGGAATGTCCTTTGGGTATATTGCACAGGAGCGGTATATCTGGGTCTTGAGGTATAACTATTCCCAATTCTCTGGGAAATTGGCAAATTGATTTCCAAAGTAGTTGTGCAAGTTAGCACTTCCACCATCAACGAAGGAGTGTTCTCCTTGCTCCACAACCTTTCTAGTATGAGCTGACATTTGAGTTTTTTATCTTAGCCATTCTGATGAGTGTTAGGTAGAAGCTCATCTGAATCATTTGATTTCCATTTCCCTGATGGCTAAGAATGCTGAACATTTCTTTATGTCCTTCTCAGCCATTAGAGAGTTCTCCATAGAGAATTCTCTGTTTAGAACTGTACCTCATTTTATTTTTTTATTATTTATTTATTTTTTTTCCGAGACAAGGTTTCTCTGAATAGCTCTGGCTGTCCTGGAATTCACTCTGTAGACCAGGCTGGCCTCGAACTCAGAAATTTGCCTGCCTCTACCTCCAAAGTGCTGGAATTAAAGGCATGTGCCACCAGTGCCTGCCTTTTACCTCATTTTTAACATTGGGTTATGTGATTTGTTGATGTCTAATTCCTTGAGTTCTTTGTATATTTTGTGTATCAGCCTTCTATGAAATGGAATTTTTCCAATCTGTAGGTTGCTATTTTGTCCTTTTGATGGTGTTCTTTGCCCTACAGAAGCTTTTCAGTTTCAGGAGGTCCCATTTATTAATTGTTGATTAATTGCCTGAGTTGTTGGTGTTCTGTTCAGGAAGCTGTCTTCTGTGCCAACCCATTAAAGGCTATTCCCCAGTTTTTCTTCTATCAGCTTTAGTGTATCTGCTTTTATGTTGAAGTCTTTGATCCATTTGGACTTCTGTTTTGAATAGGGTGATGCATGTGAATATATTTGCATTCTTCTATATGCAGATATCCAGTTAGACCCGTGTCATTTGTTGAAGAAGCCCTTATTTTCTGCTGTATAATTTTGTTTCTTTGTCAAAAATCAAGTGTCTGTAGGTGTGTGGATTTACTTCTGGGTCTTTGATTCTATTCCATTTATCTACCTGCCTATTTTTATGCCAGTACCATGCAGTTTTGACTACTATTGCTCTGCAATTCAGCTTGAAATCAGGGATGGTGATACTTCCAGAAGTTCTTTTATTGTACAGAATTATTTTTAGCTATCCAGGGTTTGTTTGGGTTTTTTTTTAATGTGAAGTTGAGTGTTATTCTTTCAAGGTTTGTAAACAATTATATTGGAATTTTTATGGGAATTGCATTGCATCTATAATTGCTTTTGGTAAGATGGTCATTTTTATGTTAATCTTACCAATCTGTAAGCATGGAAGATGCTTCTGATAGCTTCAGTTTCTTCAAAGACTTGACATTCTTGTCACACAGGTCTTTCGCTTGCTTTGTTGGAGTTACACCAAAATACTTTATATTATTTGTGTCAACCTGTTTCCTTATAGAAACCAATACTACCAACTCAAGATGACACCACCTATAATGGGTTGGGTTCTCCTTCACCAACCACTAATTAAGAAAATTCTTGCCTGCAGCCCAATCTTATTTTTCTTAATTGAAGCTCCTCCTCTCAGATAACTTTTATTTTTGTTACTTATGTGTATGCACATATATATGGGTATTCATGCCTATGCACTTGCAGAGGCCAGAAGAAGGTGCTAAATTTCTGCGGGCTGGAGTTGCAATTGTTTATACACCACATATCTGGATTCTTGGATCTGGACTCCCATACTCATGATTGTTGAGCAAGCTCTTTGCCACTGAGCCATCTCTCTAGCAACATGCACATATTATATAAATGGTTTCACTAGATCGGCTTACATGATAGGAATTGGGTAATCCTATAAGGTAGGAGATAGAGGGTATCTCCATGCTAGAGACACTAAGAACTAAGTAGCTACTCAGTCTACAAATCTGGATGGCTCATGTCTTTGTCAGGGTTTGTATTTCTGCACAAAACATCATGACCAAAAAGGAAGTTGGGGAGAAAAGAGTTCAGCTTATACTTCCACATTACTGTTCACCACCAAAGGAAGTCAGGACAGGAACTCACACAACTTGGAGGCAGGAACTGATGCAGAGGCTGCTCACTGGAGGGGTGCTGCTTACTAGATTGCTTCCCTTGGCTTGCTCAGCTTGCCTTCTTATAAAACCCAGGACTACCAGCCCAAGGATGGCACCACTTACCATGAGTCCTCTGTCATCGATCACTAATTAAGAAGATACCTTACAGCTGGATCTCTTGGAGGAGGCATTTCCTCCAGGGAGGTTCCTTTCTCTGTGATAACTCCAGCTTGTGTCAAGTTGACACACAAAACCAGCCAGAACAACTCAGTAGTCCCAAAGTAGCTCTAAAAGCCTTTAAGATACCTGGAGAGTCCCTGTTGGACAGCCAGAGAAGCTGACATCTGTTGTGGACGGAAGGTGGCAAGCAGAGGTTGCACAGCGATTAAGACCTACACTTAATAAGTTGACAATCACAGTTAGCCATCTCCTTCTGAAATTTCTCTCCTACCACCTCCAGCTAGGAACCAAGCTGAAATATGTGAGTCTCCATGGCTGTTGGGCCTATGGACAGATTGGAGTCTGAAGCATGAGGACAGTACCACAGCAGGACTGGAGGCCAGCGTTAGTTCTGATCATTCATCAACTGACAGCTGGTAGAGACTCCTAGCTTGCCCTACTCAGCACCACTGTTCCTCACTACTTTCCAAACCAAGTGCCTCCCTTAGCTGTAATGCACAGTATAGCACTGCTCCCAGTTCACTCAGCTAGAGGGAGGCCTCTGCATCCCAGGGATGCCCCAGTCACATTCTGGGCTACTTAGGTCTGAATCCTAGGGGAAGGATTACAGCCTTAGGAGGATGCTAAGCTTCTGGGTGGATATCCTCCTTCCCTCCAAAAAGAAGGCAGCCAACACTGAGCAGGGTTTGGCTTGGGATCCGTCAACATGTACTTTAATAAGAACAAAATATTACTGTTGTTAAGTGGGCCCAGGTTGGAGACCCAAAGTGTTTCCTTTTTCTGCCTTTTTCATAATCCAACCAACTCCCAGAACTTACTCTGCACAAGTGGGAACATCTTACCCTGGCTTTTATTCCATCTTAAAACAGGGCCTGGACGACTGGGGAGAAGGAAGAGGGAAAAAGAACCAGAACTTTTGTTTTCTGGCTTGCTTGTTTGTTTTGAGATATGGTATGGTATTGTTTTGAAGCTCTTTTTACCTGAAGAAGAAATACCTATGTGTGTGTCGTAGGGTTTCCATTGCTGTGAAAAGACATCATGACCAAGGTAACTCTTATAAAGGGCAACATTTCATTGGGGCTGGCTTACAGGTTCAGAGGTTCAGTTCATTATCATCCAGGCAGGAACACGGCAGCGTCCATGAAGGCATGGCTCTGGAGGAGCAGAGAGTTCTTCTACATCTTGATCTGAAGGCCGCTAGGAGAAGACTAACTTCCAGGCAGCTAGGAGGAGGGTTTCAAAGCCCACTCCAACAGTGACACACTTCCTCCAACAAGGCCACAGCTCCTAATAGTGCCACTTCCTGGACCAAATCACCACAATGTGAGTGTGTATGTATATGTGTAAGTGCAATACCTAGGGTGTCCAGAAGAGAACACTGGCTCCCTTAGAGCTGGAGTTAACAGGCAGTTATAAGTCTCCCAATATGGCTGCTGATAACTTGAGTGTGGGTCTTCTGCAATGACAACAAGCATGCTTAAACTAACTGCTGAGCCATATCTTCAGTAATTGCTCTAGAACTTTCTAATAACTAAATCAGAAGCCCATAACTTTAGTCCTTCCAGATAAATGTGTGTGGATGAGGCCTAACCCACTGCTGTGGCTTGCATATGAAGTGTCACCCACAGGCTTAGGTATTTGAATGCTTGGTTTCCAGCTGGTGATGCTGTTTGGGAAAGCTGTGGAACCCTTAGGAGGTACAGCCTCACCTGAGGAAGCAGGTCACTGGAAGGCAGATCTTGGGGGTTTGTAGCCAGGCCCCACTTCCCATCTTACCTCTGCTTCCTGAGTGCAGATGCAATGTGTCCTCAAGCTTCTGTCACCATGCAGCTTCCTGCTGCTGGGCCTGCCCCACCATGATGAATTAGATCCTGTCAGACTAGAAGCCCCAAAGGAACCCTTCCTTCTTGAAGTTTGTTCTTTTCAGACATGTAGTTATGGCAGTGAGAAAGTTATTAGTATACCACAGAATTTAGTGGGTATCACATGCCACAGAGTTTGGTGGGTACCGTATTCCTCTGCCAAGATCAGGATGCTTTTAAGTGAGAACCATTGAGTGAGTTGTGCTGTATATGGTGCTCTTATTGTTTCAAGTAATAACTAGGCCTTGCATCCCAGATTGGTGGGCCCTCATTCCTCCCACTCAGCTGCTGGTCTCACTCTGTTCTTCTATGCTGCAGAATGGAATAGATCACTACTGACTGACCACTGGGTCTGCTGCTCTTAGTTCATTGTGATCAGAACAGCTATGACTGAGATGATCTCTGAATGCTATCCTACCTTCAGCTCAGTGGACTCTGGAGATTAATGTACTCTGAAATGCATGCAAGTATGTACCTGCATGCACATATATACATGTGTATAAATCTCATGATTTCACATGTACATACCCCACTTACAAGTATTTGTGTCAAAAATGAATATATGAATGCAGATAAGTGTATACACACACACACACACACACAGTCCTCCAGGAACACCTGCCAGCTTGTGTTTTCCTTTCAACAATTCTATTCTTTTAAGCCAGGATTCTCCCAGGGAGACCAAGCAGCTTGAATATACTGATGACGGAAGGGGAAAAAGCAAAAAGGAAGAGAGGTGGTGAATCATTACAAACATTCTGTAAACTTCATTGCATAAACATCCTTTTATGATTGTACAGAATGATCTGGAAAATGACTCCTATAACTTCTCATGAAGAAAATCACTGAAATGAGTCATGAATTGGAACTTCCTCTGAAACCAGATTCACATGAAGAAAGGGGGTTACTTGACACTTAGCAGTCTACATGGTCCCTCAAGAGCCATCATAGGCTCTTTGGAGCCACCATAGGCCTTTGGAGTGTTATCATCTGAATCATGAGCTGGCAGGATAGGAAGTGACAATCACAAGGTTGTGCTCACCCAGCCAGCTTCCTCTCCAGTTGTTGTAGATTGTCTTCATAGGAGACATGGTCACATTCTGGGGAACAGAAGACTAGGAGCAGTCTACATGGACAAAAAGGGAAGCAGGTGGCACATCCTCAAGTTACCCATGTGTGCCCAAGCCTGGAGACTGCTCTTCCTACAGAGGCTGTGTTGTGGGGATATAGAAAAACGTCGATCCCTTATGTTCCCGTGCTCGTGCCTCTGCCCCCCACCCCCCCCCACCCTCCCAACCCCCCGGCCTGGCCGGCCATGCAGGCCAATGGCTGGCCTGTTTTGTTTTTTTTAATTAGGTATATTCTTTATTTACATTTCAAATGTTGTCCCCTTTCCTGGTTCCCTCCTCCCACAAAAATCCCACAAGCCATCTCCCCTTCCCCAGTCAACCCTCCTCTGCTTCTCTGTCCTGGTATTCCTCTACACTTCGGCATCAAGTCTTTCCAGGACCAAGGGCCTTTCCTCCCTTTGGTATCTAGAAGATCCCAGTAAGAAAAAGGCAGACACTGACACACAGCAGTGACAAATAAGAAGCTAACATCTCAATAGGGAAAGTGTGGAGTAGAGAGAGAAAGCCTCTCCAATGCAGAGCAAATGAGCCCTGACCATAGTAGACACTTTTAACAGTGAAATGAGGACTAATTAAAAAAAAAAAACAAAACAAAAAAAAACTTCAACAGGTTAGGTGGCACCACCTATAATCCCTGCAGTTTAGGTGATGGCACCTATAATCCCTGCACTCAGGAAACAGAGGCTCTGTAAGTTTGTTAGACCAGCCAGAACTATACAGTGAGAAACTGTCTCCAAGGGGGTGGGTGGCTTACTATGTAGCCCAGCTAAGGTTGTAACTTGCATCCTCCTATCTCAGCCTCCTGAGTATCAGAATCGCCAAGCTCATACAAACTTTGATGGAAGAATTACAAAAGCAGTGGTTCTCAAATGGGAACCCAGGAAATCTACCAGAAAACATGAAAAACTTCCCAAAGCCTAGGCCACACCTAGTCCAGGCACCTGTTCTTTTTTATCTCAGGAATTCCAGTGTTCAGCCCTGGGCTGAAATCTTAATTACCCCAGTAGAGAGTTAGATCCAGGAGTGGTTACTAAGAGTAACCACATAATAAACTTCATCATCTCATGTTGTTTGTGAGATTGTTACCATCTAGGGCTCAAGATCTGGATCATTTTCTCTACCAGTTAAAAAATTAAAAGGTAGGAAAAACCTTGGGCATGACTAGTAGCAGCGGGAAAACTGTCAAACACAGCAAACAGTAGCAGCAGAATCACAGAGAAAGACTTTTATTAGGGATAGGGAAACATATACATATACAGCAGGCACATATATGGTTGCATTGACACTGAGGATGTCTTCTTCCCATTGCTTTCCACCTTATGAACTGGATCAGGGTGTCTGACTAAACCTGGAGCACATGTGCTTGCCTGACATTTCAGATAGTCTGGCTTCCCAGACTGCATTTCATTCTCCAACTTTGCAGTCATAGGATTACAAGTGGCGGCCTCACCTACCCAGCCTAATTAGTGAGCTCCAAGCCACTTAGAGTCCTCAACCCAACAAAAAAAGTGGGTGCCGGGGTTCAAACCCAAGTCCTCATGCTGTGCATCAAGTGCTTTACCTACTGAGCCATCTCCCCATCCCCTGAGGAGGAATTGTTTAGGGGTGCATGCCTCAATCTCCTCACTGAGGCCAGAGACAGACATCTCCATTTATTTGTAGGAGTTTTTAAACCCCCTCAGCAGCAGCTAAGTCTGAGCCACTGAATATGGATTTCTCGGGGGGTCAGAGAACCAAAGGAAACAAAGGAGGAAGATGGAACCTGGGAGAAATTCTAAAAATTATAGTCTGCTGGGTCTTTTTGAAGGATTATGGCTCTTTTTCACCATTCGATAGGGGATTCATGCTTCACCAAATTAAAACTCTCTGGACAGACTGGGACATCTAGAGAAGATGGTTTCAAAGAGATGTGCTTATTTGTATTTCTTAGTGTATTTCTACTGTTCATGTCCAGATCTGACTACTCACCAGAGGACAGCAATGGCTGAGCAATCTTATCATGGTGCTTTTATTTGGGGGACTTTGAACAATCAGTCCAAGGTGCTGTGTTGACACTTCCTTGAAGGGAGAGTGGGAAAACCCAACCCATCCAATTTGTGGGGCAGTTGGTTATAAAATGATTTGATAGTCAACATTGGGCCCTGTGCTGAATGGTTATTGGAGATAAGGTGATTGTTCCAAACTTCCTTGGGAGCACAGTGACCTTAGACCATTTCATAAGCATTTACAAGGAACACAATCATGGTATGTGCCCTGTGCCCTAATAGAGACAAACCCAGGATTAACTAGCCAAGGCTTGCTCAAAGCTAACATCAACAATTATTCTTAGAGTGAAGGTTCTGACAGTAAAAGCATCATATGTTCACTGACACTACTAAGGTCCAGTCCCTGGGCCTGGCCTCCAAGACCCAGAATTAGTGAGTATGAAGCAAGTCCCAGTAACCAGCATTTAAAAAACAATATAAATGGAGCTGGGGAAATAGCTCAATCAGTAAAAGCTTGTCCTTACAGCAGGAAGATCTGACTTTAACCCCAGAACCCATTTAAAAAAGATAACTGGGCATTGTGGTTGAAGCATATAATTCCTGCTCTGGGGAGATGAAGACAGAAGGATCCTTGGGGCTCACTGACCAGCCTGCCCTGCCTAACTAGTGAGCCCCAAGCCACTTAGAGACCTCATCCCAACAAAACAAGGTGGGTGGTACCCAAGGAATGACATGTACTCACACTCATGTGCACCTGCACACAAACATAAATGCACACACACACACACACACACACATACACACACACACACACACACACACACATACACACACACACACACACACACACACACACACACACACACACGAACACTGAAACCCATCTCAGGTGACAGATCACCTTGTGAAGGAACCTATACTTTTCTGCAGGTGTGAGCTTCTGCCTGCAGGTTCCCTACTCTCCAAGTTGACTATATCTCTGTCCCTTCTAAGTTTCAGGGTCATTTCACACCCTGACATCCACCTTCCCCTGGTAAATTGTGAGAGCAGTCTACATTTTCTTTTCCAGGGCAGTCTATAAGCATGGACTGTGCATTGCTGGAGACTCAAGGCAACAGGGGCCACCTGTCACCACAGAGGCCACACAATCCTGAGGCAGGGATTGCTTGGCTATTGGCAGATGGACAGTCTTTAGACATCACCTGGTTTGTTTCCTCCATTGCAAATATGAAACTGCAAACAGCAATTTGCTGTCCTTTGGTCTCAGTGCTAGGACAGAGCTAGGGTGGATTGCCCTCCTCAGGCCCCTGCTGCTATCCTGCACCAATCATTTTATCCTTGTCTGGTCAGATTCATGTTATAATGCACTTGAGTTTGGGATGAGAACCACCTCCTGTCGCAAGGGCTTTGCATCAGCACAGATTCCTGTCCCTTGTTGACTGTGGGAGCCAAAAGACCCGTACAGTTGGAGAGTCAGCCTAAAATCCGTATCTGTGTCCCTGCTGTAGACATAGTTCAGCTTCTTCCAAACCCTTGGCCCCTGCTCAGGAGGATCTTCAGCAGAATGTGAGCTACTATGGACCACAACTGGAAGTTTCTAAGTTCCAACATGTTCTCTCTCTCTCTCTCTCTCTCTCTCTCTCTCTCTCTCTCTCTCTCTCAGACATGGACCTGAGATTCTCCAGACACCCCAGGCAGCCCAAGAGCTGAGTGGAATCTGGAGGGGATTCTACACAGACTGACTGAAGGCACATGTACCTCCATTCTCACAACCATGAGGTCAGGAAATGGCGGGAGGGTGGGGACAGTGCCAAGTCTTGTCCCTCCACTTGGAATATCCTTCTGGCCTCATGTTTCCAAGAAGAGGAAAAACAAAAGCAAAAATAAAAATAAAAAATAAAAACCAACTAAACAAACAAAAAATTACAACAGTCTTTTTACTTCCTATCTGATGTGTACTTTGAGCTTAGGGACTGTATCCTTCAGTAAAACCTGCAACATTTGTGTCTTAGGAGCCAGGTCATGACAGTTTTAAGCCTACCAGGTAGGGAGAAGCTGTGAGATTGGCCCCTCACCAAAGTGTGGCCCTGTCATTTGACTTCCTCAGTGACAGATTTCTCTTAGGACCATAGTTTCCAGATGGCAGGGAAAGACTACAATTACTCCTGCCCTGTCTGAGACGCCTTCTGTATTCCACCATGTTTAATGAAACTCCTGGTTTCTGGTGGTGTCTGGCAAGCAGTGAGCCACTGGTTCCTGGAGGTAGAACAAAAGGACCCTCCCAAAGGCGTAGCTGTTTCCTTGTTCCTAAATCTTTATTGATTTTTTTTTTTTACAGCTTTCTTTTCAAACAACTGGAGGCTATTTAGTAAAGGGCATATTTCCTGGCTTGTCCCTTGGCTGTTACCCTACCTTCTCTCCTGTGTCCCCATCTCCAACAGCTGGAAAATAAGCCACCTGGAGTCCCTGACATCCCCAAATTTCTGAGTCAGTACAGAACCATTTTCTAGTGTTCATTTTTTCCATGCGGGGGACTTCAGCCTACCTATCCACTTATCTGTTCAACCTCTGTCTTCTCCCTTTCTCCACCTCCTCCCCTCCCCATTCCTTTTCTTTCCTACTTAAAAAAATATTTTTAATGATTTATTTTATGTATATGTGGTTTATCTACATGTACACCTCCCAGCCAGAAGAGAACATCAGACCTTATTTCAGATGGCTGTGAACCACACCACCTGATTGCTGGGAACTGAGCTCTGGACTTCTGGAAGAGCAGCCAATAATTCTCTTAACTGCTGAGCCCTTCTTCCCTACTTTTGACTGAAAGTGCTGGAGATGGGGCCTAGATCATTCTGGGCAAGTGCTTTCCATTTGGGCTGCACAATAGCCAGCCCTCTTGCCCTCTTCTCCCAGAGTGTTGTTCTGGATCTCTGACATTATTTTTCAAATGTCACTGTTAAGACAAGACTTTCCCTGTCCTTAAACTAAAAAGAAAAATGATCTTTCATGGCATATCTGTTGCCCTCCAGCTTGTCACCTTAGCTGTTCTCACCCGAGGCTATGTTTAGAATCAGCTCAAGGTTCCTGCTTGCTATGTAGGTCTTCTTGAACCATATGGAAAACAGTATTGCTTCTGGAAGGGAGCCATTTACTGTACCTGGACCTTAGAGATGTCAGAAGCATTACGGCGCAGTGAACTGGCCCATCCCATGAAGGACTGTGTATGTTCTGGCAGGAAGTAATTTACTGTTATTGAACCTTAGGGACATTATCAGCACAATGAACTGGTCCACCCATGAAGAACTAAGGAGGAAATATCCATTTTAAATGGAATTTTGATCTCACAAATGCAGACAGGGTGAGAGGAAGAATCCAGGTGCCTGATCCCATCCTGGGTTAGGGCCTCTGGGTTTAGTTAGATGAAGCATAGCGCCAGGAGGGAGCTCTGCCCCTCTCTGACCCCTGTTAGCCTCCCACTGGCTGGATTCCATTACTAGACTGGCCCACCATTCCTGTTGTTGAGCACCCTTGATTCCTCTCTACCTGCTTATTGCTCTGAATCCCTTTGCCTCTCTTCTAGGAGATCCACCTTTTCCCAGTCTCCTGAAAGTGAAGACCTCCCCCCCCCCAAGGCCATGGCACACAGCAACATACTTTTGCAGCTGCTACTTTGTTGTAGCCCAGATCTACCTGGAGACTGCTCTGCCATCCTGCTTTTGCCCAGATGAGCCAGGCATGGGACATGCAAAAGGAGCTACTCAGCACCCTAAATGCCTGCAGGTTTACTGGGAGAGTCTACACTTGTATAGACTTCCATGAGGAAAGCCCCATCTGGATCCCATTTTATAAACAGAAACAGCATCTTGAGGAGATTGAATATTATCCTAAGGCCAAGACTCATACAAACTAAGCCTTAACCATGGGGCTGGAAGCTTTCTAGTTTTTAAACTGCAGCAGCTTCGGCTGAGTTCTCTCAAACTGTGGCCCCTCAACTAGCCTCCTCCAACCTCTATCTGCAATCCCAAGGTAGAAGAATAGTGCTTTATCCAGCACAGTGTGGTTGGGCACCACTTACAGAGTCTAGTGTCTTTGCTCAGTGGAATTTTCTAATAAGATATGAAATACTACGATCCTGGCCAGTCTTTTACATGAGTGAGAATTAATATAACTTAGCCTATTCTTCTGAATTCTTGTTACATAGAAAGGAGAAGAGGGGAGGAGCCATTGGCTTCATAAGACTGAAAGGGTTTAAAGTATCAGAAGGGTAGAAAAGGCCTCTGAATAGAATCTTTGTCTAATTTATAGTCTTCCTGGATCCACCCTTCCTGGTTTATAAGTATAGAGAAGCAAGATGATACAAAAGGGCTATAAAGAAAAGAACTCCCAGAAGAAAGCAGGCTTGACTATAAGATTTATACCGACCCTCCCTCTTCCCCAGGGCAGACAGCATAGGCAGGCTCCCAGTCAGGTTGTAAATGGGACCTGAAGAGGCTGCATAAATGTCAATAGTCCACTCTGCTCCAAAGTACCCCCGTAGCTGGAGAAATCCCCATAGCTGAGATTCCTTTCCTCATTACAAAGGTTAAGAGACGATTTGATAGTACCATAAGTTACTCACACAACGGCCACAATGTGGCTACTGTCTGGGAACCAGGATGCAACTGCAAGCTGGCAGTATGATCTGTCCACTAGTGTCCTATTCCCTGGATGTTTGATGTCTCTAGTAAGGTTTCCTCATAGGAACAGTCTCTTCAGGCCACTGCCATCCCAAGTCCCCTTGATTCTAGATACATGCTGGAACAGAGGAGCAGATACTCTTTCAGGACAGTGACCTGACCTTTGATCCACTGTCTTACAGTGTATTTGAAATATAAACATTTGGTTCCAAACAGTCTGGGATTGTAAGCTCGTGACAGCTAAAACAGCCCAGCATGAGGGATAGAGCCAGAGCCATAGGATGGCGTCATCACTTGTGCAGCTCTTCTACAAAATACATGGCATCTGGAAACAGCAGGTGACTCAAATCCTAGGGCGTCTTACCACTCACAACCCAGTTTCCTCCCAAAGAGGCTCAATAATATACTGTTCCATATTCCAGAGGGTGGAACAGCATTGCAACCACACACGGATTACTGGACCAAATAAAGCAAGCTAAGGAATGGGACCTTGGACACAGTCTGCAGGTGACATGGGATCACCAACTATGCTCATTTTTAGATTTTTGATGGTGCTTGGTGGCCCATGGAAATGCCCCCCTTGAGGGAATCAGAGCTAAGAATGCTACCACAAACCTTAGTCAGGGTGCATTTAAAAGTGAAAAGATAAGATATTGAGGGGCCTGGAGAGATTGTTCAGAGGTTAAGAGGGCATGCTGGTGCTGCTCTTGCAAAGGACCCGGGCTCAGTTCTCAGCATCCATATGGCAACTCAGAACCACTTTAACTGCAGTTCCAGGGCATCCTGAACCCTCTTCCAGCCTTCAGAGGCACTGCATACACAAGGTGAATCCGAACACACGTGCACATAAAATAAAAACACATCGTTCTTTTAAAAGATGAAGAGAGTGAATAGTAAGCTTGGACTTAAGGATGAGCCTTGTCTAGAATGCATCTGAGAGAGACAACAGTCGGAAAACACACAACTGAATGAAGCGGAGGGAGGACAACTGACGTCCACCACAGGGACAGAATCCCAGAGGTGTGGCGAGAATGTCGAGAAACCTCAAGTCCTGGACTCAAAAAGTAAGTTTTCTGCCCATTCCAGTGGCAACATTACCATGGATAATTGCATTAAAAAGCAATAATAAGTTCAAAATTCCTCTATTTAGGGAAACAAAATCTTGTTTTTAAAGACAGGACACAAAGAACACTAAACTTCACTGAAGTTAAAACTTACCAAGAAAATCAACAGGTAACACAAACCAGGAGAAAATGGTTATGTTATATTAAATATAACATAATTTAAATATATAACACACGTATATATAATTCATATGTAAACATATATCTATGATAAAGGACTTCAAATATTTTTTTCTTTTTCCTTTTGATTTTATGTGTATGGGTGCTTTGCCTGGATGCATGTCTGCACACCACTTGTGAGCAGTGCCAGCTGAGGCCAAAAAAGAATGTCAGAACCCATAGGGGTGGAGTTACAGACGGTAATGAGCTGCCATATAGGTGCTGAGAATCACAGTGGGATCCTCTACAGGAGCAGCCAGTGTTCTTAAACACAAAGCCGTCTCTCAAGCCAAGCCTCATATCTCAGAAACATTAAAACCTGCTACAACTCAAGGGTTTAGTTTACTGAAGGGGCTAGAGGTGCCATTTCAGGCTGCAAAGGTGGCAAAAAGGAGGCCCTGAAACAACCTAAGAAGCAGGCCAAGGAGATGGATGAGGAAGATAAGGCTTTCAGGCAGAAACAAAAGGAGAAACAGAAGAAACTGGAAGAACTAAAATCCAAGGTCACAGAGAAGGGCACCCTGACCACAGATAGAATTAAGAAATCTGTCACAAACCTTAGCTGTTCCTCATATCTGAGGTGATGGTGACCCTCTTCCATTTCTATTTAAACATCTAGATTCTGTGCCATAACATCTTGGCCTCCTAATAGTTAGAATGCAGTGTTATCCTGAAGTTTGTTGTACATCATAATAAACTTTTGTTTAAAAAAATAGAATGAATAATACAATGGCCAAAAGCCCTGCTCCAACTCAATAATAAGATGAAATGTAAAATTTAAAATAACAGATGAAGTAGATTTCATCTTATTATCGAGGTACAGCAAGGATTACAAGTTTGGACTGTGGTGCCAACGTTTACATGGGTGCTGGGAATCTATACTCGGGTCTTTATACTTATTTGGCAAACACTTTACCTAATGTCCTAGTTGGGGTTACTATTGCTATGATGGAGCACCATGACTGGAAGCAAGGTTCATTTGGCTTGCACTTCCACATCATAGTCCATCACCTAAGGGCAGCTACTCAAACACATGAAATGTCTGGAGTTGACGCACAAGCCACCAAGGACTGCTGCTTATGAGCTTGCTTTTTATTGTTTGCTCAGCCTGCTTTCTTGTAGAACCAAGAGCCCAGGGTGGGTGGGGCCTTCCCTCATCAATCATTAATTAATGAAATGCTCTACAGGCTTGCCTACAGTTTTATCTTACAGAGGTATTTTCTCAATTGAGGTTCAAATTGACATAAACCTAGCCAGCATACTACTGAGTTATTCTCTGGTCCAGAGTCTCACTTTGTAGTCCTGGATGCCCTGAAACTTGATATCTATTTCAGCCTGGCCTCAAACTCCCAGTGATCTGAATGCCTCTGCCTTCTGAGTACTAGGACTAAAGATATATACCACCAAGCTTGATTTACAGATGCACCAGGAAGCCCAGGGAAAAGAACTTCAGGGACGAGCCTGGCCGACACTGGTTCCTGCAGCATCTTCAGCTGCATGCACACCAATTGCTGAAACACCCCAAGAAATAGGGAGATGTGTGATACACAATACCTAACTGGCACAAAGCATGTAAAAACACCTGTGTCTAGAGCTGCTGAGTGTCTCAAAGGTTGAAGATACCTTCTACAGAGCCCTGACATGATGGTAGGAGAGAATCCACTTTGAAGAATCTCACCAAGTAAAGCCTAATGGGCACCTCAGAGCTCACACAGTGGAAGAAGAGAACTGACTCCACAAATTTTCCTCTGATCTCCACATATGAGCTTTTGTATCCATATCCCCACACATAAACATACATAAATGAATAAATGTAATGTAAAACAAACAAGCAAACCTTACCTGAGTATATCTAGGAACATTGCGTACACCTGAACTCCATCACTCTTGACTTGGAGGCAGGAGGATCAGTTTGAGATACATGGGCTACTCTGTCCCAGTTTACTTTTCTGTTGCTCTCCATTGGACAGGACATCCTGTCTCTTTTGTCTTCAAAACTCTCATCCATCTACTTACTGCATTCTTTGTGCTCAGTGCCCATTCTCATCTTCCATAGATTTTATCTCTATTCCCTTCAGAATGTGTATTTTCCTCGGACCTGTCTTCCAGTTTATTAATTCTTGCTTCAGCTATTTCTAATATCTGGTAAGACACTCAAAGTGTTGGTAATTTGCTCTTAGATTTTTCAGTTCTATAATATCTATTTTTTTCAGAGCTGCTACAATTTTTATAAATTTCCAGTTTTCTACTGAAATTTATTTTTTCTTTCACACTCTTGAATAGTATATGTTTAATTCTTTTAAAGACTATATAATTTTTCTTTTTATTTGCAAGGTACTGGGAAGGGTACACACATGTAGACGTCAGAAGACAACTTGTTCTCTTCTTCTATTATATGGGTCCCAAGGACTGAACTCAGGTTGTTAGGCATGGTGGATACATGCTCTTGCTCATTGAACCATCTTGTCAGCCCTAATAATTCTTTTCTAAAGCCCTGTATGCCTCTATCATCTGTCCTTCCTGCTTCTTCTGAGTTGTATTCTCATGTCTGCTTGCATTTCTGGTGATCTTTGATGAAAGGCAGACCACTTGCACTGAAGAAGTGGACTTGTGAATCCTTTGAGGCCTAGTGGGATATCTTTATCCAGAGATGATCCTTCTGTTTCAGTCAGGTACCTGGAGATATGGTCAATCTGGGGTCACCTTGATGCTCACTTTAGATAGATACTTTTAGGGGCACGGGAAGCTATGCTGTAGTAGTGTTCACTCTGTTTCAAGGTCCTCCTTCTTGGTCGGATAAGATCCCACTTACTTTGGGAAGTTGTGAGGGCACCTATCTGACAGTCCTGAAACCTGATCTTGGCCTCCTGCCTCTCAATGTGGTCAAAGTAATCCCCAGCTTCTCACCCCAAATCATCACCCACAGGGATGAAGACAGAACCCAGCTGGCATGCTTGTCTGAGTTTCTGCCTTCTTGATCTACATGATTTTACTGCCTAGTTAGGGCTCCAATTCCAGTCCACAGGCTTAAGAGACATCTTATCTGGGTTTACATTTGTTCTCATTGGGACTGTTGATCCAAACAGCCAGAAGTGGGAATCTTTAGAGCGTCAATGAATAAAGAGGTACTCTCAGGTGCTTGTTTCTCATTAATATGATCCCCCAGGTCTCTGCCAAAGAGTAATCCTCCTTCAAATATCTCTATCTCAGTTTACAACCCATCACCATTGGCTTTAATAAGCCCAAGGACCAAAGTGATCATTATGTCCTCTGTTTGCATAACTTACCTGCCATTCTAGACAACAGCCCATAACAGGCCTGTATCCAAATAAGAGGAAGTAGGGCCATTCAGTCCCAACAATAAAGATGCAAGACAGGTGTACTGGACCCAGATATGCATCTGCGTCTGCTCAGGGGGGACTCAGCTCAGAGCCTAAGCTAGGGCTTCAGAAGGTAAGCATGCTCTCAGACGGCCACTTTGACGTGGGCCCTGTGGGGCTTTCCTGTGCAGTGTGGAGTGGATAATGTTTGCCAGGGCTGAGTGGAGGAGAAGGAGAGGGTTGGGAGTGATTTGTGAGAAGAAACACAGCTCTTGCATCAAATGGGATGAGAAGAAGTTTATTCTGGGCCAAATCTAAGCAACCAGGACCTGGGAGTTACCTCAACCTCCATGGTCCAATGTGGAATTGGTTTCATACTTTTTTCACAGTTATAGAACAAACAGTCATAATCAAGACACTTTTCAAATACACTGGTGGGAACCACAGGCAGGCAGATTAAACCAGACCAGAGGAACATTAGTTGTAGGCCTCAGATGCTCTCTTGAGGACATGCTGAGCTTTGGGGTTAGTGAAAACCAGTGGCTGCTAACCTAGTACATTCAAAGGGATGTTAGATAAGACACAGAAGTGGGCTAGGAATGCCTACTAAGATAGTTGAAAAATAGCCCAAGGAAATTTTCTCTGGCTCTGCATCATTGCAAATCTCCACAACCACAAGCTCTATCCAGTCCATCTGGCTTATAGAATCACCCACACAGGTGCAGCTTTTTTCTTTCCTGTGAACTTCAGTTCAGAGGCAGTACCATACCAAGCCTCTCCAGTCAAATCTCTACCCCCATCTCTTTTCTCTCCACCCACACAAAATGCACACTGGCTCCATTCATGCCTCCTTTTTCCCCCAGGCATGGTTAAAGTCACAATGTGCAAAGTCCTGAGATCTGAGTGAGCACTTCCAACTGTGCTGTCAGAGTGCATTCATCCATGCAGGACACTGACGCTTAGGGCAGTGGTTCTCAAATGTCCTAATGCAGTTCCTCAGGTTGTGGTGACCCCAACCATAACATTATTTTCATTGCTACTTCATAACTGTAATTTTGCTACTGTTATGAATTATAATGCAAATATCAGTGTTTTCCAATGGTCCTAGGTGATCCCTGTGAAAGGGTCATTTAACCCCAAAGGGGTCACAACCCACAAGTGAGAACTGATGCTTTAGTGGGAGGGCAGTTTTATGACATGGAACAATGACCTCTGTCCATGTAGCCACAGGGAGATAGACTGGGGTCCATAAAGAGGGTAGTAAAGATGGGAAGAACGGGAGAACTGGGAGTTTCTGGTGAGGTGATGGGGCTATATTCAAAAGCTACAGCAAAGTAAACCTGGTCAGTTCTGAGAAGTTTGGTGGCCTTGTTCCAATTCCCTCTGCTCCTGCAGATCCTTCCCATCTAACTTCCTTGATGGAATCACCCACAGAGACCTTCTCAAAAGCCACTGGATCTAGTTGTTGGATGACAGGTGTCTTAGGGTTTCTATTCCTGTACAAAACACCAGGATCAAGAAGCAAGTTGGGGAGGAAAGGGTTTATTCAGCTTACACTTCCAAATTGCTGTTCATTACCAAAGGAGGTTATGACTGGAACTCAAGCAGGTCGGGATACAGGAGCTGATATAGAGGCCATGGAGGGATGTTTCTTACTGGCTTGCTTCCCCAGGCTTGCTCACCCTGCTTTTTTATAGAACTCAAGACTACCAGTCCAGGGATAATACCACCCACAATGGGCCCTCCGTTCTTGATCACTAATTGAGAAAATGCCTTACAGCTGGATCTTATGGAGGCATTTCCTCAACTGAAGCTCTTTTCTCTGTGATAATTCTAGCTTGTGTCAAGTTGACACAAAACCAGCCAGTACAACAGGTCTTAGGACAAGACCACAGTTCCAAACTGGGCCCTTCAAGTGCTTTACATGAACCTTGTCTCACAAAAGGTTTGACTCAGAAATCAGCAGGCAGATAGTAAAAATAGAAAAGAAAGATAGAAAAAGGGAAAGGCTGGTTAGGAGGTGGGGATGTTCCCCAGGATGTAGAATGCTTGCCCAGTGGGTACAACATCCTGCCCTGGTGACTATCAGGAAAAGGGGTCTGAGCTGGGGCTTGGTATGAGCAGAGGTGTGGTGAAAGGTAGGGCTTCAGAGTCAGTAGGAGTTGGGGACAGAAAGGAGTGAAGAGTGGCACTGGTTTTCTCTTTGAGAAAGGGGGTGTTCACAGGGCAGCACAGAGTCTGCTGTGGCAAAGCCCGGGAGAGTGAGAAGGGAGGCTGTGTATCTCCACTAGTACAGAGTTCCAGCATCTGGGCGGTGAGATACACGGGACAATCATGTTTCCTGTAAACAAGGAGGAAGTTAGAACCCAGCAGGCTCAAGAGAGCAGGCAAAGGCCACCCGCACCCCATTCCCAGAGCACAGGGCCAGGCAGGTCACTTGTAATCAGTGCTTCTCACCAGATCCAAGATTTATCTGTGATGTAGTTCTGAGAACTACAGGCAATGCCTTACCCTGTGGACAATGTTTATGATACATGTATGCTAACAGCTTATGCTTTTCTAGAAGGCTCAGAACTTGCAAAGTCAGCTCAATTCTTTATATGGAGTCACCACTCTAAATACATACATGCCTAAATATATGCATACATACATACATACATACATACATAGCACTGGGATGTGCAGAATAGGACCCACAGAGTATAAAACACATCTTCTGATCCTCTCTGATGGGTCTGCCATGTAGTCTCAATCAGAATTTTTAAAATGCAGACGCAGAGGCTGGATACCCTGGCTTTGTGCATCCTGACTTTTCTGTGAGCAGAGTAAGGGTACAGGAGGCACCTGGGATAGAAGGCATGTTAGGAGCAAGGTCTGAATCTGCTCCCAGCAGTTTATGTACCAGAACAAAGGGTGTCAAACACGCTTTATTATGTGGTGGTTTGGACCCGGAACTTCCTATGGAGGCAGGCTCTTGGCTTCTTCCCAGTACTCAAGGGAGGCTTGCAGGCTCTGCAAGTAACCCTACTGCTCAGAGCAGGAAGGGAGTCAGAAACAGGGCTGGGGTACTTGAATTCCCAAGCAGGCTGTGTGTGAATGCAGAGCACCCTTTTTAAAGGTGGTCAAAGACCAGAACTATGCACTTCCCTAGCTGGCCATGGTGCCCCAAATCATAACCCAGCATTTGGAAGATAGAGGCGGGAAGATCACTAGTTTGAGGCTAGCCTCTGCTATGTGGGCTGTTTCTCCATCTATAAAGGGGAACTCCAATATCACAAAAGTCTCTGCACCTTTCTGGTCTCTTCACCCCATGTAGCCACTGACAGTGACCTGGTTCTTTAGTCTGTCTAGATAGTTCTGCCCAGGGTCAGATGAACCATGCTACACTCTGTTGTTCCCTGGAAAAGCCAGAAATGTGGAAACGATAGGCAGATGCCAGGAACTCCAGAGTGAGTTACAGTGATTGACAAGAATTAGTGACACAGTAACCTGTGTCCTGGAAGAGGAATGAACACAGTTTCCTTCTCACCCTGAAAACAACTAGAACCAGAATCCTGTAGAAAAGTAGTCTCTTAGAGGTTTTTCCAGGTCAGCCTAGACAGAGAACAAACAGCACATTATTCGTTAGGGTGTCTATCCTCAGGAAGGCTTAGCCTACCCTGTGCAGATGGGCTCCAACTGAGAACCTCCAAAGCACATCAGAGAGAAAAAGCCACCAAGAGCCAGGGAAATTCTTGTCACAGAGTCACAGAGACAGACTCAGCACAGACCAAGTCTCAGGCAGATGAGCCCCATGACAGATGACTGAAATCACAAGGATGCTAGAGTGTGCAAGTGTCTTAGTTAGGGTTTTACAGTTGTGAACAGACACCATGACCAAGGCAACCCTTATAAGGCAACATTTAATTGGGGCTGGCTTACAAGTTCAGAAGTTCAGTCCATGACCATCAAGGTGGGAGCATGGTAGCGTCCAGGCAGGCATGGTGCAGGAGAAGCTGAAAATTCTACATCTTCATTTGGAGGCTGCTAGTAGAATATTGGCTTCCAGGCAGCTAAAATGAGGGTCTTAAAGCCCACATCGACAGTGCCATGCCCACTCCCAAAAGGCCATATCTACTTAAACAAGGCAACAACTTCTAACAGTGCCACTCCCTGAGAAGAGCATACACAAAGCACCGCAGTAAGGGATGCTAAAACTGCAGGGGCTGGTTGCCTGGGAGAGGCCACAGAGACAGGTCCAGGGCTCGCTTACCAGGAGAAGAAGAGAAATCTCACCTTCTCTCTTTTTTTTCTGTCTCCCCATAACTTTTCTTTCCTTCTTCTCTTTCTCTGCCTGCCTCCTTCTTCTTCCTGTGTAAATGGTGATTCACACTGGAGAATCAGTCTAAGAGTTAAACAACCACAACAGTAGCAACAACTACAACAAGGAAGCGAGGGCAGTTTCCTAGCTGGTCCACCCTAGTACCCTGTGTGTACTTTCTGTGGAAGGAGACAGTAATGTGGTGCCTGCCTATGGCTTCCTCAGCAGCAGGCTTTTGGGAACATCCCCCCACATACACATGAATGATCATGGTTTTGTACATCTGTGACCTTGTGCTACAGGGTCTGAGGCTCACAGATTTCTACAAGAAGAAAGAGAAAGGAAGGAAAGGGAGGGAGGGAGAGAGGGAGGGAGGGAGGGAGGGAGGGAGGGAGGGAGGGAGGGAGGGAGTCTGAGCCTATGTCCAAAGCAATGAGTGGTCCAGAGATGGTCCCATACAGTCATCTGCCTGGGATAATAAACCAATTCTGCAGCTACCCAATATTTCCAGACAGCCTTGACTCCTCCTAAGCTATGGCATTTTACCAGAACTTTGGATCTTGGTCCCTTTTACCCCAAGAAGGGCCTTGGTTAGGAAACCCAGATAATGCAGTGAGTTGTCCCTATGTATGGGCCACCCAATTGGATTCCCAGGATGATGAAAATAGGTGGCTGAAGTCCAGGAGGGCTCTTCCATGGGAAGAGGCATCAAGCAGGACAAGCCATCGAATGGGGACTAGGAAGGAACAGCAGAGTAGCAGCAGTTAGCCCTTAGTAAAGATGTTAGGCTCTCAAGACAAATGCAAAAGTATGCCAAAAGGTACCTGCAGGCTGCCCAGCCTTCACCCACCATCTACAAGGCACCAAGAGTACAGCCCGGTCACTTAGAGCCAAGGGCTAGCTGTTCCTGCTGCTATATAGCTCCCAGTTCCCACTGGGCTTGGCATCTTGGGTGCTCTGCTATTCGCAGAAGTAGACAATAGGCCTGGCTAAAAATACTCACCTAGGAGTAGTCACAGGATATTTCAGACAAGTTTGGGAGAAAGTTCTGCTTTCTTAAGACACACACTGTTTTCTTTCTCCCAGTCTGTCTTTCCCCTTGAGGCATAGAAGTAATGTCTGGATCTGCAGCAGTCATCTTATGACCATGAAGCAATATTCCAAGAAATGAAGATACAAGCTATGGCAAAGCAGAAAAATAAAAGACCAAGAGTCCCTGATGGAATTGGATCCACTAACAGCCCTAGGAGGTGGTCTACCATGCAACTTTTCATTTTTTAAATCAATTGTGTTGTGTTGTTGTGACATTCAGGCCAGTCCAGATTTTTCTATAAGTTGCCAGTGAATGATCACAACTTATGGGGAACCTGGGCTTGGCTTGGAGTTTGAGGAGCATTCATGGGCCCTTGAGTTCTGTGGAGTGCACCAAGGAGTAGGGCAGTAAGGAGTGGGTGTGTCAAGGAGCTAGGCAGCACAGGTGGAGTGTGGAGGGCTTAGCTTCTGCCTCTTTAATTGGGTTTCTCTGTTATCACTGGGAATCCTGCTGTTCTGGGGCTACCCAGCCCCACCCAGCAATCCAGGGATAGCTCTCCTGCAATGTACTGCAAAGCCATCTCTAGGACATAATGGCTGAGGCACCTGCCATCCACGGATGGGGAAGGGAGGGAAGAGTCCTGGTGACTAGCTTCAGCTTGGGCTGCTGCTTGTGTTCTGTTCCTATGAGGGAACTGTAACAAAATATCAGATTACAAACTTGAGTGTAATCTGTCTCACAGGTTAAATTGGAGAAGGAAGAGTGTGAGGCTGTTGGTCACTTTGTATCCACAGTCAGGAAGCAGAGAGAGATGAGAACTGGCAGTCCTTTTCACTCAGTCGGAGAGACCAGCCCACAGCATGGTGCTGCCCACGTTTAGAGTGTGTCTTCCCACCTCAGTTAACCTAATCTAGACAGTCCCTCACAGGCATACCCAGAGGTTTATGTCCTAGATGGCTCTAGATCCTGTCATGTTGACAGTCAATATCAACTATCACATTTCTTGTTTCACAGGAAGCACAAGGGTACACCCAGCATTAGCTTGAGCCAGGTCACCTTAAACCCACTAGTTTACAACTAGACATGTCATTCTTGCTGTGAGACAGACTCCCTAGATGCTTTGCATGGGACCCATGCCCTGCTCACCCAGAGTGCTCATCTGGGCAATTGCTGCAGTTGTAGAATAGTCAAAGCCAGGCACTCTCCTGTACTACTTATGGAAACTCACCAGCACTGGGGGGTCTAGATGAAGTCTACTGAAATCACACACTCACCATCCATCTGAACCCCCAGGCAAAGAGCAAATCAGCAAATAAGCCCTGATGCTTCCCCCAAAGACATGCTGGCAGAATTATCAAATGACATCATCTAGCAAATCTGCTCACTGTGTGGTGATGGGGTAGAAGGCAGCTGCTCTTCAGCAGACAAACTACATGGCTACAGGAGGAGTTTGTTTCTTTCTTTCTTGTGTTTTATGGTGCTAGGGATAGACCCTGTTTCCTAGCATAAGATAGGCAGATACTCCAGCACTGGGCTATGTGCCCAGGCAGAATCCAGGGATAGCTCTCCTGCAATGTACTGCAAAGCCATCTCTAGGACATAATGGCAAATGAATGACAGGCTAGAGGCTGGGGTGTGAGAAAGCCCAGTGTTTGATTCCTCCACAAAGTTGTCCTTTGATGTCTACACATTATACACACACAGACACAGACACACACAGCTACACACACACACACACACACACACTAATAATATTAATAAATAAAAGTTCAAAACCATGGCAAGGTAAACACAGTAAAGCCATCAGCCCTGAGAGATAAGGAAACAGGGGGTGTGGGGTTGGGGCAGGAGCCAGCTCTCTGTGTGTGAGGCTCAGAAGGGTAACTGCAAACAACTCTCAGGACACAGACTCCCAGGGGCAAAGTGACCACAGGTGGCAGGTTCTGGCCAGGCTGTGCCAGCCGGTGGGAACTGCCTGGTCTGTGAGTAAGAAAGGATTATGAAATTCTCAGGAATTTTGGAAGCTAGTTGTTAAAGGATGGGTGGTGTCCTATCTAAGTCCTACTACCTTCCAGGCCCTGTGAGACCGACTGCCACCACTTATGGGGGAGACAATGGCCCTCACTTAGTAACCTAGGATTCATTTCCTTCCGACTTTCTCTTTCTGCTTTGTTCTTTCTTGTTTTTTGCTCGAATTCTTTCTTTTTTCTTTTCTTTTTTTCTTTTCTTTTTTTCTTTTTAAAGACAAGGTCTCATGTGGCTCTTAAACTGGCCACGTAGCCAAGGATGACTTTGAGTTTCTGATCTTCCTGCCTCCAACTCCTGAGTGCTCAGACTGCAAGTATGTGCCACTCCGCATGGTGCTGGGCTTCATGCATGCCAGACAAGCACTCGACCAACTGAGTTGTATTCCCAGACCGGGCTCAAGTTCTTCAGTTACAAAGTAATGTGTAGGTAAACCTACTTTCTACAAACACACGTGTGTTTCCCATTTCCTAGGACACTTGCAACACACCCTGGGAGAGAGCAGAAACCTATGCCACTCTGACAACCTAAAAGATGTAGTTGCAACCTCTGCAGCACCATTTTAATTCTCAAGTCTGACCCCTACAAGAACCAGATGGAACGAACCTAAAGCATTCCACCAAGTCAGCCAAGGGGAGACCCAACTTTACTCCAGGAGACAACATACTAGGCACTTGGGACACAGCAGGCAACTGTCCCCTCCATAAGTGTGTCCTATTCATACCTTCAGAGAAGAGGGTTATCAAGTGTTCACATTCAGAAAAGTATCAGAGGGAGACACATATGGTGTTGTAAGTCCAGATCTGAGTCCTGAGCATAGGATACCATGAGACCATGCAGCCATAATGCCCATCCCAGGGACATTCTCAAGGTCAGGAATACAGCAAGGTGCCAGATAAGCAGTTCTGACCCAAAGCCTCCCCATCAGACCAACACCTCTGTCACCAGAGCATGGCAAAGGAGATAAAGCTGTACTCAGCACATCAGGCTGGAGGATGCTACCCTTCAAGCTATAAGTTGAAGGTATCCAGTGAACCTGAGATTTCTGAAGCCATACCAAGGCAGAGGGCAGAGCACACAATTGTTTACATGTAGGGCTAATGACTTGTTCAGGAGTCCAGGGCTTGGGAGAAGGATGAGGATATTCAGAGTTTGCCATCTGGAAGTACCACACTGCCTGCTGAGCAGTATCATTCCTCAGAACTGAGGCTGCACTGAACCAGTATCTAGGTCTCATCTTGTACAGAAAATTAAACTAGAGGAATGTCCAACACAATACAAATGGCAAATCCAGCATGTGAGAAGTTCCACTGGACGATGGCTACCTTTCTGCAACAAATAAGGGACATTCAAGGAGAAGTTTATTAAACTTTAAGGAACTTGTGGTTAATACCTGCCTGTACTTCCAGCACTTGGGAGGTGGTGAAGGAAAATTAGGAATTCAAGGTTTTTTACTATATAACAAGTTGGAAGCCAAGCTGGGATGTAAGAGACACTGTCTCAAAAAAGAAAAATCAAAATAATAGGCAACATTTTGTTAAAACAGAACCTCATGCAACCTAACCTGGCTTTGAATCTTCTATGTTTAGCCCCAAGCACAGATCCTCCTCCTTCTACCTTCCTAAGTCCTGGGAGTACATGTGTGAATCACTATATCCAGTTTTATGCAGAGCTAAGCATCAAACCTAGAGCTTAACATGCTAGTCAAGCATTCTACCAACTACGCTACACCCCGAGACTCCAACAAAATAATAAGGGTGTGTCGCCCACATGCTTTTCATGAACAATACTGAAGCTCTTACTTGATGTCATCTTCCAGATCCTATCAGAATTCATCAAGCATGGACTAGGCACTGAGCCCTGGTCAGTTTCACTATGACTGTTTCAAGTATATACAAATGCTGGCAGTCTACATGTCTCCTGGGCAGCATCCACAGATGTCTAGCCACACAGAATATGGAGCCCCATGTTCCTAGTGGGCCAACCCACCCATCTCAGAAAAGACTTGCTTTTCTCCCTGTGTCCACACATAAGCTCTGCCTTATTCCTTTTTTTTATATAGTTTAAATAACTGTGTGTCTGCCTTTGTTTATGAGTTGCTCTGTGTGGGAGCTGAGAATCTAATACAGAACCTCTGGAAGAGCCATATACACTCTTAACCACTGAGCCATCTCTCCAGCCCTGCCTTGCTGTTTTTAACGCCGGCGAGGTGTTTCACTGTACATATATGACAGAATAATACCATTCATCTTTTCAAAAATTCCATTACCTTTATTTCTTGTGTATGCCCGTGCTGAATCTGAGGCTTAAACTCTGGCTATCAGGCTAGCACAACGAGTGCCCTTACTTGCTGAAACATCTTGCAGGTTCCCATCTCCTATCAACAATATTCATGTTTTTGCTGTTTCTTTTTGTTGCTTTAGTTACAGACCATATAAGCACCCTTGTTATGCAGCTCATATTTTTGTTGGGCCGTCTCCTATGAAAAGGTGACTGCTTTTTTAAACAAAATAATACAAAGATTCTAACAAGATTTAAGTGCCCGCCATGACCTGGTCAGTAAACAGCAGTACTGGCATTCAAACAAGGCTTGTGTAACAGAAGGCTGACTGTAGTTTCCGTGTCTTTTCCTGTAACCCAATCTGAGTTTCTTGCATAGTGTAAGATGTTGGCCTCTGTGCCTCAGAAGGAGCACATAAGCTTGAATGCAAACACCTGGAAGCTATTGTCACTGAAGCTGGGAACATAGAATTGAACAGTCTGAACAGCCATCTATCATAATGGGGTGAAGAATGAATGAAGAGCCAGTAGATGGGACAGGATTTCTCTCGGGACGGTGCTAGGTAATACACACTGAGCCACACCTAGGGTTGTCACTATCAAGCACATTGAACTGAGGACTAGGGAGAAGAAAGAACAATGAAGTCACTTGAGTGGGTGGTCCCAAGAGAGGCTCCCCTGTCCTGTCTCCTTCCCAGGGGCCACTGCACTGACCTCAAATGGAGGCTTCTTTCTGGAATCTCTCTTGACCCATTGTGTCCATCTCAGGTGAAGGAGTTGTTACCTAGCAACAGGAAGAGGGCAGTGACGTGCTTGGACCATTTCTATCCTGCCAGGTGATACCTAATGCTGGCTGATAATTAGCACAAAGACAGGATAAGGGAGCCATCTTAAAGGAAAACAAAGCCACTGGGGACAGAAGGGACTGGTTGGTACTGGATTTTTCCATCCTCAGGAAGGGCCTTTCCTGAACTGCAGGATTTTTTTGGTTAAGGGGGCAATAAGTGGTAAGAACCTGCTTTGAAATCTGAGCAGTAAACTGTATTGCCTAAACAGCCGCCCCCAACCCAGCACTTACAGCCTTCAAGCTTTGTAAGCAGAGTGAGCTGCCTCTGAAGCTCCTAGGTATGTGGTGTGTGCTCTGTGCCCTTTTCCATAGAATTGGTTAATGGTTTACACTGTGACTAAGAGTTGCTGTTGACATTGGAGCAGAGAGACTGTTCAAAGAACAGGCTTCTACTACCAGGTAAAGACTCTCTGCTCAACAGAGCCTGGGACTTTAGTGTCTCAGTGAGCCCTCTCTCCTTCTAGCCCCAAACAGTCAAAAAGAGCAAAGCAAAAATAAAAAATAAAATAATAAAAACACTATCACCCAAAGAAATGTCAAAGTGGCTTTAATTCCAGAGAAGAAAGAATGATAAAGGTGAAGGCAATTGCAAACATGTATACATACACACACACACACACACACACACACACAAACACAAGTTCTTACATGTGAACATGCATGCACACAATTAAAAATAAATCTTCTATTTTTATTTTTCAAGACAGTGTTTCTCTATGTAACCCTATCTGTCCTGGAACTTGCTCTATAGACCAGGCTGGCCTAAAACTCAGAGATCAGCCTGCCTCTGCCTCTGCTATACATTCTGGTGCTAGCCTCTTCTGTGTGGCCTTCTCTTGATGTGTCCCAGCCCTAATGCTTTTTTAGGGACACAAGTCATACTGTGTTAGCTCCTACACTTCTGAGCCAGGCCTCTCTTCCCTCGACTGTGTTTACAAATGTTCTTTCTCCAAATGAGGCCATAGGCACATGTGTGAGGTGTGACTTCAACACACAATGTGACTTAGTATATGAACACTGAGGCTAGAGTTCATTGGTACCCTGGCATGGCAGGGTTTGTGAAGAGTCTACATAAGCTTTGCACACTGGGGAGTCACAGCCCCAAGGAAGACTATTCAGTCTTCCTCGACAGTGTGAACTTGCCTGGATTTCATCCAGAGAGTGGGCAATTGAGCTTCAGGACCCCTCGTAGTGTTTGGGTGGCTGGATCTATAAGGTCTAAGCTCATATATCCCTGATACTCACAGGTGTGTTCAACCTATGGCTTTTTGGCCACAGCATACCAAGGTATAAATGAGACTCAACACAAAACTGCAAACTTACTTAAAATATTATGAGGATGTTTTGTGACTTTTTAGGGGAGTGGTGGTGGTGATAACTCAGATGTATGGTTCTCACGGGTGACCTTTAGAGACAGTGCATGTCACAATGTCAAAGGGTTGCACATGGCTGCCAGGGTGTAGGTTATCTCAGAAATAATCAGAACAGGAGTCTGGGAGAGTGTGGGTAGTTGTCAACTGCAAAAAATGGCTCAGGTCCAAACCTCTTTCATAGGGTTGGGATGAAGAATGCTGAGATTTTTGCCCCACCAAAGTCTGTACTTAGTCCTGATTTGTTTTTGTTGATTGTGCTATAGCCCTTTCTAGGTGAACCAAGCCTACAACAAACTTTCAGCTATCCTGCCTCTGCCTCCCAAGTGCTGGGTCTCCAGAACAGGGGGTGAAGATTCCCAGGCCCAGGTGATTTGCTCTTCTTCAAGTTGTTCCTTACGACCTAACAGAAAATAATTTTATTTTTCAATATTTATTTTATCCTGGGTATGGTGGCACACACCTTTAATCCCAGGAGAAGCAGATTAGTCACACCCCACACATGTGCCTTTGGTCTCATTTGGAAAAAGGACATTTGTAGATATAGTCAAGAGAAGAGAAACCAGGCTCAAAAGTGTAGGAGCCAACACAGTATGACTTATGTCCCTAAATAGAAAACATTAGGACTGGGACACATCAAGATAAGGTTGTACAGAAAAAAAAGAAGATAACACCAGAATGTGCAGTCATAAATCAAGGACACCAAAGCTTTCAAAACCTACATGGAGACAGGAAAAAGTAGTGATGGATGTTGGCTGCTGCTGCCACTGCTGCTGCTGCTGCTGCTGCTGCTGCTGCTGCTGCTGCCGCTGCTGCTGCTGGAGCCTCACATACTGACAGACATACATGGCAGAAGCAAGCTTATCTCACAGCTCTGGAGGTTGGACACTGGAGATCCAGGGCAGGCATGTGATGAAGGCCTTTGTGGGGCATCATAACATGGAAGAGGGCAAGTAAGTAGCACAGAAAGGAAGAAACCCAGCTGGATTCACCCTGTTCTGGGATCTATTCCCATGATAACCCACTCCTGTGATTACCAACCCACTCCCCTGATAACTAAACTATTCCTACTCTAACCAACCTACCCTCATGATAACTAACTCATTCTCATGATAACCAACCTACTTCTGTGATAACTAAGCCTATTCCCTTGATTACAAACCTTCTCCCATGATAACCACCTCTCTCTCATTATAACTAACCTATTCCTATAATTAATTCATTCCCATTACAATCAACACTAACCCATAACAACTGACCCACTCTCATTATAACCAACCCACCCCTATGATTACTAACTCATTCCTATGATAACTAACACAGTCCCATGATGATGACATTAATCCATGAATCTTATCTTTTAAACTCACTCCCATGTTACCAATCCACTCCCATGATACTAACCCAGTCCCAAGATGGTGGCATTAATCCTTGAAATTTCTTTAAATCCCCACTTTTAGTACTTTTGTAATGCTAATTAAGCTTCTCCCTGAGTTGGGAAGGGATTATTCATGCCCTGAAAGAACTCACCCCTATGAGTCTCATTGGAAGAGCAGCCCTGTTGCACTAGATTTTACACTCTGGCCTCAAAACCGTTTGAGCAAACATTTCTGTTGTTTTAAGTCCTGCTGTGGTTAGGCTCTGAACTGTGCTCCACTGGCCTGTGCTGAGAGTTAGGATTCACTTTGGAGCAGTCAGGAGGTGGTAGAACCTTCAGGAGGTAAGGCCTAGAGTGAGGGGGTCACTCAAGGTGACCTCGAGGGAATTGTGGGACTCCATTCTTTCATTTTGTAATCCGGCCATGAGGTAAGTAGTTCCCTACCACATGCTTCTCCATGATCCCCTGCTTCACCTCAGGCCAAAGAATGAGGACCCACTGACCATGAATTGAAACTTGAAAACTGTGAGTCTTAATAAGCCTTTCTTCTTTGTAAGTTGAGGATAGCTGGTATTTGTTGTAGTAAGAAACTAGCACAGGCTGTCTAGTCTATAGTCATTGTCACAGCAGCTAGAGGGAACTCATGCACTCTCCTGACTTACTTGTTCCTTGTGTTCATGTCCTTCTGTGAGCTGCACCTGACAAAGGCAGCAAGCATCGGGGAAGAAGGGAAGATCTCCTCTGCCACCTTCATTCTTGTGGGACTCACTTAGTTCATATTTTATACTTCATAGTCTTCTCCTGCTCATACTTCCAAGAAGAACAGCAGAGGAAGAGAGGCCTAGCTGGGGAAGAATTCTGCCCAGAAGATAATAGGGAGCTGAGGCCAGCAATATAAAATCCATCAGGGGACTTGCAGAGAACTGGCCCAGGTGGCTGTGATACCCTGAAGAACATAGCCTATCTACAGGAATCCTACACTCATAGAAACTTAGGTAACTAATGTTTAGAGCCACTTGACTGGGGTAATCTGTTACACAGACATAGTTAACACATACAGAACCTATCAGAGGTCCTCTGGATCTCTATGCTGACTGATTTATACATTTTTGCCACAGAAATACGTTTCCTGAACACAGATCATGGTGGGTGCTCATTTCGGTCATGGGTGGGTGGAAGCAAAACATATTTAGCCTCTGAAGCAAAGGCAGGATATGGTCCTCTTCAGAGGTGTGTGTTCCACTAGGTCACAATGCCAGGGGTACAGAGCCCTGAGGACCTGGTGCTTGCTGTGTGACCTAACAGCCACACAAAGCTGGGGATGAAGGTATTCTGGACATGTGAGCAGTGCTGGGCATTTGTCCCTGAAACATCAAATTGGGCAAGTCTTCAAAGAGCTACATCTCAGAGATTGCTACACCAACCCCAGTAGAATCTGTGTGACAAGTTCCACAGATTGAGGCATTAGACTTCAAAAGAAGGAGGTCTCCTGGAACTGGTTGTGGAACTCTGGGCCAGAGAAAACAATTGAGCTGTAGTTCCCATGACAATTTTTCTTTTTTGCTCTATTTCATTCCTTTTCTTACCTACAGGTTCCTGGTAGCCTAGACAATGATCTTAAGCAAGAATAAGATCATTGGGTACAAAACCACCCCTTGAGATGGGTCACTAACATGACCTTATCTCCAAGGAAACTAATGCTTTACTTATCAAACAAAAGTACTTTTGTACTTTTTGTTTACAAAATTATTATGATAAAAACTTTCCCAACAATAAAATTTCATATAGCTGCACATGTGTCATCAGAAGTGGATTTTGGTATATGGTAAAGAAAGCCTTAATTAGAAAGAATTAAAATAGTTTAAATTTATGCTTTGAAGATTTATAAAAAATTAGGTATTAAATGTTAAGCAATAATCATAGGGGCTGGAAAGTTAGTTCAGTGGTTAAGAGCAATGACCATAAAGATTTACTAACCTGTTCTTGGGAATATGTCACTGGCCTTAAATGATTGCCCTATTGAATATATTCTTTTAGAATTGTTATATTTTTGATGTTGATGTTACCTATTCTGTTTGTGATTCACTGAACATGTAGTTCAGGGTTGTAATGCTTAGATGATTTTTGTATTTTACTGTGCCAAGTGATTCTTGTTGGTATTCACAATTGTTTCACCCGATATGGTTTCTAAGAGTTGTGTCATGTTTGGTTTAATGTATAAAATACCCTTCTTGAGCGCTGCAAAATACACTCAGATTCTAACTGCCTCAGTGTTTGTTTCTGTTTGTCACTGCCAAATCCTTACCCACCTGGACTTCGAGAGCCCTCACCCCAGGGACCCCCATACCCGGCTGGAGTGGTCCGTGGCAAGAGATCTATTCATCCAAAGAGCTCTCCATAGGACCATCCCAACCTCACCTGAAGAGCTAGATCTCATGGGACCTCCTCACACTAAACACTTAGAGAGCTAGGTTCTATGAGAGTTCCCCACACTCAGTGCCTGAATGTCTGTGTCCCAAGGGACTTCCCCACACTCAGCACCTAGAGAGCTAGATCCAGGCACAGAGTCTCAAGCATTCCTCAATGTATGAACCAGGTCCCTCTGGATGGCTAGTGCCAGGAGCCTACAGTCAGTTTCTATGATTCTCACTCCAGGCTGCACGACTTCTGTATGGCTTGCCTCCTTGCTCCATCCATAAAAAGACAGCTACATAGGACATGTTCAATATGACATTATAGACAGGATCTTGGGCAAGAAGAAGAGCTGAGCAAAGATGGAGCCGTGGTCTACCTGCATGGGTGATCCAGCATATGAAGGCTTGGTGCTGGCAGCTAGGTTATAGGTTTGGCATTTCATTTTGTCCAGCTGGTATGAGACCAGGCAAGCCTCTAAGGCATGGTTTATTGCAGCTATCTGAATATCTGACAAATAGAGAAAATAAGCATAAGGAGTGTTTCCTGGTTTATCCCTCAGCTCTGCCTTAGTCATTCACTGGGTATCTCTGGACCTGAGCAGAGTGCTGACCACTATACCCAGCAGACTTACCTGCAGCACTCTGCTATTGGAACAAGCCCTACCTGAAACAGGTCACACATTCAGCATCTGTAGTTCTGTACTGCGTCCTTAATGT
Source organism: Apodemus sylvaticus (assembly GCF_947179515.1). Taxonomy (NCBI): domain Eukaryota; kingdom Metazoa; phylum Chordata; class Mammalia; order Rodentia; family Muridae; genus Apodemus; species Apodemus sylvaticus. Next base: position 336,013 of record NC_067486.1, on the reverse strand, counting down.
TTAAAATGTCTTCAAAGTCTTCTATCTCATCCTTGAAGGCCATGGAATATGTTACACATTTGCTTAAAAATAGAACGAACCCTGTGGCCCATGAAACAAATCCATGTAAGAAGGCTTATCTTAGTTAAGGTTACTATTGCTGTAATGAAACACCATGGCCAACAGCCCCCAAGGCAGTAAGTTCTGGTGCTGATAGTGATTTGGGGATTGGAACATCTGCCCTTCCCTAAAGCAGCCCATTGGGGTCCCAGGCCCTGGCATGGAGCTTTCAGACCTTACCTGGGGACTGAAGTGGCAAAGGAGGTGAAAACCTGGCCCAGCACTCACAACAGAGGACCTGCTAAAAGAAGCAGCTGTCTCTACAAGGAAAGACTGCAAGTGGGATGAACTTCCTTCCCTTGCACTCTGGGAAATGTTGGTATAAATGCATATATACTTTGTCAAAGCCCAGTTCCCGCAAAGTCCTCCTACAGGACACAGGCAACACAGCGGTGACTTCAGTAGCTCACATTTCCCAGTCAACAAATCTTCAAAGTGCTGGGATTACAGGCATGCCTGACACCATGGCCTGGCAGCTCTTTTTGTTTCAACAGACCCCATTCAGAAGAATCTGAGATGAGTTGTTTATTTGGAGATAGCAGTGTCTGCATAGTCCTCTCTAGCTTCTAAGTTGCAATCTGCCTGCCTCTACCTCCTGAGTACTGTGATCTTAATCCAAGCCACAATGGGCAGGACTCCTGGGGTGACAGAATCAGAAGGGTAGAGACTCCATTCCTTTAAGGTCTCAGCAGTGAGGCTGAGGCAGGAACCCCTACAAGGACCTTTCTAACTCTAGCCTGAGCCTTGCCATGTCTAGTCCAATTTCCCTCCAAGCACTGCCTCTAGACTGTGGATTCAAATATGGCCTCTTCTCACATCTCCCATGCAGAATCTGTCAAGGTGGCTCAATCCCACAGCTTCCACTCTTCCCTAAGCTACATAACCAGATAGCTCAAGCCATCTTTCTCCTTCCTCTTTTCCTACCATGATCCTAATGCCTAAAAGGAAAGGTCTAGAATCTTTTGGTGGTGATGCAATGGCATGCTAGTTTCATACTCAAAAGTAATGGCAGCAACGTTCATCCACTAAACCCAGAAGGGGACATTCTGCTATTGTCCAAGCACTGATTGGGATGACCCCCAGTCTACCCTGTGACTTGAGGACTGGGGTGATCCTTGGGAGTGCAAGGCAAACTGTGTTTCTTGGTTCACAGAAGCTGAATAACTGTTTAGGCTGGTGACAAGTAGCTGCAAAGACCTGGAAAGGATCCCAAAGGTGATGCTACTAAAGTTGCAAATGAGGAGTGAAAGCCAAGCCAAGAACAACACAAAGTGTTTCTTCTGAGAACCAGACCAGTGTCACTTAGCCCTCTCCAGCCCTGGAGAAGGGCGTCAAATGACCCCTTCTTACAGTTGAGGCTGCAGGGCTATTATAAGGTCTACAGCTGAGAGGTTAAGTTGGGTTCATGACCCCTGCAGAGACCTACCCCACCCCACCCCACCCCGGTACACCCAGCTCAGTCCCTCCCCAGTGTGGAATGGTGGCCCTAGGCCAGACAGAAGCTGGCTCCTTGGTGAGCTAGCAGTGCTGAGCCAGAGCAAGCAGCCTGGATCTCATAAGTTTATGTGCAGAGAGACCTGGGGTCTCGGGTAAAGGAAGACAGAGACTGAGGTTTCACAGCTATCCCCCTGAGCAGCCCATGGGTTCTCAGGAATGACTTACCTTTCCCTGAGGAAACTTTATTGATTCAGTAAATGGCTAAACATGTGCAGAGGGGTAGCCACTGCTCTTGTCCTACCATTCAGGCTTATGCCCAAGTCCTAATCCCCTGTGCCTGTGGAGGTGACCTCATTTGGAAATAGGAAGAAGTCAGTTGATATTGCTCTAAGCCAAGGACACCACAAGCAATATAAAAGTGAGAAAGAGACAGGAGCCAAAGCCACCCTGGTCTCAGGCTTCCCACCTCCACAACTGCAAGAAAACCCAGCTCTGTAGTGGAAGGTGCATGTCTGCAGCCTTTATTTAGCTAGTACTGGCATTGCAGGCCCCTGCAGGAGCAGTGAAAGGAAGAGAAGTGAACTTAAAGTGAACTTGATGGTATAATCAGCCAGGGCTGGCATTAAGGACGTGGAGGCTGGAAGCAGAGGCTACATTCAGTCATCGGGAAGGAACTTGCAGTTTCTGTCCTATCTGGGCCTCACTCCTGAACCATCATCTGTGTCTACTAAACATTTCCTGTAAGGGTCCAAGCAGCACCTTGTATTGAATAGCAGGGACTGAGCCCTGCCCGCTGTGGTTGCTCCTTGCCCACTTCTTGCTGCTGGTGACCATAAAGCCCTTGGAGCAGACCTGGCGTCTGCCCAACTAAAGTCTCATTCCCAGTTCCCATCCATGGCCAGATAGAGGGCAGCACTGCCAGTTCTCAAATGCTGCCTCCTTCATCTCCACAGTCCAACAAAGCAGGCCTTCCTTGTCATCATTTGAGGCTGCTACTCAGCTGCCCACATGCCCTGACAGTGCCTATTGGGAAAGTACACATTTATCTAGCAGCTCAACTCCACCCACTTTGGTTCTCTCTGTTCTCCAGACAAATCCACAGTGGGTGTCCATTCTGAGTGTCACACTCAATCACTCTTTATCCTGATGCTCTTTGGGGTACCTGTCCAGCCAGGATGTATCTAGCCAGCGAACCTTATGTACTCTTCCCATTGACTTATATTCTATCCTCTGTCATTGTGTCCTGTTTCAAGAAGCACCCTGAAGCCTATGGAGAGTGGGAGGTGCCCTTCCTCAGGCATGTCCATGCAGTGCTCATGGGTTGTCCTTGTATATATTGTCTGGCATTGAACTTGTGTTCCCTGCAGGCAGGACAGTAGCTGTACTTATCCAAGCTTATGGATGGTGCTGCAGTGGCCCTGGAATGGGCACCAAGAAAGCCAGTAAACAGAGGGACTAGGAAAGGCGGGACTTGGCAGGGTGAGGACTTCTTGCATCCAGTCACTGATTTCTTCCTCTCATGGTACTCAGTTCGTTGTGTATTGTAATGACGCAGGATGATTTGAGCAGTGTTCAGATACTGAAGCAGACTAAATATGCACACTGAAGATGTCTCCATCTGCAGAAAGAGGGCTTTGGAGGCAGGGACTGGAGAGGACCTTGGCTTTCCATGGCAGAGTGCAGCTGAGCAGCATCTTGTAGTGCTGGCCTGTCATCTCAGCTTCTCAGGAGCCTGAGGTGAAGAGTGCTGGTTCAGGTTCTGAGAACTCTGGGGCCGATTCAAGGCTGGACCTGGCAATTTGGTGAGATGCTCTCTCACAAATAGAAAGTAAAGGGAAGGCTGGGGTGGGGATCAGTGGTAGAGCAATTGTCCCTCATGCCAACTGCACAGCAGAAATGAGAAGCTGACACCTTCTGGCCAGCAGGGAGCATGCACATGTCTCCTCTCCTGGGGTTATGGCTTGAGTAAGAACAAATTGACAGCTTCCATTAGTCATAAAGCAGGACCAAAGGCTTCCCAGAGCATTGAGTAACTTCTGGTAGTGCTTTAGGGAGAAAGTTTTGTGGCCTTTATTTAAAGACCATCATAGATGGTGGGAGGGACACAAGGTGATTGAAATTTCATCTGTTTCCTAAAAGGATTGGATGCTCTTTAGGAGACAAACAGACCTTATAGGTCTGGAGTGCTCCTTGAGGGAGGACCAGCCTGAGTAGTGGAATTATAGCTGGCAAAAAGAGACAGGGGTATGTTAGAAAACTGAGTGGCTCATGCTTAGAGGAGGGATCCACGGTAAAGCACATGGTGACAATGTGCTGACTCTGACTCCTTCTTGAAGAGGGCCCTAAATATGGCCCTGATGATCAGAACCAGCCTGTGGGGAAAGAACTGTGCACATTTGTGCTGGAAAGGATTTTAGCAGGTACTTCTAGAAACTTCTCTGAAGTCAAATGATCAACTCTGGATAAACCCTCTAGCTGTACTTGATTTTATTACTTTTTTATTATTATTTTCTTTCTATAATTTATTTTTATTCACATTATATACCAGTCACAGCCTCCCTCCTTCCTCTCTTCCTAGTCCTGCCTTTACAAATCTCTCCCCCTATTACTGCCTCCCCTTTTCCTCAGAGAAGGGAAGATCCCCTTGGATACCTCCCAACCCTAGGACATCTAGTGCCAGAAGGACTAAGCATCTCACTTCCCAGTGAGGTCCAACCAGGCAGTATAGGTAGGGGAAGGGGATCCAATGGCAGGCAACAGAGTCAGAGTCAGCCCTGCTCCAATTGTTAGGGGACTTACATGGAAACCAAGAGACACACTTGAAACCAAGTAATGCAGACCTAGAAAGACACATACGGTATGCACTCACTTATAATTGGACATTAACCATAAAGTACTGAATAAACATGCTACAATCCACAGACCCAAAGTAACTGGGTGATAAGGACAGCCTGAGGGAAGATGTGTGAGTCTCACTCAGAGAGGGAAACAAAATAGTCATCAGAGATGGATGGAGAGAGGGAACTGGGTGGGAGATTGGAGTGAGGAGGGGTACAAAGGTGGCAATCAGGTGGGTGGGTCAGGAGAGGGATGGGGGTAAGAGTGGAAGTTGGTGGGGGCATCTCTCGGACTAGCTGGAGACCTGAGATGGGATGGGTCACCCTAGCTTCCATTTCTTAAGATTTTCGTTTATTTTTAGTTGTCTCTGTGTCAAGTGTGTATACGGGTGCTGGGAACTGAACTCAGGTCCTCTGTGCACTGCTCCCTCTCCTGTCCCCACACTGGCTATTAGTCACTTGCTTTCATGATACTGGGGATTGAATCCATAGCTTCTTGCACGCTACGTAAGTGCTCTACCACCCATGACCACTCCAGCCCTTGTAATTTTGCTTTTGGTTAACTTTAAAAATCACAACTTTGGAGGTGATACAGCTAGAAGCCTGTCAATAGCCTCCCACAGGAGACACCTCTGTCCTATAGGTGAAGGCAATAAAAAGGTTTCATGGTTACTTTTCAGCAGTTGAAGGACACTTTTCTTGAAACCACCCACTGTTCACTTGCACCTGGCAGGCATCTGATGGGTGAGTTATGGCATCAAGATGTTTTCCAATGCACTCCCCCTACTCAGATATTCTGAGCATGAATCAGATGAGGAACTCAAGGACAGTGACTTGAAACCCCAGAGACATTACGTCCAGTCACCTTTCTCTGCCCTCAGGCACCTACTTCTTTGTTAATCCTAGGGGAAGTGGTATTAAAGCCCAGTTCCTGCTTACAAGTTCAGCAGCCTTTGAATAAACACTTAGTCACAAAAGCTGTTGTTTGGGTAATTCACACTCTGCACACTGGTGAAACAGGCCAGGCTCAGCAGGAGCATCTCAGTGATAAGTCTGACTTGTATTTTTATCTGCATGGTTATTTTTAATGATTCTCATCAGTATTGCAAGTGTGCCTTAGAAAGTAGCATCTCCCCTTCCCAGTCTGTCTTTTTGCAGGGTGTGAAGTAGCCTGAGGCTCAGCCAGTCACCAGTAGATGTGGACATCCCCCACTTCTCAAATAGACTATTCCAAAGCAAGAAATACACATCAGTTCCAGACAGCTTGAAATATGTAGCCCCAAATTTACTCACCCTTAGGTACAAAGCTCTCAAATGAAGCCTCTATTCTTTCATCCCCTGTTGCTCTTTCTCCTGAGCAGTGGCACTGGTACTGGAGCCCAGTGTTGAGCTATCTGGTAAGGATGCCAGATGGCCTCTTCTCCCTAGGGATGGCCATATTTGTCCCATGTGGGTTAAGCTTGTGGACTTTGGTTTTTATTACATCATGTTTTATAGTACCTTAATTTTTAAATGGCTTCCAGTTTTTGTTAGCAATAAGGGAGGTGCAATAAAACACTTTGTACAGCAAGAGCCTGGACACAGTCAGAGATGGCAGAACCTCACAGTAAGCTGCTGGCTATGGGGGGACAGTGGAGATAAGACTGGATTCTGTGCTCAAGGGGTGCCATGGGCCTGTGGACCTTAATTCTAGGCAGGAGGGATGGCCACACATGAGACACGGGGAGCTTTTTACTCTTTCAGATTTGGCAGCAAGAGACAACCAGAAACAGCCTAGCAACCGGGTTCATTACGTACATGTTATTAGTCAGAAAGATGCAACAGCAATACCACACCTCAAGTGGAAGGACAAGGTTCTGCTTGCTGGGTGGAACCTAACAACCTGAGCAAGGAACAGCCACCTGGGTACAAACCCACAGCTTCCAGGGGAGGGAGCCCTATCCCCATCTTAGCTACCAAGCCACACCTTCAACATCTGGAACTCCCAGATGCTGTGAAGACAGACAGTTACCAATACTCAGTTACACAGAGACCACAGGTATAATGGGATGAGCAATGGATTTCTGAAGCTCACCCCTGGCCCATTTGTAAACAGATACACAGTACTCTTGGCCATTCAGAAAGGTGACATCATCACTCTTCATAGTAGGCTTTGCAACAATACAGGGCATTTTCTTTTGCTCTTAGCAAAAGCAGTCCCAAAGTACAACTTTGAGATGTATGCTCAAATCTCTGCCTTCCAGAACTTGCTAAATAATGACAGATCTTCAGCCAAGCGTACATTGAAGGCCTTCTCTAAAGACGGGTTGGGGAAGGGAGGTGGGAAATATAAACCTCATTGCTCAGAAGCAATGCCAACAAACACTGACCACCAATGCTAACAGTATCCACAGCCCTGCCTCCCTGGGCTCACCAGTCAGATCTTGCTTCAAGTTCACGGACTGCCTCAGTTCAGAACACATCTTGCAGTCTTCAGACTCCTCACCTGCACTCTGTGAAACATCACAATGCCAAGATCCACAGGAATGTGTAGCTACCTCCAGCAACAACTTCAGCCTCTGGGGCCAGACAGAGCTTTGATAAAGCTGCCAGGATAGGATCCTGGAGCCAGTGTGGGAAACTTGTTGCCTGGCCTAGGAACAAGCCCAGGCAGCCCAGCTCAAGGCCTCCCTCTGCCTGACTTCCTAGAATAAGAAGTGGCAGGCTTCCATTGTGTCCATGCCATCTGGCATGGGCATGTTGGGGAATTTCGTGTGTGCCCGTGACTCTGCAGAATGGACACTTCCTTGGCTTTCCTTTCACTTAGCATGAATCACCAAGTGCCTCTCATCCATCCATCCATTCAATTCATCAACACATCTTGAATTCATGCCAATGCCTAGCTGAGAACTAGGGTCCCATGGAAATAGACTATTAGGTTCTGTATTGATAACACTTGAAATCCTGCTCATGTGACAAGATAAACCATGGATAGGAAGAGATGCATGGAGCCTGTCCAGAGGTATAGCCACCCCACACATTATGTGGCAAGTGTGAAAGGAGCCTCCTAGTCTCTGTAATCAGGCATGTCACTTGATTCCATATATTGCAAGAACTGAAATGTGCCATGGAAATGTAGCATGCAGGGCTGGGGGAATGTAGCTTAGTTAACAGTGCCTTTGCTTAGCATTTGCAAAGCCCAGCTTAGCATTTGTTCAATCCATGGCACAACATAAGCTGGTTCACACCTGTAATCTCAGGACTCAGGAGATAGAGGAAAGATCAGGAATTCAAGGTTACCAATACTCAGTTACAGAGAGACCTCAAGAATAGCCTAAGCTGGGGGCTGGAGAGATGGCTCAGTAGTTAAGAGCACTGACTGCTCTTCTGAAGGTCTTGAGTTCAAATCCCAGCAACCACATGGTGGCTCACAACCATCCATAATGAGATTTAAAGCCCTCTTGTAGGGTGTCGGAAGACAGCTACAGCAAGTGGGGCCAGAGTTGGGAGCTGGAGAGTTGGCTCAGCTGTTAAGAGCACCAACTGCTCTTCTGGAGGTCCTGAGTTCAATTCCCAGCAACCACACGGTGGTTCACAACCATCTGTAACGAGATCGGATGCCCTTTTTTGGTGTATCTAAAAACAGCCACAGTGTACTTACATATAATAAATAAATAAATCTTAAAAAAAAATAAGAATAGCCTAAGCTACAGAAGACTTTGTCTCATGAGAAAAACAAAAACAAACTTAAAACCTTAAGACTGCCAGCAGTCCCAGCAGTCTCACTGACTAAGTGGACTATGGAGAGCGAAGCAAACAGAAGTCTATGCTGGACACAGACAGGTACAGTCATTGCCTCCTGGACTCAGTGTGGGTTCAGGAGACATGTGTGAAGTTAGCAGCATTGGGAATTGAACCTGAGTTAAGAAGGAACCACAGTGGGACTCACCTGTCCTTGTCAGGTGGCGCTACTGAGCCCTCAAACAGAAAGAACTGTCAGCAAGGAATAATCTTTCAGCAAGGGTGTGAAGAGCCCCTGGGTAGAAAGGTCTGGCTCACTCTACTCTGCCCCTCCATGGGGCAGAGGGAAGGCAGGGCCTGTCAGCTCCAGGCACCGCAGCAGCTGTCACATGGAGCCATTCACACACTCTCATGCTGAGAGCCATGTCTGAGTTCATGGCTATGCAGAGGCAGGGGTTGGTGTGAATATGTGTGTCTCTTATCACCATTAGAGAACATGAGGATGTCCCTGGTCAGGACAGCTACCAAAGACCATGTGGATGTCCAGAGGCTGTGCATAATGGGCCCTACCCCTTACTCCTGCAGCACTCTGGAAAGCTGGCCCATTCTCTCAACAGTAGCTGCACTTGGGAGAGCAGTTTGTGAACTTTGCCCAGGCAGTTCAGCACAGTGGAGCTGGCCCTGATGTGGGTGTGGGTGAGCTGCCCTGAGGGTGTGTAAAAGAGCTGACCCTGCCACTTGTTTACCACAGGGTGGCAAGGGTGCAGAGGTGTTACTGTCCTCTCTCACTGTCTCTTGCCACCCCTGGCAGTTGAGAAACTGCCCACAGGGTCATGAGCTTTATCTGTCCCTCACCAGCAGTTGGGAGAGTGGGCCCTGTGCCTCATCTAGACAGAATAGCAGAGCTGACTCTGGTGGTAGGGGCAGTGCAAAGAAGCCAGGCCCAAGGAAAGAGTGCAGGAGAGCTGTCCCCACTACTCATTCACTGGCTGTGAGGCAATATGGTTGTGGAGGTGATGCCTTCCCCCAGCCCCTATGGCTTTGGGAGAGAAGGCCCTGGGGTCATGAGAGCTAGAGAGTGGTCCTGCACCTTGTCTGTCTGTCTGAGCAAACAGTAGAGATGGTCCTGGCGTCAGGAATACCGGTCAGCTGGCCCTGAGGGCAAGAGTGAAGGAGAGAACTGGCTCTGCCATCGCTTTGCTGTGAGGTAGCCTGGGGTGGAAGGCAAAGATGCCCTCACCCCCTCACCCCTTGCCATCTGAAACAGATGGGAAGTTATGAGAGTGGGTGAATAGGCCCTGCCCTTCATGGGCTGCAGCACTTAGGAGAGTGGGGCCTTGCGCCTCCTCTGGGCAGCACAGTAGAGCTGGCCCTGGTTGGGGGACTGGGGAGGGGGTGATGTTTTCTGGTAAGCCAGTCCCCGAGAGTGTGAGTATAGGGAAACTGACCCTACTACTCATCTGGCATGAGGTAGTGTGGGTGTGGGGGTGATGCCCTCTCCCCTCCCCCTCACTACCTGCAGTAGTTGGAGAGCTGGCCCTGGGCTCAGGAGAGTTAGCCCTGTCCCCTTACTGGCTGTAGCATTCTGGAGAGCTGCCCCTGTACCTTGCCTGGGTAACACAGTGGAGCTGGCCCTGATGGTGAATGCATAGATGAGCCAACCCTGAGGATTGTGAGAGCAGAAGAGCTGCCCCAGCCCCTCACAAGCTACAGCCCTTGGGAGAGTGGACCCTGCACCTTGGCTGTGTAGCACAATGGAGCTGGCACTTGAGGTATAAGTACAGGTGAACCAACCTAAAGCCATGACACAGCACAGCTGACTCTGCCTCCTGCTGATAGTAGCACTGGGTGGTCTAGCTAGAGTAGTGCTGGAATGCTCACCCTGGTGGTGTGGGAACGAGAGAGCTGGCAGGCTGACCTGCACAGCTACCACTCAGGCCCAGATCCAGGACTCTGAGTTGAGCCACCCCAAAATCTATATCATCTGCAAATGGTTGGGATGCATGAAAGGACCAGTGCTACAGTTCCAAAGCTACAGGATCTCCACAACACAGGGCAACAACAGGATAACGAGGGGGAGTCCCTATGAGGATCCAATATTAATGCTATCACAGAAGCCAAAGTTCTCGAACCAGACCAATGATTCATTGCAGTGAACATTTGCAAGTGAAGATGTGCAGACGGAAGGACACACTGTGGCACACGCTGTGGCTTGCATACTACAGCTTCCTCGATGAGATGTTTTTCTATGCTTTGTTTTTGTTGTTGTTTTGTTTGTTTGTGCATATTTTACTTGCAGGGGGGAGGCTGCAAAAGCAATATGAGCCTGTGAGGGACATTTCACCTCCTAGCTACAACAACCTAGAGATGGTAAGAGTTGAAACCCTGCTCTGAGTCCTAGCAAATAAAGACAACTGGTGGTGAAGTGATCACCTTACCATCAGTTTTGGGGCTTTGACTTCAGTCAGTAGGGCTGCTATCAGTTTTCCAAGCACCACCCATCTATCCCTTCCTCATCCGTGTTCTGTGCTCAAATGTCCCAGGCAAGCACAAACTCTATAGCAGCAGCTAATAAAGACATTTGCACAGAAGGAAGAATAGAAAGAGGAGGGAGAACATGAGTACAGGAGGAGAAAGGCAGAGAGCTCAGGTGATACAAGGGAGGATGAATGAATGGAAGCCACTGAGGACTAAGGCCACACACCAAACACTACACATACTTCACACACCATACAAACAATATAAACTATATACCACACAAACACTTCATATCTCACAATTCTTACATGCTATGGAGCTATGTGACTCACTCTACACACACCACACATACTCTACACACATCACACTTAGCACCACACACACCTAATATATCTTATACCACATACACACTACACATCTCACAACTCAAACATGTTATGTAGCCATGTGCCACACACTACACATGCCACACATATTTTATATACTTCATACCACACACACTTCACACACCTTACACAACACATACCTAACATTCTTTATACCACATACACACTACATACATCTCAATTCACATGTTATGGAGTGAATCTACACACACCACATACTAGACACACAACACACACACCTCACACTACATAGTTGACCACATATACCTCATACACACTTCACATCTCATACAACTCACACCTCACACAACTCACACACCCCAACTTTGTATATGTCACAACTCGCACCACATACACACACACACACACACACACATATATATATGTGTGTGTGTGTATGTGTGTATATGTTTATATATATGTGTGTATGTACCAAAGCACACATACCACATATCAAACACACTGCACACTTCATATCTCACACCACATACACTACATACCACATACCACACATTTCACAAATCCATACCCTCTGCTTCATTCCTCACCCCACCTCACCCCATATGCAGACATCTAGAAGTGGCCAAGGCAGAGATTCCCTCCTAAGGAAGACTTCTCCATGTAGTGGCTCAGCTGTGGATACTAGTTTTGCACACTGTAGTCCTTCAACTTCCTTAGTCTTTGTGACATATGGGCTTTGTAGCCCGTGGATTCAAGACAGACCAGGGAGCCTCTGGCATGTAAGGTCACCAGGTTTTATATCCACCATCCCTCCCCCCTCTCTCACACACACACATACACACACACACACACACACACACACACACACTGGTCACCTCTCAAAGCTTTGCGCCCTGGGAAAGCCTAGGTTTTATGCTTTGTTCGTGTATCATGGCACATATGTGTATATGTATATGTATAGCACATAGTCACAAACTGTGTGGCTTAAGCCAACAGAGATTAATTTTCCACAACTCTTGGAACCAGAAATCCAAAATCAAAGTATCAACAAGGGCATGCTCCTTCTGAAGGGTCTTTCCTCATCCTTCTAGCAGGTGTCCTTTGCCTCTAATTGTATAGCTTGGCTGCTGCAATCTCTCTCTCTCTCTCTCTCTCTCTCTCTCTCTCTGTCATGTGTGTGTGTGTGTGTGTGTGAGAGAGAGAGAGAGAGAGAGAGAGAGAGAGAGAGATGTCTCTCTATGTAAGAACAGACTTATTAGATTTTTGGCATGTCATCCTAATGTACCATGATCTCACTTCTATTCAACTAATTGTATCTGTAAAGAGTTAACTTTCAGTTAAATTCCTGGTAACCCTGAATTTGGTGAGACATTATTGAGTTGATATGTATACCAGGGAGTAGAGACAGGAGACACACATGTCCCAGATACATTTGTCTCATTTATCAATGTGTGTGAGTTCTCATTATGTAAGAGGTTCTAAAGGGGCCTCCTGTCCACTCTGGCTTTGTGGGATTGGCTGGTGCCTCCAGGGTTTTTAGTGTTGGATATGGCATTGCTTAGACACTGAGCCTGTTTGACGCATGATGCTTTCTTCCCACTTTGCTATCATCTTAGCTGACTCAGGATTAGGGAAACTCCCTCTGACATTTGTGTACAGTTCAGTCCAGGGTGTTTCTCTGTGGGGCTGAATCAGAAGACACTCATGTATGTTCCATCAGTGGGTCATACACAAAGACACAGGCATTCAACAACTTTAAAAGCAAGGAGAGACCCACACACACACACATTCCCCTCACATCGCTTCAGTAACCCTGACAAAGCTCCCAGTCAGAGCATCACCTGAAACATGAATGACCCATATTATTTATTGTTCCTGACCATGGTGAATGGCAAACCTATATTCCCATGGTTAACTAGGCATATGCATTGGTTATTTTCTGTCAACCAAGTTGGTTTGGTCAGTTATTTATCACAGCCACAGAACTAGGACAGCATATCAATAACAAGACATAGTCTTACAGACCTTTGCACTATGAGGTGGTGGGTTGGACATAAGGGTCAGTGACTGAGTTATGCAATCTCAAAGCTTTAATTTTTCAGAAATGCCATGCTCTCTGTAAAACAGGCATACTTGATCTTCATTGATCCTGTGAAAAGCTGGATGCCAAAGCATAGGCAGCAAAGAAAAAACTCTATTTCCTTAGCTTTCTTGCTTGTCCCAGGTGAGAGAACACTGCTCTCTTTGCCCTCTAGCTAGCTCAGAAGTCAGCCAATTCTTCCAACCTTTCACACAGAAATTAGTAATCTCTGGCCCTTGTTTGCTTGCTGTTCATAGTATTTCTGTACAACCACAGCAATGTGAGTCACCATACAGAGACCCCAGAAAGGGAGAAAAGCATGGATGAGTTAGCTTTCAGACAGTTCAGTCAGACAAAGGTAGAATGTTCATGGCAATTCATTAGTAACCACCAAAACCTGCAAATGACCCTGGAGCATATTAGCAATTGAACAGAGATGTATATATTAATACCATGGAGACAACAGAGGCCTGGTCACAGACCCCAGCCATTTATAGAACACAAGGGGAGGTCTGGGGCCAGCAGGGTTCTGGGCGACTCCACTGATATGTTTTATAAAACATGGTATGATGTTGTAGGAGGGGTGCCTTAGCAGGCCCATGCTGAGGTATCTCCCCACCCTGAGTTATCAGCCATATGACTTGTCTAATATAAAAGGAAGTTTATTTGGGAAATGGAAAGGTAGTCTGGGGACAGGAGTAGAGGCAGAGAAAGAAGGGATAGAGAAAGATGAAAAATTGAAAGAGAGAGGAGAGAGAAGGGAAGAGGCCTGCCAGGAACACCTGGGGAGAGAGGAAGAAAGGAGGAGGAGGAAGAGGGAGGAAGAGGAGGAGGAGGAAAAGGAAGAGAGAGAGAGAGAGAGAGAGAGAGAGAGAGAGAGAGAGAGAGAGAGAGAGAACAGAGAGAGCGAGCTTTTATAGGTGAACCAAGCTAATACCTGGGTGTTGCTAGGTAACAGTTGGGCCGAGCCTAGAGGAAATGCTAACATCCACACCCACCTGTGTTGATATTTTTCAATGAAATTACTTCCTTCTTTTCCTTCAGTGCTGCCACCAAAGCATCTTCCTCAACAGAGGCAAAGTTTTCTTCTCACAGACTACTGGCTCATTAGGATATATGGAAGGAGCCCTCCAAGGAGTGTCTCTTGAGGACTCAGAAGGCCCCTTAGTAGCTGTTCTGTGCCTGCCTTGCTGTGTGTTCTCTTCCAAGCCTTTCCCAGTTCACAATATAGAAAGACTTCCACCTTTAGAGGTCTTAAAAATGGTGCTTCAGGTAGACAATGGAGTACATGTCTGTGACTCCAAGTACTTAGGAAGCAGAGACAGGAAGCTTGAACTTCAAGGTACATAGTGTGTTTGAGACCAACCTGAGCTACATGAGACCCTGGTTTTTAAAAACTAAAAGGGGAAAGGGTTATTTTGGCTAACTGTTGCATGGCTTGGAAGGCACCACTGCTGAAGTGCCTGGTCTTTGGAGCTAGAAGATTAAAGCATGCCTGGTTAGCACCACACCTCATACTTCTTGCATTTCACTTTCCTGGAAAACCAGCACCATGTGGATAACACCAGATTCTACTGACAGCTCAAGATATACCCTGACAACATCTGGGCAGCAGAGCAGCAGCAGCCTCTGTGTGCCTGGTGCTAGGGCAGGTGAACCATGAAAAACATTTCCCTAGGCAGTGTCCAGCACAGTCATGGTGCTGTGTTTGAGCAAGGTGCTGCTTGGGCTCTATTTTCTTAGTAACTCTCCCTTTAAATTATCTTGTGTTTTTATACCCTGGAGTCTACAGTGAGTGGGATCTTGCTCTAAAGGCATCTCTGATGCTGTCCTAATGTGGATTAAAGGCTTCTCTTTGGTGGCATTTATCTCTTTTACAACTGCAGTCACTTTGTCTTAATCTACCCTATATGCAACTTTTAACACTCTTCTGTTCCTTTCTTTACTAAACTGTACATTCTTTATGTATTTCTGTTCCACTTTTTTTAAAATCAGAAGCTTCACTGCAAGCTTTGCTACAAATAACCAGCAGTAACCATGCCATAGCCTGGAGGCTGTGCTATCTTGAAATATCTTTCAGCAAATCAATTAGCCCATTGCTTTTAAATTCAGCCTTATTCTGTTTTCAAGGCATGGACAACAAACACATAGCCAAATTCTTTGCCAGCATGTCACATAGATGGCTTGTAACCCAATTCCCAGAAGAGTCTGTGAAGGTTAATATTGATTGATAACTCTCTGAATATGTCTGTGAGGGAGTTTCTATAGTGATTGAAGTGAAAAGAACCACCTTAACTGTGGATGGCACCATTCCATGGGCCTCGATCCTGGGCTGAATAAAAAAGAGAAAGTGAGCTGAGCACCGGCACTCATCTTCTCTGCTTCCCTGTTGCAGCTGCAATGTAGCCAGCTGTGGCAGTCTGCCACTGTGCCTTCCACTGTAAGGACTGAGACCTCAAACTGTGAGCTAGAACAAAGCCTTCCTTAGGCTGCTTCTTATTGGATACTTAACCACAGAAGAGTCACTAATACAAATGTGTTCCCCCAATCCGACAGAGGGTTAATATCTAATATATACAAAGAACTCAAGAAGGTAGAACCCAGAGAACCAAATAACCCCATTAAAAAGTGGGGTACGGAGCTAAACAAAGAATTTTCACATGAAGAACTTCAGAGAGCTGAGAAACACCTTAAGAAATGTTCAACATCATTAATCATTAGGGAAATGCAAATCAAAACAACCCTGAGATTTCACCTCACACCAGTTAGAATGGCTAAGGTCAAAAACTCAGGAGACAGCAGGTGTTGGCTAGGATGTGGAGAAAGAGGAACACTCCTCCACTGCTGGTGGGATTGCAGATGGTGCAACCACTTTGGAAATCAGTCTGGCGGTTCCTCAGGAAACTGGGCATGACACTTCCTGAGAACCCTGTTATACCACTCCTGGGCATATATCCAGAGGATTCTTCAGCATGCAATAAGGATACATGCTCCACTATGTTCATAGCAGCCCTATTTGTAGTAGCCAGAAGCTGGAAAGAACCCAGGTGTCCTTTAACGGAGGAATGGATACAAAAAATGTGGTATATTTACACAATGGAGTACTATTCAGCCATTAGAAACAATGAATTCATGAAATTCTTAGACAGATGGATGGAGCTGGAGAACATCATACTAAGTGAGGTAACCCAGTCTCAAAAGATCAATCATGGTATGCACTCACTGATAAGTGGATATTAGCCTAGAAACTTTGAATACCCAAGACATAATCCACAAATTAAATGATGTCCAAAAAGAATGGAGGAGTGGCCCCTGGTTCTGGAAAGACTCAGTGCAAGAGTATAGGGGAATTCCAGAACAGGGAAGCGGGAAGAGGTAGATGGAGGAACAGGGGGAGGGAAGAGGGCTTATGGGACTTGCGGGGAGTGGGGACCCAGAAAAGGGGAAATCATTTGAAATATAAATAAAATATATATCAATAAAAAAAAAGTGTTCCCCTCTGAAACCTCACAAACCTAGCATCCGCTGTCTGCCTCTCCCCCAGCATTCGGATTCCAGGACTCCCTAGCCTCGTTCCACAGCCTCCTGAAATGTATGATCAGCTGAAAATCAGTGTTCAAACAACGAGTCAGTAGGAGGCGTTTCACATTCAACCCATAACAGGAATGTATCAGATACACCTGTTTGCATAGCATCTGCAAACAACGTAAAGAAATAACAAAGTGGAGAAATGGCCTAACATGTGCGACCATGTCCACGTGGAGGAGGTAGAATTGTCACATCTGCACTCCTGTGTCATCCGTGTATCTTGCCACCACACCCTGGCCCACCTGAGTCAGTTCCAGCCAGGCCTGGCAAGTGTGGCTGTGACTTATCGCTAATCTCCCTGAGAAGCCGGCTCACCATCCATTCATCTTTTAAAGCCCTAGAATGACTCACGAGGCTCTGCGTAAGGGAACTGATGAGGCAACACATTTGCCTTCTACAGTCCGTAGAAGCAGTGATGAGCAACTCAGGCTGTGATTAAAGGGACAAGGCAGGGCTCCATTGCACAGTGCCAGAGCAGCCACAGAACAAGAGGCTCTAGGTCATGCTACATGGATCTGCTAACCCCTTTCTAAAGATTCAGATCATCGTCTCGTCATTGCCCAGAAGTTTCCCTTTCCGAAGTTACCCTTTCAGATCACAGTTAGAGTTAGTCCCTACATGTGCATTGTTGAAGACAAAAATAATTGCCCCTAAAGCCACATGGATATCTCCTCTGTTTGTTCTCCCCTGTCTCTGTCTTTGTTTCTGTCTTTCTCTGTCTCTGTGTGTCTCTATTTACTCTGTGTCTATCTTTTTGTCTCTCAGTCTATTTCTTAGTCTCTGTCTCCCTCCCGTGTGTGTGTGTGTGTGTGTGTGTGTGTGTGTGTGTGTGTGTGTGTGAGAGAGAGAGAGAGAGAGAGAGAGAGAGAGAGGGAGGGAGGGAGATGTGTCAAAGGGAAATTTGTGGACCCAGGTCCTCATGTTTGCACAGCAAGCACTCTACTGCCTGAGCTACCTTCCCAGCCCTAGAGTCCTAGAGTCATTGCTTTATTTTAGGTTAAGGCTCTCTCCTCTTCCATGTCATGCCATGCTATAGCTGAGGTGGGTCTCCCCTTCAGATGGTGAATGTACTTGGGACGTCTCCTTCCCTTGGAGGGTAACATGCCCACAAATGACTTTCCCTTCCCATTCTTTTGTTCCATTTGTAACTCTTTTCCCCAAAAAAATGGTGGCTTGTGAGGCAGGAAATTAAAAGAGAGAGTGAGAGAGATGAGGCTTGGCTACCACTAGCTGATAAAAACTGCCGTTCTTGTCAGCCTGGACATCTTTGGTCTTTGCTTGTCAAAACTCTTGTCACAATGGACCTCAAACTGGGTGGCATCGTCTGACAGAATTTTACTGCATGGCTTCAAATAATAAAATTCTGGGACTCCCAAGAGGACTGTTTCTGGCCTTGCTCCAAACTTCTGAAACACCAACACCGATAGCATTTTGTGGCCACACCACTTTCTCTGTCCTAGCCTTCACATGGTCTAGTCCTCTCTGGACTTCAAAATCTCTGTGCAACCTTCTCTATTCTTAAAAGGACATTCTCCTTGAAAATAGGACTCATTAGGTTCAATGTGCCCTCATCTGTCTTTGATCATATTGGTAAAGATTTGGTATGCAAATACACACTGCCCAGTACTGGGCTTGTGACTTGAGCATTACTTTGGAGGACACAATTCAACTACTGCACAAAAGAGCAGGGATAGACATAAAGGTCTGCATGAGGTCCTGAATTGGACCAGGAGTAGAACATCCATACCTTAAACCACCTGCTCACATTGGGCACGACTGCTGCACATCAGACTCTGAAGTGATATCTCTGAGAAGAACAATGTTTGCAAACCTGATACTCTGGGATCTCTTGAAAGGAAGGTGGATTATGCTCTTTATTGAGAGTTTATTGGAGTTGGCATCACCTTGATGACAGAAAATGTGGAAGATGTGTAGCAAATGTGCCCCTCCCCAGATCTGCCTGTGTGGCCCAGGACTGGTATTATGGGGTATGATGCTCCTGAGCAGGCTTGACTAGAAAACAGATATGTAGTGTATTTCTACTGAGTTCATCAGGCTTCTGGACCAGGACACAGGTCACCCTGCACTGAGGGTTGGGACAGGAATTTGCTTCTGTGGACACAATTCAGTGACTAGGAGAAAAGGCATCACTCTCAGTGTGGCCCAAGAAAGGGTCTATCAGTAACAACTTAGCTGGTAGCCTTGCCAGGCACAAGTGACTTTTCAGTGTCTTCCATGGTAGGTGGGCTGAGGGGGCTGTGATATCTAGAGCTGACCCAGGAAGAGGCCCACTGGGGACACCTAGGTCAGCAACCCACTTTGGGAGCCCATAAGAAAGCAGCAGCCTGCCCAGTCAGTGTTGAAATATTTTTTAATTAATAAATCCTATTGGTGAGTCTGCTATCTGCCTCAATGGTTCATGTTCCCAAATGAAAGACACACATACAGCCTTTATATATTATATCCTTTAAACAATGCAATAGCTGGGTCCCTGCCTCCTAACTTTCAGGCTGTTAATCTACCTCCTGCCAATAACCCTGAGTTATTACTTACTAATTCTATGTTCTATCTTGGCTGCCCTGGACTCAGTTGGGCAGCCCTCTGGGCCATGTCTCTGTCCTCCACTCAGGCATAGCACCTCTCTTCTCCTCCACACTTTCCCAGCATGGTGCATCTCCTCTTCCTCCTTCCTCCTCCTCTTCCTCCTCCTCCTCCTCCTCTTCCTCCTGCTCCTCCTCCTCCTCCTCTCCTCTTCCTTTTCATCTCAATCCTGAGCCCAGGAATCCTAAAATTCCTCCTCTCTGTGTCTCTCCAGCTATTGGCTGTTGGAGTTTTTATTTACCAACCAGAACCAACTGGAGACAGGTTCCCAGAAGCTATGTGCAGGCAGTCTTGTGCAAAGGGTATTTTGGGGGATCATAATTAACATTAGAATACAAGTACCTACAAGTCAGAGCCCAATGTAGAAAACCTGACCCTGAGAAACTCCAGTTATGAAGGCATAGGCCGCAACACTTGACTGGGTCTTTGCTCAAGTTTGTGTTTGTTGCCATCCAGGTGTAAACATACCAGCAGTCAGAACTAAAGTCCTGATTAAGGACCTCTTTTAAAAAGAAGAAAAATAGTTAGGCTAAATTAAGATCCAGATGTCAGTTCCCACTTAGAATATAGACAAGCACCAAAGGTAATTAGAGTTTGGGCATTCAGGTTTTCCCTCTGTGCTGTGGATGGTAATCTGAACTCAACATTAGTCTTATTTTAACTGTGCCAAAATATTGATGCCCTCTCCATACTCTATAGCTTCCAGAAGCTCTGAACACTTCCAGTTGCCAGGCCAATGTGGAGCTCCAAGCTTCTGTTTATTCTCTTGTAGATAGAGGCCTCTCCACCTCTGACAGGGAGTGCTACTCTAGGCCTGTGTAGGTGTCAGGGGCTACATAGGAAGGCTTGCAGGCCTGGCTGGGCAGGCTGCACTGAGCACCTTCTTTTCAGTCTTTACTAGCTGCTCACTTCAGAGAACCAGTGACCTGAGACAGGGCTCCCTCCAGCCCCTCTTCGCATCCTGGTCCAAAACTTTCCCTGGCAGCTCATGTTTGCCATGACAGGCAAACTGGAATGAAAGCCGTGAGCAGAGGGTAAAGGTGGTTCATGGACCAACGTGCATGGCTCCCATGAGGCCCATGTCTCTTTCTGTTTCAGCAGTGGTCTGTGGCCACATGGAAAGACCCCATACTCTAGAGATAAGTATGATAACTGTCAGAGCACTTTGAAAGGCCCCACTCTAGATGTCTTGGTTTTGTGTCAGTTGTAAAATGGCAGTATACTCATAGCTCTCTGCACTGGATGAAAGGCATCCAGTGAAAGGAGAGATATGATTGGGCCACCTGAAGACCCTGTCAACAAAATAGGGCTGATCCCCAGGTTAGACTCTCAGGAATGCCAGCCTGGCTGGTGCAGCTGGCATGAGAAGCAGAGAGCTAGGGAGCGAAAGGCTACTCTGCCCTGCTCTCAGCCTGCCTACCTGTTTGATTACCCTTCTTCCTTTGGCCACCAATGTTACCTGTTCTGTTGCCTACCCTTCCATGCCCAGGTCTTGAGTAGGCTGCTGAGCAAAAAAAAATAAAATTACAGGCTGTTTCCTGTACATTTCATACTGAAGCCTGCCCTTAGTAAGCATTTCATTGAACACTCTGCTACAAATGAGAACTTGGCAGAATCCCAAATCTTCTCCTAATTAAGGATCTTATTACCCTGTCCATCCATTCCTTCATCTATCCACCAGTCATTCATCATCCATGTATCACCATCTATCATCCACCATTCATGTATCTTCCATGAATGGGTCAATCTTTTGGCTACTACCTGCAGGGAAAAAAAAGCACTGCCGTACTTATCTCTAGAGTATGGGGTCTTTCCATGTGGCCCCAGATCACTGCTGAAACAGAAAGAGCCACGTGCCTCATGGGATCCATGCACGTTGGTCCATGAACTACCATGAACTACCTCCCTCTGCTCACAGCTTTCATTCCAGTAGCCTACGTTTACCACATGCTCAACAGCAGAGCCTGGGAACACTCTGGAAGGAACCCTCAGTGACTGCCTGCCCCAGGCCCAGATGATCAGCAGCCATGTGCCAGTCTGCACAAGACTTCCCTGCAGCCACTGAAGATCAATAACACTACATTTTTTTCTGGTTTCAATAAAGATACAAAGAGTGCTTCTGGAGAGAAAGCCAAAAAACAACACCCTTAAGTCGGCCCTTCAGGGACATTCTTGGCTGCTTTGCTCTGGTTGTTTTTCACAAGGAGTTGGAGCAGGGCATCTGGGTGGAGCTGGCTTAACAGTTTACCTATGACTCAGATGCCAGGAATGCCAACCACCTACCTCTGTCCTCCAGTAGAACCCACGGCTCCTGACCTGGTGACAGAGAGGATTGTGGTTAAGTGCTTGCAGGGAAGAGAGATTTAGAAGAACAGACTGGGAAGGGTTGGGTCCCATGGAATAGTGGAGCCACTCATCAAAGAGAAGGACAAGATGAGAAATTGAGATCAGAGGAGCCAAGCTTCTTGAAGCCATGTGTAGCTGTGCAAGAAAGGAAGAAACGGGCTTTTAGGGGCTATATCATGCTTCGTGGTCCCTGAGCCATGTCCCAAAGAATAACTTTGGCCCCTGCAATCCAAATTCACCTTCAGATGGTCCCAGCTTTAATGCAACCAATGACTTAAGGGGAGTCACTTATGTTGCTGTCAGGACTCAGTGAAAGAGATTGTCATAGCTGGAAACTCACAGTGTTTCATGGCAATCTGTAACTTACACATTCTGGTTCTCTCATTGGCCCTGGGAAAGCTCAGGGAAGGCAGGTATGCAACTCAGAAGGTCTGGCAATGTTCAGGGTGTAGGGAGATGTGTTTCTTCTCCCTAGTCCCTCCCCTGATCCAGAAGCCTGTAACTCTGGGCTCCTCCACTTTCCTGGATCTCATTTATTCATTATTAACTGGTGACAATAATAACACACCTCCTCTTCCCTCTGAGGAATGTCAGTGAAGGCTTTGAGCTCCAGGGGAAAGGCGCCAAGCTTTTGCTGCAAGCTGTTATTAGACATAATTAGACTTGCAACGGGGTAAACTTCAAAGTGGCTAGACTCAGTTTACTTTAGCCGCTTTCCTTCTCTACTCTCTGTCTCCCTCCATCATGTTGTTGCTACTTCTTCCCACCCATCACATCATCATCCTTCTACTACCCATCACATCCTCTTTCTATCATACTTAATCCTCCCAGATAACACCCATCACTGGGCATTCTAACTGCACAGTGATAGACTGGCAGGGTGTGAGCATTGAATCCAAACCCCAGACCCCAGAGGTGAGGGTTGCTCATTCAACTATCTATCATCCATCTGATCACCCATCCATAACCTACTCCCCATTTTTCATCTACCTGTTCACCCTTCAATCATTCCAACATCCATGAATCTACCAACTATTCATCTATTCAATTAGTATCTGCCCAAATATCTACCCACTCTACTCTATATATTTCCCTCTCTACCTTCCATTAAATCTCCATCTACCTACCCACTCATTCATCCACCTGCCAACCTATTGAGGGCTGATTCTGCCATGCCTCTGTTAGCTCTAAAGTCATCTAGAAACAAAGCCTAGCTTTGCCGTAATTTCCAGCCAGGATACAGAAGGCAGGATTCACATGGTAGAACAAATGTGATCTGGTGCCCAGGCTCTTAACAGAGATCCCTTGCCCTACCCTGTGCAACTCTATGAGTGCTTCTTACCCCAACCCATGCACTGGGCTCCTCTGTGGTGGTAAAGGTTGGAGGAAGGAGCAGGAAGAGGCACTAAAACCCCTGTCACTCCCTCTGACCTCATGATTTTTAGGAGCTGTCTTCTAGGGAATCATGGTACAAGCAGCTACATGTGAGCCCTGGGAAAGGAGCCCAAGGTGGGCAGCTTCCTGAAAATGAACCCATTGGCTGGATCCCAGGGCATTCCCTCCCATCATCTTTGACAAGCATAGAACTCTGAAAAAGGATAGGTTCCCAGAGAGCAGTTTACACAGGGTGGTCCTGGAACCACCAGCATCAGACTCTAAGGGGCCAGCTGACACATGCATGCTCCCACCGGGTGTTTTGAATCTGCTTAAGGCTAGGCAAGAATCTGTGCATGAGCTAATTTCCAGTAGTCTCCAGTACCAGCATCGTGTGTGAGAAACTCGGCTCAAAAAAAACAGCGTTGGGTGAGCTTCCTCCTAGGATGTTCCTTACCCCTGAACCCAACAGTAGCATAGCATTGCTGTGGCTGAGACCTGTCCCATGAGGAACTCTTGCTAATATGAGGAAACATGAGGTTTCCCTTCTTATTATCATCCTGAACAAGGGCAAGACAGGAGAAACTTTGGAATGTCAAAAGGGCAGCTTATGTGAATACCCCAGGTTAAGGCCAGGCTAGCCCAAGCAAGACCAAGTGGGTAGAGCCATCTGTCCCTCACCTCCATTCTCACGCACAGTTCTGCTCAATGTGAAATTTACCTTATGGGTCTTCTATGGTATGTTGGGCAGCCTGCCAGGTGTTTGGTTGGCTGTTGTCTATGGTGCTAGAGATGTAGCTAGAGCCTCCTGCATGCCAGACAGGCACTCTGCTCTGAGCTCCAGCCTAGTCCTTTTCAGATGCCTTAGAAAATGACCCACTTCCCCCTCATCTCTCCTAGTCTCCTTTCTTCTTTCCCTTGTCTCTTTCCTTCATAAGACTTTTTTACCCAGTGCCTATAGTAGTCAACCCATGCTCCAGATACTTAGAGCATTTGTGAAACATACGCTGTCTGAGCAGCAAGGGGGACAGCACAGTAGAATGAGGTACTGCAGGGAACACTAGATCAGAGAGGAAGTACAGGTGACAGTCACCCCAAAACCTCACAGGGAAAACAGCCATTATACAAACTTCCTTGTGAGCTGTGGGCTGGGCTGGGCTCAGCTAGGCAACTCTTTTATGGCCATCCTGGTGTCCTTCGTGTGACATGTAGGTAACATGGTGATTTGGTATGATCTGACTCTCTCTCTAGTTCTCTCTTAGGGCTTTGCTTCCCACAGCAAAATCTCTAGAGTTCTATCTGTGACACTATTAGAACAAGCTGGCCCTGTGGGGTACCTCAGAGTTCTCAAGAGTACAAGAATAGAGATTGACCACAGCAGAGCTCCTGCCACATTCTGCTAGGGAAAGTAAGTCTCAGAGCCAGCCATACAAAAGAGAACTGGGCATGATGCTGGCCTGGGATCCACAAAGGATTGCAGATGCAGAGGCAGATCATGGAGGACACAGACCAGCTGTTATGGGGACAAGGTGAGGCTGCAGGCTACTGGTGGACTTTATCTTCATCTCACACAATGGTAGAAACCACTAGTTAATGGCCTCCATGGTCACAATCAGAGGGGCTAGGTCAAAGACAAGGACACCTAGAGAGCAAATGCTCTGTGGGCCATGGTGTCACCATCGTGGATATAACTGTGACTGAAGTTGTGAGTCTAAGCTAGTATCATGCTCATAATGGCCTAGAAGATAAAAACAGAAAAGAGTCTCTACACTGGACTGACTGAGCAGACGTGATTGCTCGTGCTTTCAGGTGGGATGGGGGTACGGGTGGGCATGACTTCTTGTTCCCTGCCTCCTCTCAACTACCCATAGAGAAAACAGAAGGGAGGCATTTCCACAAGCTGTGTTGGGTAAAAGCTTGTTCCATGCTCTGTAGCTTATGGGGAGTTAAGTTTGGATAGGTGGGATATGGGCTCCCCGTAGAGATAAATAGGCAAGTTGGGTTTCCATCCTTTGAAGAGGTAAGTTTACAGTCAGCATGAAGGGGCAAGAGGTTCTCAGATAGTTGAGCTCCTCCTTTAGAAGAAACAGGAGATGGGTAGTAGAGCCTGAGAGAATGGGGTAGGATGATGTCACATAGTACAAAGTCGAAAGTATGACAGGCAGAAAGTGGTCATCTACTACTGGCTCACTGACCTCAGTGAGGAAGCTTGTGGGGTGGTAAGGCTGGTTCAGGAAGTTCAGATGAAACCCAACACCAAGAAATGGATGCCGTAAGATGCTGCTGGGCTGGTACAACAAAAAGGTTTGGCAGCATAACCCCCAGAAGTAATGCCTGGTCTATAGGCTCTTCATATCTCTCTATACAAAATGCAGTTAGTTATATTATTGTCATATAGCAACATTCACATTGCCACTGTTTTTCTACAAGTTCTTATGTTCCTTAGCAGAGTTGTCTAATATCCCAGTTTACAGTCAAGACAAAGGCTTGAGCCACGAAACAAGGGAGGCATTGTGGTTTGAATATGAAATGCACACATCTCACCCTCTATTCCATAGGTGGTGTTCTTTGGGAGGCTGTGGTGTCTTTAGCTCAGTGGTTCTCAACCTTCCTAATATTTGACCATTTAAAACAGTTCTTCGTGTTATGATGACCCCCAATCATAAAATGATCTTGTTGCTACTTAATAACTGTAATTTTTGCTGCTGCTATAAATTGAAATGTAAGTATTTGATATGCAGGATGTCTGATATGTGATCCCTATGAACGGGGCTAGGAACCATGTCATGAGGACTATGGCAGATTGAAAACTAGTGGTTTAGAAATTGGAACCTTGCCGAGCAGTGGTGGCACATGCCTTTAATCCCAGCACTTGGGAGGCAGAGGCAGGCAGATTTCTGAGTTCGAGGCCAGCCTGGTTTAGAGAGTGAGTTCCAGGTCAGCCAGGGCTACACAGAGAGACTCTGCCTGGAAAAAAAAACAAAAAAAGAAAGAAAGAAAGAAAATGGAACCTTGTTAGAGGATGTTGAACAATTGGGAGTGACCTCTGGTTCTGGTTCTGCTCTCCCTGCTCCCAGATCTACCTATGGTCATACTTTGCCACCATGCTGGACAATATAAACAAACTGTGATCCAAAGTAAACCTCTCCTCCTTCAAGTCACTTCTGTCACCTAGTTGGTCACAGAGAGGAGAGAAGCAAAGTAATAAGGGGGTGGTCCTTCTGTGGATTCCCTTGATACGAGAAAGACTAAGATTGGGGTGAAATGGTCAAGCAGGATTTTCTTGAATCTTCTTTTTCAGGTAAGTAATAAAGACACAGAAAGAAAACGAGGTGTCCCAGAGGTCCTGTAAGAATGGGTAGAGCCAGAGACAGGTCATCAAGGACAAGAGGGTACAACCCTATCAGTTTCCTGGGGGAGCTAGGGTTTAATCACCCCAGGGCTTTAAGAACAAGAAGCCCTTTGGCTCAGTTGTCCTGGAAATTCTCAAGTAGTAGCTATAGTCACATGACTATAGGTGACTAGTAGTCACATGCTGTATGGGGACATCTCGTATCTGGCATGGAAATCATGTTTGCTCAATACTCACACACTGGTCTCAAGTACTAAATATTAAATATAAGAAAAAGGACATGTTCTGTGAGAACTACCTAATGTTTAGGGCTTCCCTGCCTGCAGGTAACTACATGAACATTACTATCGGCAATGACTCTGAAGCCACAAATCCCTTTGGGAGTTGAAGAGGAGTCTCAAGGATTCACCCGCATCACCTGGGATACATGTACAACAGTCTCAAGGATCCACACTCATCACCTGGGAAACATGTGCAACAGATGCTCCTATAACTGGCTAGACTTTCTGAAGGGAGCAGATTGAGCAGAATCATTTCCACCTAAAGAAAAAGGGTTTTAAGAGCTACAGAGCTCTCTTAATATAGATGGGCAGCCCTGTTGTGCAGGGCATCTCTGATGCAGGGGAGTGGGAAGAAGGAGAGGTAGTAGAGAGGGATTAGGATTAGGATGGGATGGGGCAGAAGAGCAGGACGGTGTCAGTGTGAGATTCTTTATCATACAAAGATGATTTAAGTTTCTTTGTTTAAGAGCATCACAAGTATATTAAGTTTCACAGCATAACATTTCATTCTCTTGAGGTTCTGAAATTTGTCCTACAAATCAAGTCCTTTTGTTCATAATGCTAGGAATTTTCATATCATGTATATAACTTGCTTACTGTTGGAACTAAAGGCTACTGTTGGAACTAAAGAATTGAACTATTGAATTCTGTAACTTAGTCAAATTCTCAAGCCTGACACATCAAGGTTCCCTCAAACACTCCAGACTGCCTTTGCAAGTCAAACTCATTACTCTTTAAAATGACTTCTAAGTGCACAGAGAAAACAAAGCATCTTTGAAATCAGACCACTAAATCTAGCAAATGGAGTGTAAATCAGGTGACCATCTCATGTCCCTGGCTATCCCTTTCCTGTACACTCAGAAACCTGCTCTTGCACAGTGACACCTGAAATCAAGGTCAGAAAGTAATGTGTCTGTAGCAACAGCCACACTGACTTCCTGCAGCATGCCCACTTCTCTCAATACTTCAAACTCCAAGTACCTCCCAGGCCTGATAGCTCCATCCTAACTTAATCCCACGGTGCCAATGTTTGTGAATAGAGTTGCTCCAGCATTTGGTATTTTATTCCAAACTATTCCAGGGTTGGAAGACTCTGGCCAATGTAAGAAGAGGCATTCCTCTGAGGCTTGCTGGGCTGGGTCCCTAGATGAATGTTTTTAAAGTGGATATCAGATTTGACTCTCTGATATGCAGGCAGCTCAGGTGTGTTACTTAACAGGGGTCAGAGTGGCCATAGGCCAAGGCTCCCCTAGGTTCTTCCTGTACCAGGTATGTCTTTTTCTTTTTTTTTTTTTTAATTTTTCAATCACCCCAGAACTCAGAGGGGAGGCCCAGAATCAAGGAATAAAGTGCCTTGTATTAGGCCTTTCCTGTCCATCCTGTGACCCAGTGTCCCTAGGTGTGAGTAGAAACTCAGCAAAATATACAAGACCAAACCTGTCCTGTAGGCAGCAGAATTAGTCACATATAGGGTGAGGGCATTATTTAATCACATCTCTAGTTGGCCATCCTAAGCTTCATGTTAGGCAGGCAAGATGGCTCAATAAGTAAAACCACTAGCTGGGCAAGCCTGATAACCTGAGTTGGGCCCCAGAACATGGGCAAAAAGTTGAACACAGTGGTGACATTTGCAATCCTGGCTCTCCTGAGGAGAAATGGCCTGCAGAGACAGAATTGACTAGAAGCTCATCTATGCAGCAAAGCAGCAAACAAGAGAGATACTGACTCCAAACAAGGTGGAAAGAGAGAACCAACTCTCAAAAGTTATTCTGTCATCTCCACACCATTGCATGCATACACACACACACACACACACACACACACACATACAAATAAACATAAGCAACTGAAAACTGCAAACAATTGGACACAGATTAAATAAGTTACCATAAGCCCATAAAATAGACTACTTCACAGCTACTAAAAACAATTGAAAAGAATACTGAACAAGGGAAAATGCTTGCTACATATAGGAAATGATACAATTTTATATACTATGTGAGAGAATTTGTATAAAATTTACTTGCTGGTAGTTAAAAGCTGAGACTTAAGCAGAAAAAAATGCACTGCTAGAAGGGTAATGTAAGGAGCTGGGGGGGGGGTTGTTTAACAAAGAGCACTTGTTGCTCTTGAAAATGACCCAGGTTTGGTTCCCAGCACCAACATGGTGGTTCACAACCATCTATAAATCCAGTTTCAGGGAATCTAACACCCTCTTCTGACCAGGCACGCATGTGGCACACATATATGTTCATGATGTTAAACATACATACACATTGAATAACATAAATAAAATATTTTTTTAAAACTTTAAAAAATAAATCCCATTCACTCATTGAAGACCTTGCAGGAAGGATTCCAGGATTCCATCTGTGTGTCACTGATTTTGAGCTCCACCTAGCCAGTGATGAGGAGGCAACCTCTGAGAACTCCCAGGAACTTGGCAGTAACTGGGACTGGACCTCCTGCAGGACCATGGACTCTATGAGCTTGGATGAGTAGGGCACGTGGATCTAGCCATGCCTCTCTATAACATTTATCTCTGTGTGTGTGGACATTCACAGCATCACCTTGTAGAACATGCTAACACATAACAAAATAGAATTTAAAGAGGTTGTTCTAAAGATAAGGGTTGTTATAATGCTCACTTTATTTCCCAACAGACTGAAAATATCAATCAGCAATCTTAGATCTAGGACTCTCCCCAACAGTGAAGGATGAAGAAAGAGATGACAAACCAGAGAGGTGAAATGCCTTGCCCCAGATCACACATGCAGCAAACCCAGTTTGCCTACTTCTCGAACCAGGATAGGAGGCAGACAGAGCCTGACTCCACCCAGAAATGGTAGTTGGAGGATGAGGGTCAAAGCAGATATTAAGAAATCCCAGGTCCCACCAAGCCCCCAGAGGTGATGAGGGCAAACCCTAGGCCATCCTGGTCAGTGTGGTAGGGGAGGGATGGGACTATCAACAGTGCTTCAGCTAAGAAAGGACAAAGGTCAAGAATAGAAGCCCATCTGATTGGAGCTAAGACTCATACTACCAGTCAGTGAGGAGGGGTCTAAGACATTCTTGCTTTAAAATGGTATTATTTTTTTTTTGTTTTTATGCTTTGCACTTCTAGAACCTTGTGTAGACTCTGTTACCCATCAAGCCACATCCCCAGCACCTTGGCGAACTTTCTATTAAAAAAAAAAAGATTTATTTATTATATGTAAGTATACTGTCGTTGTCTTCAGACACTTTTTCTTCTCTCTCTGGCCCAAAGATTTATTTAGTATATGTAAATTCACTGTAGCTGTCTTCGGACACCCAGAAGAGGGTGTCAGATCTCTTTACGGATGGTTGTGAGTCACCATGTGGTTGCTGGGATTTGAACTCAGGACCTTCAGAAGAGCAGTCAGTGCTCTTAACCGCTAAGCCATCTCTCCAGCACTCCACTAAATTTGTCCTCTGACTTCCACTCCAACCTGAAATGAATGGATGGATGGATGAATGAATGAATGAATGAATGACATATTAAAATAAAATGGTATTATTAGTATATTATAAATCTTACAGACTGTCTAGAGCATTGTTCTCGTTGTGCTGGTTGGTTTTGTGTTAACTTGACACAAGCTGGAGTTATCTGAACAGGAGGGAGCCTCAACTGAGGAAATGCGTCCATAAGATCTGGCTGCCTGGCATCTCTTAATTAGTGATTGAGGGGGGGTGGGCAATAGATGCTTCTGAATCAGCTGCGATTAAAAAGAGGTCAGCATCATTGAGACAGAGTCTTCTAGGAAGTGTTTCCTCAGGGTCAGCACTTAGAAGATGTGTTGAAAAAGTGGCCAAGGTTGTACCTCATGCTGACAGCTAAACTTGGTGATGTAAGACTCAAAGACACATTACTGGTGCTTTCTCCATAAAGGCATCAAGGAAAACAGCTGAAGTTTGACACGGTGTGGCAGGGTTGGAGTCCTTGAAGAGAGCCTAGGAGAGACTGTTGGTGAAAATGCAGCCCAGCTAACAGCAGGTGTGGGGTGGAGCCAGCTGGTGCCTAGAACACAAGTTATGTGTGCTGTAGAGGAAAGAGCTATAGAAATGACTAAAGGCCTTTGGAGGAGCCAGGAAGATCATGAATGAATCCCACATAATTAGACATTTAGTTACTAACATCTTTGGAGTTTGTTTTTGCTTTGTTAAGATTTTGAGTGTGCCCTTGTTCTTTCCTCTTGAAGTAAGAAACTATTTGGTTTATTTTTTATTTTCTAGGAGCCTGTAATTGAGAGGCTTTGGATTTTAAAAGAAGACTGGTTTACTAAAAGCTGGGATTTTACATTTTTGTATGTTTATATTAATGTATGATCTTGGGAAAGAAAGTAAAGGAAGGGTTATTGCTTAGCAGTGATATGCTTGTGTGTCAAGTTAACTAAGGTTAAATGTGCTGGCTGGTTTTGTGTTAATTTCACACAGGTTGTAGTTATTTGCAAGGAGGACACATCAACTGAGAAAATGCCTCCCTAAGATCTAGCTGTAGGGCATCTTCTTAGCAAGTGATTTGGGAGAGTCCAGCCCATTGTGGATGGTGCCATCCTTGGACTGGTCGTCCTGGGTTCTATAATAGAGCAGGCTGAGCAAGCCATAAGGAGCAAGCTGGTAAGCAGCACCCCACCATGGCCTCTGCATCAGCTCCTGCCACAGGTTTCTGCTCCAGGACTTGTGTTTCATTCCTGACTTCGTTTGATGATGAACTGTGATGTAGAATTGTAGGTCAAATAAACCTTTTCCTCCTCAGGTTTCTTTGGCCATGGTGTTTCATCAGAGCAATAATAATCTTTTTTATTATGGTTTCTAAAATTTTATTCGATATATTTTTTATTTACATTTCAAATGATTTCCCCTTTTCTGGTCCCCGTCTCCCTGAAAGTCACATAAGCCCCCTTCCCTCCCTCTGTTCTCCCACCCATCCCTTCCCACTTCCCTGTTCTGGTTTTGTCTTATACTGCTATACTGAGTCTTTCCAGAACTAAGGGCCATTCCTCCGTTCTTCTTGTACCTCATTTGATGTGTGGATTATGTTTTGGGTATTCCAGTTTTCCAGGCTAATATCCACTTATTAGTGAGCGCATACCATGATTGATCTTTTGAGACTGGGTTACCTCACTTAGTATGATGTTCTCCGGCTCCATTCATTTGCCTAAGAATTTCATGAATTCATTGTTTCTAATGGCTGAATAGTACTCCATTGTGTATATATACCACATTTTTTGCATCCATTCTTCTGTTGAGGGATACCTGGGTTCTTTCCAGCTTCTGGCTATTATAAATAGGGCTGCTATGAACATAGTGGAGCATATATCCTTATTACATGCTGGGGAATCCTCTAGGTATATGCCCAGGAGTGGTATAGCAGGATCTTTCAGAAGTGACATGCCCAGTTTTCGGAGGAACCGCCAGACTGATTTCCAGAGTGGTTGTACTAATTTGCAACCCCACCAGCAGTGGAGGAGTGTTCCTCTTTCTCTACATCCTCGCCAACACCTGCTGTCTCCTGAGTTTTTAATCTTAGCCATTCTGACTGGTGTAAGGTGAAATCTCAGGGTTGTTTTGATTTGCATTTCCCTGATGACTAGTGAAGTTGAGCATTTTTTAAGACGTTTCTCTGCCATCCGAAGTTCTTCAGGTGAGAATTCTTTGTTTGACTCTGTACCCCATTTTTAATAGGGTTATTTGGTTTTCTGGGGTCTAACTTCTTGAATTCTTTGTATATATTGGATATTAGCCCTCTATCTGGGTTGGTGAAGATCTTTTCCCAATTTGTTGGTTGCCAGTTTGTCCTTTTGATGGTGTCCTTTGCTTTACAGAAACTTTGTAGTTTTATGAGGTCCCATTTGTCAATTCTTGATCTTAGAGCATAAGCTATTGGTGCTCTGTTCAGGAACTTTCCCCCTGTACCAATGTCCTCAAGGGTCTTCCCCAGTTTCTTTTCTATTAGCTTCAGAGTGTCTGGCTTTATGTGGAGGTCCTTGATCCATTTGGAGTTGAGCTTAGTACAAGGAGACAAGGATCGATCAATTCGCATTCTTCTACATGCTGACCTCCAGTTGAACCAGCACCATTTGTTGAAAAGGCTATCTTTTTCCATTGGATGTTTTCAGCTCCTTTGTCGAGAATCAAGTGGCCATGGGTGTGTGGGTTCATTTCTGGATCTTCAATCCTGTTAGCAATAATAATCTTAACTAAGACACTCTTCCATTTAAAAGGTACATAGTCTTGGATCATTGTCAGTCTGTCACAGAATATTGTCATTAGCTGAGAATATTGTCATCTTGTGTCTTTAATTGCCATCCAACTTCTTTCCCTAGCAGCTGTCCTTCTGCTGTGGACAGCCTGGTCCAAAACATTTTACAGTGTCAGGTACCATGTGTTCTTTGCTCCATGTGATGCCCTTGGGCTCATTTGTAGAATCCTGATTTGGAGCATCCTTTTTGCAATGGCTGCATCACTGTATGCACAGATATTCTGTGGCACAGCTGTGGACCATGGATGGGGCTCTGTTTCCTGAGTCCCAGCAGGATGCTCCAGAAAGCTCTTCAACACTGTTCTTCATTCTTTCTAGAATGGCCTTGGTCTCATTTTCTGGTTTTCTTTACCTGAGACCAGCCAATTCCTACTTCATATGCCTCTAGTCACATGGAAATTGGCATGTGAAATATCAAGGGTGTAAATATTTGCACTGTAGCCTGCATCTTCCTACCCCAGCTCTGGGTCTTATTCAAGACTATTGGGCTCTGTTTCATCTGATGTGGATTAGAGAGGTACCCAAGATAGAGAGCAGACCACCTCTCCACCCATTAAAGCTACTAAACATGCTCACCACAGCAGGAGGTATAGAGACATGATGGCCTCTCCTTCACCATGGGAGAATGTTCTGGCTTGACAGAATTCACCATGCACTAGCCCTAGGTCTTTGCTTCATTTCAGACAGCCTGGGTCTCACATGCCATCCAGAATACTGGTACTTCCTGCCCTTGAGTCTAGTTACCACGCACTCACATCAGGACCACCACAATACTCAGCAGGATGTATAGATAATCTGGGTCACAGTCTCTGTGGGGGAAATAAGAGAAGCAGAAGACCAATGATGCCTGTGTTGGGTCCTCCCTGTGTATTTCAGACTTCTTGTGCATGGATCTGTAAATAGCACAGAAAGGGACTGTTAGTGAACATCCTGAGAGTTCTCAGCTACGGGTAGCATTACTAGGATTCTACCACTGTAGTGGGAAAGTGGGCTAGTGCCAGTAAGATTCCACAAGCAGAAGAGGGCAGTGATCAGCTGAGGTAAGAGGATTAAGCAGATTCCGTTGAAAACCTGGTACAGGTGCAGGATGTGATAGAGAACTTGCCTGGAAGCCATGGAACTGGAACTGAAGTGAATCACCTTATAATCTGCTCAGCATCTTCAGAGATTGTGGTAAGAAAAGAGTGGAAAAGAGTGTTCTGCTAGGAACAGTAAACAACAACTAGCTGTGGGCCTGCAGATGCTTGTCCATAGATGGCCTTTGTAACTTCACATTCTGACTTTCAGGCGCTGCTTTGATGAGGACTTCTGCCCCTGGTGAGCACACTGATGGAGCTCTTATCTCAAGCTCTTCCTTGTCTTTCCATGGAGGGTCCCAGCCCATTGCTCCTTGGTTCCAGAACTGAATAGAGTTTCCAGACAGTATCATGTGAGAAATACCAGTACCAAGATTCTGTTGGAAGGTGACACACAGACAAAAGCTACAAGGTAGTTGCTGAGCTAGAATGGCTGCCCCTCCAAGAGGTTGGTCTGTTTATGAGCAAGCCCTCAATTATTTCAGGGCAGAGTTCCCCACAAAATGGTCACTAAACTCTAGGAGTCTCTCCCTGAACCCTAATAACCAGTGGGCATAGCCAAAGCTTTCCTCGCACCCAAACCTCAGAAGATCGGGAGGGGAAAGCTCAGCCTTATGTCTCCTGGGACCCCTGGATGGTTATGTTCCTCCCCACCTTCCAGTCAAGTCCATGGAGATTCTTGCAGGCTAAACTCAGAACTAAACTCAGGCAGGCCCATGCTGGAGATGAGCGTACTGAGTGCACTCCTAACCCACAGAGTAAGCCTTAGCCACATCACAGGTAGGGGAAATGGTGTCTGAAATGTCATGAACTAGCTGTTCTGGAGCTATAGAATGGAGAGATCCACAGACACCAAAGCTTCTCCTGGAGGAACCTCACATCTACCTGCCTAGGAACAGAACACAGGACACATGGGGTCTTCCCTGCCCATCACAGATACATTGGCACCTCTGATGAGCTCTCCTCTGGCCCTGGATCTCAGAGGGAGGTACTCTGGTACTGTCCCCTCCACTGGGCCCGAGGTGGGGCTCCTGTGTGGGTTGGGCCTGTGGACTCTGGCCAAACTCTAGGAGAAAAGATCTGATAAGGGAGCCCCTCCTGGAAGCTCCAGGGATGACCTCACCTCTACACTACCTGGAAGCCAACAAAACAAGGGCCTGGTCTCCTAGAAGGACATTCTTAAGGAAGGAAACTACAGACTACAGACCCTCTCAGGAAGCTTATGCTGTGCTGTGTTCATTGTTGATGGCACTCATAGGCTCCTCTATATGCACACACTGCTTGGAGACAGACACCAGATCTGTGAACTCAGGGTAGTCCTTGATCTGGGAGCTGGGGGCTCTGTGGATGCCTCTGGCCAGTGATGTGCCCAGGTCAGGAATCAGGAAGCAGTGTACTGTCTAAGCCTTGGAGAAGGAGAAGCTAGAGAGACAAAAGGTAGCCACACCAAGGAGCATTCTCTAGCATAGGGGTACTAAGGTGGTCTTGTTACAGATCCAGTTCCTGACCTTAATCTGTGCCATAGTATTTGCTACTCAGTTTGAAAGTAACACAATAAGGATTTTTAAGAAAGGTCAGAATAAGACATTGCAGAAGCTAGTGAGATGGCTCAGCAGGTATAAGCTTGTCACACAGTCCTGACCTGAGTTCAATTCCCAGAGTCATGTGAGAGTGGAAGGAAAGAATAGATTTCATAAACTGGTACTTTGACTTTCATGAGTGGTATGGTATATGGACACACACACACACACACACACACACACACACACACTAGTTTTTTTAATGTAATACATTAAAATAATAACAGTAATACAGGTTTCCAAATGTTAAAAGGCAGATTGGATATAGGGTCTGTGTGCACTTATTCATGAGAGCCTTTTGTGGTGATACAAGCATGGGTTCTGGTAACAGTCACCTATCCCCCCTCTGAGAACAGGAAGGAACTAAGTTAAACACAGGTAGCAACTGAATGGCAACTCAGATGTGTGTCACTTTAGTAGAGAATAGGATTGGTTGCTAATGCTGTTGTGGATATTCTATATACCAACAAAAGAATCTTCTGGTCTACCTGTCTACAGGTCAGAGAAACAAGCTGCAGCTGCTTTGACCTGATATTTTTTTCAAGATGATCTTATGGAAATATGGAGTCAGTAAACCTTTGAGAAGGTTTAAAGTTTGAGAAGCCATGAGGTGACCTGGATAGGGGTGTCAGCATTCCTAGCTGACAGGAACAGGGCAGATAGGGAAGCTGTTTGCAGCATCTGTGGAAGGAACCATCTCCTACCTTTAAGGAAGTTCGTTCCAGCATCAGAGAACACCATATCCTCTGTTAGACCCTTCCAGTGCTTCCAAATTGTCTGATTTCCAGGCAAAGAGTCAAAGGTGTGGCCATGGACTATGTACCCCACCTAACTATATCCTCATAACCTCTTCTCCTCCAATGCTGGATATGGTACCAAAGAGCCTCCAAACTATAACAAGGAGGCATGTTGAATCATTGGGACATGGGGGTAAAGAAGTGGGGCTCTGAGATCCCATCCCAACCTTTTATCATATCTGTAGGTCCCCCAAATTTTAGGCTATGAAGTCCTCTGCCTGCTCCTCTGGGTCTATCTAAGCAAAGATCCCATTGTCAGAATGACAGAACTCCCACCTGTCTAGTCTATTCTTATCTCACAAGGAGGTATGGGAATTAATGGCCTCACACAGATGTGGGTCTTTGAAAAGCTGGCAGGTCTAGAATCACTCAGCACAGGACTGGGGCCTCACCTTAGGACTGGCCTGCCCTGACAGAGGTTCTTGTCCTGAGGATATGCTCATTTTCAGTTCTGACTCTTAGGGACATGGTGTGGTGCCCTTTCTAGCTCCACAGAGAGCATTTCCCTGAGCCTAGTCTGGCCACAATGTAGTCCATCTCAGGAGAACAATGCTTATGGCCATATCACACAGCCTGCACTGCTGTGACTCCAGGGTCTGGAAACGTATTGAGGCCAGCCCTGGTACTTCCAAGTGTCTTTCAGGTATTTCTCAGAAGAATATGAATCTCCTGTGAGAGAAGTCCAAGTTCTCTGAAGGCCATAAACATCCTTCCTCCCAACTGCTCTTCTGAGCCTGACCCTCTCCTAATATCTGAGTCTCCAGAACAACAACAACAAAAAAAAACCCATCCCTATGTAAGTGTCCTGGAACAAAACACCACAGACCAGCAGCTTAAAGCATATTCATCTCCTCTCAGTCTTAAAGGCTGGAAGTCCAAAGTCAAGATATCCAGGCTGGGTCTTCTTGAGGCTTGTCCCATTGGTATGCAGATGGCATCTTCTCCCTTTGTTCTCACCTAGTGAGAGTCTCTATGTATGTCTGTGTCATGATCTCCTTTTCTTACAAGGTTCCATTCATGTGGGATCAGGGCTACTCTAGCGACCCAGTTTAACTTTAATTACCTCCATAAGGATCTGTCTCCAAATCCAGTCTTCTAAGAATGCTGGGCCTACGTTGGGAGCTATGTCATCATGGTGAAGGATGGAGGCCTCAGACTGTAGGAATAACATCTCCATCAAGAACTGTTGTGATCCTGTCTTCCATTTGAATTTCCATTTCTGTCTCACATGTTGAGAGCTCAGGATTGGATTGTATCCTGTATGTCTCAAAATCAGCACATGCACACACACACACACACACACACACACACACACACACACACACACCAAACAGCATTCAGGACATGTTGGATTGATTTTATGAGTTGATGATAAGGTATTAGCAAGGTATTAGCCAGCACCAAGAAGATGCAAGCCAAGGTGGTAATCTCCCACACTGAAGAACAACAGACAGTAGGAGGGAAGGAAAGGCTGGATGAGGCCTATGACACACATGGGGGCTAAACTGGTTTTCAGATCAGAAGGGACATGTGGAAACCTCAGATCAGGACCAGGAGGGAGGGAGGGAGGGTGTAAAGGAGGGAAAGAAGAAGGGTAGAAAGGAAGGAGGGTAAATGGAAAGGAAGAAGAGAGGGAGGAGGAAGGAAGGGAAGGGGAGAGAGAGGAAGGAAGGACTAAGTGGGTTTTCCTTGTGTTTTTCCTTTCTCTTTTTTTCAGTTTTGATGGGGTCCCAAATTGGCCTTGACATGAAAATAGGCAGTTCCCAGAACATGTGGCTAATTCTTGTGTGTTTGTGAAGGAAACAGGCATTTATCACATTGGAATACCTGACTCAAATGTATGGCAGAGGCTGGAGCTGCTTGCTATGAGACTCCAGTTCTCTTCAGTTGGATTCGGCATTGTAGACTGGTCCATGTTACAGAGATAGAAGATCTGGTAAACTAGACTAGGCTCTTGGAAGATGACCTCATTCCTCTTCCTTCCAGAACAAGCCATCTTTTTTTCGGGGTGGGACATAATGAAACCAACCCTCAAAGCAGCAGAGACAAATAGGAGATAACACAGGTATATAGGCATCCAGGCCTGCAACCCATGTACAAAGTGCCCAGCAGAACAATCCAAAGCCCAAAGCTGAATGGAGTATCAACTTGGGCCAGGTAAGGAGCCAGCACCCACAGAGAGTGACCCCCCCCTTTCCAAGGTACAGAGCCCCTCATTTTTGTGGGGGACCCTCCTTGGCCTTTCCGATGGGCCTATAATTAGGTTTATTGTAATGACAGCTTGGATTTATGGGGTATACAGCTCCCAGAAAAGCTTAGTTCTCAAGCCAAATCCTATTGAGGTTTACAGAGGAGGCCAAGGGTTAATTGGCTATTGGTCTTGAGGAAACTGAGGCACAGGTAGATTAAGAGACTTGCTTAGGGCATAAAGAAGTTAAAGCAGCAGAATGGATCTCAGATTTCAGGGTCCGATCCTGCATGGCGTCCTAGGCCTAACTGTATAACTTATAGGGAAGGATTCGGACAAAGGACAACGGATGAAAAGTGGTACACAGAGGCCCAGACACAACAGCCTAGAAACAGCAGGACCCTAATGTTCTGGAGATGTCTGGCAGCTCTTGGGCCAGTCCTGCCAACTATGAGTGAGGTCATGTGGTGGCTTGTCTGTCAGTCCTCAGCTTGTACGGAAGCTGCCATTGTCTAATTATGTGTTCTGAAAGGCAGCCAACAGCACAGGGATGTGTAAGAGATTGGAGATGGCAGTATGCATTGGAGCCAGCTCCAGGAAGACAAAAACATAATGGTCAGGAGAATCAGGGAGCTGTAGGTGAAAACCTCACTATGCAACAAAGAAAGACAGGGGCATACTGCTGAAGTGATTTCCTCATTCTGGTGCCCTCACAGAAGGTGTGAGCCCCTTGATGGAAAGAAAATGGGTCACTCAGGGCCCTATGACCCTGCAGGGCAGGCAGAGTGTGGGGCATGGTCCTTGGTAGTTGGGGGTGCTGAGGACAGGCTTCAAAGCAGACAAGCCTGGCCCAAATGACCTGAAATGTCAGGACAATGGTGCCCAGAGCAGCAGAAAGGAGGACATGTGCAAAATGCAAAGGACAAAAGAACATGTGCAAAAGGGTACAGAGGCCTCAGCATTATGAACCTGGAGCAAAATGAGCTGCAAGAGCTACCATAACTTATCATAGATCAAAAGAACTTCCTGACACATGGTGAGAATGAGAAAATCACAGTGCTGGCTGCACACACACACACACACACACACACACACACACACACACCAGTGTATGGTTGCGTCCCTGTTCCTTTCTAAGGTAGAGATATGACAATCAGAGGTCTTCTAAGCCTGGCTATCACCTCAGCTACCACTGAGGTGAAATCACCTCAGCTACCACTATAACTAGTTCTCCTCAGAGTCCTGCACCACAGCCCAAGTCTCCATAGCCACAATGAGAACTTTTTGTTCAAGGCCAGCAGCTTGGAGAAACTAATGACCAATGTTTCTGTTTTCCCACATTACTTGCCATCATGGCTGACACGAATCAGCTGTTCTTACAAGGACATCACATTTGTTAGTGTAGAAGAATCAGAAGACTTTGGAAGTCCATTTCATAACACTAATGATATCATAGGGAGAGTGCATGATCCAGTGTGTGACACTACCAAGTGACAAGTGACCTCTCCAGTAGACTCCACCTGTTGATCAGCATATTTTGAGTCCTGGATTTCTCTCCAACCCCTGTGTAGTCTATCTTGCTGAAGAATCAGAGAATGAACAGATATCTATCTCACCTGATTGCTAGCTGATCTGACCTGGGACAATGACATCAAGGAACCACTGCTCCTTCATGTCAACTAAATACTTCCTTTAGAGACAGCGCAAGCAATGCTGTTGAGTCTTTGTATGATTCCTGCTTCACCAACAGTCTGCATTATCCAGAACTGGCTGCCTAACCACCTTAGCACCTGGCTGAAGCACATGGGCCCTTCATCTAGTGTGGCAGTGACACTAGATCTAAAAAATGGCTTCCAGGCTAGAGTCAGGCATTCAGAGAAAGGGCCGTGAAGATCTGTTGCTGATATCTGGTTCTGTACCAAGAAGCAGATCATGGAGGAGCTGGCATCCTCAAAGAGGAAGCACCCTTCCTCTCCAGGGTCCTAAGTGCTGCACGGGCCTGTTCATCCTATCATTGATGAAGTCAATAAGGTCTTCATAGGGTCCCTTGACAGATCCTGACAGGGGCCCTCTGGGGTCCAAGAATCCAGCCAGTGCTTCAGCTGAAATATCTACCTCTGCTTTGCCCCGTAGCGGTCCCACAGTTCAGCAAGATGTCTTGGTGGGGAAAGGCAAGTAAAGGTACCTGCCGTCAAGCCATCTCTCATCTAAAAGCTCTCCTATGGGGCACATGGTGGAAGCAGAGAACTAACTCCAGAAAGTTGTCCTGTGTCTTCCATACCTGCCCCCCTGCCACTACAAAATCATTAAATAAATATAGTTAAAATTATTTTGAAGACGGCACAATAAAAACTACTTGACAAAACAACACAGCCAGACATGCAGATGGGGTAAGAGCCACTCAACCTGAAGTGTGTGAAGGCCACTCTCAGAGTCCAGCTGGTATTCAGGTCTACTAAGTACAGTGGCCAGAAATAGAAGCAGAAAGTTGTAGAATCCAGGAAATAGTAGCTGGCCAGGTCAGGGAGAGTCACAGAAATTGCGTGTTGGTTTTAGGGAGATTTGTGTGGGACATGGAGACGGAGTCATGAAACAAAGTGCACAGGACAGATGTCCATGGGCTAGATAGTTTATAACTATTATTACATCTGGCCATGCATGTGTATACTTAAAACAAACTCTTAATTTGGGTTATGATGAGCCAAATTAATAAAATAAAAATGCATGCTAGATCAAAGAATTTAGTTATTAAATTTCTGTTTCTCAAAATAAAATCAGAAGTGATTATAAGTTGAGAATTCAGAGTGCTAACTACTGTACAAAGGAAGTGAGTACAAATTCTAAAATACACAAAATGTTTGTGAACATTCAGTCACCCACAGTTTGAGTCTATTTCTGTTGCTGTAACAAAATACAATAGTCTGGATATTTATATCTGGATATTTATAGAAAAAAAGATATGTATTTGGCTCAATTGTGTGTGATGAATGCTAAAGCAGCATTGCGAATGTCAAACCCTTATGAGGAATTGTAGCTCTGTCATAGCAAGGTGATGGTATCATGGTGAGAATGTCTGAAAGGAAGTGTGATAGGTCAGGAAGAGGGCAGAGGTCACTTTCGCTTTTTCATAACTTGTTCTCCTGAGAACTAACTCAGGGACTCAAAGAACTACATTAATCCTGCCCAAGGACACCACCACCACCACCACCACCACCATGGTCTCTCAGTGTACTTTACCTCTTAAAGATTCTACCATGATGGCCACACTGGGAACAAGCCTCATCCAAAGTACAACACACAAGTGCAATGATATCACAGAGGCTACAGCAGCTAAGTACCCTAGGACCTCTTCTTCAAAAGGAGCCATTTTTAAGGCCAAACAGCCCCACATACACCCCCTCACACTGGGTGTGGGTGTCTGGGATGAGGCACAACAAGAAGGATCATTTCTAATTTAACACGTGCCTTTCAATTTCATCTTTTCTTGTAAATTTGAGTGATGAGGAGATAAGGCTCAGGATGCACCTCCCAGAAGCCAAACCTCTCAGTTAAGTGAGACCAGTTTAATGCGCCTGTTATCAGACGCTTCAAACAGAAAAGCCAATTAAGGTAATTTAAACAATGGCTTAGTTTTTATTCAAGTCACTAAGTAACAGCAAGGCTTTTGAATACTCATTCAATGACGCTCATGTCATTTGTTGTTTTTGAAAATGCAAGGTGTGAATGTAAATTCAGTTAAATTTCTAACACAGCAGATACAATCTTTTGTTTTTCAAATGAGGATACAAAAATAAATGGTGGAGCCAAAGGGCATTCTGGAAACATGTGCCATTATTGAGTTGACTGTGGGGCAATGTGACCAGCTGAATAAACGCTGCTGATACTAGAATTTAGAAAGATGTTTTACATCTTCCACCCCAGTAGCCATCCACTCTCTTAATGGGGCCTACCTCAGAGTTCAGTCTGTACAACTCTGAAGACAGAAGTTTGCTAACTACTCTACATTGCTTGCAGAGATGCTGGGAGGGGGGCAGGGGTGCACAAGCATGCGTGTGGGTATTCATGTGTATATGAGCATGTACACATATTGCAATCTAGCCCTCTGAATTGGTGTGTATTTTGTTCCCAAGCAGGTAGAAATTTTTCATCAATCAGCAAATAACCAAAAACTTCTTTTAAAGCCTTTAGTAAATTATCACAATTATTGAAAACATAATTGCACACAAGAAGACTATTAAATTTGCCAATACCAAAGAAAAGAACCCAGCAGCTTAAATGATTCCATTCCAGAGTAAGAGGAGCTTCAGAACTCAAATTGCTCTTTGGAAGAGCTAGATTTGTGAGCCAAGGGTTTCACATAGCTTGTATTTAATTGGCTATATGTATACTAGGCATTAGAATAGACTGAGATTTAAGAAGCCTATGGTTTTTAGATTTAAATTTGACAAAGAATTGAAAAGTTTATTTAATAATTTGCCTTATCATGATACTATTAGAGGAATTCTCCTCTGGGACACAGAAGAAACCCATGAAAATATCTGGGTTAAATAATAACATTTTCCTAACAATGACAGCAAAAGCCTTCCCTCGTCTCTACAGAACTGACTAGATCAAACCCACTGGACACACTTTTGTTCCTGGATTTGCCTTGATCTTTAGAGCAAATGCTATTCGTCAGCTCAACCATCAGAAGATTCAAATCATTAGCCAAGAAATGGCTTCTGAAAGAAGAGTCCAGGGAGTTTCAGGATCGTATGAAAGCAGTAAAGAAGTTGGGTAGGGTGGTACACATTTGTATTTCCAGCTCTTAGAAAGCAGAGACAGGAGGATCATGTGTTGAAGGACAACCAGTTCTGTAGAGCAAGACCATATCTCCAAATTTAAAAAAAAAAAGTCAAACCATAAATACTATCAAAAGTATAATTCTAGGGGCTCAAGAGATACCTCATTGGTTAAGAACACTTGCTGTTCTTGTAGAGGACAGAGATTCAGTTCTTAGCACCTACATATGGGCTCACGATCATCTGTAACTCCTGCCTCAGGAGATGTTATGCCCCATTCTGACCTAAGAGGGCACTGCACAAATATGGCACCCATACATACATACAGGCAAACATTCATATATATATATAACTTTTAAAAATTAAAAGATAAATCCCAATGCAACGTGTCCTGAGGAATACTGCCTACATGCCACTAGAATCAAATAAAACTAAAAACCTAATTGAATAATGTAAATATTCAAATTACTATTTAGCTTTTAGTCACTTCTTAATCTCCAGATAATCAATGCAAAGACAGTATTTGGGTTTGGTTTAATGACAGAAAATGTTATTTTTATTTCTTTAGAAAGTATTTTTGTTTTCCTGTCAATATATATTTTATTTTAGCTGTGGTGGATGCTCAGTGGGTAAAAGCACTTCCTTCAAAAGCATAAGGACCCAAGTTCAAATCCTCCTCACATTAAGAACTGGGCACAGTTGGACATGCCTATAGCCACAGTGTTATGAGGCACTGGAGAAAGAGGCATTGTTGAGGATTGCTGGCTGCTAGAGTAGCTCCAAGTCTCATGAGAGACCCTGTCTCAAAGGAATAGTGTTTGTATGCAATAAAGTGGATCAGCTTTAAGCACACAACCTTCTGACTGGGGTGATTGTACAACTCATGCTTTCAATGCTGCATCTGAGAAACCAGAATTACAGATGGTTGTGAGTCATCTTGTAGGTGCTGGGAATCAAACCAGGGTCCTCTAAAAGAAGAGCCAGTGAGTTTAACCACTGAGCCAGCTCTCCAGACCCATTTCCTTGAAGTTTTGCGCTTTAATATATTTCAAGTTCATACTACTCATAGTCCCAGGAAAG
Source organism: Apodemus sylvaticus (assembly GCF_947179515.1). NCBI lineage: Eukaryota > Metazoa > Chordata > Mammalia > Rodentia > Muridae > Apodemus > Apodemus sylvaticus. Next base: position 291,688 of record NC_067486.1, on the reverse strand, counting down.
GTTATGAAGCATTGCTAAACACTCATTGCTCTGGATCTTTATTCTGTTCTATGCATCTTGTCTTTCTGTTGTATGCCCAGGAGGATTCACAGACAAAAAAAGGAAATAAGTTTTGAAGAACACTACTACCAAAAATCTTACCTAAGTCTCAAAAGATACCAATGAGAACTACTAGTGTCTGATATAAGGGTGGCCTTCAAGGAAATACAGCACTTGACAGATTTGGTTTCTTTCATCTTTTCCCACTTTTCTCAAAAGTCATATGGGTCATATGGGTCAATGGCAAAGAGGTTTGCTCTACTTCCAGATGGAAGATTCTAGAAGCCTAGGAATTAAAGCAAATGAAAACCCATTAAGGCAGTTTCCTGATGTTCTGGAAGGCTAATGTACAATAACCTAGTATTTTGCTTTGTTTAAGTGAGAAGAAATGGACCCTGGTCAGAAAAGACAGGTCAGACCCCTGCCAGGTATTGTCATCTCTTGGGCAGACAAGACTGAGATGACATGCCTCAGAGAAGTAGGAACCATCATTTTCCCTTTAAAAGAAGCTTGGTAATGAGTCCCTACTGGAAGCATTCTAGTTTCACATCATCAGAGCCAGCAAGCATGTCAACAAGACCTGGCTCATTTCCTGAGGTCATGGGTGACTGCTGAGGTTTAACTGAGGCACTTCTCTTATGGCAATGGAGACCAGGACAGATCTATGCAATTTCTCACCCTCAGGGACAGTTGTAGCCAAAACAAGCAAGTATGGGGATGGTGACTGGGTTGGTTTCTGGTTGCATGCTGAGTCCCTTAGGGTCATCCTGCAGCTTCTGCAAGACTGGTGTGGTCTGAGCTCATCCCCAATGACAGAGAATGACAAGAGAGTTGTCTGGAGCGCTGGCACCCTCTCTAAATTCCTGCCTCCTGCCTCTGCCTGCAGCACCACTTACCTCCTTGCTGCAGCCTGCCTGACTAGGAGCTCTGACTCTTAGCTGCCAGCCCTGATCTGTGCCAAGGTGAATTATTCATGAGCCTAACACATGTGCTGGTAGAGTTCCCACAAAGGCCACTAAGGGAACAGCAGGTAACCTAACAAAGGTGTGGGGCTTTGGGGTAGGGGTGATAGTTGTGATGAGGACTCTAACTTTATTTCCAAGTCAAACAGAAGGAAAGCCATTTTTTTCTCTGGATGACTGAGGTAGCCAGTAGATGCAAGCCAAGAGCTCTTTCCATCTGCCACCATTTCCAGTCTCTGAGGATGAATATGGCTACTTGGAGTTGAGCACTGAGCCTGTGTCTTGGAGTTCCCATTTTGGGTGCTTTGGCCAGAACAAAGATCTTAACCTAAGGTTCTTAACCCTAACCCTGGTGGTGTTGCTGTGAGGGTTAAGTGAGCAATCCTCTTGAGATAGATGGCAGGAAACTTACCATTCCCCTTTCCTACATGGCCTACATCCCTCTCCTCAAGAGATGCAATCTGAGGCACATCTGTAGTCTAGGCAGGCCAATGACTTTAACATCCATTAAGATGCTATACACGTGACATCACTTTGCTTCTGAGAATTAGAGTTTCCTTTAGAAGAGGATAAAAGAACAGTACCTGAGGAATGGAATACTGTCCCTAGGGAGACCTGGGAGCTTAGTCCAAAGGCCTGGTCCTGGCTCAAGACTCCTGTGTCCTTTTCAGATAGGAGGACTTCTAGAATGGACCATGGTAGACCAATCCTGGCAGTGGGGGACACCCTGATCCATAAGTGTATGACCATATGTTGGTTTTATAAGAGATTTTCCACTTCAGTTTGCTAGATGCCAGAACTTTGGTATACCCAAGGTACACAGTGAGAGAGGAAGTGGTACAAGGCAAGTTGGACTTGGCTCAATTTCTTCTGAGTGGCTCTGTACATCTGAAAAATTTATTTATTCATCCTTAGATTATTCTAAGGATTATACATTGTGCCTTTCCTTGAAGTGGCTTACTCTACCTTTGTGTTATATTTTGTCTCATAGGTGATGGCTTGCACTTTGATTTAGGGCTGTGTCACTTTGTCTAAGCTGTAAGGAAGGAAATGAGGAAGTGGAACAAACCTAAAAACATTCTATGTTCTAACCAGTGGACACCACATTCACCATCAAGAGGGCAGCGCTGCTTTCCTGCCTCCTCCTCATGTCTGAGTTTTCAGCCACCATGGTTCAAGGATATCCTTCAAAATGTCTATTAGTAGCTAGAAGGCTAAAACAAAGTCACAAAGCACAAAGTTTTCAAAATTGTCCCAATTAATCTTCTGATACAAAAGCCCAAGGCACGAAATCTTCAAAATTATCCCTGTTAATCTCCAGTGAGTTTTTTTCTAGAAACTAGGATCTTACTGTGATGTGTGGTCTAGTCTCCAACTCTGGTTTCAACGCTCCTATATCAGCCTACAGAGGAGAGCATGGGATTATAGGTATGGGTCTCTAGATCAACTCCCCGTCAGTCTTCAAATCTGAGGAAGATACTAGAAAGCATAAAAAGAAGTGTCTACAAGATTGCACAATTAACCACAAGATCCCAACTAGAAATATAACCTCTCTCTATGGGGTCTTGCTCACTCCCTTTAACCACTGTTTCTGGAAGCTCCCTGTAGCTCTTTGTGGCTCCTTGGGCTCCTCACTCCTTGGGGTACCTCAGGCTCTTAGCACTGGACTAGGAAGCCTGACCAGGGATCTTGGTTAGAGTTCCTTCTTTGGCTGAAACAGTCCAAAGACCAAAGGTAATTTGACTCCAGACCTCTGGAGACTCATTTTAGGCTCAAAGAAAGTGGGGACATGATTGCCTTTTTTCTGGTCACCTGTGTCTTTAGCACATCCTATACAGTGACTTGCATTGGAGAGAGAGAGAGACCTAACAAAGGTGGCAACTATTTGAAGATCAGAATCCCAAGGTAAGCTCCTTACCACTCAAGACAGCTGAATCCACCCAAATTCCAGGGGGTTATCTAGTCCCAGGTAGGTAACAATCTCTTTAAGAAGCAACAACTTGGAAGATAAGATTCTGTGTTCAGTGTCCAATGGCCTTGTGTGGCCACATTCTGGGCATAAGACCACTGGCAGCTTCTGTCTCAACTTCCTCTTATGTAAGACAGAATGAGCTAGAACGCAAATGGCAAAGGCCACATCAGCATCTAATATGGCTGGTGTGTTTTGATTTGTTTTGTTTTGTTCTCTTCTGTTCTGTTTGAGACAAGATCTTACTTTGTAGCTTAGGCTAGACTGAAACTTGCTATGTTGCCCTGGTTGGTCTCTCAAACTTAAGACAATCTTCCTACCTCAAGCTTCATAATGCTAGGATTATAAGCATAAACCACTACACCTAGATCAGTTTTATTTAAACCATCGGGAAGTGCCAGTGAAGAACAGGGTGACTCTCTTCCACTGTCCTGTGCTCCATCTTTCTCCTCCTGTCTATCACCCACCAGGCTAAGTGCAGCTTGGCCTGGTCCCTGCACTAGGATGTCTCTGTTTCCCAAGCCTTGTCTTCCTAGCACAAGCCGATGCCAAGTCAAATTTAGATTCCTTGTCCCAGCTCAGGTATCTGAACTTACAAAACCTGAAGAGCCAGTTCCTTGGCTCACTTGAAAGGTCAGAAAGGGGAGGAGAAAGTGGCTTTGGAAGAAGAATCTAGAGGGTGCTCTGCTTCCAGAAGAGACCAGAACCTGACTCCTGTGCCTTTCTGCATCATGGGCTCAATCCAAAGACAGCCAGAAAAGGGTTAGACAAGTCTTTCCTAAGAGTCTGGATTCTCTGCTGAAAGTCCCCTGGAAGGATGGAGCAGGATAGGGAAGCCACCATGCCCTAGAAACACTTGTATTACATCCTTTGGAGACTCAAGGTCTTTCCTAACCTGGGCATATCCTTCCATCTGCAGCATGAGACCTTCCTTACATCCCCTTCATTGCCTCTCCCTCAAGACCCACCAGGGCAACTTAAGGACTCTCTGGAACATGGGCTGTTCTTTGCAGTCCCCTGTGCTCACAGGTGGCTCTTGGGCTCCCCATCTAGCACATTATCACAATTGTCTCCACTTCCCACTTCTGGGACTGTCAGGCTTCAGAGTGTTCCACCTTGAAGCCCTAGCATCACCCGGTTTCTCCGCCCATACGGTCCTTGTCATATCACCCTTAGCAAGCACTAGCCTTAGGGGAAGCTTTGGTGAAAGATCCAAGAGAACCTCTTCTCTCATCTTCCATCACAGCCACTGTCGAGGCTGCTCAATCTAAGCTTTCATCGAGTTTAAAATCACCTGTTTTCACACCTGCTGCCTCATTTGACCCAGAGCTCTTACAACAGGACCAGTGGTTCCAAAGTGCAGCTCTTATTCCTGGTGTAGGCAGCTCCAAGTTCAACGCATCACAACCTGAGGGACTCAGGCTTCAGACAGACCCTGGGCTTCACAGCCACGGAAAATGGCCAGACTGCTTCTCTTGCTGATGGTCTGCCTCCTTACATGCAGGATGGGTCCAACCTCTGACTCAGAATCTGCTGGGGATCCTCGAGTAAATCTGCTTTTTCCAATATGGACACACCCATGGACAATGGGCCATCAGCAGAAAATCTGTCAATAGAATGATGAACACAACCACCACCCACCCTAGGCAGTGACATGGGCCACAATGCCTAGGAAGAGGAAATTATCAGAAAAGAGGCTTGAGCCATGAGCCCGCTATGCCTAGGGGCCAAAGAGGACCCTGCTGTTCAGAGCAGAAGCATTTGGACTATTCCTATGGCATACCTTGCACCTTTTCTCAGATACTACCTCCTGTCTTCTCTCCTGGACATATCTAGATCTGCCTAACCAGACATCCTTCATATAGCTAAGTCAATACCTAAGACCTGGCATTGCCATACTTCCACCAACGCTGGAGGTGAGCTTCCAGGCTGAGCAGAGGTAGCCATATGCTTGGACCCTAATGGGATTTGTCTTTTATATTCTCTGGGCAATTGATTCTCCTTTCTCTTCTTGGTAGCCAAGGATAGGTTGGGAGGTTCTCATATCATCACTTGTTCAGGCTATGCACTGCCTTCCAAAAGCACCTCACAGGGACCCTAGCATTTATATGCCTCTGAAAAGTTTCCAGAATTCCAAATATCACACAATTTCAGAAACTATCTGCTACTAGCAAAATTATGCTCCTGCTAGAACATGAGACAAATCTTAGCTTCTGTGGACAATCTGAAGCATCGCTATCCCACACCTGGGATTAAACCAAAAACATATTCCCATAATATTTCTGGGTTTTTTTTTTTAGAAATCAAAATTCTTACCACACAAATTTACATAAATACATATGCATACCTATACATATACCACAACACACACCACAAATACATACACATGCATACCTACTCATATCTACATGCAAAAATGCATACAAACATACATACATGTAAATATGTACATTCACACATACATGGTACAAACACACATGTACACAAATGTACACATGCACTGGCAACCAAAACAAGCACCTTGTATATTTTTGCTTTAGGTTTTATGCAGTGGAAACTAAAGGTGATTCCCAGGCTGCATACTGGTGTCTAGAAGCACAAGTGCGCATGTGTACAACACAGGACACATTCCACACTTTCACCTGTGGGACAAGAGAAAGTGGGACTTCTTTTGCCCCAGAAGTGGAAGCTGGAGGCTAAGTCAATAGCCGTATTCAGGGTTCCAGATGAAAGTAAGTCCAGCCTCGGGTCTTCACCACCTGACAGGAGATCCCTCTCTGGGGCTAGAAAGAGGCCCACAGCCTTGTGGAGTAGGCCAGCTGTAGGTGTGCAGAGGTTGTAACAACCTTGGGCCAGCCTTAGCTGGATTGATTCAGACCAACCTCCAAAGTTCCCATCACTGTGTTCTCTTCTTTAAATATGGGTGATGCCAGCTACTCAGTGGGGTGGTTGGGAAGCTAGAAATCTGCTTTCTGGAGTCCAGAGCATAGAGCACAGCATGAAGGAAGCACATGGTGATTGGTAGCTGAAACCTGAATGCAGCAGGGAAGAGAAAATGTACCACTGAGTGGAGGTAAGCTTCCCGCATAGGAAAGGAACACCTTGACTTTGGAAGATGAGCCTTCAAGGGGCTGTGGAACTGACTCAGTGCTTGCTGAATAAGCACGAGGACCTGAGTTCAATACCCAGAATGCATGTAAAACATGCAGGATGTGCTGGCACATGTTTGTAGTCTCCACGCTGGGAGGGGAGAGACAAGCAGAACATTGGAGCTTGTTGGTCAGTCAGCCTAGCTGCTTTCCAAGTTCCAGGCCAGTGAGCCACCCCCGGGTTAAAAACAGGTGGATAATTCTTGGGGCACCACCTCAAGGCTGTCCTCTGGTCTCAGTATGCACACTTAAGTGCACACAGGAACATACATGAATACATACACATCAAAATAATAATAAAAAGAAGAAAGAAATGTACCTTCAGGAAGGACACTCAGCAGACAAGGAAGGTGGGTGGGTGAGTGTCCAAGCAAGGTTATTCTAGATTATTTCCTCCTTGCAAAGAATGGAACAATGGGAGGGGCTAGGAGAAATGAAGGCAGAGCCAGTTGCAGTGGGTGGAGCCACAACCCTGGTATATATTGATCAGAGTTGAGGAAGTAAATTGCTAGACTGTCCCAGTGTGAGGCTGCCCCAGGGAACCATTCTTAAGTAAATTTCAGGGATCAAGCCTGAATCAGAGTGGTGAGGCATCCCAAAGGCTGTCTAGAGATGCCTTCAAGTCTGACCTACTTGGGTTTTTTTTTTTTTTTTTCAGACTCTTCTTCTCCCCTACCTGATCTTATTCCTAGCTTTTCTCCACTTTGTCCCCAATAACTTGCAACATGCTGGGGATCCCTGATTTCCCAGAACTGGAACTCCTTGTTTCCCAATCCTCTCAGAATGCCTTATGCTCTATAAAAATTGGAGCCTGCCTCCGAGTGTGAGTGCTCCTTCAGGAGTTTCCTCCATGCCTCCTCCTGACTCTGCTCAGCTGCTAGCATGGCCCCAACACCTCTCTAGGACTGTCTTACCAACAAGACTATTCCTAGATCTTCCTCACTCTGCACCAGAGACTCTAGCACACACACACACACACACACACACACACCTGGCTTCCACAGTCTAGGCATTTCTCTGGGAGGGGAGACAGCAATGTGGGCAGAGCTGGGTGCTTGTCAGTAGGGCTCCAGTCTCTCCTCATTTGTGACAGGGACCTTCACAAGGTGTCACCTTCCCTGTGCTACACCATCAGCCCATGAAAGATGCATTAGAGTTTAAGGTGGCATTAACCAGCTTCTCCCTGTCTGCCCATCAGTAATTAGAAGCTGGCAGGTGGGCGGTGAGGCAATGGCTTGGCATTGTTTTCATCAGCATGGAAATACTTTCCCTGGAAGTAAAAACCTGTCTCAGCCAGTTCCCATGACTGTGTCCCCAAAGGGGAGGGAAAGCATGTTTGATGCCATCAGTAGAGGACAGAATTATGAGCCTTCAAACACCATCTTAAGGGTCAATCCACATATGACTCTCAGGGCAGCAACTGAGATTTCTCTGCCCAATAGGGAAGGTCTGCTTGTTACACTTTGTTCAAAATTTCCCCTATACTTGCTATGGGTCAGGTGAGCATGTGGGGGGGGAGGCTCCTGGAGGGCAGAGTTATCTTCCTGCATTTGATACCTAGACTTTAGGGCCTAGAACCTCACACAGTATGCAATACACAGGACACAAGTTAGGGAGACACAATAAGTTCCAAAAATGTTTAACTCCATTGCCACAGTAGAGTGTCTAGGCATCTACCCCCAATGCATGCTTTGAACCATAATACCAAAGGGGCTGGTGTTAGGAGTAGGGCCTTTTCAGGGACAGGGGGTGGAGGGGTGATTAGGTCTCAGGAGGGCAGCCCTTATGAATGGACCTCATATCCTTGTTGTAACTTTGAAAGGTGATATTTTCCCTCTACCATGGGATAATGTAACAGAAGGTGTCATCTTTGAACCAGAAGCCCTCCCCATACACAGAACCTACCTGGACCTTAGATTACTCACCTCCAAAACTGTAGAAGCTTCACTCAGCTTCTGGAAGTCACCACATTTTCCACATTCCATCTCTTCTATTGCCAGAGAGACTCTTGCACTCCCCACAGCCACCCAGAGTCAACAGTATTCTTGGTTGTGTGGCCAGAATAAACCAATGCCAAGCCATTGCCTCACCGCCCACCTGCCAGCTTCTAAACCAAAGGTCATCAGAACTTTTAACATCCACCAACTGGAAGAGTAGAGAAGGGAATGTCATTCAATTCCACCATTTAATTCAGACAAATGAATCATCTTCCCAACTCCTGGAATGCATAGTATCCCTGAGGACACACAGATATCTTAAAGCAACATGACCTAGTCTCAGACTCAGTTTGCTCAGAACCCAAAGGATGAAGCTGGGAATGACCTCAGTAATAAATTGATTGACTTGCATGCATGAGGCCCTAGGTTCAATCCCAGCACCACCAAAAATTAAATAAGCAATCCTAGGACTATGTTCTGTATATGGACACTGCCGATAAACCTGGACCAGATTTCAGAGCCTAGCAGTACCCCGTGGATGGCCAAACACTGGAAGCAAGCAGGTGCCTTGGGTTTGTGCTCTGACGCCATGCCTGGCTTTGAGAAGATAGATAGATGTAACATTCAGGAAAGGCCAGAGTTTCTCCAAAAACAAAAATAGTACAGGAGGCAGATAGGATTAAGCTGAGGGGTGCGTAAACAATAACATGGCTTCTTGCATGGGTGGTAAATAAAGGGCTTTGTGGTCATTTAACAGAGAAGACTTGGGGAACAGTCTGAACCAGATAAGGAAACAGGCTGGATCAAGGAAGTTATTTGCCAGGCCACACATCCCAAGCTCCCTCTTTGCAGACACCCTGAATGTCTTTGTGCCTCTCTCTGCCCAGGGCATGTCTGAGCATCAGTGTTTTTCAGCCCTTCTCTGATTCCCAATGACAGTTTCACAGCCCTGCAGCCTAAACTTTTTTGCTGGCACAGCCTGCACCAGCCTGTCAGGGCACCAGCCAGGAAGGATGCTAGATTTTTTTCAGAATGTGAATGAGAAGGAATGTGGGGAGGCAGGTTAAGCCAGACAGAATGTGAAGGTCCTTTGACCTGGGACTCAGACAACACCTCCCTAGACAAGGACTAGGGAGAGTGAGAGCTACGAACCCCCTGCTACTAGCACTCTGGGGACACATTTGCTAAGGAAACCCCATAGGAAAGTTAATTTGGATAATAACTACATGATACTTGATCTACTAAAAGCAATAATCACCAGACAGGAGCCTCTCCACCCAGGATAGTGTCATATTTCAGAAAATCCTTGGTAGGTTGAACATAGCATAAATTAAAAGCTTGTAACTCATCTGGCCCACGTGACACTGTGGCTCAGCCACACAGCCCTGCAAGGTGCCCATTCTTTTCCCTCATAATCTGGAATGACAGGGGCTGTAGTTGTTACCACTGCTCCATGACTCCAGAAAACTTGGAACTATCAATGGCTAGTCCAAGAAAAATGCAGACAAAATGCTAAGTTCAGTTTCTGCTGACTGTGCATTGCTTTTTTATCACTGGAAATTATAGAATCCTCCTTTGAACCATTGTAGGTCAGAGACCTTCTGGGATAGGTTGTATTGAAGGCGGTGGGAGACCTGCAGCAGGTGTCAAAGTGCCACTGAGTTCCCAGGGTTCATGAGGTGAGTGGAGTTCTCTAAGTTACAAAGCCTGACAAGCCAGACTGGGCTTCACAATTGATTTTTCAGGACTTGCTGTTTGTGGGCCCCTTGGTACCACCCTATCTCTGACTAGAATATTCTACCTGACACACCATCGCTTTATTGATCATCTAGTGACCTCTTCCAGTATCTTTGCCACTAATCTTTGGACCTTTGATATTCATCTCATGGAGTTTGGCCAAAACCTCAGCAGGAATCATGTGTCCCAAAAGCCTTTTCAGCTTGGCTAGAGCCCCTGGGAAACCTTCTTCAATGTATAGACAATGGCTGTTCAGCTCTACATGAAGAAGTGTTCAAGGTCTAGCAGGTATGATCAACCTTTTCATGTTGTAAAAAATAAAATAAAATAGAAGTTCACATTGAAGAATTATGCAATCAAGTTACCAAAGCAATTAGGTGGGGAGGTTGGAGGGGGACACCTCATATTTTACAGTTTTGTGTTGACCCATGTTTGTAGATTTCCTGGGCCACATGTGGGCCATATAGCCCACAGGGCACAGACCAGACTTATCTGCTAGGATCTTTGAGGGCAGATTTTGAAAGCCACTGTGGCCCAATGGTGAAGCACAGGCATTCTGAAGTAGGAATGCTTGGTTCCTGTTGCTGTGATAAAAACACCATTACCAAAAGTAACTTAAGGAATATGGTATGGAAAAAGGGTCCCCCATAAGTCTTGGGCATTCAAATAGTTTATCCCTAGTTGTTGTTATCTGGGGAGGCTTAGGAGGCCTTACTGGAGAAGGCCTGTGTCACTGTGTCACTGTGTCACTGGGGGCAAGCTTTGTGCAGTTTCCAAGGTACTCACAGTTTTCTGTGGTTTTTTTTTTTTGTGGTTCAAGATGTAAGCTCGCAGCTGTTCCAGTCACCATACCTCTGCTTGGCTATTACTGACCCTAACCCTCTGGAATATTAAGCCCAAAATAAACCCTTCCTTCTGTAAGTTGCCTTAGTCACAGTGTTCTGTCAAAGCAACAGACAAGTAACCAAAACAGGGAGGGAAGGGCTTATTTCAGCTTACAGTTTATACTACATGATCAAGGAAAGTCAGGGCAGGAACTGAAACAGAACTAGAGGGACCTGGCTTGCTTGCTTATTTTCCCTTCTTGCTCAGCTGGCTTTCTTACGCAGTCCAGGACCACCTACCAAAAGTTGCACTGCTCAGGTGTTCTGTGAACCTCTCACAACAATCATCAATCGCAAAAATACCCCACAGATGTTTCCAGAGGCCTACAGAATCAATTGAGGCTCCTTCTTCTCAGGTGACTCTAGTTTGTGTTGAGTTGACAAAAACTAACCAGCACATCTAAGACCCACCCTGACTGTCCACATATCCTTGTACATCTCAGGATCTCTGCTAACCTCAGAGGGCAGTTACTGCTCACCTGGGAACCAGGTGACAAAAGACCACTTTTGGGTCACATGAGCAAGGCATCTTGGCTAAAGTGACCTTCAGGAATTGGGAGGACTCTTTGTCAGCCTAGAAGACATTTGTATTTGGTCTTGGCTCATTCAGACCTTCAAGTTGTCACCATACCCGAAGAGGTCAACCCCACACCTACCCCACACATGCCCTGCTTTGCAACTGCCTCTTAAGCTCTGGAGCACCAGATCTCTCTCTTTTGTTTTACTGTTTATAATGCTCTATCTGGTGTTATAGTGGGGCCAGCCTCTTATTTGCCCTCCAGCCTCCACTGATACACCAAGCCATTTCAAGGTACATGTGAGAGGGCCTTTGGGTTGTGGTGAGCTCAGCTTATCCCTGCAACCCTGATTGCTTCTTTCTCTTCTTTGCACCTGCATATATTCTCTCTCTCTTTTGTGCTCTCTCTTTCTCTCTTTTGCTCTCTCTCTCTCTCTCTTTTGCGCTCTTCTCTCTCTCTCTCTCTCTCTCTCTCTCTCTCTCTCTCTCTCTCTCTCTCTCTCTCTGACTTCTGCAGGTACATCTCAAAGGGCTGCTAAGAGACTAAATGAGAGCACAGGGTTGAGTTGCATGAAGAGGGTTGGAACTCAGACCTCGGGTGTGGCTAACATAGGAAGCTTAGGTGATACACTTGAGAGCTAGAAGCAGCAGCAGCAACAGCCTGGTAGCAAGATTCAGAATTGCTTTCACAAGTTGAAACACTGGATTTGGACATCTACATCCCCTGCCAGGGGAGTCCCTCATCATCAGGATGGATCTAGTAGTAGTACCATCTCACAGGAGCTTCATGGGCCTTGAAGGACAATGTGGGTTATTACTGCTCACTACACTGGGTCCTGGGGACAGTCTTTTATCCATGGCCTTCCAGAGGCAAAGCCACAGCTCTAGGCAAGGGCTGAGCCTGGGAAAGTCATTTTGAAAGTTGCTCCCAAGACACAGTGGGTGCAGGTGAGGGAGGATCAATAGCATTCATCTGCCCACATCAGGGAAAGAAATCAAGGCAGGTAGCCAGGCTCTTGCTCCAGGGAAGAGATAAGGAGCCTCACAAATTGATAGTGGAGATGGAGACTTGAGGAAGCAGAGAAGAGATGTGCTGTGACTTTGCAGTATAGCCCAGAAAGGCTGAGGTTCAAGCTTGCATCAATGGCCAGACTACATACAAAACTGTGATTGATGCTCTGCCTGCCTCCAAAGACTCAGACAAGTGTGGATCCACGGAACAATATAGGGTGAGAATTCTTGTTGAAGAGCAGGTGGGTTCTTTTCTTCCCAAGCAGTGGATATGGCTGCCTGAGAAAGTGTAGGAGCAAAAGGTCCCTCCTGACTACTACGGTCCAGCATCTCCTGCCCACTATGGTCCAGCATTTGGAAGGGTTGGAAGGGTGTAAGATGGCAAGCAAAGCTGGAGCAAAGGGGATTCTCAGAAACTGCCTTTTGTGAAAAGGGCCAGGCATAAGAGAAAGTTTCACTAGAGAACTTCCAGAAAATGTATATAGAACAGAAATGATGGAGAAAGGATGTCAGGGAAAGGTGAAGTATAAAGAATTTTCCAGAAGTTTGTTGCTAAGTGAAGAAGATGCAACAATGGAGCCTCATACCCACTCAAAAGTGAGGTTCCACACTACCTGAACACCCCATCTCATCTGAAGAGAGGGGTTGCTCAGGCAGGAAGTTCTGAGCAGCTCTGTGAGGGTGAGGTCGGTCACTAGGAGATGGTTTTGTCATTGTTCTTTAGAAGCCTTCTTATATTCGTTTGTGGTTTTTTGTATGTGTGTACATGTGTACATGTGTAGGACTACAGCCCACATGTGGAGGTCAGAGAGCAATTCACAGGAGTCAGTTCTGTCAATCATGTGGGTCCCAAGGATTGAACTCAAGTTGCCAGGCTTATTGGCAAGCCTATCAACTGGTAAGACTGGGATGGTATTTGGAGTCAACTCTTTGACCAGATTGTTTCTTCCTTTGGGAGTGTGATTTTTTTTATGACATTGTTTAGAAAACCCAATACTGATACAAGGCTATGACAATATACATGGGCACTCCACTTCCTTTCCATCTCTGACTTCCTTTTCTGGGGTTACCTGCTGTTGACCCTCCCAGCTGCTTTTTGGTTCTTCTTCTACATTGCTAACTATTAGTAATAGTATTATTTCTTGTTGTTCTTTCTTTTTCCCCTCATGCATACCACAAATCTCCATATACCTTCACTGCACAATACCCTACTCACTATACATATATATTTTACTTCTAGGGTCATTATAACCCATAAATGTTGTCTCAACTAACACTTAGGATACTATAGTTCTTTTTTCTTTCTTTATTTCTTTTTTTTTTTTGTACAACATTTTGTCTTTCCAGGAATTAACTATTATATTGTTGTTATTGAAAGGAAAAGTATTGTGTCAGGACCACCAAGAGGGAGACAATCCAAGAGAGGACATGTCAGGACATGTCAAGATTTTTGGAGGGTTAGGAACAGACAGTGGATTCCAGTGGTATGGTCGCCAAAAATGAAAGGAAAATTTCCAACCAGATCAAACCGAACAGAATGTGTCAATCGCCATCCAAGGGAGTCCACCATAATCAATGAAGGTTGTGGTGGGGTGCAGACTCTTCAGTCTCACAGGACAGAACAGGGACACTTGATCGTTGATGTTTGTCACCTGATAACCTGGAGACTGTTTAAGATGGCCAGGGTTGGGGACTTAGCAATCAACTGTTGTTGGATGAAAAGATTAGACATCAGAAGATCTGAATGTTTGAGAACTGGGTTACAGGGTTAAGGGGTTCAATAGACAAAATCCAAGTCATAAAACCATATAAAAGAAAAGGTATTGGCTCGGGACTCCTGAAACCAAGTTCTCAGCACAAAGGAGATTTATTTGCCCTAGAGGGACAGAAGGCAGGGATAAAAACTGGAGATAGAGGACATGGGAGAAGGGAAGGGAACAGCACAGGGGAGAGTGGAGGAAAGGGGCATGGAAAGAAAGGAGAGGTATTTTTCTGGGAAGGGAGGAGGGGTATTTTTCGGGGGTGGGGGCACAACAAAAGACCGCCTCTGCATAGAGATGTGGCGCATGGCTCAGTGGTTAAGGGCACTGACTACTCTTCTGAAGGTCCTGAGTCCAAATCCCAACAACCACATGTTGACTCACAACTATCCACAATGAGTTCGGACACCCTCTTCTGGTGTGTCTGAAGACAGCTACAGTGTACTAACATAAATAAATAAATAATAAATAAATAAATAAATAAATAAATAAATCATTTTTTTAAATAAAAAAGTAGTGTATAAAGGTTCAAGGGGGGAACCCTGCCTTAGAATGGGCATGTTAATTAGGTGATCCAAATGGGGCTTTTGATTGCTAGGCACTAATACTGTGATAGTTGGACATTGCTAGTCAGCCGCAGGAGGAGGAATTAGCCAATAAGGGACTAGACCTTGGGGGCTAGCTTCAGGAATGTAATCTAACAGTTTTTTGGGGTTTTTTCTTTTTTTTATTATTATTATCTTCTTCATTTACATTGCCAATGGTAAAACCTTTCCCAATTTGCCCCCCTCTTAAAAGCTCCCCTCCCCAAAGATTCCCAATCCCTCCTCCCACTCCCTGCCTCCATGTATATGCCCCTCTACCCGACACACTCCCACCTCCACCCCACCCCCATCTGTTTCCCTTTGTTGGGGCCTCTATTGAGCCTTTACCTGACCAAAGACCACTCCTCCCACTGATGCCCAACAAGGCATTCCTCTGCCACATTTTTGGCTGGAACCATGTGTACCCCTTGGTTGATGGTTCAGTCCCTGGGAGTCTTGGGGTGTCAGGGTGTCCAAAGTCATTGTTCTTCCCATTGGGCTGTAAACCCCTTCAGCTCCTCTGGACCACCTCCAGATTCTCTGATGGGGACTCCAAGCCCAGTCCAATAGTTGGTTGCTAGTTTCTGCCTCTGTATTTCTAGGGCTCTGGCAGGACCCCTCTGGAGACAGCCATGGCATGCTCCTTTTGGTACATGCTTCTTGTTGTAGTGTTAGGGTTTGGTGACTGTTTATAGGATGAATCCCCAGGTAGGGCAGTCTCTGAGTGGCCTTTACTTCAGACTCTGCTCCACACATTGCCTCCCTTATTGCTCCTGTGAGTATTATATTCCCTTTCTCAGAGGAACCATAGCACCCTCACTTAAGTTCTCCTTCTTCTTGAGCTTCCTGTGCTGGGTGAATTGTAAATTGTTTATTTTGAACTTTTGGACTAGCATCCACTTATTAGTGAGTGTATACCATGTGCATTCTTTTGTGACTGGGTTACCTCGCTCAGGATGACCCTTTCTAGTTCCATCCATTTGCCTAAGAATTTCATGAATTCATTGTTTTTAATAGCTGAATAGTATTCCATTGTGTATATATACCACAGTTTCTGTATCCATTCCTCTGCTGAGGGACATCTGGGTTCTTTCCAGCTTCTGGCTATTATAAATAAGGTAGCTATGAACATAGTAGAGCATGTGTCCTTATTGCATGTAGGAGCACCTTCTGGGTATATGCCTAGGAGTGGTATAGCTGGGTCCACAGGTAGTACTATGTCTAATTTTCTGAGGAATCACCAAACTGATTTCCAGAGTGGTTTTATGAGCCTGAAATCCCACCAACAAGGCAAAGGGAATTGTGGAGAAGGGTAAGACTTGCCAGAGCTATGCCCACCATGCTCTAGCTGGCCAGAGGCCCTTCAGTTGTTACTTAGTTTCTAAAGTACTTTCCACTAATTGTTACTCAGTAATCAAAACTCTATCAAACTCCCAGTTTTAGTTTGCTTCTTGTTGCTATGATAAAATATTTTAATCAAAGCCATCTTAAAGAAGGATAGGGCTTATCTGGCTCACAGGGTACAGTCCTTCACTGAGGAAGGTCAAGACAAGAACTCCTGGAGAGATGGGGGTGACTTCCAGAGGATAAAACTAGAAAAGGTAAAGTTGTAGAGATGGAAAGCAGCTTTGTGAAGGAGAATGTAGACAGCCAAGAGAAGTAAGGGAGTTTGGGGTTTCCTTTGTGTCTGTGTGTGCATTATGTTGATGACTGTCCAAGTGTGTGAAGAGTTCACAGTGTACCCATTTTATCTCAGAAAGCTTCATCTTTTAAACCTGTTATATTATAATTGTTGCTGTTGTGATGGAGACACATCCTGGGAAATCCAGGATCTTATACATCCTAGACAAGGCACTCTACCACTGACTTTTTCAGGCCCATGGAGCCTGACTTTTAAAATAAAGGTTTTGGGGCAACAAGCCAGGGGAATGTTGAGTAGCATGGCCCTGCTCACAGAGCCCCTGAGGATTAAACTTAATCAGAACTGAGAAGCCCTACAGTTCATGTATCCAATATAATTCTTTCTCTAAAGCTTTCCAAGGGACAGACTTTGACAGCTATCCAGAGGGGCTATCTTGAATCCCTCTGTACCATCTGATCTTGAGGCTAGCCACATTTGGCCAGTGGTCTGAGGGCCCTGGAGTAGCTTATTTGATTCTGCATGGGGCTTCTCTGAGGAGGGTGTACTTTATGGACCCCAGAAGTCAGCAAGAAAGGTAATTCCCACAGGGAGCCTGGCTGAAACACAGGGACCTTGGGGGCCTGAGGGTAGCTAGAGGCCAAAGCCCTGATTATCTCATCCAAGTGAAGGTGAAGGTGCCCTGACACAGAGGAGTGTGTCATAGAGGGTTGAGAATGATGTCCATGTTCCCTTGATCTGCATAAGACCCCTCTACATCACAGTGATGTTACTTTCATCACAGTGATGTAACTTTCACATGGCAAGAGACAGGGTGCTATACAAGGCAATATAGAACCACTCTTGCCAGGGTTTGCCCTTGAAATCAGAGCAGGGTAGGATATTCATATCAGTACACTCAGTTGCTGCCAAGTCCAGATCCATGGATGATAGCCCCCAAGGGAGCCGTACATGGAACCCAAATCAGAAAACAAAGAGGCCATTGCACAGGGCTGGCCTGTCTCGCTCTGCCAGACTGGAATCTCAGGGCTCTGCCTCTGCCTCACCTTATACCACCTAGGCTGCCAGCTTCCTGCCGGCCAATCAGCTGCTAAAAATAGTCCTAACCTGCAGCCAGAGTCAGATGACATTCTTTCCAGGCACCAACCCAGTGACAATTGAGTCTATTATGGCTTCCACTGCCTCCTGAAAGCAGGTAGCAGCAGTAGTCAGAGAAGTGTTGCAAACTCAATCGTGGGCCCTGGGAAATCTGCAATTTGAATGGTGGACACTGGGAACTCTCTGGACTCCATGGGTCTTCTGAGGGCAGGTACAGTAGGACCATGGTAGCAGTACACTCTAGAGAGGAGCTGGCCTGACAAGGACTTTCAGATAAAGAAACAGTGAGATTCATGGCTCCTACAGCAGAGCAATTGAGAAACATCAGTATAAATAAAAAGAATATGGATTGAGATGTAGGTCAATTGGTAGAGCGCTTGTTTAGCACCCATGATGCCTTGAAGTTAGTCCCTAGTACCACATATACCAGTTGTAGTAGTGGTACATGTCTTTTAATTCTAACAATAAGATGTGGTAGCAGGAGGATCAGGAATTCAAAGTCATCATCTGCTACATTGTAAGTTCAAGGCTAGCCTAGGCTGTATGAGACCCTATCTTTACATAGACTTTGCTACTCACCATAGCTACTCACTATGTAGACTAGGCTGGCCTGGAGCTCACAGAGATCCACCTGCCTTTGCCTTCTGGGTGCTGGGATTAAAGGTGTTTAACACCAAGCCTGGTTCCTCCACATGTTCTTTATTTTGCAAAAGAAACCACAAGCAAGCTCACATTTTGAGTCCTGGAAACATTGCATAAGTTTCCACCACTGTCCAGGTACTTCCCACCAGGGAACATGTAGGTGGTACAATATGGCCCCTTGCCCTGAACAAGACTTGAAAGAATGTTTTCCCCCATGCTTGGCAACTTGACTCCCTGTTTTAGTCTATCAGGACAGTGTTGACAAAAAGTTACAGACTGGGTCCCCTAGACAACAGAGTAGGCCTGTCATAGTCCCAGAAATTGGACTTCTGTAATTAAGGCATCTCCTGAGGAGTGGCAAGGGTAGGGAGGATAGAGGAGGGATAAAGGAGGAAGGGAAGAGAGGAGGAAGAGGGGGAAACTGCTTCTGGATATTTGGATTAAAGTGTTTTGCACCAGGAAACCTGTCAGACAACAGAACACAGGACAGTAAGTTCAAGTCAAGAATTCTTCAAAGTATTGATGAGAGTACAAACTAGAGATGCCATTTTCCTGTGGATATCCAAATGGCTCTTCCTTCTAACCTCAGTCCAGCTGTCTCTAACTTGGCAAAGTTCTAAGTCAGAAGCAAGTCCTTGGTCCCAGAGTAGCCATACTGAAGCCATTGAAGGCACAATGGAGATGTGCCTCTTGTCAGGAGATAATGATCTTTCCTTGCCAGCATCTAGGAAGCTGGTCCTAATCCACCAGGAACCTCAGAATGGACTGCGATTTCTACTCCCATGTAGTTTTTAAGGCTTGCTTCTAACCCCAAAGGACACATGAGGTGTGCTCCTACGAGGACTTGAAGTCTCCAGAAGACCTTCTGCTTGCTTTGCCTTTAATAACTTTCAGGCAACCAAGGCTCCAGTCATCCATCTGGCTACTAACTCAAACCACATACATGCCTAGTGTCCTCTAGATGACAGCTTACCTAAATTGCTGGTTTGTGGGTTTGATACTCCTACTTGAAGGAATCTTGCCTTTACCCAAGTAGAAATGGTACCCACTCAATACAGGGTGTGTGATAGCCTTTAAGGTTCTTGAGACCCTGAGCACCTAGATAAAGGCATCTTTTCTCTTCCGGGGTTATTGCCTGCCCCTCAGTACTGGGTTGTGGGATGCATCTTCCAAGGTCCTGCTTCCAAGGTCCACCCACTGGGACAGTTCTCTGTTTTCTCTTACACACCAATTTGGAACTTGTGCCAGGCTGGGCCAGGGAGAGCAATTCCACTGAGCTCAGAGGTGGCCCACCTGGAGCCTACCACTTACCCAGGAATGCTTTACCATCAGAGCAAAAACCTTACAGACTACTTGCTGGATATTTTTCTAGAAAGTTGGGGTTGTTTGCTTGCCTCGGGTAGCCCAGGCTAACCTTAAGCTCACTGTGTAGCCAAGGATGATCTTGAATGGCTGATCTTCCTCCCTTAGGTGACAGGATTATAGGCCTGCTCTGTCACAACCAGCTTATGCAGTGCAGGGCTTAGTGCATATTAGCCAAGCACCACACCACCTGAACCACATCATGGCCTTCCTGGAAGATCTAATTATTTGTATTTTTAGGAGAAGGAATTGTCCCCCCCCCTCCCCTCCCCCCCTCCCCCCCCCGGGAGAACTCAAAAAGTCACCAAGTTACAGGAGGAGCCCGACAGCTCTGTCACGCATCCTCTCTCTTACAGGAAGTGAAGAGGGTAGCGTGTTCACCCAGCATGCTAGAGGACCTGGGTCTGATCTCTGGTGCTACATAAACCAAGTGTAGTTTTATTCCACTCACAGGCAAAGGGCTGGGAAACCAGCACTGTGCTCTGTGGTGTTCTCTGTACTTACTCAACAGGTGGAGTTTGGCTTACCTGTGATAGTAGTACTTAAATGGAGGCAGGATGACCAGGAGTTCAAGGTTACCCTCAGCCTGGAAAGTTCAAGGCAAACCTGGGATAGGAGAGACCATGTCAAAAAAAGACAAAGGAATAGGGGAGGAGGGAAACCAAGAAAGGAAAAAGAAAGGTGTTAGGTTTCAAACCTGGGACTAAAGACTGAGGTGCCTACTTAATGTGTGAAAGCAGAGCTAGCTACCCCACCCTCAATCACTGCCACTTACTGGGTTCTCCTGCTTTGCATACCCTGTCCCTACTTTAAACTCTCCAGCCCAGGGACTGGGCTTCTATTCCCTATATAATCCAGACATTTTGGTTAACAGTTCTCTTTGTACCTCTGTACCTCTTATCTGCTGCACCTGGTTCTTCTTTCTCCACTCCCCACTCTTCCCACATGGCATAGCTCAGTCTGGTCATGCCAACTCTGGACTCTTCCAGATGTTCCTACCTCTGGCTATGCTCTCCCACATATCTACATTAAACTTTCTCCTCCACCACACCTAGGAGCAGCCATGTCCTTTCCTTTTTATTTCTTTATTTCATTCATCTGGTTATGTCCTTTTTTTATTAGTTCTTTCATTCATTCATTTACTCATTCATTCATTTAGGAGAGAAGAATAAGGAGAGATGCTATTTCTAGAAGAAATAGATCCAAGGCTGGCAGGACACATTGCAGAAACCAGTATGAATAGTCATATTCCTTTCTTTGTTGGTGCTGGTTTCATTTTCTTTTCAGGAATTGGATTGCATTGTGATCTCAGTCTCTTGGTTCAGGAGTAGACATGAGCTCCATCTGGCCAATGAAGAATAAGGAGAAGTCACTATACACTCTGGTCAAGGCAGGATTCTATGGTGAAAAAAGTAGTGAGAAATAAAGAAAATTTTCTTTTCTGCATTGGTCGTTGTCCTTGGAGGGTGTGAGACCTGGAGCTCTTGCAGCCATCTTGCTACTGTGAGGAAATCTAAGAAAATCCTATCCACTCAGTGACTGTCTCTAAATGTTGTGAAGCATCACTTTAAGAAATTTCATAATCCCTTCCCCAAATATCCTAACATTGCTCTCTGCAAACAGGGCAATCCTGCTCACAGGCAGAGAGCCAGGAAACAAGCCTTGTACTCTGAACTCTGTACTTAAAGTCAATGAGTAGAGTTTGGCTCAGAGACCTTGGCCTGATACCTTCTTTCTATAGCATTATAAATGAAAACTCTGCCTCTCGAGATTTTCTCACCTTCCCATTCTCGGGAAGCCTAATCTTCTGTTTGTGAAATGACTCCCAGTTTCCATGGAGACTAGACACCTGCAGTAGAGGTAGATTGTTATATGGGTCTAGGGCTCAGCCCTGGGGGCAGAGGACAGAAAGGGCAGACTTGGCCTTTCCTAATGGCCCAATTGTAATCATTCTCACACGAGGGTCTGCTTACTAATTCTTCCCAAAGGATATCTTTGGAGGGGCCATTATTCTGTCCACTACAACAAACCCTGCCTGAGAAGAAGTCCAAAAGTAGGCTCAACTAACTTTACAGGAAAGGTGGTAGAAGTACCTTCCCTAGAAGCCTAGGTGAGCCACTTCCACAACATAGACTCCTGGTGTGGTTCAGCTGAAATTGGAGAGGGAAGGCTGTCCTCAACTAACTGGGTTGCCAGGAGTCATCACAGCCCACCCTCTGTTTGGTTGCAGTTTGACAGTCTGACACCATGACTCTCTTTTCTTAACAAACAAACTAACTAACCCCTCTTCTTGGTGTTTGTGAAAAAACATGCGAGGGCATTCCTGAATGTGAGTGTAGGTGTGTGTGTGTGTGTGTGTGTGTGTGTGTGTGCGCGCGCGCGCGCTATGGCACACGTGTGGAGGTCAGAGGACAGCCTTGGGTACTGGTCCTCACCTTCTGCCCTGTTTGACACAAGGTCCACTCCTGTTGTTTACCACCTCCTCCATACTTCCCAGGCTAGCTGTGTTAGAACTCAGGTGCTCCTCCAGTCTGCCCTCAGCAACTCAGCACCATCAGACACCAGACCAATCATCACCTGCTGCTGCCAGGTGTAGTGCATTTCCACTGCCACCACTAACTGCATATTTTTTTTTATGCGGCATGCATACCCTTGGAAAGGTTCCTTCCCATGTCACAGCTTTCTGTCTTATTCCCTCCCTCTGTCTTCCAATCTCTCTGCTTGTTTCTCTGTCACTAACTCTTTCATGTCCCCACTCTGAGATGTCCTTTCTCTTCTCTCCCCACAACCCTATCCCACATCTCACCCCACCAATAAACTTCTTGCATTAGATCTATTGCACGGTGTGGCATTGTTTGGCCCCAACCTGCCAATGTACTTCTGCCACTAAATCCTAACAAACTGGGCTATATCTCCATGGATTCTCTAGTCTTCATGTCCCATCTCACCACAGGAAAACTAGGATTACAGACCTGCTCAGCAAGCACTCAGTCACCTTCCCCATCCTCTGTGGCTCCCTTTTGACTCTGGTCACCATGCAGACTGAATCCTCATGCTGAAGGTCTGACTTCCTCCTTCTGAGTGGAAAGAAATCATGCCCTATGTCAGGCTGAGGACCCGCTTCTTTTCACAGTCTGAGATCAGAACCTTTCAAGGCTGTGGGTAAACCCAGACCTTCCAGGTAACAAGGACTCATGTCTTTGTGTAAAGAGGCATCTTGATTTCTGTCACATTGTATAGCCCATACATTTACCAAGTTCTGCTCTCTAACCCAGAGAAAGACTGACTCCTGATCACCTGTGGCCCCCTCCCCTGCCTTGTTGTGTAGCACAGGTCACATATTAGCTCAACATGCTTCTTCTGGAAGCAAGTCCTTCTTTTACCTCAGACATCTTTAAAAGATACTTTGTTTTGTCATGAGGAGCTGAAATACTCGACATTTCTTTATTAACCAGCTGGTGGTATTAATAAGGCTCTTGCCTGTAGGGCTTTTCTTGGTTTATCTCTGTAGAACCCCCTCTCCTTTCCTAAAGCCTAACAAGTACATCCTGTGGAGTGGCTCTTGTCTGACTGTCTTGGAGAAGATATGTGAGCTACAGGGCCAGAGATCTCAAGAGAATCTCAGAGATCTTTGGTTGTACCTTCATTGGGACTTGTTTTACAGATCCCTACCATATATCCCACATGCCAAGCTTGGCTCCTGGGTTGGAGACACAGAAGGAAGAGAGGCAACAGCCACTGTGCCTTGCCTAACTTCTAGTTCCAGTGCAGAAAGACCAGGGTGAAACTTAGACTCCAGATAGGTCCAATTCACTTTTGGCTTTGAGAGAATGGGTTCAGAAAGGGAAATATCCACAACACTCCCTACACACCTTCTTGTTACCAATGAGGAAGACCAATCATGTGGACTGAATGACTGGACCTGACTCAGTCTTTACTGTTCATCAGGCCCTTCACCCAGTCCCACTCTTCTTCTTTCTCCTTTCCCCAACACCCCCAAATTTTCTAGCCCATTGTATGTAGATAATTCTGGAAAACTGCAGAGAGAAACAAACCTTTCCCCCAATGAGAGGTACCAACCACCATGAGACTCTCTTCAGCTGCTGGGGAGACAACGTGTGGGGTAGGTCCTTTGTGCAGACTACAAAAAACTTCAGCTATGTGTTTCCAGGCATTGTCTTGTACTCTCCAGGCCAGTATGTGAGCATCTTCCTGTGGGATCAGAGGTTTCCTGGAGAAGGTGATAGTGACCTGGGGTGGAGGAGAGACAATAGAGGAGGTAAGGAGTGAGTGGAAGCCCTAATAGAAGGATAGGCAGGTGTGGGGGTCCCAGACAGTCAGGCCCCCAGATGAGGCCTTGACTGGCTACAGAGCTTAGAATCTGAAAGCTTGAGGACCACTTAGAGACCATGTTTCCTGTAGAGAGAAAGGCTGAGAAAGGCTGAATACAGGAGCTCAGATACTGCAGCCTCAGGGCACTACCCAAGATGAGGAGGACAGGGTGAGGTGCTGGATTCAGAGAGATCAAGATAGAACCAGTAGTTTGGTTAGATGTAGGGAGATTGAGAGGTGTAAGTAAGGACAGCTGCTCTATCACCACTCAGATTTATGACAGAGGGAGGGGAAATGCCTTGCTATCAGTGTCAAAGGACAGAGTCCTCCCCATTCTGCTGATTTGGGAGCCCTCTGAGGCCTCTGAGATCTAGAGTACAAGTGAACTCTGATCTATATCTTGACCTCAAGAAGGAGTCTCTAAGAACAACAGTATAACAGTCACAGGCTTTCTTTCTTTTAAGTTACCTTATTTATTATTTTTATGTCACACACACAACAACTAAATGTTAAAAAAAAATTTGGACAGGACACACACACTTTATCTGCTTCCTCTAACAGGGTAAACTCAAACTAGGACTCAAAGTCTGTCAGAGCCATTTGCACTGAGTAACACAAGAAGGGAATTCAGGTCTGGGAACCAAGGCAGGAAGCCAGTCTGCTTAGTGCCTTCCACCTCTGAGGATCATTAATTCAGCTTTGTCCTGGGGCAGGGGAATGGCATGACTACATCCGGTTTTGCTTAACCTTGAGGGTGGCAGTGCTTGTCAGAGCCCGAGGACCGGGCTCCATGGTTTCAGGTGCCAAAACACATCCCTCTGCTTCCCAGAACCAAGGTCCTTGTTCCCAGAACAAGATGCTCTTTGTAGGGCTGCTCAGCCCTCAGACCCTCTTCAATTTTACAAGTTGCTCCACCACCAGCCTTCTGCAAACTGTCTTGGAACCAGAGAAAGGAGCAGCTTCCTTCCTATGTCTCTCAGCCCAAGCTCCCTCTACCTCAGAGGAAAATCCCAGTCCTTGCCAAAGGCTGACACCAACCTCACCAGTTAATCCAGATTAATAGGAGGAGGCTGGTGATCCCTCAGGCTGGGAGACACACCCTGGACCAGTGGCTAACCAGAGAGCAACCCATGTGCCAGATGTTTGTTTTCACATCAGCCACCCCAACCTCACCTGATCCTGCCGCACCCTCTGTGGTCAGCACTGGCAAGACACCAAGCTTGTACAAACCACACCACAGTGAGCTGAGCCGTGTGAGGCTGCATATACTGGATGTCTGCTCTGGGCACAGGCCACCTCATGACCTTAGCCTTAGTTCCAGGGCTCAGTGAGGAGCTGTTAGTCCCTCCAAGATGTCACCATACAGAACGTCCAGCTGTTTCACCAGTAGTTGCTATGACAATTTCAAGCAGTTCCCACAACTTGCCTTTTTGTGGGAAACCCCTGCCTGCCTTCTCCCAGTAGACCTAGCTTTGCCAGTGACAGAGCTGCTTCTGAAAGGCAGCTAAGGACCTCCCCACTAACAGTTACAGCATCCATGAGCCCAAACCCAGAGAGACACCTATTTATGGGAAACTCCTAATTCAGAAACATTTCAAAATGAATTCCCAAACACAAGAAATGCTAGAAAGCCAGAAGACCAAGAAAAAGAAGCTATTCTTAGCCAGACATTGGGGACCATGCCTGACATCTGTAATTTAGAAGGTGGGGGCAGAAGATCAGACATTCTTCAGTCTCAGCTAAATGAGACCTTGTCAAAACAAAACAAGACAAAAACCAAGTAATTCTCCTTATCCTTATTCATAAATAATAAACATAAATTATAAAAACTTACAAACCAGTGCAAAAAACCCTCATAATACATGCAATAGTTGGAAGATATAGTATAACACACACACACACACACACACACTTTTTATATATATAAAGGCCTTATGTTTCTGGAAGGGGTGTGGTACTGTGGAGAGTTCTGTGCGTTCTGGCAGGGGCTATTCAGTCTGGTGCTTTGCATGTAGCTGACTGGTTACATTGGCTAGTAATCAGGTGGGATCATCCTGCACTTTCCTTGGCTGAACCTGCTATACAGCTTTCTCAACCAGGTGATGCCTAGCTATGATCCCACCACAGGGCACAGGCACCTATTCACAGATGTATTAAGACAGTCAACAAGAGATTCATACAACAGTAAGGTCTGTGGTGTCCCAGGAGATGTTTAGTAGAAGTAGACTCAGAGATGGTAAGAAGAACTGAGAGGGAAGCCATGTTATAGAAGGAGTTGGGTGTTGAGCAAGACCCGGAGAGGCCAAGAAGACCCAGGTTTCCTATCCAGGGCCTGGAAAGCCCAGGTAGGACTGGGGGATGCAGTGGGGCAATTTTAACATTCAAAGTTGACAATGATGCAGGACCCTGAGCACCTGGCACATTGCCCCCACAGCCCCACACTCAGACCCAATCCCTCCCACACCAAGTCCTTTAGCTGAAGGTCTGCATCAAAGACCTGGAAGAGGCAAAGGCCAGGGACTCTAGACCTGCCCAGGCCAGGTACACAACTGGCCGTGGTTGCTGCAGTGCGCACGAGCCCTTCAGAGACTTCTGGACTCTCCATATTCTTTGGGAACAGAGTATGTGCACCCTCTAAAAAGCTGTTCATCTTGGCTGTCTTCATATTCCCCTTACCAGTTTCCCCTGGCTAGAAGGTGGGAGGTGGCAGGCCTCTCCTGTCTCCAACACAAAGGATAGTCTACCTCAAGCACAATGGAATGGATACACCCAGAACACAAGGCCCCCACCCAGTGAAGACTGGCTGGTGATGATTTCCGGTAGCAGGTCCCAACAAGCCAAGGCTGGCTTTGAGAAATGAAGGAAAAATGTTCCCAGCGGTTCTTGGCAGCCTATGAGGGCTGCACAGCCTCTGCTCTAACCCCTTACCACCTGAGTGTGGCCCAGCCCTATGTAGGGCTACTGGGACTGCCTGCATTCTAAGAAAAATGTCACAGCCAGTCTCTCTGGGCTCTCCTGAATGTTGAATAGTATCCACAATGCTTGTTCAACTCAAATGGGTCAGAAGAATAGTTGCGGGGGGGGGGGGGGGGGGATGAGGGACTATGACTCTGCCAGCTCCCCCATCCCTTGTGCTGGTTATTTTTTGTTAATTTGATACAAGTGAGGGTCATCTAAAAGAGGGAGAGACTCAATCGAGTTTTGCCTTGGCTTCTCAAAACAATGACAATGACCTGTAAGCCAAATAAACCCTTTCTCCTTAAGTTGACTTGGTCACCACCACAATAGAAAACAAACTAGGACATCCTGTCATGGTCTACATCTTGCTCAATTTTCAACATCAGTCTTGACCAGGTAAGCTTGGGCAGGACAACAGGCCATGCCTGGCTAGCTGCCCTCTGCTTTCCCCACTGCAGAGGCATCCTGGTGATAGAGGCACACGGAAGGAGATAGAAGACAAGTTTGTTTGCCTTTCTAGGTTAGGCAACATCCACCAGGCCAGCCACAAGCAGTTACAAAAAGCAGACCTCAGTCACCTTCCAGAACACCACAGTTGCCCACACATGAAGCATCTGGAGGACACCTGGCTAGAGCCTGGGAGGAAGTTCAAGGTGGAATCCACCCAGGGTCAGAGGCCTCTATATCCTCTAGAGGCTAAATGGGAGGCTGGGTGGAGGGAGCCAAGCAGGAGAAACAAGCTCCTCAGAGTTGCTCTGCCCAGTTACTCAGACAAGGAAACACAGGAAACATGGAATGTTCTCACTGGGGCCCAAAGCAGTGGGCAGGGACAATCTCAGAACACCACCTCCCCATCTCTGGGAAGCTACTGGTGCCTCTGATAGCTGGTTGCATGGAAAGAAGTCAGGTGTGAAGTAGTGAGAAAGCCAATTGGCAAGTGCTAAGTTGGGGCAAATTTGCATGCCCGCCAGGTTCTTTTGTCTCACTTCTGTGTATTTTTCCTCACTACCTCAGGAAGCTATCAGACCACTGGCCCACTCACTGGCACATGGGGGACTGAAGACATGGTGTTGTAAAAGCCCACCCTAAAACTCCAGACCACTACCATAAAAAGTGAAAGCACTGGTCAGTTCTCTGATTCTGAAAAGGACCCACCACAGTGTCAGACTCTCCCCTGTCCCCTTCTGTTTCTGTGCTACGCCCCATGGAGACCCTCCTGCCTGCACACAAGTTAAAACAGTCTTTTCCATGTTGTCTGTTTTAAAATTAACGCAGTAAAAATGCTACAGTGAAAAAACTGAAAGGTTCACACGGAGGAAACAGACCTTAACAGCTTCTCTGTCCCATCACCCCCACCCCAGCCAGGATCCATCTGAGGCCTGACTTCCAGTGCTCACAGATCCCATGCTCTTTGCTTTCTGCTAAAGACTGTGAATCCCCAGCGCTGCAGGATGCAGATCTGCCTCTTACACAACAGCCCCACCTACACCCACCCACAGGGTGATTGTGGTTATGTCACGGCTGTCACTGGAATCCAAATTCACTGTTTAGGATCATTATGACTAGGTCATGGTCATTAGACCCACCCCTTGTTGGTGATTTGGTGAGACATTGACTACTGGCTTGCAGAGATGTTCATTTCTGGCAATCACATTCCCTTGCCACACTGCTGAACTGTTGGCTACACCAGAATCCTTACAAGTGACTATTAGCAGACAAGGAGGAGAGGTGACAAAACTCCAGGGCCAGAAGTAAAGGAATGGAGGTGATCTTGGCTGACCCCAGCTGCCTTCAGCTGCAGGAAGGACTGTGCTAAACTCAGTAAGAAAGGATGCAAGGCAAGGCCTATGTGATGCCGTTGTTATGACAGCAACCCTGAAGCCACTCCAGGAGGAAAGTACCCCACCCACCAGCAAAGGGGATTGATCTGAACATGTATCCCAGTCTGTGCTGTGTAGAAATCTCTTGCCATTTAAAATCTTTCTACCTCTGTGGCCCAGAACCCACAGAACCCTGAAAAGAGCATAAAACCAACCACAATTTGGCAGCCCTGCTGTGGATCTCACAAATAAAAGAAAAAATTCCCTCCTAGGCATAAAAGATTCCCACAGATAGAGCAATATTGAGAATGTGCTCATAGTCCATAAAGATAGGACAGGCAGAAAAGCAATCTACCAGCAGACCTAACAAACCAAAAATTAATTCCCTAAGAACCTTAGGTAATAGTGTAGGGAGGTGACGGCTTTAAGGAAGTGTATACCTGCTTAAATTATTACAGTGGAAAAGAAGGAAATGAACTCCAGACAGTACTGTCAAAAGATAGATTTGGAGAAAAATGGCTAACTTTTGGAAAGAAGAAATAAAGTGAATGAAGTAAAAATCTCAGGACAAATGTTAATGGCAGAATAGATGCAGCCTCATCTACAGTAGGGCAAGGGCAGCTCAGCAATTAGAATGTGCAATCTCATTGAGACAGAGACCACAGGTTGGAGCACAAGGGACCAGAAAGTGGCTAAGAACAAGTCCAGATTCAAAGGAGTTCTCGGCTGAAAATCATTTTCCTTAGAATGTTGAAGGTGATGATCTCTTATTCCTGGCTTTTATGTTGTTCTAGAAGCAGAAACATTGGATTCCTGTGTTAACACCCTCCCAGTCCCTCCAGAAAGCATTAGGGTCAGTATCCCCACAAAGGCAACACCCTCTCAGTAGAGGATGTTCTACTTGCTCTAACCTCCAGCTTGGGGAGCAATCTCTTCTTTCTAAAACTCCCATGTTGCAGATATTTTTCATTCTAACATAACTCTCATTTTCTTCATCTTCCCCCCCAGTTCTACCTTTTTTGCTTATATTTTCTTTCTGTGAAAATTTCTTCTTAAAAATTTATTTATTATTATTATTATTGTATTATTAATGGGATAGAACATAACCTCCAGTTATGAACTAAAATAAAGTCTTTCTCCCAAAAATTGCTTTGTCTGGGCACTTTGTCATAGCAAATGGAAAGGAAACCATGATACTGTGAAGCCTCCTTCTACCACTATCAGTGAAAGTGTCTTCCATCTTCCCCAGATGCAGCTCTCTTCCTCTCCCCCATCTCCATTCTCACAGTCATCTTCTTTTACCTGTGACTCCTCCATCCACCTTCTCCATCTTTTTAGGAAGACCAGCTCATCCTCAGCAAATCCTCATCTGGAGCTGGCTGGGTCCCCATACCCACAGAGATGCTGCGTCTCGGTGTGTAGCCAGTACATGGCTACCTTGTGTCATTGATGGCTCCAGCATCACCCCTGGCTCCATTTTTTGCTTAATTTGTCCTTTCCTATTGGTAAGATGGGGTATTTGCTTGTCCCTATCAGTGCAGAGAGAGCAGGGGTCCTTTTAAAACCTCTAGGGAAGATGGAAAAAAAAGTGTGAGGAACAATTCAGCCTGCAGCCCATGGAGGAGGCTCTCTATCCTTTTCTGCAAGGGCCACCTCCCAACCACACCTGCCATACCAGTCACACCCACAGCTTCAGTTGCCACCTCCCAGAACCTTGTTTTTCCAGTGGCCCAGCTGTTCCTGACAGTGACTCCAGGAGGAAGAGGAGCTGACTATGAAAGGAGACCATGAAGAGACCTCACTTTTCTGGGTTGCCACAGAGCAAAGACAACATCTTCAGACATTACAATGTGAAATTGGGGAGGGGGCTGTTCTCCCTTCACCTAGAGTTGCACACCCAGATTCAGTTCACACTGTGGGGATCTTTCTAGAGAGCTAGCCCAGCAATGTTTTTTTTTTCTATATTCTTTGTTTACATTCTGAATGCTTTCCCCTTTCCCAGTTCCCTCCTCCCCATCGGTCTCATAAGCCCACTTCCCTCCGCCCATTTCCCAATTACCCCCTCCCATTTCACTGTCCTGGTACTCCCCTACAATGCTGGATTAACTCTTTTCAGAACCAGGGCCCTCTCTTTCCCCCAGCAATGGGTTTTTATACCTTTCATTACATGTAAATTCTGTGCCAATGAGCAGAGAAAAATACCCACCTGCAGCCTTCTCTGTCTCCTCCTTAATCCAGCACCATATGGATTTTTGTTCAAGCTTCCTTGCTTAGTGTGCTTATTTTTATGTGATAGCAATGGCCTTTGGGCAGGGAACAACTCATGGTTTACTGCCTTTCTGGTGACCCAGAACTATCCTGCAAGCTCTAGAATGTTTTCACTTTTAGAACTAGCTTCAGTGGAGTGTAAGAACTATTCATCATAGCAATTCTCTTTATGCCACCCCTTTGGGCAGAATTCAGTTACTAGAGTCACTTTGTGTGTGTGTGTGTGTGTGTGTGTGTGTGTTTTGTAAAGTGATGTATTTATATATGGTATATACGTTATGGTGTGTGTGTATGCGGTGTGTATGGTGTATTTTAAGATGTAAAGTATGTGTGTGATGTATATATACACAGTGTATATGTGTGTATAATACATTATGTTTATGTAGTTTATATATGTATGTTGCGTATGTAATTTGTGATGTGTGGTGCCTGCATATGAACACAGGTACGCACACATGTAGAGACTAGAGGAGGTCATCTGGTGTTTTGCTCTATCACCCTCCACCTCACTGTCTTGAGGCAGGGTCTCTCACTGAGCCAGAGGCCCTTTGCTTGGCTATGGTTCTGGGGAAATTAGCTGGAGGAACCTGAAAGACACTACCCAAGGCAACTCAGAGCTTTGAGACACCAGGGACACTTCTGAAGCAGGTCCAAGAGAAGAGCTAGGCAAGCCTCAGACCAGGAAATTGCTCCTGAGCAAAGGGCCAGGGCCAGAAAGCATGGAGGAAAAGCAGAAGTGTGTGAGCACCCAGCTGCATCACTCCAACCTAGAGTTAGGAAGGGAACAGTGTATCAATGGCCCACAGAGGAAGAGGGAGGTGTGTGTTAAACCAAATGGTAGTGTTGGCTCTCATGCCTTCATAAAGATTGATAGATAAGTGATTCTGCAAGGTGAAGGCTCTGGGGTTCTGAGCAGACCGAGTGCAGCAGGCCGAGGCAGAGAAAGTTCTCCACTGGACCGTGGAGCAGCACTGAAGTTGTGGGAACCCAGATGAAAGTTCTAGTAATTGGGAGAACACTGGAACTATTTATTGTTGGATGGATTGTTGGTGAAGGCCTTGGTCTAGCAAAACTCAGAACTCCATATATGACACAGGTGGGAGTCGGCAAAGTACCCTTCCTGATCTCTCTGCCAAGTCCAGCAGAGAGGACACCTGGATCAGCATTTTTCAACAACATTCTCTGCCAATTTTCTTGGGGGCTGGGAAACCCCTGGAAGGAGGGCTGTATGGCAAACCTGTACTGCCTCAGCCAGTCCAAACAATAAGTCCTCAAGCTGTGCAACTTAGGGAAACACTAAGCATTAAAGGATAATGGAGTTTGGCCTATTGGCTAAACAGGAATCTTTGACTGTGTATCAATACCAGTGAAAATAAACAGGGAGATAGGAACACAGTATTGAGTCTGTTGAATGTTGATCAAAACTGATAAACCTAACCCATCATGAGGAGGGTCAAACATCCTGTAGTAGTGCTACATGTACCACAAAATATAAATGTAAAGATTATGCAAGACAAGAAGCCTGAAACTGAGCACAGAAGAAAATTGGGGACATGTGATAACTAAACCCAAAGAATTGGATGGAATCCAAGTCCCCCAAGGTTAAGAAGAGCCACTTCTGCTATCTTGAGGTCGCCAGTAAAATTTTAAAAGGATTTATGGACTAGATAGCATGCTTCTAACTTCCTGATTCTGATGGCTGTTATAAAATTAAAGTTCTTGGTTTTGAGGAAATACACACTGAAGGACTGAAAAGTAACTGGGAACACTGTCTGCAAGCTATTCTGAGGGGTGGATGAATGGGTAAAGAGGATGGACAGTTGGGTAGACAAGAGAGTAATTGGAAGATTGACTATAGTGGTGGTGGTGGGTTGATGGACAGTTGGATATAAAGGTAGTGGCTAAGAAAATGTTAGGGAAATGAGGACAATTAAATTGAAGTGAATGAGAAACTCACAGTCAATGTGAAATTATATTTGATACAATCTGAAAGTATTTCAGATGTAAAGTTAACATGAGGATAGTAAATAATTAAAAAGAAATGCAAACATTGATGCTAGGAGCATCAATTGAACCTCCCCACCAGATCTGGTATATCCAAAAAAGACCAATGCCATAGGCCATTCTCTGCTTCCCGAATCTCCCAGGCCCTGTGCTGTATCATATGAAACATCTCCAAACCCCATGTTACTGCCCCAGACCTCTGGTTTTCAAGAAGCAGATGATTAGAATTTATTGATAAGAAATAATAGTCTGTGAATTCCAAAAGTAGGTGAGTCCTTTATTGACATAAAACAGATCTCCTATGGTCTCCGAGTTTTACACAAGAGCAGGAGACAGTGAAGACAAATTGAGGCATATTAAAACATAGCCAGCTCCATTACTTCCTGTCATGAAAAGGTATCCTGTCCATGATTCATGTCAAAGTACACAGTACATCAATATCATTCTGTGCCACACAGCATGCTGCAGCATTTGTTTGCACACAGGTCACTTATACAATGACAATGTTCAGAACACAAATGGGGAAGGTACAACAAAAGGCCATCAAATCTGACTCCTCAGAGTATGACCATCTCCATTGGCCACCTCTGGCCATATTCATCTACCATAGCCAGAACATAGAAGGAGTTGCCAAAGGGCAAGTCAGCAAAGCCCTTGGCACAAACCATGACTTCACCAAGAGCCTGAAAGAGCAAATTGTTTGACTCAACAATTTTTAGTATAAAACCCATTTACAAAGAATTTTCCTGTAACTTTTATATATATGGCTCTGACATTTTAGGTGAGAAGTTAGCAGGGAACATGGGGGGAGAGGCGTGGTGACCTAGACATCAAAACTAAAAACAAATAAAAAACAAATCAAACGGTGGTTTTATGCTGGTAAGGCCGTTCAGTGTTAGGACCAGCCCTGTGGATTTATAATCATTCCCTTTCTAGACTCCAGCAGCCAGATCCTCACAGGTCTCAAACAAAGCTACCATGTCACTCATGTATTAAGAACCCACTATTCCTCCAGAGACAGATACTCTGCCCATCGCAACGAGAAGACAAAGTACACTTCTCTTCCCACATCTCTACTGAAGATGCCATGCTCTGAGCAAACAGAAGTGGCTTGCTCTAGGACAGAGGGGACATTCTTGTATAGGCTTTGTCATAAAAGGCCTATATCAGCAGCCAATCGATACCCCAGTGACATGATACCAACCTAGTCCCATCTGACATCAGACACTTTGGCTACAGGTCAGTAGTTGGTAGTAGCCTGTGTCCCCACACAGCTACTCTTGCCTTGTTCATTAGCCTCTGCCTGGTCAGTGTATGGGCAGGCCACCAACAGGGTGAGCAGTGTCCCAGGACCATTCTGTCCCCATGAGAAAACAAGGATGGACCAGAAGCCTACACGGAGCCCTGGTTCTGTGGTGGCAAGCTAGGTCTTGCTGCGTCGGAGCAGTGTGGCAGCAGAGCTCTGGCCTCCTTGGAACTTGAGACTCTGCAAGTTGATGTGTGCTCCATGCTTGAGCAGTGTCTCCACAGTCTGTGAATGCCTACCCTGAGCAGCCAGGTGCAGTGCACTGAGGCCCTGCTCATCAGATAGGTCAATGAGATCAGCACTGACCAGCTCTTCGACCACTTCTGAGTGTCCACGGGCAGCAGCCAGGTGCAGTGCTGTCTGATTCAGGGGGCCCCGAGCCAGCACATCAGCCTTTTCCTCTATGAGCAGCTTGACAGTAGCCAGGTGTCCATTCCGGGCTGCCAGGTGCAGGGCAGTATAGCCCTCTGAGGTCAAAGCCTCCTTGCCAGCACCACGATGCAAGAGTAGCCTGGCAGTACTAGTGTGTCCAGTCTCTGCGGCAACATGCAGAGGTGTCTGTGCCTGCTGGCTGCAGATGTTAATGTCAGAGCACAGGTCGATGAGAATGCGAGCCACACGGTAATGCCCCCTCTGAGCAGCCAGGTGTAGGGGTGTCCTCCCATCTAGTGTCTGGGCATTGACACTCACCCCAGGCTGCTTGGCTAGCAGCTTAACAATGGGCAAGTGGCCCTGCCAGGCAGCATAGTGCAGAGGCAACCAGGCATCCTTTCCCTGCAGACCCACATCAACACCACGGCGGAGTAGGGTACGCACAATGTTCTCTTGTCCGTGCTGGCAGGCTACGTGCATGGGTGTTCGGCCCTCAAAGTCCACCTCGTTGACAGAAGCATTCTTCTCTAGTAGCAGCCTTGTGCTGGCCTCATCCCCATTCTGGGCTGCAAAGTGCAGGGCAGTCCACTGGTCTTCATCCTTGGCATTGACACTGGTCTTCCGGGCTAGCAGTAGCTCCACAATTCCACGCCCCCTCCGCTCCACAGCCATATGCAGTGGTGTAGAGCCCTTCCTGTTGGTCAGGTTGGGGTTGGCATTGTTAAGCAGCAGCCACTTGACACACTCCTCCTGTCCAGCCTCCACAGCCAGGTGCAACAGGCTGGCACTGCCGTCCAGAACCAAATCCACATCTTGGGGTTGTAGGATCTTCATCAGTTTGCTGGTGTCTCCTGATATGATGGCATCCACTAGCTTCTTCTTCTGGACGTCTGTGGGGCCCAGATCTGCAGGGAGAGGAGAGACAATGTCGGAGATCAGAGTGAGTCAACCACTGTAGAATGTGGGCTTCTAAGGCTTGGGGGCTGAGGTCAGGGGGACCACAACTCTAGGGACTCTGAACAAGGACATTCAGGACATCCTTTATTTGCAGGTCTTTAAGCATCTACCTTGGGTAGTACAGTTAGTGTCTTCAAAGTTTTTCTCTGTTGATTTGCAGAATAAAACCACTCTAGCTTTTCCAGGGTTGGGAAAGCCCTCCCCCAGCATCAGCAGATTGCTGACACTCATTTAAAAAGAGGTGCACCAGAAAGGAAAGCCAGACAGTAACACAACCTACCCAAAGTCTTAGATAGACCTGCAAGACACTATTCCTGGGGCCTCTACTGGCCTATGGAGCTGGTTCCTGGAACACATTTCCCCATGGCAGTGATACTTTTGTGGCTGTTGTGAACTTAGCTCTGACTGTCCTCTTTGACTTTGCTCTCCACTGCTTGGCTAAAATCAAACTCAGTCCTCTCTATCTTTGCAAGGCATTTCCTTAACCTTCAATGCTCTTTAACCCAACATACCACTGGAAAAATCCTTGAGAACTGATAAGACCTCAAGTCTTTGCAGTCATCTGCACTTGTCCTCCCTCATGCTACAGCCCAAATTGAAATGTCTGTGCCTTACAGAGGAGCCACGGCACCCCAGTTGTCAGTGGCTCCTTGGACAGTCAACCCAGCTTGATGCAAGCCTGTAGTAAGGGTATCCATAAACATAAAAGCTTGGGGTAGGGGTGTACAGGCTGGTTTTGTGTGTCAACTTGACACAGGCTAGAGTTATCACAGAGAAGGGAGCTTCAGTTGGGGAAGTGCCTCCATGAGATCCAGCTGTGGGGCATTTTCTCAAATAGTGATCAAGTGGGGAGGGCCCCTGGTGGATGGTACCACCTTTGGCCTGGTGTTCTTGGGTTCTATAAGAGAGCAGGTTGAGCAAACCAGGGGAAGCAAGCCAGTAAGAAACATCCCTCCATGGCCTCTGCATCAGCTCCTGCTTTCTAACCTGCTTGAGTTCCAGTCCTGACTTCCTTTAGTGATGAACTGCAACGTGCAAGTGTAAGTTCAATAAACCCTTTCCTCCCCAACTTGCTTCTTGGTCATGATGTTTGTGCAGGAATAGAAACCCCGACTAAGACAAGGGGTTACATGGAAGTGTCTGTATGACACATAAAGCTGGCAAAAGTAAAGTTCCCAGGTGTCACTAGTTTCACTGGATTCACTTGAGCTTTCCAGGTTGTAGACTTGTGACCAACCTCTGCCCCAGGGCTGACTTGGCCAGGTAAGTGGTTTATCTTCCTGGAACATTAGACACCCAACATAACCATGCTAAGCAAACTATGGTGGCAACACCAACCCCTCATTAGAGAAAACAGAAAGAAGACAAGAATTACCAGGGCAAGAGACCTCGGCACAGTAGCTGCTCAGACTCTAACACAACTCAGAAGAGAGCCCCATGCAAGCTCACCAGTGCTCACACTTACCGCCTGTAGATGCTTCCCGCTCAAATGACAGTGACAGCGATCCTCTGGAAGAAAAGGCTGAGTCCACCGAGGACACCCCCGAGAGCCTCTTGCCACTGCTGGATGATGGGAGCTTGCATTCAGAGGAACTTCGGCTGAGCTCCTCAGGGCCTTCAAGAGTCTGGGAGATCCCAGAGTCCAACTGTGACAGCAACTCAGAGAGACTGCAGTCATTATCGAAGGGGGGAGCAGAGGCACGTTTGAGGCGTGAGGACTCAGGCCTGGCCTGCAAAGATGGAAAGGGTAGTAGTGAGGACTCTGCTCGTCTAGCCTCCATGTCAGAGCACAGAGAACAAGACAAGGGGACCAAAAGCTATTAGATGGAGGTCCCATAGCTATGCACTACCATGGACAAATGGCATCAAGAAGCCCTGAGACTCCGGACTTCAAAGAAACCTCATGGACTTCCCTGGAAGAAAGATACTGTAAGAATAATAACTTCACAAAAACAGAAAAGTCTAACCACCCACTTGGGTACACTGTCTGGGCCACAGGCAGTCCATGGGTAGAGAGCATAGAGCAGGCAAGGCCAGACCCAGTCTACCCACAACAGGCAGCCCAACAAGAAAGGAACGTAGTTAGGCTGGGGTTCTCTCTTGCTCTGACAAAGCTTCAGACTTCTCAGGTTTGTCAATCTGGCTTAGAGCTATGAGAACAAGGGGGGGGGGAGCAGGGAGGGAGCAAGGGAGAAACATGGGGCGGGGGCAATGATACAGGTTTGGTTGCTTCAAGAAAAGCAGATTTCTAGTAACTAAGTCTTAGGATTACTCACTCTTTCTGAGCCCTCCTTCTTTTGGGAACTACTGGCTTACTATGCTTGCTACCTATGCACTAAGTCATGTCTACTTGCTGGGTACCAGCATATCAGAGGTAGGTTCTGTCCCTTTATTGCTGTCAGGAGAATCTTTGTCCCCAATTTTCACCTGTCCCATAGCTGTTCTCCTTGGGAGAAGATGTCCAATGCCAGAGAAACCACCACCACCTCATCACCACTCCCAACCCTTACAATGGAGTTCCCCGCTTCAATCAATCATTACCTAGAGACATTCAGCTAGCACTGGCCTTTGGAGCTTCTCACTGCTCCCAAGTAACCACATATACTTGTAACACAAACCATTTATAAGCAGACTGTGCTCAGATCCTCAAGCCCCACCTACCAGGGGGCCCAGGAGGGTGGGATCATCTGCCCTTCATGGTTCTACCTACATTTATTAATCTCTAGTGTGCTGAGCAGATGGGGGACCCCCATAGAACCTACACTTTTGGAAAGGGGTGTAGGGCAGGCTTTGAGGTAAATGGGGAGGAATTTTCAGAAAAGATGTTGGATTAGAAAATCCCACCACAATTTGGAACCCTGAAGATGCCTAACAGAGATGCTTACCTCACTCTTGGGCTCTAGAGAACTTTTCTCACCTGGCTCATGAGCCAGGTCTTTCACCTCCTCATCAGGTTTTTCGCAAAGGTCTTCGGTTTCAGAGGTAATTTCTTTGAGAGAGAAAAATAAAAAGAGCTGTCATTTAGCTATAACTCCTACATAACTCTATGGGGACAGAAGCAGTAATACCCCCAGTCTTGACCAGCAGAGGACATGCCCAATACCACTGTCAATTTGTAGAAAACACCCCAGGCATCACTAGAAGACATCCTGAATGTCTGGGCAACCACCTGCAAGGTCTCATCAGGATCAAAACAGATCTTTCTTAGTAACCTGCCAGATACAAAGGGTTAAAGCTATCAGGACTGGCAGGTGAGCCCCCCTCTACTCATGTCTCCCCAGATTCATGTAAAGGCCACTCTATCAGGTTCACTTTTTTACCTCAAAGGTACATCTGTCCATGAGGACAAGACCCTAAGAGAAGTGAAAGAAAATTGTAGATCTTTAAGCCACCTCCAGCTGCCTAAGTGCACACCATTGTACCTGAACTTAAGATTCAGGATTCTAAGCTCCCTGGAAGCAAATTTGGCCTGCTGGTTGAATAAGTGGACAGTGTGACTGACAACCTATCCCAGCCCTCAGTGTTGGATAGCCAAAATAGGGATGGGCCAGCCTGTTTGTGGTGGGCTTGTTTCTTGTTCCCTACCTGAGCTTGGCCCTACCAACTCTACAGCCTGTGACACTGGAAAAGCCATCACATAGCAGTGATGAGACAGGGAAGGGCACTCACCTTGGAAAGTGGGCCGCATCTGTGGGTCTGCATGCCAGCACCGTTGCATGAGCCCTATCAGGCTGGCACAGGCACGTGG
Source organism: Apodemus sylvaticus (assembly GCF_947179515.1). Classification (NCBI taxonomy): domain Eukaryota; kingdom Metazoa; phylum Chordata; class Mammalia; order Rodentia; family Muridae; genus Apodemus; species Apodemus sylvaticus. Next base: position 252,633 of record NC_067486.1, on the reverse strand, counting down.
CCGGGGTCTGCAGATGGGTGGCAGCTCTGGGCGGTGGCCCTTCACCACTTTCACCATGATGTGTAGGATGTTCTTCTCATCTGCAAAGAAGAAACAGATGTCAAGACTTTGAGGAACAGAAGATAGCTTCTCATTTAGATGTACAGACAAGTGCTAGGGACATACTGTGACATGCATATCACCAAACCTGGTAGTTTCCCTTTCCAAACCTAGAGTTGTTTTTAATCCATATCCTTATAGGACATAATATTCTCTGTTTTTCTCAGTTTTGCAAACTCATGGGCATAGACTCTCAGTGGATGACCTTGGGCTCAGGAAGGGCTCAAGAGGAATTCTCAGTAGATGGATGACCTTGGGCTCATCTTAAACCATGCAGCCCATCAGCCATTAGTTCCCATGGGCGTTTCCCCACCTCTGCATTCCAAGCACACCCTGTGAAGCAGCAGGCACCTATTGGCAGGTATGGGAAATTGGCCCACAGTTGCCATCGGCTGCCAGGTCCACACTGATGCTTTGTTCGCCTTCCCGTTAAGTCTTGTGCAATGCCTATCTCTTCAGTATCTGTAGGTTACTTCCATGATAATCTAGCTTTCCCGGCAAGCTTTATAAATGCAGAGAAAGTCAAGAGAACACCTACAAGATTTTTTTGCTGGCAAAGCAAGCTTGATGGGGTCTACATGGCATCTGAGACATTCTGCTCCCCGATTCTCCTAGTTAGTAGGCAACAAAACTTGAGGGCCTAGCACCTTGATACACCACACACCTGACTCAAGAGTCACTACTATTAGACAATTTCACATCCAACGGGTATGCCGTCACACTGAAAAGAATCCAGTATGTGGACCTCCATGGTGGGGAACACAGTTAAAAGAAAAAGTAATGGAAGACTGGAAAGATGGTTCAATCAATAGTTAAGAACACTGACTACTCTTGCATTGATGATCCTGGTTCAGTTCCCAATAAATGGCAGCTCAAAACTGCCTGTAACTCTAACTTGCCCTCTTCTGACCTCCACAGACTCCTGCACATATGCAGTGCACATGCATCACACGGGCAAACACAAATACACATAAAATTAATATCTCTTTTAAAGAACAAACAATGGCAAACAGGAATATAATAGAACTACTCTGCTGAGTGTTTAATAAGCTCCCCAAATCCCCTAAATCCTGCCGTGCTTGGAGGATCTTTTCTCCACCCTTCCCCTATTCCATGCCTGGTTTGAGTGTGTGACAGAGCCAGCAATGGCTCTGACTTAATGATATCTGTCTGTCTGGTGTTGGAAACTGAACCCAGGGCTTCATAGATACTGAGAATGATCTCTATTTTCAAATATCTTTGGTTATGCCCACGGTATAAATAGCCAGAAATGTCATCAAAGAAAAGAGACTTTTCTCTACCCAATGCAGATAAAAATTAGTTAAGTTTTATAAAACTGAGTTGATATGGTAGAACTTCTGGAGAGGGTCCAACCACATGAAGGTTTTTACTGCTAATTACAGCATGTTTGGAATGATTCATACAGTAGATTCTGTCATGTGTGTTTTATACCATTTGTTTTTGAAAGGGAGGGAAAAAGGAAGGTGAAGGAAGGGCATCTTGTTATATAGACTTTTAACAGCACAAAACAGTAAGCGGCATCAAAAGATAAAGTTGCATATGGTCTGATGGCCCCTTAATTCACTGCCCTTATGTAAACACAGCAGAAGGGCCAAGCCTGGATATTACTATCAATATAAACTTGATGAATGGGGAAGAAAAACCAAGCAGGAATTTTGTCAACCTCCCGCTTTTAAAAAGCTGGCTGTGGGCCTTCAGTGTGAGTGGTGTAAACCATCTGCACTGAGGACAGCCCATATGTCTTTGAAGCCCTGGAGGCCCAGCCCAGCCAAGTACAAACCAGAGACACTGGAAATGCTATGATTGTTCAAGCACATGCCCTCTGTCTCCATGAAGAGCCACTCACCTGCAAATGGCTTCTTCTGTGTAAGCACGCCCCAGATCACGATGGCGAAGCTGAAAGAGAAACTAGGTATCAATTGGTGCTATTGCCTCAGGTTTGCTAAGAGTTTCCGAGCTCTGAGCAGCCATCTCACAGGGGCACAGACCAAGTACTCAGACATCTAGGGGCACTTTTGCCCCCTATTCTTCTCTGCCTTGGCTTCAATCCTTTAAATCCAAGGCCAGGTTCTGTCTAAAATATTCCTCTAAGAGGCCCTGGGAGGCTTCATCAGAGAGTAGCTAAAGAAAATGTATAGAACGTACTAAGAAGCAACAAGCTGAGCCCAAAATCCTCTCAGCTACTGGCAGACAAATGTTTAAATAAGTAAATTTTTCTAGATACATTGAAAATGGCCCAATCGTAAAAAAAAAAAAAAAAGACTGAAAATTGAGCCTAACTCATTGACTAGAAAATTCAGGTTCAAAAGTTAAAGTTAAAAACATTAGAATAAACAAAGTACTTGACTAGCTCCAAACTCTGCACGTCCTAACTAGTCTCCAGAGGGCCTTGCCCAGTGGGACTCACTGTTCAAAAGCTCAACACTGGCACACTGGCTAGCTTCTGTAAAACCAGTTAGCTGGGCCTGGCAACAAAAAACAAAGCTGGCAGCTCTGGCCCTTTCTTTTCGAAAAGGTTGATCCTCACAATCTGAGGAGGAAAGGGCGATAGTTCTTAGGTACTCAAATCCAGGATCCAAGGGGAACTCCATTTCCCCAATTCTGTTGATTAGATAAAAGCCAGTATTATCCAAGAATTTGCAGGTTCCCCTTTAACAAAAGGAGCCATTTCCCTTACCACTGGCAGAAGGCACAACTGGCCATCTGGGTGCCTGTTAGCATACCAAAGCTCATGCAGGTCTCTGGGTTCCTTCAGTAAGCACTACAAGTACCTGCTACACCTTTTAAATCCAGGCTGGCACCCTGGCTCTTCTTGCCTCCCCCCACCCTAAGCCTGTCCAGCTCTTCCGCCTCAAGCCACTCATTCTCTTTATAACCTTGCTATGCTCCCTCACTGCCTTCCTTTATTGATCGTTACTCCCCCCTCCCCCACACTCTCTTTGTTCTACCCTTGCTTCTCTTCTGGCTAGGTCCAGTTTGCAGGCCACGGTCAGACTGCTACTTTCTCTCTCTGTTCTGGAATCTTCCAGAAGCCTCTGGCTGCTCTCTCTCATATCTACAATTAAAAAAAAAAACTTCTTCCTTTTAACCATACCATGGAGCACTCAAGGTGTCAGTGTATACACTGGGGATTTAGGATGTGAACCAATGTCCCTCCTTCAGAGGCAAGTGACCAAAAAGCGAGTTGTTCATTTTGGTATTCAGAGGAGTGTGAACTTTGAGGAGCGCAAATCCATACATGTATGGCTCTGTGAGCTATTCACAGCAGCAGGTTTTTCTGACAGACAAATAATAAAACCCATGTTTCATGAAAATGCTGTATCATATCCCAAGCACTGGGCTAGCAACTGCTTTTTCTAACTCCTTCTGCCTAGCAGCAGCCAGGAACAGCCTCTTTGTCAGCCAGCATCATCCACAGGAGAGAAAAGTTTTTCAATGCACCTGGGGACCAGGTACCTACCAGCTAAAACCCCCAAGTCCAACAGGCAGACATCATTTGCACATGCATCAAGCCCCAAGGCTGAAAGGTACCCCAGAGCCTTTCCAGAAACTGCTGCTCAGGGCAGGAAACAACTGTGAAACTTAGAGCTCTTAGCCTGGTACACAGGGAGGGCACGGTGACATATCACACACCTGTATACATCATGTTTGGTGTCAAATAACCGGTTCTTCTCACGAATCCGCTCTGGAGGGAGGTAGGCAATTGTGCCAAACAGGCCATCCATGCTGAGGTCATGAGAGTGGGACATGCCATTGCACTTGGCCAGCCCAAAGTCAGAGATCTGAAAAGCAATCCAAAGGAGGCATGTCAGCCTTAAAGGGAGCCACTGTGGCATACCTCCCTCTGCCCCAGTGGATTCTGGTTCCCCAGCACATGCTCTAGGGGCTCACCCCCAAACAGAAGGACTGAGCTCCAGACTGCCCTGTCTCTAAGCAGGCAGGAAACACGGGATGGCCCATCCATATAAACTTGATGAATGGGGAAGAAAGGCTCCCCGCTTAAAGAATGGAATTCCGTTGGAGAAAGAACTCAAAAAGAATGACAGCCAGCCCTGCTCCTGTAAGGCCTCACATCCACCCTGGTGGCTGACGGTAACAGTCAGCATGAAGGAAGGGAAAACAGACTTTAGCTTTCAGGCAAAGGGAGCCACGTGACAGGCTAGGGCAGCTATCATCTGTCGTCAGTCCGGTTATGCAACTTTTCAGCTGGGGCAGCTACAAGTGCCAGCAGGTCCTTAAAAGCGCAACACGCCTTCAGAGAGCTTTAGAGTGAGCAAAACACACGCCTCATCACCTTCTGGGCTCACTAGTCTACTCCGGACATCTACACCCTCCCTTGGTGACGAAGTCACTGTCAGGACCCCCATGTCTACTTCCAGAGTTCACAGGGGAAGCAAGTTCCCCATTGGTGAAGGTGTCCTGGCAACTCGGACCTGCACACAGCTCTGGGAGTCTCCCTTTTCTACCCATGCCACCACATCCTGGTGCAAGCCAGACCCTTTGAAGCACTGTGTATTTGTAAGACCCAATTCAGCACCAAGTAGGTTTCCAGGGCACATACAAATGGCCCTTTTCTAGTCTCCTTCAAGGCTGACGTGGTTTTAATCCCTTTAATTCACTCCTGGGCTCATCTTCAAACACACCCTGGCAGTAACAGGAAATGGGCTGAGTCAGGATTCTTGTTTCCAGACTGGCCATACCCATGAAGGGAACCCACGGCCTAGTGTCATCAACACCAAATAGGGAAAAGCGAACTTCTGTTTGTTTTCAGCTTTTTGTCAGTGACTAACTTTTCTGGTAATAGCCTGGCACCACACAAAAGCAGTTTTTACAGCTCCTTTCAGGATGCCTCGGGTGAGGGGGTAACCTCAGCATCCCAGCTTTGGGACAAAGTCCCTTCGTGCTAATAGAACACCTTCTCATCATGACTCCACAGCTTCCAGCTTAGCCCAGCCTGTCAGCTGACACTGTAAGAATTACAACTGCCATCAGGCTGAGGGGACAATGGCCTACAAGGGAATGTCAGTCCAGAATTTGTCAAGGGCAGCCCTTACTTCCTCAGTGAACAAGCATTAAGTGTCTGTTGTGTACCAAGTCTGAGAAAACCCTAGATCAGCCAGCACCCAGGTCTATAAAAGACAATCTACTAGTGACAAACTAGGTACCAGGACATCACTCTGTACTCCCAACGGGGCGGCATGTGTGTGAGCCTCACTCATCTAGATAGCAACCCAGAAGTAAAGTGTTTTTACTCCACGGCTCAGCAAAGTTGTGTCCTTGTCCCAACTCCTGGCTGCATTCCCAAGGACAACACTTAGAAGAGGATAGTACTGTGTCCCCTCAGAAGCACATCACAGCTCTCCCAAACACTCACACACCTCTCAGGAGAGGAGGGCAATATACAAGGGAACAAAATATCAAACATTGGCTATACCTAGGGCAGTACCTAGGGACTCTACAGAGACTGTGGATAGAGTGACTACACCATACCCATGGCCCCCAAGGTAGTGCTGGGTGTATACTCACAGCATGCCTGGTTAAGGCACGTGTGATACAGCCAGCTCCCATTCAGTAGTTCTTAAAGACACAGGTGCCTTCATACACCATCCTCCACCCGGCACTGCCTGCTTGCTTCTCCTACCCCTTCTCAAATGCCCAGAGTTTTGTGTGATTTTTCTGGTCTTCCTTCCACCTCAAGTCTACTCTCTCCTGTACTTGCATGCCTTGCTGCATACAGAAGCAGAGCCTGACCCCTATGAAGGCTAGCCTCATGTATGCCAGGGGCTGTCTGCACATTCTACCTTTGCAAACCACTCTAGCTTTCTGTGACAGTGGTGTATAAGAGGTTTTCCTGAACATGTCGTGTATGCATGGATATGGGTTGTCAAGACCTCTGGAAGCTATTATTTCAACCTCTGCTCTAGAACTACAGTCACCAGATGACTATACTGCTCTTCTGATCTGTGGTAATACCCTGACCTAGGGTAGGAACTTATATTATTTTCCTTTTCTGGTTTAGGTTTCATATATGAGAGCAATGATTTTATGACACTCTGAGCCCACAAGCCCTGTTCTGTCCAGGAAGAGTGGAAGCCAAGCTCTCCCAGCCACAAGGAAAAAGAACCCAAGAAACTCAGGTCACAAGAAGATGCTAGAAACCACCTTGGAGCTGGCTCACACCAAGTTGTATAATATGCTGTCGCACTTTTCAAGATGTAAAAGCCACGACTTGGCAATGTCTACCTAAGCCACAACTCATAGCAACTGTACAGAGTGGAAATCAATCTCTCTGCCTGGCTGAGTCTGAGTCTACGAATAGCTTCACACAAGTCACACAGGTTACTGTGTACTGAGTTAAGCTGAGTTTCCCGGTGAGCCTCCTAAGTGTCAGGCCAGCAGGGTGGGTCTGGGAATGTTATACAAGCAGACATATCTCAATGACATAGGCTGGGAACACTGTTCCTTATGTGAACACTGCTTGCTCCAGAGCCCTCTGTCCTTCTCCCTCACTTGGTTCGTTTGCTTTCTTGTACATAGAGGATGGGAAGTTGTGACCAATACTGTGGGCCCATGACCTGGGCTCCCCAAGGCCATGTGCATGTCATATGAGAAAAGTTCATGACAGATGCTGCCCTTGGTGTTGAAGCAGAGCTGTTCAGAGGAAAAACATATCCAAAGATACACAACCTAGTGCAAACTGTCAATATTTATATCCAGGTCCATAGTTCCTGTTTCCTGTATCACTCTTCACACTATATTTTATAACTTTCCAAAGAGTCAAATCTTTGTAGGCCTCACATCAACGACTGCCCACAGCTTCCTAGCAGAGGACAAACAGATGAACAAATCCTCTTCATAACCTGTGTCTAGAAGACAGCACTTATTCCATAGTCCCAGAACACTGAGGAAAACCAGGTTCTGTTATCAGAGGACACAAAGTCTCACCACTTAACAATCCAACTTCTGATGTGATTTCTCAAGACAATAAACCTGGGACCCTTAAGTCCCTGATCTGTTTCAGGGTACTCAGAACCTAGAATGTGCCAGGATAGGGGGGAGAATCCCATGGGTTTACAGTGGTCACCCTTCCAGGTACCTATCATGTTCAGATCAAGTGTGACTAGCTGAGTTCTCCAGTAGGCCTTCCAGTGAAAAAGGCTCCGGCTTCAAATTCTCTGCTCCCAGGGCAGTCACTTCCTTTCTCAGGCTCTATTCCAGAATCACAGACCATCTAGATAGAGCCTCCCTAAGGCATCCAGCATCCTGGTTGCCCACTCCCCAGGGCACACACTGTCCCTACCTTGACATGGTAGTGGGCATCCAGCAGGATGTTCGCTGGCTTCAGGTCTAGGTGCAGTAGTGGCGGAGACATGCAATGCAGGAAGTTCATGCCCACAGCTGTCTCATGCACGATGCGGAAGCGCAGGTCCCAAGGCAATGGCTCTGAGGCCAACAGCTTCTCCAGAGAGCCTGTCTCCATGTACTCCATGACCAAGCCAACAGGTTCCTGGCATATGCCATACACAGGTAGAATGTAGCGGAACTTGGCCATCTCCATCTTCTTAGCTTCCTCCAGAAGTTCCATGCGTTCCCTGAAAAAGTTCATAGACGTGAGGGCATGCAGCTATCACCTAGCTGGACACATAGCCACTGGCCAGGATACAACAGTGATAAATATACATGTGTACAAAGTTCAGTCGTAAAATTAAACCTGCCTCTGTACCTGGGGTCACTGTGAAGATAGAGCCTAGGAGTTATGTGGAGACCTACAGACAACATCACATCCCTTGTCTGGATGGGAAATTACTAGCTAACTATCCAAGGACCTTCACTCTCACCTTCTGTTTAATTCCAACTCTTTCACTAACCCAAATACTCCTAGATCTAATCTTGAAAGAGCCTATAGCAGGAGTTGGGCAGGGGCCACACTTTCTATTGATTATATAGTCCATATTCCTCTAACTATGCATAAGTGGACAACACAGAGGCATTCCATATGTAGCCATGACTACCATCTCCACCCAGGACATTGACATCATCCCCATCAAACTGTACCCATTAATCACCCACCAGACCCCACATTCTCCTCTTTCTGAATCTGGGTGCCCCAAATGGGTGGCATCATCTCTACCATTCTTCCATGTCTGCTTTACTTCATAAGGTGTTTTCAAATTCATATATATTGTTGCACACATCCAAGTTTTATTTGTGCAGCCAAGCAATGGTGCAGGAATATACTACACCTTGCTAATCCACCCTCGTGGCTATGGACAAGATTGTTTGTACTGGTTAGGATTTTTTTTTTTTTTTTTTTTTTGACAACTTGACATATCTGGAGTTATCTGAAAAGGAACCTCAATTGAGAAAATGGTCCCATCATATTAGCCTATAGGCAAGTCTCTTGGGAGTGTTTTCTTAATTCAAGACTGATATAGAGGGGGACAAGGCCACTGTGGCAGATGGCCTTGGATCGCATAAGAAAGCAGACTGAGTAAGCCATGGAGGGCTAGGAAGCAGTGTTCCTCCACAGCCTCCATATGAGCTTCTGCTTTCAGGTTCCTCCCTTACTTTCCTTGATGACAGTCTGTAACCTTTAAGATGAAATAAACCGTTTCTTCTCAAGTTTCTTTTGATCAGCATTTTATCACAGCAACAGAAAGCAAACTGTTCTTCCTGCTTGCTTCTGAAAATAATGTCTATAGAGCCTTCATGTTAGTTCTTCTGGGTGTCTGCCCAGAAGCAGAGCTGCTGGCAGGTCTCTGCCTAATGTATCTAGAGAAGCTGTGGTGTTGCTGTCCACAGCCTGCTACTTCCCAGCCAATGACCTTCCACTGGGGCTGTCTCCTCATATATGTAGGCATAGTCTGTGTCACAGACAGCTGCAGCATAGACTGCATTTACCAGCCACAGCTAAAGGTTAATTCCATGATGTTTATACATATGACAATTGCTGTGTAATGGTCTGTGCCAACAACAGGAGTCAAAAGTCTCAGTGTGCACTCAGGGTAAAGGGCCCCATCCCAAGAGGGTGTGCCTGAGCTACATAGGATCTGGGTCAGTGTCTCTTCAAATACCCACAAGAAGGTACTCAGGAGGCTGGGAAGAGGTTTTCATGCCAGGGCTACAAAATCTGCTTTCTAGTAATAGAAGAACTCCTTAAAGGAAACTTTTAGAACCACTCCCAGAGAGATCTGTTGGAGCTGGGAACTGGGCAACCTTAGTGTCCACACAAAGGCCCAGTAGGCTGAGGTGTCTTGGTGTCTCCCCAGAAAGCAGGCAGAGTAACCTGAGACTCACTGGGTCCTCATTAGATCCCTGTAGGAGCTATTCTGGGTCTAAAGTGGCTGTTGTGCTGGAGGATCCAGAATGGTGCTAGCACGCCAGTTCCTAACCTGACCCCACTCTGAAACTGTAAGAGGCTTCCAGGCTTCCCTGGCCTCATGCAGGAAGGACAAAGGTAGGCAAGCAGAGCTGCATGAGCACCAAAACCACAGCAAAAAGCATCATACTCTGGCAGGTGAAACTGCCACAAGTTCTAAGGGCTGAAGAGTTAGCCCTTTGCCAATTAGTACCAATCCTACCTGTATGTAGCTAGAGCTTAGTCCTCAGGAGCACATACTTTGAGCCTATTGCTGGAGTGACAGGAAACAGATACCTGGCTAAAATGAAGCATCTGGAATGAGTCAGTAAATGACTTCAGAACAGAGTCTAGCATGATGTGCTATCCCAGCCTTCTGGAGACTCTGCTGAAAGCAGTTAGTCACAGGAGTACAGGGCCAACAGTGCAAAACTTGGAATGAGTGGGCAAACACCCTCACATCAGGATCTTGTCCACTGCTCTCTTTCTCACTGGAAGGCTTCAAGAGTCTGGCCCCAACAGGAGGCAGAACCCTGAGTACAATGCTTGCCTTGGACACCAACAGTTTAGACCAGGCTGGAAGATTCCCAGCCCTGTTCCTGTACTCCACAAGTATCTGAAAAACAGGCCAGTAAAGAGCTAGATGCCCAGGTCAAGCATTAACAATATAAAGGTGGTACTTGAAGGAGAAGATAGTGTTTCTTGGGCTGGGTTCCTTTTTCCCCAGGGGAAGGCAGGAGCTGAGGACCTTCTGGTTCAGTCCCCATACACAACATCAGAAACCTACTATCAGCTGCTGCTTGGTCTTTTGTGTTAAGAATAAAAGTTATAATTTGTAGTACACACCAACCCCATTCATTTTCTTTTATAAAATGGCCAGCTCTCACCTTCCAGTGTGGGTATCCTTCCTGCCCAGGTGATGGGTCCCTACACCCTGTGAACTATACCTGCCATCTCCAGTCTAAAGAACTCATGTCTGTAGGCTGGCTACAGCATGGGCCACTGTCCCCACACTCTGGACATCTTTATTCAGCCAACCTAACCAATCTCTTTATTTGCCCAACAGTTTTAATATACACAGCTAACTTCTGCTGGTACCCACTCCCAGTACCCACTCTCTTGGTACCAGCTCCCAGCAGCCCTGCTGGAAAAAAATGGCTAGTTCTACCCTTCCCACAACTTAAAATTCAACAAGTTTTCCCTCCCTGCTCCAGGCCCTTCCCATAACACAAATGTCATTTATAAAGATCAGGGCTATAGGGCTGCTGACCCCAGCACATTGGCACACTCTGCACAGCAGGCTGGAGGGAGCACATGACATCACCCCCTTGCCCTGGCCACATGGTTCAGTGTACTTAATTGGAAACTGGCCATAGTTTCCTGGGTTAAACATCAGTCATGTCCATGGTTGCATAACCAGAAAAGCTCAGGACAGAAGGGACTAGCACTAAGACAGAGTCCTGGGACATCCCGGAAAAACCTTTCAAAGCCTTTGTTATCTAATGTCTTCTAAACTAAAACACTCCCAACACCATCCTGATGCTCTGGGGATATGCAGCCTGGGGCTACCCATGGCCTGAAGCTCCAGCCTATAGGTGTTATCAGGAGCACCTGTACTCTGGTCCTAAACCTGGCCAGCTTCCAGCCTAGGAGAGGCAGAAGGACTCCAGTATACACAAAATTCATTTTATGTTGTTGGTTCTTATTATTTAAAATATATCTTTCTTATAAGCCACATTTCTGAGTAGTGTTGATAACAACATAGAAAGCACTGTACACTTGTAATTCTGACTATTGTTCTAAAACCTGGAAGGATTTTCCATCTTGTCCCTAGCCTGGATGCCCGGGTGGGGAAAGGATCCTAGGTGGCAAGCCCAGGGCATGCTCCTGGTTGCCATTCTGTTCCATTCCGTTCTTTCTGCTCACAACGAACAATGTTTCTTGGCCACAGAACCCACTGACTCAGATTAAAGCACAACTTGATCTTTGCTTCTGCACAGTGCAGGAAGGCTGAAGTTACATTCTCATCTCCTTTGCCCCTGGAATAGGGATGGTAATTCAGTCTCTGAGGAGGAAGAGAAAAGATACCTCTGCCCTACTCTTATCCCTGGGCTCCATTTAGAAAATCTGGGCCCAAACAGGCAGTTAGGGTTACAATTTCTAAAGACACCTGTTTAGTTGTTGTTGTTGTTTTGTTTGCATAGCTGGCTACTGAACCCAGAACCCCCGTACATGCCAGGTAATGCCCTAACCATGAAGCTATAGTCCCCTGCTTCCCTCCATGTTTCTTTCTTTCTTTCTCTTTCTTTCTTTTTCTTTCTTTCTTCCTTCCTTCCTTTCTTTCTTTCTTTCTTTCTTTCTTTCTTTCTTTCTTTCTTTCTTTCTTTCTTTCTTTCTTTCTTTCTTTCTTTCTTTCTTTCTTTCTTTCTTTCTTTCCTTCCTTCCTTCCTTCCTTCCTTCCTTCCTTCCCTTTTTTTTTTTGCCCAGACTGACCTTGAACTCATTCAATCCTCCAGTCTCAGCTTCCTGATTACTGAGATTACAGCCTAAAATACTTTTCAAAAGCAGTTACAATAATTTACACACTTGCAACCCATTTGCACCTACCACCAAGGTCTGGTCTCCCACCAAGGGAGGGAACTGGTATACAGAGGAATGTTAGGGGTGGCTAACACCCATCATTTCTGGAAGGTCTGACTCCCAGCTCAAAAAAATAACTGAAAAGGGGATAGAGAACCTAAAGCCAGCTGTGCATAAGCCTGCTGCCTGCAGGCAACACGGGGTTTGAGGGGGACTCAGCAACAGCTGCCAGGGAACCTGGGGAGCATTGCTGGGAGTAGAGTAGTCAGCCTCTCCGCTAGGCTCCTGTGCACCAATCCAATTAAGTTCCCAGGAGCCTCAGAGGGGTTCCCACACTGCTATTTTTAAAACTGACAAGAATCAGGCTTGTCCAATTGTCAGCTTTGTAGTTACAAACCTGGGGTTTGCTCGGGCTCGTCCCAACGAGCTGAGGCCCAACTCTGCATTAGCAGCTCTTGGGCCCCTGTGCCAGAGACTTGTTTTTCTGAGCTCCTCTTAGCTGGGAGCAGGGAGAGGCATAGGGCCCCTGGGTCATTTTGTTCTAAGGGTGCCAGGATTGCTCTTCTGTACCTGTGATCTCCCAAGTGAGAGCCATCCAGGGAAGATAGCCCCCTCCCCAAAGCCAGAGACAAGACCCTCCCAAGACACCTGGCCCCAGGAAGAAGAGAAATCAGATGAATGAGAAGGTCACTTGTGAATTATGCCAAGGTCCTCTAAGTGTCTCCACCTTCCCTAAACAGAAATGGAGAGTCACAAATAGAAGGATGGGGCCTGGAAAGCTGCTAGGGAGCCAAGAAACCCCCAGCTAGCTTGAAGGGTGAACAACCTGGCCAGTGAAAATGGGACTGGCCCACAGCTGTGGCTAAAGTAAAGGCCATAAAGGACAGCAGCAAACTATAAGCAAAAGAGGTAGATGTTTGCTGTCCTGGATGTCACTATGGATGGACCCCACCCTCACAATCAGCTTTGAACACTACTTCCAGTACCCCTGGGGAAGTACCACAATGGCCCCTCCTTAGAGGTAAAGTTAGCAGGGCATTGTCAAGAGGCCCATAGAGTTGCATCAAAGGTTCTCAGCCTGTGGGTTACGACTCCTTTGGGGGCCACATATCAGATCTCTGTATATTAGATATTTACATTATGAATCATAACAGTAGCAAAATTACAGTTATGAAGTAGCAACAAAATAATTTTATGGTTGGGGGGGGGTTCCCACAACTTGAGGAACTGTATTAAAGGGTAGTAGCATTAGGAAGGTTGAGAAACTGTTCTACATAGTCCTGATAGTTCTGAAACTCACTATGTTAGACAAGGCTGACCTCAAACTTACAGAGATTCACCTGCCTCTGCTTTCTGAGTGCTGAGATTAAAGGCATGTACCACCATGCCCAGCTTATTTACAAGGTAGCAAAGACAAATTTGTCCCTCCCTTCAGAGTTAATCCAAAGGGGCCTGTCAAACATCTGGACAGAAAGACCCCTCAAACGCTTTAGCTTCTGGACACACCTAAAGGCATGCTAAAGAGAAGGAGGAACTAACTGCCCTTTTAATGAAATGTATGTTAGGTGCCTGGGAAGCCCCTCCCTTGGGGCAGCAGCTTGCAGGCCCTCACTGCTAAGGGGCCTGTATGCTTTTCAGTTTTCCCTTTCTCTCTTCCTGGCACCCTTTTGGGTGTACTGGCTAGAACCCTAAGCCTGCTCATTCGGACACTCTGGGCATCTTCCCACTCTCTGTGTGTCTGGAGTCCTTCATTTCTCACTCACCCATTCCCCACATAGCTTCCTGAGCTCCACTTCGGAGCCTTCCTGCCCGACCAGGACTTTTTTTCATCTCTTTTATGTCCCTGCTGCCAAGACTGACTGCTTGTTGGCCCTGTTATTTTCTCTCAAACCTCAAAAAAAAAAAGTTTCTTTCAAGTCCATGTTTAAATCCTCTTATCTCTGGGGTTAAGATCATGCAATAAGAATAAGACTTCATGTCCTCTGGCTAGGGATGGGGGTGGGGCCTGTGCACAAAACCCCTGGGAAAATTCTGTTTCTACTTCTAGGTAATGCCTTGCAAAAGCACAACAGCCCAGGGAAAGTCTGCCTCCCTCAACAGTTATTTCAAGCTACAGAAGCAACCTGGCTAGCCTGCAGGGCAACAGGCCCCTCAGGCCGAAGAACTTCCTAACACTGCAGGGAGCTTAAACACTTTACCAGTCCTGGGTGGGAGAAGTCAATCCCACATACAAAAGAGCCAAGGCAGCCCTGACCTGGTGGCCAAGTACTTCCTGCTGGGTGCTGCTGACCTCCACTTGCCTGCTGACAAGCCACCACCTGCCTGCTTCAGGCAGGGAAGAGAGGCCTTGCAATTAAAGGACAAACAGTTCAATGCAGGCTCTCTGCAAGTGGAAAAACCCTGCCTTCGCTACCTGGTCACCCCCCACAAAAGACCTATAGGACTGTACCACACATTGACTCCAAGGGCACACCACCCTTGGGGTGGTTCATATTTACCCTCTAATAATCAAATTCTGTCAAGTATTTAATGGTGAATAGCATTCACTCTGCCTAGAAAACAATCCCACTAAGTCTCTGAGGGCATAAGAAACACCCACGCAGAGGTTTTGTTGTTGTTGTTTTGGTTTTTATCTTTGAAAAACTGTGGGCTGCTATTCAAAAGTGGTTGGATTTCGCCAAAATAACCATAGTGCTAGTGCTCCTCCTGGCCTGAAGAGTTCCCAAAATTGGAGTCGGGGAGGGTTTACACAGCATGGTGAGCTGGTAGTGATTTTAGACACTAGTTCCCACTGTACCTCAGTTTCTAAGAAAAACTGGGTGTTAGTCAAAGGCAAGTGAGCAAGTAAACACAAACACCGGATAACTCCAGGCTAGACATGAGGCATTAAAGGGAGAAGATTGAGGTCCCTCCTTATTGTCACCCAGGCAGGCACTCCAAAATAACGTTGGAGTTCAGAGTGGTTTAAGGCTGGTCCTGCAGGCAGCTCAATGGAGTTTAAGAGGTATCTCTGGGTAAAATGCAAACACCACCACCATGTCAGCTTGGATAAGTCATTTAAATCTGCCGTCTGAGGCTCACACATAACCTATTACTACCCAACGTAAACAATGAAATCTGGGAAATATGCTTTTGAAGAACTGCTAGGCACCCCATCCCCAAAATTACTCACAAACCACAATCGCCATAGAGTTTACCGGGACCGCTTTCAGTCCTTTCCTATCGCTGGGACAATCCGCTAGGAGGCACAAAGAAAGGCTCAAGGTGCCCGGGGCCACCTGTCCAGGGTCAAAGAAAGACGTTCCCTAGGTCTCGGCTCCCACCCTAAGTCCCCTAAAACACGAAGGTATGTGGAGAGAAGCGGTGGGCGGAACCAGATCCCAAACCAAAGCGGATCCCGGAGCCCTTATGCGGCTGTGCGCCGCGGTCGCCTCACCCAAACCCAGCCGGTGCTTCCGAACGAAATAATTACGGTCTTACACCAATTTGTGCTCCGACGAAAATTACTAAGTGGAACTGAAATCTAACTTGCTCACAAAGCGCAGAGGCCCACACGGCAATTTCTCTAAGCCCGGCGCGGACCGCAGAGTTTGGTGGGTCTCGGACGAGCCCGACACAACTCACTGGGCTCAGGGCCATCGCTCCGGGCCAGCTCCGGATCCCAGAAGCTCTGGAGCTGCGAAGGACCGGTGGCCTGAGTGCTGCAAACTCTTTTCCCGGGCGCTTCACGTAGCGCGGAGCCCCCATCCCACCCGGCCCCGCCCGGGAGCTGACCTGTCGTCGACGTGCAGACTAGGCGAGCACTTGATCGCGAGCCACGTCTTCCAGTGCACGTGGCGCACCTTGTACACCTGCCCGAAGCCGCCCGAGCCCACCTTCTCCCAGCCTGCGAATTCGCCCGCGTCGAAGGTGCGCAGCAGCCCCAGCGCCCACCGGCCCCGGCCCTCGCCCTCCATCGCGTGCGTCTCGCCGCAGCCTGGCTCAACCGTGACCGCCCAGGTGCTCAGGTGCGCGCCCCGCCCGCTGACGTCATTTCCGACGCTAGCCCCATCCCGCCCTGCCGGTCCCCCTGGGCCCGCCTCCGACGCCCTCAAGGGAGCGGCTGCCGGTGAGAGTCTAGCACCCCGGTGTTGAGGTATAGCAGACCCACCAGGGATCCATGGAATCCCTGTGCTCCTTAGGGCGTGCGCTGTGGCATGCCAACTTCTCATTGCAGTTGTAGAATGTACCTAATTCATTTCTCACAGTGCTGCCACTCTGCAAAACAGAAGTATAGTCTCCAACTGAAAAGTGGACTTAGATCCGATCGCTCTGGTTTCCCGGTTACGCGCATCTTCGTTTGTGAATGTTAAATCCTACACAATGTTATCGTCTGGGTCAGTTCGTGTTCCCGATGCCAGTGGAGAAACAGAACATTCTGTGTCCTCCTGGGAGCCTTTTGTAACTGCACTCCTAGGCCCTGGCTATCGCTAATCTTTTTTGGTATCCCCACCACTCCAAAACATTTGCTTATATTAGAGTTATATAGTATCCAACCTTTGGGACTGGTTTTCCACTCCTCTTGCATCTTTTTTTTCCCCTGAACTCCTCATAGGAGGTAACTGGTTTTTTAAAATTCAATCAACCCCACCCTATAATTCAAGCCCGTAAATCACAGTTCTGAGAAGAATGAGGCAGGGGGATATCACCTCAAGTTTGAGATCAGCCTGGGCTTCAGAGTGAGACTTTGTTATAAAAACAAACAAATATCCCTTCATTATGCAAAACAGTGACCTTTTAAAGGTAAACAGACAGCTGGAAAAGGAAGGATAATCGACCTGTTCATCTTTGGGAAAATTCAGCTTTGGGAAGTCAGCCAGGTCAGAGGTAGAAGTGCCTGCTGGTAAGTTCTCTACCTTCATGAAACATTCAGTGCCCACTGTGTTTAAGAGCGAGCTATTCCTTACCAAAGCAGATGAAAACTGGGCCTGGTGGGAGAAGAGGAGGGGGTGTTGTGAGGACAGTAATGCCGGGAGAACCTCTTTCCTGAGAGGGAGGCCATTTCAAGTCACACCTGGTAACTGGGCCTTCTCCCCTGAGACTCATCTCCCAGCTGGCTTCCCAGTATAGGGGCCTACAATCCCAGCCCTACATGCTTGCTTGGGGGGTGGGGGTGGAGGTGTCCTGGGAGCCATAGGCACTGCCTTCCTTTTCCACATAATTTCTGAGTCCAAGGCAGCAGATAGCTATTAGGTAGGGAATATACTTAATGTATAAGCGAGCCCTTTAGGAATAATTGGGGCTTTTCAATGGATAAAAATAACTTGAAAGTAAACATAGTCATTATTTTGGTAAGGGAAAAAATTGACTAGAAAATGAGTCATGGCACCATTTCCAGGGTACAGCTCCAGGTATCTTTTTCTCCATGCTTCTAATCTCATCCTGTCTGCTCAACTCCAGGGAGGAAAGAGGTGACTAGCAGTCAAGTAATAAAACACTCCAATTTCATTTATTTAATCATCTATGTGCTTCACTCGACAAATATTTATGGAGTGTCTGCTGCAGGATCCATAAGGAAACTGGAGCCCAGGGGGACCAAAACAGCCAGCCCACTTAGGGACCCAAGTCACAGCATGGAACTGGCTTCTTTTTTCCAGAGATGTCACTAGGTTAAGCCCTCCCTGTGTCCAGTCTGCTAATCTGTAAAGAGGAAACTAAATTCCTGGCTGGAACTTCTCTGGAGTGCTTGCTAGCAGGTGAAGGTGACATCTCCAAGTGGGAAGGTGAAGTTGCAAGTTAAATATACTATGGGTCAAAAGATAAAGGCACAGATTAGAAGTAAAATGGTAAGTGAGCAATGATGCAAGTTCTGTACCTCCAAATTGGGAGGCTGCTGTACTGAAGACTCTAACTACATTAGTGACTCTGAAAAGGGACCTGTGTGATCACATGAACAAATCAGATAGCTCGATCCCACGTGCAAAGCACTGCCACAGCGCATAAACCTTGAACATTTTTAGCAGATGAGCTGGAAAACATGAAGTCCAATGCTGAAGCCTGCTTATCAACTAGGAACCTGGGGTGGATGGGGGTACTGCTCCCTTATTCAAGCCCCCTCGCTTTCACAATGCAAGTCCTACCCTTTAATTGTAAGACTGCCAAAGCTGGGGTTCTACGTATACCGTACCCGATAGTATACCTAAGTGGGTGATACTTAGATATCTTAGATCTTGAGTGAACTCTTCTCCATCTGGTCCATTTATTACTATGCCCAAACCAGCGAGACTGGCAGAGGACCCTGAAGGGGACAGGAGAATTGCTTTTGGATCTTCACTGGAAGAGCACAGTTAAGCCTTGCAGGCCCAGGGATCTAGAACAAAGAACTCTGGATTTATGGCTGTTCTACCTGGAATAGGGTCCCAAAGACTGTGACTTCAAGAGAGTGAGCATCTCCCTCAGATACTCGGATGTGGGAGAATAGCACCTGCTTCAGGACAGTCCTACTTGCAGCCCTGAGATGACAATTTGAAAACCCACACAACCAGATGACTGCTAAACCAAGGCAGCTATTTCCTACCCCTGGTGTGTATCTGGGCCAAGGGGCTTTAAGCAGTTATTCTCAAGTTCATGAACTTCAGGATCCCTAGAGCATTCACAACTCTGGGATGCAACTAATCTTGGAGGCCCAGGAGTGTGGAGCTAAAGAAGCCCGAAGCCTATCCTCCCGGCTTCCCTGCCAGCTTCTTTCCTGACAAAAAGAATTTTGAGATTTTAGTTGTTTTGAGTGGTGTTGCTAAAAGAATCCAGCCTGCTCTTGATAGGGATTCTGCCTGCCTTAATTCTAGAGACCTGACTTGGGTGAGGTCTGGGGTAGGTGTCTAGCAGCCCCTGGGCAAAGGCCCGAGAATATCCTCCTTGCCCCCCCACTGCTTCTCAAGCAAATACTTTCTGTTTACAGAAACACTCCTCTCTCAGAGACTCCACCCCTTTGGCCCCGATCACTACCACTCCCATCAGTCTTTCCCACACTCTTGGAGAACTTTCATTCATTCCCTGGCACAGAGCTTTAACTCCAGGATGGCAGCCTGACTGTCCCAGGAGGTGGTGTGAAGCTATAGCCATATCGGCAATGGCCCGCCTCTCTATTTCCTCCACACACATGCTTCTGTGACCTTCCGTCCTCATTTGATCGAACAAAGGCTGCGGGTGAAGCTCAGCACATGCATAAAATCCAGGGATGGAACCCTAAATCTGCATAAACCAATCCCAGCGATGGAACCCTAAATCTGCATAAACCAATCCCAGGGATGGAACCCTAAATCTGCATAAACCAATCCCAGGGATGGAACCCTAAATCTGCATAAACCAATCCCAGCGATGGAACCCTAAATCTGCATAAACCAATCCCAGGGATGGAACCCTAAATCTGCATAAACCAATCCCAGGGATGGAACCCTAAATCTGCATAAACCAATCCCAGGGATGGAACCCTAAATCTGCATAAACCAATCCCAGGGATGGAACCCTAAATCTGCATAAACCAATCCCAGGGATGGAACCCTAAATCTGCATAAACCAATCCCAGCACTTTGGAGAATCAGGTGCTCATCCTCAGCTACATAGCAAGCAAACCTGTGGCTAACCTAGGGTACTGGAGACAGTTCCCCAAAACAAAACAAAGCATCCAGGAACCCCTCCAACTAGACTGACTCACCTCCTTGGAGCCAGCAGAATTGGGGTTAGAGCCTCCCTGGAGCACCCTAAAGCCTTTGCTTTTAGCTAGCTCCTCAAGGAAGTCCTATCTGGGGACCCCCTGATGCCCAGGAGCTACTGTCTGTGTTCCCCATACCAGAATCACTCTACCCGAGACACCCAATCCTGGTCATTTTTGTCTAGTGTTTCCAGACCCAAAGCAGTACCTGATGGTCTTATTTGTTAGATAGTTAAAACCAAACAATTTCTAAGATATTATGAGAAATTAACCTGGCACTTGCTACAAAATTAAATTTCAAATTACCGGGTTACCCTACAATTCTACTTTTAGGTGTATATCTTGTTTGAAGGGTATAATAGTTGTATATATTCTGTTTTTAGGTATATATCTTATCTTTAGGTATAATACTTGTTTGAAAACAAGAATTCAAACTAAAATATGAGTATAATGTTCACTGAGGTATTATCCATAACAGCAAATAGTAATAACCCCCAAGCCCAATAATGCATGGGTGGATAAACCAAACAGGGCATCTCCACAGTGTAAAATAACTATGCAGCCACTAAATTCTGGGGCTGAAGAAAGGCTAAGTAAATAAACCCTGACAACTTGAATTAGACTTCAGAACTCACAAAAAAAGCCCAGATGTGACCTGCATCTGTATTCCCAGTAACTGAGTGGCGAGACAAGAGAATCACCCAGAAGCTCACAGAAGCTCCTGGACTAGCTGGGCTAGAGTACACAACACAAAAACAAGAGAGACCCTGCCTCAAAAGCAAAGAGGAAGGAGAGAACCAGCTCCCCAAAGTAGTGCTGTGACCTCCATGCCAGTGACATGCCAGCACACACACACACACACACACACACACCTGAATTAATTTTTTAAAAATTAACGAGTAAAGTTCTGATGTGTGCCATATGGGTGACCCTCAAAGAAACAAGGTAAGTGATAAGAGTCAAATACCAAGAAAATAAAAGCATGATTTGTGTGATCCATTTACATGACACATTCAGAGTAGATGAGCTCATAAGGGCAGGAAGTTGGTCCCTGCCAAGGGCTGAAGGATGACAGGACTAAGGTTTCTGTCAGCTCAATGACCATGTTTTAGAATTAGAGAGCATAGTTGAGTGGTGATGGTTTATGCCTTTAATCCTAGCACTTAGGAGGTAGAAGAAGGCAGACTCTGATCTAGGGTTCCAGAATAGGCAGGGTACACATGGAAATCATGCCTGAAAAAGCCAGAGAGAGGGAGAGAGAGAGAGAGGAGAGAGAGAGAGAGAGAGAGAGAGAGAGAGAGAGAGAGAGAGAGAGAGAGAGAGAGAGGTTCATTTCTCAGTGAATGTACCATTCATGTTGCTTGTTTTTAAATAGTTAATTTTGTATTATGTAAATTTTACTGAACTACTAAAAAAATACACCCTAACTACTTAGTAGGGCATCACAAAATTAATACATATAAAACAAAGGAAAAGCTGTGTGCTGCTCAGGAGAGGACTAGTCTTGCTTGTGCTCAACTCTGGAATGCATCTCTAACCCTGCAGAGAAGAAAACAAAAATTTGACTTGGGCCAGCTGTGGTGAGGCACACCTATGCCCTAGACCTAGGAAGGTGGAGGCAGGAAGATCAGGAGTTCAAGGCCTCCTTTGCTATGTTGTGAGTTTAGGGCCAGCCCAGGCTACATGAGACTTTGAAAAAAAGAAAACACTTAGTAATTAATATTTTTTCAATAGGGCATGGTGCTACACACCTGGAATCCCAACACTCTGAAACAAAGGCAGGAGGATGACTGCAAGTTCAAAACCATCCTGGTCTCCATAGCAAGCTCTTGTCCAGCCAGGACTTCCTAGTGAGAGAGCTGCAGACATACTTTCTCCCAGCGTGGGAACCTCACTGAGCCTGTTCTTACCCCACATTGGTGTGCACACATTCTATATCACAACAATCTCTGAAAACCCAACTATGCAAAGACATGACATCATCAAAAGGAATTCATTAATACTGCCTGGCATGGCATGGCATGCCTGCAATCCTGTATCCTAGCACTCAGAAGATCAGACAGAGCAACCAGGCAAGATTCTCATCTTCAAAACCAAATAAATATAAAAGCAAACACAAACCAAACAAAAAATTATCTCAACCTAAAGTTGAAGTGCCAAGTTCATATGTTTCTAATAGATTTAACTGGGACCCTCCAAAATTTGAGCTATCCCACTGCCTTATGTGAGTTCTCCGTGCTGTCCTTCCCACAAGCCTGAACTTGCGGTCTTCCTCCTGCCTCAACTGTCCTCAACTGCCTGATGATTCTGTTGACTGCCAGTGCTTACATGTTTCCTTAAGCACCAACCGCTGACTCCAGCTTCTCCTTCTTCTCTTGCTTATTTGCTGTCACCTTTTCCTTTCAAGTGACTTTGTAAATACCGGTCAATTATTTCCCAAAGACTCATATCTCTGGAACGCTTTCTTGAACTTACAGACCCCACTCTCAGTAGGGCAGCAGAGGGCAGGCCCTGGTACCCACTTCCACACACATCACATGGATGCTTAGGGCCCATTCAGGGAACTGAGCCTAGATTTTCCAGATTAGAAACACAAACCATGGAGGCTGGAGCATAGTTCCAAAGGCAGACAGGCAGACAGACAAACAGACAGACAGACAGGCATGGGCCATGTATGACATCAGTGAAAGGATGGAGAAAGCTCTAGAAACCTCAACCCTTGGTATGCTGAGGAAAAATTAAACAGGCCTTCAACATCAGCTGCTGTTACTTTGGGAGGAGAACAGGAAGGATTGGGGGGGGGAGAGTAACAATAGCTAATGAGATTGATGTGCTACCTACATGTGAAGGGAATCAAAGCAAGACAAAGCAAGGGTATATGCAGCCCCCCCCAGACACACACACACACACAGAAGTACCCTAAAAGTCACTTTTCTTTCCAGTAAAGCACCCTGGATACTGGAGAATGGGTTTGACTCTGTCATAAAAGGTGTTCTTCATGGCCAAGAAAGGACCGAAAAAGGTCCAGCACAGGCTCCAAAACTTAGCCCAGTAGGCCAGCCAGTGCTGCATGCAGACTTCAGGCAAGCTACAGAGGACAGGTCCACTGGGTCCAATCTTGAGTGGCCCATAGAAGTTGGTTTCTTTTCACTAGTGTAGTGTTCTAAGGCCATAACAGGTCAAGTGCTCTCTGAGGATGGCTGATTCCACTCCTTGGAGCTGGCAGCCCAGGAGGTGACCATGTGTCTTCTCGGTAGCCTCCTTGATGTTCTGATGACTGGCTAGACAGAAGTACAGGAGAAAATTGAGTGGCAGGCCTTTTCTGTGTGCCTTAAACTGTTTCTAGGGAATGGGGTGGAGGACCTGCTAAGGCCACAAAACAGAACCAAGCACACAGCAATGCACCTGTTTGTCCCTGGGTACAGAGGCACTGTTCAATAGGTAACATGAAACATTGCATACTTGGTGTCCAACAGGCTTGGCTTGGATAACTGCCTGGCTGTAGGCTGATTTCAGTGTTTGGAGCATGTTTAAAGCTGACGAGACCAAGCTGGGAGGGTTGGGAAGGTATATTCAGTACATTCACAACATGTTGATATTTTTCAGCTTCCTGTGATTTCAATGGGACATATTCTCATAGTAAGGCAGGAATCTGTGATTATGTACATGATACATGGATGCATCTATTGGTCCTGTTTTTCTAGAGAGTGAATGTGGGATCTTGAAGGTTTTGTTTTGCTTGAACCACAGTCTCCAGAACCAGAGCTCTTTATTTCCTAGACTTACTAGACTCACTTGTATTTGGAGTTGGAGGCTGGGTTTTGTGTAGCCCAGGCTGGCTTCCAACACTGTACCAAGGATGACCTTGAAGTTCTGACCTTGCCTCCTTCTCCTCAATGCTCATTTTATAGGGAGCCACTACTTCCCCAGAACAGTGAACTTATTTGCAGCCTCTTTTGTAGTTGTTTTTTCCTTTGAATTGGAATCCATTTCTAAGATAGAGCAAGGAACCCAGGCTGCAGCTGCTGCTACAGTACATCCTGTGTACAATGCAGAGGCTTTCACCCTCAGCCCCTCTAGACCATCTGCCAGAAAGCTGCCAAAAAGTAAGCTGTAGGCAGTCTTCTGAGGCCGAACACGGTGGTCAGCATCATCAGAACCTGTGAGCAAGATGGCAGTCGCCCTTGTGGGAACCTGTGAGGAAGATGGCAGTCGCCCTTGTGGGAACCTGTGAACAAGGTGGCAGTCGCCTGGAGGGAGCAAATGTAGATGCACTGTTCCTCCCCCAACCTGCTGTTGTTCCAGGGAGGCAGTCTCTGCCTGCCCCAGCGTGAGTCACCCTGCTGAGTCCTAAGCACAGCATCTCTGCCAGCGGGGTCCTTTCTATCAATGCTCAGATCACACACCCGCAGCCAAGACTTTTCTCCTTAAGCCCTCTGTTTGGAAAGGAATGCTCTCAGGGTTCTGTTTCTCACACACACCAGATACAGCTCTGCCAAAGTCTCCAGGCTGTCCACACCTGCCACCTGCGGGCTGTTCTGGGAACTGTAACCTGGCTGCTTGGCCCTCTACACCTAATGAACCTATTAAAATCCAGCCAGAGTCTTCAGTCACAACCCCCGCTCCTGCTGACACAGATGTTGGTGGCCTGGCCACTACCTCTAGATCTCTCTTTTCTGTGCCTCAGTTACAACGTTGGAACTCTATTTGGCTTATTGAACATGTGATGTACAGTTATAACTGAAAAATCTCATTTTTTATTAGTGTTAACGTTTCTGTAACTTCTGGGTTGGTTTAGGTCCATTCCTCCTTGTTTGGGGTCTCATCTAGTCTCTCACATGTGTGGTAATCTTTTTTTGAAATCCAGGCATCTTGGTTTTGCTCTCTTGGATCTTGGGTGTTTCCTATTGGCTCTCAAGTCCTTAAAAATACCTCAGTCTGTCTCCTCCAGTACCTAGTTTCTCCCATGTGCCCATCTGTGTCCAAGAGACTCTCTTCTCATTTAGCCCCTGAAAGACCCACATTAATCTAGTTTGTCACAGTAATGGTGTCAATGTCCCTTTCAAACTTGTATAGAAATACTTTGGGTGCTTCTCTCTGGAGGGGACCAGCTAGGTGCACACAGGGCATAAGATCAGTGGAGTAGCTGGGACAGAAGTCTTCCTGCCGCCATTGTACCAGGGAGCTGGGAAACTCCACAGCCTTCTGTGCATAGCCTGCCAGGAGAGAGAGATCTCCCAGCAGTGCTTCACTTCTGAGCTCAGAGGAGTAAGGACATGGGCTTACAGGCCCACAGGAGGAACAAACTCCAGCCAGAGACAACAATACCAACTAGCACCAGAGATAACTAGATGGCAAAAGGCAAGCACAAGAACACTACCAGCAAAAACCAAGGCCACATGGCAACATCAGAACCCAATTCTCCCACCACAGCAATTCCTGAATACCCCCAACACACTGGAAAAGCAAGAATTAGATTTAAAATTGTATCTCATGATGCTGATAGAGGGCTTCAAGAAAGAATTAAATAACTCTCTTAAAGAAATACAGGAGAACATTGGTCAACAGGTAAAACCCCTTAAAGAGGAAACACAAAAATCCCTTAAAGAATTACAGGAAAACACAAACAATCAAGTGATGGAACTGTACAAAACCATCCAGGATCTAAAAGTGGAAGTAGAAACAATAAAGAAATCACAAAGTGAGACATCTCTGGAGATAGAAAACCTTGGAAAGAATTCAGGAGTCATAGATGCAAGCATCAACAACAGAATACAAGAGATAGAAGAAAGAGCCTCAGGTGCTGAAGATACCATAGAAAACATTGATTCAACAGTCAACAAAAATGCAAAATGCATAAAGCTGGTAACCCAAAACATCCAGAAACACCAGGACACAATGAGAAGACCAAACCTGAGGATTATAGGTATAGATGAGAGCGAGGATTTACATCTTAAAGGCCCAGTAAATATCTTCAACAAAATTATAGAAGAAAACTTCCCTAACCAAGAGAAGGAGATGCCCATGAACATACAAGAAGCCTTCAGAACTCCAAACAGACTGGACCAGAACAGAAAGACCTTCCGGCACATAATAATCAAAACACCAAATTCACTAAACAAAGAAAGAATATTAAAAGCAGTAAGGGAAAAGGGGCAAGTAACTTATAAAGGCAGACCTATCAGAATCACACCAAACTTCTTACCAGAGACAATGAAAGCTAGAAGATCCTGGGCAGACCTCATACAGACCCTAAGAGAACACAAATGCCAGCCCAGGCTACTATACCCAGCAAATCTCTCAATCATCATAGATGGAGAAACCAAGATATTACATGATAAAATCAAATTTACACAATATCTGTCCACAAATCCAGCCCTACAAAGGATAATTGATGAAAAATGCCAACACAAGGAGGGAAACTACACCCTAGAAAAAGCAAGAAAGTAATCTTCTTCCAACAAACCCAAAAGAAGATACCTATACAAACATAAAAATAACATCAAAAATAACAGGAAGCAACAATCACTATTCCTTAATATCTCTTAACAACAATGGACTCAACTCCCCAATAAAAAGACATAGTCTAGGGGCTGGAGAGATGGCTCAGTGGGTAAGAACACTAACTGCTTTTCCAAAGGTCCTGAGTTCAAATCCCAGCAACCACATGGTGGCTCACAACCATCCGTAATGAAATCAGATGCCCTCTTCTGGTGTGTCTGAAGACAGCTACAGTGTACTTACGTATAACAATAAATAAATAAATCTTAAAAAAAAAAAAGACATAGTCTAATGAAATATTTCTCGTGTAAATCTTCAATTTTATCAGAAAATGTTTATAATTCCCCTTTTAATTAATGTAGTAATTTTTTATGTCTACCATTTTATCTGAATTATTTTTCATGATAATCTTCAATTTTAATGTCTTTCTATATATTTCCTCTATTTTACCAGAAATGTTTTCGATGTAAATTTTTTATTTTATCACAAATGTTTCTAATTCCACCTTCAATTAATTTACAAAGAGTTTTTATATCTACCATTTTATATGTAAAATTTTCCATGAAATAAAAAAAAAGGAAAACAAATACTTTTGGCTTGGCAGTGGTGTTGAGAAGCAGGGCCTTTAAGAGATGATCAGGGAGAGCTCTGCCCTTGGGAACAGACGGATGTCATCATAATTGAGTGGATATTTTATACCAGTATCCCACCCCACCCTGTGATGCTGGGTGCTATGGAACATCCAGGGGCCCTTAGCAAAAGTGGCCCTTCCATTCTGAACTATGATCCTAATAAAATGTTATTTTTGTTTATTTATTTTTAAAGTTTAATATCTCTCTCTCTCTCTCTCTCTCTCTCTCTCTCTCTCTCTCTCTCTCTCTCTCTGTGTGTGTGTGTGTGTGTGTTAGTGGGTACATGCATGTCAGAGCACCTGTGTGGAGGTTAGAAGACAGCTTTCAGGAGTTAATCTCTAACTCAGGTTATCTGGCTTACAGGTGCATGCTTTCACCCACTGAGCCCTCTTTCTAGACTAACTTCTGCTTTTTATACCCAGTCTATAGTATTGCTATAGGCCCCAGAAAATGGATCAAGCCAAGGATGCTGACTAACTATAGCTACAAAAATCCTACTTGCAAAGGGGATCACACCAGAGGGATAGCATTGTGTTGGACACATCTCTAGGGAAACACAGCTATCACAGCCTCAGCACCCAGCTTGCCCTCTCCACAGTACTCTGTTGGTAGTACAGTAGGCTTCCCATCAGTGTGTAGCTTAGAAGGATAGCCCAGATGTCTACTTTGATGCTGAATTCTCACCATATCTATAGGCTTGCCCTTATAGAGAGACCCAAGAAATAGGAGATCTTTATGTCTAAAAAAGTTCTGTCTCATTAATCCCCTGACTTTCCTCAAAAATACAATTATACATCTGTTCGCACAGCTTTTGTCTCTATTTATGATCTTTCCAATTAATTTTTACTAGAGTGTGTGTGTGCTTATGCATGTGTTTGGTGTGTATGTAAGTAAGGGTGCTTTTCACGCCACAGCATGTGGAAGTCAGGGGAAACTTTAGCGCTCTTTTCTGTTGCTTTTGCTGTTTTACTATGTGCTCCAGCCTTCAAGCTTCTGGAAGATCCTCCTGTCTGTACTGTTTGAGCTTTTAACACACACACACACACACACACACACACACACACACACACACACATGCGCGCACATGTTGATTATTATTTATTTTAGAGGCTAGCAAAAAAGCAACTAGCTTTCCCTTTTCAACAAATATACTATTTTATTTTTTAAAAAGAGCTAAGGGCCAGATTGAACTTTCCTTCAGAAAGAGAGGCAAGTGGGTAGGAGTGGGAAAAAAAGGATGGAGGGGAGAGAGGGGGAGGCATAAAGAATAAAGACCTTATGTTGTAGCTCTTAAATACAACATAATAGTTTTTATTTAAAAAATAACAAAACAATTCATTCAAACAAAAATAAAGAATAAAGATTATCATGCAAAAACCAAGGAACTGTATTTGGGAGGGAAACATTTTTAAAAGAAATAGTTATGGGGCAAAAGCAGTCCTAATGTTTATAACTTAGTAAAATGAACTCCTCAGAATCAGGGCCTTGAGCTGCCTCAGCCTGCTGGTGTCCTGACTCAGGAGCAGAATGCTTGAGGTGGGATCATTCCATCTGTCCTTATAGATGGCCCCAGAAGTACCTGCTAACCTATACCCTGTGACAGCTTCTGGGATCAAATGAAAGACATCTTAATGAAAATAATCCTTAAAAGATATTTTATCACACCTGTACTTTATGACTTTTACCTCATTTGTAACTAGAGACTGAACAAAATACAGCATTATGTAAATGATCATTTTTAGTTTACTGAAAGCAAAATCAGTATTCATCAGTAAAAATGTGACTTGGGGCAAGAGATGGCTCAGTGGTTAAGAACACTGCCTGCAGCCGGGCGGTGGTGGTGCACACCTGTAATCCCAGCACTCTGAGAGGCAGAGGCAGGCAGATTTCTGAGTTCGAGGCCAGCCTGGTCTACAGAATGAGTTCCAGGACAGCCAGGGCTATACAGAGAAACCCTGACTCTAAAAAACCAAATCCAAAAAAAAAAAAAAAAAACAAAACAAAACAAAACAAAACAAAAAAAAAACAAACAAACAAAAAACGCTGCCTGCTCTTCCAGAAGCCCTGAGTTCAATTCCTAGCAACCACATGGTGGCTCACAAACAGCCATCCACCATCCATAATATTATCTAATGATCTGATGTCTTCTTCTGACATGCAAGTATATATGCAGATAGAACACTTAGAAGAAAGAAGGAAGGAAGAAAGAAACAAAGAAAGTTTAAGAAAAAGTGTGACTCAAGAAGCCAGGAATGGTGGCACATTTCTGAGCACTCTCAGGAGGCAGAGACTGGTAGATCTCTGTTGAGTTTGAGGCCAGGCTGCTGATTTACACAACAGCAAGGACTATGCAGAGAAAGCTTGGTCTCGAGAACAATGTGGCTCAAGTATAAACATATCCAGTGGAAAGCAGAATATCGAGATATGACTGTAAAATATGAACCAAAGTCTTGAAACATCTCACTGTATTGCCCAGGTCAGCCTGAAACCCTCTGCCTCAGTGTCTTCTACGATTACAGGAATTAATTTTGTCAGTAAGCTGTGGTTAGATAAAAGAGTTTTTTAAAAAATCAATATACATTCCATTGACAATCTATATAAGATGAAAGTATGTAAGAATGATGTCCACAGTGTTTGTACACTGTGTTTGGCTTTGTGTTTTTTTATCTAAAAGTTTATTCTTAAACTACTTCGTTTCCTGTACTTTCTTCATGCTCTGTTTTTGTAAATCACTTGGGTAGATGTCCATAGTTTTGCCTGTGTGTTTGCATGTGTTCACACAGGACTGTGCAGCAGATGCTTCACACCAAGCCTCAATGGGACAGTCTAAGGTAGATGGAACATTCTAGCATGGTTCTCATCTTTCTCCCCACTGTGTTTATCATCTGGAATACTATCAATATATGCACCTGTCTCTCTGGTGTGAATTTATTATGATGGACAACTCAACATGATTATTAGCCAGTTTTTGAAAATTAACATCTTGGGGGCTGGCTCAGGAATTAAGAGCACTTGCTACTCTTGTAGAATTCTCAGCATGTATGTGGTGGTATTCCAGGGGTTAAATAATCTCTTCTGCTCTCTTCAAGCACCTAGGCATGCATGCAGTGCATAGACATACATACAAGCAAAATCCACACATATACATAAAATAAAATGAATATTTTTCAAAACATTAACACTTAACAAACCAACAAAACAAAGTCCATACTTATATTTGCTAAACATTTTAAGTATATACGTGATGAAAACATTAATTTGCCACATTTTTGGTATCTTCTGTGGGATACATATCTTCTGTGGGAATTTTCATATGTAATTAGCCAGTATATGCATACAGTTCTGAAAATGCACAACAGGGAGGTGCCTACATGAGAAGCAGGCCAGAGAAGTCTATCTAGGTAAATTTTGACATGGATGGTGCCTGCAGGAGTGAACACATCCTCCAGATGGGACACACCCCAGGTGTCTAGTATAGGTGGCTGGCTGCTATAAGCCCTGTGTGGGATGCTTTGAGTCTATTACATTAAAAGCCACCCGGTTACTCTTTGGAACTTGTGCTAAGTATAGGACACTTATTGCGAAGACTTATAGCAGTGCCAACAATAAACACTTCCTAATTCTAAAATAGACATAGTAACTTTGGACTACATTTTCATCTCTTCTTGACACTCAGCTAGAACAAAAATCACCGAAGATCACTGGCTTTGCTGCCTAGGGGACTGCCGGGAGCCTGACTAGAGAGAGACCTGCAGGGAGCCCAAAGCAGTGTAAGTTGCTGGAGTCTGAGTCTTTAATTTGTAAAAACAAAAACAAATAAAAATAAAAGTGTGGTTTTGTTCTGTTCTATTTTTAATTGTATTTTTTATACAGAGGTTCAGGTTAGCCTTGTAGTTGTGGCAATCCTCCTGTCTCAGTCTCTCTGGTGCTGAGACTATAGGTGTGCACCACCATGCCTGATTTGTTTTTTCTCAGCAATGAGCACTGAAGCTCCTGGACTTTCCTATTGCTGTATTTTGGTTTTTAAGGAAAAGTAAACTATTTTGTCATTCTTCTTTTCAACTTTGGAAGAGTATAATCAAGTTGGTTAGTTATCATAGATGGTTAAATAACTATAGAGTAGCAAGTCTTTTTATATCTCTGCAAAGCAGTGTGTATTTATGGGAAAGAGTCAATGAGGCCTCATTCCCAATTCTTCCTTGGCTTCCCACCCAGACTTCCCGGTATGCTTCCAGTAACATTAGCAAGCATCTACTTAGGAATGAAATTAATTTTGTCAGTAAGCTGTGGTTAGGTAAAAGAGTTTTTAACAAATTAATATACATTCCATTGACAATCTATGTAAGATGAATATATGTAAGAATGATGTCCACAGACGCAGTGAAGGTCCAGCACAGCTAGGACAGATCTGGTTAAAATCTAAGAATAACCCAGCAAACAAAACCTTCTGAAAAGGTGCATTTCAACCTGGACACCAGTTTGCCAACATTAGACACTCACCTGAAAAGATAATCAATTGTGCCCCCGCACGCACCGAGAGAGAGAGAGAGAGAGAGAGAGAGAGAGAGAGAGAGAGAGAGAGAGAGAAGGGGGGAGAGGGAGAGGGAGGGAGAGAGAGAGGGAGAGATGGAGAGGGAGGGGGAGAGAGAGAGAGAGAGAGAGAGAGAGAGAGAGAGAGAGAGAGAGAGAGCGAGAGGGAGAGGGAGAGAGAGAGAGAGAGAAGGGGAGAAAAGAGAATAAAACATGTTTTCTTCAACCACCTGTGAAGGTTTTAACATTTGCAAGAATACATTACAGGCTAGGAGCTAACAAACATAGCTCAATCTTATGATAGTCTTACGTCTGCTTCTCTGTAGAAACAGAACCCAAGGCTACACTGTGCTGATTCAATATAGACAGCAGCAACCCAGGACTTAGTTTATGGTGCAAGAAACCTGAACTCTGCACATCCCTGTAAAACTCAGGTTCCTGAGAACTAGCCTGTCAGGAGCCTGGAAACCTAGGTTCAATCTTGAATCTGACATGGAGAAAGAGGAAAAAAAAAAAAAAAACAGATCTTGAAGGTTGTCCTTTGACCCCTCTAACATGTGTCAACTGCTTCTGAAGGGAGTACTAAATTTTTCATCTTAATTTTTTTTTAAGATTGTATTTTTAGGAGTTGGAGAGATTGATCATTGGTGAAGGACGGTTGCTGCTCTTGGAGAGAGAAGATCAGGGTTTGGTTCCTAGCATATACACAGTGACTCACAACTTGCAACTTAAATTCCAGGGAATCCAGTGCCCTCTTTTGACCTCTAAGAGCACCAACAGCAGGTGTAGTACACAGATATACATACAGGCAAAACACCCATATAAATAAATAAATGAATAAATAAATATTTCTAAAAAGATTTCATTTTGTTACATTATGTGTATTCATGAGTCTCTATGTTGAGGTATGTCCATATAAGTACAGGTACCTGCAGAGGCCAGAGGCTCTCCTAAAGCTGGAGTTATGGGTGGTTCTAAGTCACCTGATGTGTGCTTGAGTTCTCTGTAAGATCAGTATGCACTCACTGGTAAACACAAATATCTATTCAGTGCCTGAATTGTTTCCTTACTATTGTATCTGAGCTCTAGCCATGCAATAGGTGTGTATAGGTTTACATGTGTTTCTGTGTGCCTGTACATGTGCCATTTCCTTATGTGACCTGGAAATGCCCCAAACCTGATACACTAAATGCCACCATCTCAGTGAATTTCTGTATATTCTATTCATAAAAATGGACATTCTAGAAGATCCCTGTGAACTTTAGTCATGTACAAATGAAATAAGATGTTCTGGAGTCTAGGGTCACTAGCTTCTGATCACATTTAGCCCTTCCAGAGAGACTATTACTGAGCATGTGCAGAGAGCCCATCCCCTCCCAACTTTCCAGACAGCATGTGAACCACTTACAGGTTCAGAGGGGAGAAAGTGTCTGAGAAACACTGGCTGCTGATGAGATAGCCTAGGGGTCTAAGAAGTGAAAAACCAGTAGGCAGAAGGCTATAATCAGCTCTTCTTGATCTTGACTGTGACCAAGAACAGAATAAGAGTGGGCACTGCCAATTACCTGGCACGAGGCTGCTTTGGGGCAGGAACACCGTGGGAGGATTGAACATTGAGAAATCCATTTCATCCGTTCCCTTCATAACAGAATAAATCATGTCTAGGGGAGTTCAGCCATGTTTCTGTTCTTGGCTTCAAATAATGGCCCTCAAATTACAGCTGAGGGCTATAAAATGTGATTTGTCTTGAGATGAAGGCAAAGATGGTAGCCTCAGCCATAAGTCAGTGCAGGGGTCAGGAGCTATCCACCAAGAGTTCTCACAGGAGCCTGCACTGCAGAGCAGTATGCCAAGACTCAGAGTGTGGAGGTGACTTTGACACATCAGTTCAAATGTTAGTTTTTACTCTACCTGAAGGCAGGCATGGAAGAGGCAGTGAATTGCTCCGCAGTAGGGATGCTGGGATGTGGTGTCACCACTACCAGTACAGCATAGGAGCCAGCAAAGATTTTTTATTTTTTTTAATATGTACTTCTATTTGTGTGTGTGTGTGAATGTGTGAGTGTGCATGTGCATGTGTGTATGTGTATGTGTACATGTGCGTGCGTGTGTGTGTGTGTGTGTGTGTGTGTGGTGTGTTGGGACGTGGGGTGTGCATGTATATGTGTACATTTTGTGTGGAGGCAAGAATTGATCACTGGGTGTTTTTCCTCAGTTATTTTCCATCTATTTATTAAAACACTGTCCCGGAGCTCATGGATTTGACTAGCCTGGATAGTCAGAGAGCCCCAGAGGCTCTCCTGTCACTACTTATGTGACACCAGAATTACAAGCATGCACCCTCATGTTCAGCCTTTTTACATGGGTTGGGTACTTAAACTCAGGTCTTAGTGCTTACGTAGCAAGTACTTTATTGAGTGAGCTGATTCCATGTTCCCTCATTGAAATTTATGTTGGTATCTATTGAATGAAAAAGAAAAAAAACAAAGATTTTTTTCTTTTTAGGTATATATTATTCACACATTCACAGGTTGGTTATACCTGAAAGTTTTGTCTTGTTCTGTTCTGACACAGGGTGTTGTTGTGTAGCCCAGGCAGGTCTCACGCTTTCAGTACCCTCCTCAGCCTCCTCCGTGCTGGGATCGCAGCAGTGAGTTCCTGACCTGGCTACTCTGGGACACTCTGCCTGGTGCCAGGGGAATCACTGTGTTAGCTCTCTGCATGCCACTTTTCTCCTGAAGGGCATCCAATAGCTTAACCTGTGTAGGAGCAGAAGACCTTTTGGAATTCAGGGTTTCACACAAAGTATTGATGATGAGCCCTGTGGGTGGGATCCACCGAGACAAGGCCATGTGTAGATAACACTGCAGTATGTTAACCAGCTGTTTTCCCCTCCTGATGGCTAAAGCCTGTATCTTCTGTCTGTGCTTTCCAGGTGTATTATATGGTCGGTTTGGGTACCCTCAACCTCAGCCACAGCAGAAATGCTCAGACTAGAGGACCTTCTATATCCTTTCCCCTCTACTTGACAGCCAGCAATGTGAAGTAAATTTTCTAAGAATGATTCTGAGAATAACTCCCCAATGACTGTGCAGCTTGAGGAAGAGAGAAACTTTTTTTTTTAAGCTCTAAGGTTTGTAGTATGAACTAGTTTATTCTGACTAGAACAAGTTGTATAAGAAATAAAATGGAAAGATGGCTCAGCAGTTAAGAGCACTGGCAGCCCTTGGAGAGGACCTGGGTTCAGTTCCCAGAACCCACATGTAGCCCACAACCATCTATAACACCATTTCTAGGGGATTCAGTACCTTCTTCTGGCCTCCATGGGCAATGTATGTACACAGTGTACAGACATACAAGCTGCCAAAACACCTATACTTGTACATACACATAAAACAACATCCTACTGGTACATACACATACAATAAAAATAAATCTTAAAAAAAATAGAAGTTGGGCATGGTGGCACACACCTTTAATTCCAGCACTTGGAAGGTAGAGGCAGGCAAATCTCTGAGTTTGATGTCAGCCTGGTCTACAGAATGAGTTCCAGGGCAGTCAGAGTTACACAGAGAAACTTATCTTGACAAACAAAAAACAAAACAAACAACAAAAACAACAAAAATAATGAAGTTAGACAAGGTATAAGATGAAGCACACAAATAGGACCCATACAGAGTAGGATCAACATGTGCACATACTCATATATGCACATGCTCATATATGCACATGCTCACCCATACGCACCCTTGGTGAGTAGTAGCTGGTTGTTCTGTCATTGACCATTAGTCTTTACTAGGCTAGAAAGGCTTAGGAAAATGTTGAGAAAGTAAGGAAATAACCATTCCCTTCTCCTGAAGCTTATTGAAGGGCAGGAAAAAAGCACATAAACAGAGTAGCTAGGAAGTATTTACTCATGTGACTGTCAGTCAAGTCCTATGAAGAAAAGACAGACCATTGTCTGAGTGGGAAATGGGAGTTTCTAGAAGATTCCTAGAAAAGGTGTTTGAGCCATAATCTAAGAGGCACATAGGCATTAATGGAAAGGAGAGGCAGGGACCAGTACTCAGTGGGGAATACTGGAACAACATGAGGCCACCAGTGGGAAGCAGGCAGGTTACTTAGGGTCCAGCATGTCACCAAACACTCTGAATACCTCGAGACTTTTTCACAGTCTCAGGGTCTGTGGGGATCTGGTGGCATTATATGACACTGAGGTTTTAGATGCCATAGTGGAACAGACATCTCTTCGAGGGCCACTGACAGCACAGTGATCCGTCTTTGGGGGGGAAGGATGATCAGCTTGATGGCCTTCTGGAGGTGAGAGCTAAAGATATGAACTAGGGGAATGTGGAAGAATGGGAGCTAAGCCATACACTAAGTGGACAATGGGCTGCTGTCTGTGTGTGAGAACAGTGGGGAGGGCTAGGTCTAGGTGGCAAGACTGTGACTCCACAAGTTACATATAGTCATCTTGATCATTCTTTGAGACATTGGGTGGAGATGGACTAGTGCTTAATGCAACAAGAAACAGCAAAACAGGTTTCCTGCGGCTGCAGCCAATACACCTGGCAGATCTATATCATCATGTTCTAACCATGGAATATTCTAGAAGATAGCTCATAGCCTGGCCGGCAGTTCCATTTCATCCTGAAGAAAGAGAAGAGCTTATTAGGGGCTACGCTCCAGGCTTCACACAGGTGAACTGCGGGTGTTGGGACGGGCATGCATCCCACCTGT
Source organism: Apodemus sylvaticus (assembly GCF_947179515.1). Classification (NCBI taxonomy): domain Eukaryota; kingdom Metazoa; phylum Chordata; class Mammalia; order Rodentia; family Muridae; genus Apodemus; species Apodemus sylvaticus. Next base: position 216,482 of record NC_067486.1, on the reverse strand, counting down.
GTGGAACAAGCTAAGCTCAGCTCACTTCTTGGGTTCCCTGCCTCTCTTTTCCTGGAAGAACCTCTCTGGAGTTACAGATTGGTCTACTTTAGCAAGGGGTACCTTTACCCATGGTTGGTGGAAATGAGAAGACAAGCACGTGAGGCTCAGCAAGCTTCTGGGGTCTGAGGTACCTTACGTACTCCGGTTTCCAGAACTCTGGGAATGCTAGCAGCCTGTATACTTTAAGTCTCAGAAGAGTCAGTTTCTGAAGAGGGCTTGGGTAGAAGGCTGGTTCAAGCCAGACCAGCATCTTCATTTTAACCTGCCAAGACTGATGTGTTCAAGTCACACAGAAACTGGTGAGAGAAGCCAGTAGCCCAGTTGGTTCTATTTCTTTGGGAATCTTGTTTTTATTGTATGCAGAGAGAACATTAATAAATAATAATTTGGCTTATATATGTAAAGATCTGTATATTAAGTATCCTCCCAACAGCTAAAGTTTGACTACACAGTACCTGGAGGCTGCTGCAGCCATAGTCCAAGGGGATTTGAGAGAAAACGGGCAGGGCTGTGGTGGGTACGGCCACACCAGGAAAACGGGCAGGTGGAGCCCACACACCTATATAGGGATGGTGGGCACCCGTGTATCCACGGAGGGAAGGCTGCCTGGGAGGAGGTCTTTGCCCAGAAGGCGGGGCTGTTCTCGCATGGCCTGCCTGTGTACCTATAGAGGAAGCCTGGCTGGGAAGGGTCTGGGTCCTTTCCAGAGGCTGGAGACACTGAGCCCTGTTCCATGTTCCTACACGGTTTTGATAAGAAGAAACAGTACACAGTTTCAAAGCTTTATTATAGAAAAGTAGAAAGAGAAAAGGAGATAGAGAAGTAAAGAGAGAAAGAAAAGATAGAGGGATGAGAGCTGACCATGACTACGTGGAAAGAGGAGAAACGGAGAGAAGAGTATAAGGACAAGAGAGAAAGGCAAGAGAACTAGGAGCCAAGAAGCCTCCTTTTAAAGTGGGCTGGGTTACCTGGCTGTAGCCAGGTGACTGGGGGTGGAGTCCAGCCAGAAGACCAGGGCCCAGGGCCCAGGGCCCATGTGACTGAAGGCCACAGGATTATGGAGCCAAGGAGTCAGGAGTATGAGCCTGAGTATCTGGGAGCATGGCTCATTGGTTCCATCCCTTGTAGAATATTCTACTGGGTCTCCGGAATAAGCCTCGCTCAACCAGACCACACAGACTGCCTTTCATGGTCCTACAGGGACACACCTTGAGCTGCAAGAAGAACTTAAATTGTTTATGTGTTGCTGGTTTTAAGCTGGTGCTGAACTCAATGTTTACACCAAGGTTCCAGAGAAAAGTCTGGGAGGCCAGGCAGTATATAGCAGGGTTATGTTTCCTTCAGGGAGTTCCCAAAAATCTGTAAAGGTGAAGCCTCAGTTCTAATGGAGACTTCTGGATAGATTCCAAGGAAACAAATCATCTTCCCAGAAGAGCTACAGGTACTGACAAGGTGAAGCTGGCCCAAAAGAAACCACATGTGCTGCAAATCAGGTGGAAATGGGAGCTGCTCAAGCCACCGGCACACAGATGTGCTCTTAAGCCCCAGATGTGGGGCTACAGGGTTTAACGTTTACCTAGCGTGGTTGGGTATGTCCTCACTATCTCCTAGGTTACTTTGTGCCTATATTTTCTCACATCTAAGAGGTTCTCTTGGATCTAAGAGGTTGCCAGTGTTGGGGCTATAAAGATCTGGGACTCTTAGAGTTGAATTAGTTGCATTATGAGGTATCGATGAGTACGTGGGGGCTAGGAACACAAATGTTCTGGTTTAAATCTGCAATGTCTCCCACAGACTATTGGGAAAAAGTACTGACACAAGTTTCTGATACTCTAGATGGGGCTGTTCCAGGCACCCAACTTCCCCTGCCAGGAAGGACTGTACCAACTGAAACTGGGAGACCAGGTAAGCACTCCTTTAAGTTCAGTCAAGTGTCTTCAGATCATGTGTCTGAAAGCAAAGTACCATGGGGTACATTATGGTGCTAGTGGATCAGCTGTGGAAATGAGAAAGGGCTGCCCCATCTCTCCCACTGATATATCCAATGTCTGCTGAGTACAGAGGGAAATACGGACTTGGATCCACAAGGAAGGGCCCCTACTATTAAGGTTAAATAGGTTTCACCAGCAGGAGAGCTAACTCCTACCGAATGCTAAGATACATGAAATGTAGTCCTGGTGGTTAACTCCTTTGAGGACTAATAATAAAAGTGTTTCATGGCTTTAAAAAGACTCTTACCTGGACATAGTAGTGCATGCTTATAATTCTAGTATTTGTGATGTGAAAACAGTGTTGGAGGGGGGGCAGTAACAGGACAACTGGAATTTCACGAGTCTAAAGCCCACCTGGGCTATAGGGGACTCTGTTTCAAAACAAACATAAAAGCCATAGAAACAAACTAGAACCCATCACATAATTTAATCAATATCAGAAAGAGACCATTTGAGATCATAGGCCCATAGAAAAGCTTTGCCAAGGACTACCTGGTGGCCATTGTCTGACCTCAACTTACTAAGAAGTCTATCTTGTAACTCTTAGGGAAGTTTCTGACATTCAGGATCTCAGGGTGTTTCAAATGATCCACACATACACCTCAGGACTGTAGGGAAATGAGAACATTACCTAAAACAGGAGCCAGAGCCATTCTCAAAGATTACCAGGTAGAACTTTATCATGGGCAAGAGAGCAGAGGGCCATCAATTGAAAAACACAGGTCACAGCACCTTTATTTATCACCATAAACAGATATGATATGAAATACCCAAGAGTTACAGAATGGTCTTCACAAACCTCAGAATCTATGGTAGTCACAGGCACTGCTTCTGCCTTTGGATACTGACTGAGAATGGTGTGAAGGAGGAAAGATCTGCCTTTCATGAGGGACCATTCTCCAGAGGCTTTCATGCCCATCATAGGAGAGGGCACCTGGTACAGACTCTTTTCCTGAGAACTTATCACTGGCTAACACCATCCCAGAGGGTGGAACCCTGTGCTGCAACTATGAGATCCATCTAGTCATGACATGTGATCCTATAGCATTACCATTCACAAGGTGTAAACAAAGTCAGATACATTTATTTATGTGAACCTAGACATAGTCACAGGGCTTGTCAGACACATAGCTATGCCCACTTTAGACCAGTTTAAAAAAAAAAAAACAAACCTGAATATTTCCTACCAATCAACAATGGATTATTTATGTAGGGTACCGGAGTATAGAGATGCCTTTGTCTTGCTATCCAGTTGCTATGTGCAGAGGAGCTCTAACTATGCTAAGACAACCTGCTTGCCTCAATGACTCACCGGTGAGACCATGTGTCACAGACTCTTGGGGAAAAAGGCTGATTTTATCTGAGTTCCTGCTTATAACAGCAGGAAGTAGATGCCTCTGTATATTTAAGCAAACAGTGGCCGCAGGAGACTGTACAACCTAAGCTCTGTCTTTCAACAGGATTTGACAACTTGGGTGTAGGCACAAAAATACATCTTTAAAAAATAAAAATGTGGTTTCAAAGGCCTTTATTTCAGTGACAAGAGAATAAAAGTCAAATGCTAGTGATGTTTTGACTGAGCCCAGTGCTCATTTGGGCTCAGCTCATTCATCTTTGAGATTCTATGAAGGCAAAGAGGAATTGTGATTGAATTTTTAAAAAATAGTTTAGAACTATGGATTGCCCACTGCTTCCACAGTTTCCTGGAATAGTTTTATTTGGAGAAAGAAGGCTATAGTTTAGAAAACAGTTCACCCTTAGGCCAAGCTCATTTCATAAGGGTACTGTGTACAAAGTAGTTAATTATACACATAAATAACATAAAAACAACTGTCATAAATTAAGAAGTCCAAGAACTCCCAGAATGCCATCTGCCAAGAGGTGAGATTGGCCTGTGTGGATGTAGAAAAGGTGTGGGCCAGGTGACCCACAGACCTGTCCCCAAGTGCCATCTCTTCCTTATGTTCCAACTGTGTAACAAAAGTTCCAGCCTCATCCTCAAAGCTTGCTTTCTGGAATGAGGTGTTGAGAAAGTGGCATCTTGTCTGACATCAGGCTGACTATAACTTGGCTTGTCCACTGCTGGTTAGTATCCATCTCTGCAGGATGACTATCCACATCTGAATATAACCAAGAAACATGGGACCAAGGACAAAGGCAAGTTCATCTTTAAGTTCTTCTTTTGTATGACATTAAAAACTGATGAGAAGAATGAGACCAAACTCTCTCCTTACCTTGCCTCTTCATGTCCCTGAGCTGGACTGTGAACCCTATGATGGCAGCCTGGCCTATTGCCACTGGGATAGCACAAATTTGTGCTAGCCATGTTCCCTCAGAGCTGGGTGTTGCCAGTTTGTATTTTGTCACAGTGACCTCTTTTGCTCTCACCACCACAGGAAAGCACCTCTCAGGTTTCTTAAATCGCAAGCTACTCTTCTCTCCTGCAGAACTGAGCCTCTGCATTTCATAGGAAATTGATCTTCAGACACAACCACCTTTGGAATTAAGGCTTACACAGAAAGGAAACACATGTTCACTCCCCATCCTTCATTCAGGGATGTGGCTAAGCTGCACCATAATACATATGTTTGGATGGCAGAGTCCTGAGATAGCTCCGGAGGAGCATCGGATTCAAGCGTGAGGGCTCACTTTGCACACAACAGTGAGTGTGTGGCCTCACACAAGGCATCTGTACACAACTGGACAGGGACCAACACCCTACAGTGCAAACGACTTTATCATATTAAAATAAAAGAAATCAATATTGACCACAAGCGGCCATAATACATAACGTGGTTATGAAACAAAACAGACTGTTCATTAAAATCAATCTACAGATGTTCCCAAGATGTCTTTTGTGCCTGAGCTGGTGGCCTCATGATACTTCTCACAGAAGGCCTCAGGCCACAGCTCTGTGACATGAACTGAGACTTCAGAAGAAGAGTTACTTAACTTCTCCCTACTTGTAAATCCAGGAGCAAGGAGAAACCTGGGTTTGCTTCTGTGTGTTGCCTGAGAAGGCTAACTCTATTTCAGTTATCGTCACTGGAGTGCTAAAGAAAACATATCAAATCTCCCTGGTCCTTGGAATATCATGCCTGCTTCTAGGATCCTGCTATCTGTGTCCCTGAGCCCTATGACAATTACAGACCTCTGAGTGTTACACTGTGGTCTGGCCAGACTATCACCTTGGGAAAATACATGGCAGAAGCGCCTGCTTGCCAAAGGCCATGTCACCAGCAAAGTTGATAGGTAACTCTGTAATGCTAATCTCAGTGATCTTGACATGCGCAAACTCTTCCTGTTTGGTATCCAGCAAACACCTCAAGACCCCAGAGCCCCACTGCTGCAGCTTAGCCCATTCTGCAGTCACAGATCAGTAGCTGTACATCTGCTGCTGCTCATTCTGTACCTGGGGTTGCACCGCCTGCTGCGGGGCTGCAGGGGCCTGTGGCGGCTGCAGCACATCTGTCTGGGGCACTGCTCGCCAGGTGAGTGGGTGCTGCTCACTGAGTTGGTTCCCCAAGGGTGTAATGGAGTTTACCAGTGTGGTCAGGTTGATAAAGTGGGCCACTGACTGAGGGTTTGTGGCTTCTGGCTGTGGGTGGATCTGGACATCATTTTGCCGGTTGTGCAACATGGCAGAGCCACTGACAGTATCAAAGGTCACAGTCAGGATGGAGTTATCTAGCTGTAGCTGGCGTTCAGGGTTGGTAAGGTGTCCAACAGCCACTGGCTGTAAATTAGTAAATTGAGTCCCAGCTGCAGTGGTGATGGGGGTCACGGTGATGTTGGTTAGGCCAACCGAGCTGGATGGAGCAGTCACATTGGGGTCCCCTAGAGTCACCACTACCTGTAAGAGTCACATGGAGAAACAAACAATGAATTGTTTCTGCAAAAAGGAGAGAGAACCTCCCATAGCACCCTCCCACTAGAGGCTATATTCTGTACTAAAATTGCATGCTCAGGCGAAGGAGCTGGAGCAAGGCCTCCACTGGGGAAAGCAGAACACAGTGTCCTGGGAGAGCTATACCAGTGGAAAAGAGAAAGGAAATATGGAGAATCCTCAGTGGTAATGCAGGGATAGAAAATCAAGCAAATGTCACAGGCCAGAAAAAAGAATAAATCATGCTTAGAGCTGGGGAAGACAGTTCCGTTGGCAAAGTGCTTACCACTGATTCAAGAAGCCCTGAATGCTATCCCCAGTATCAACATAAGAGAGAAATCAATCTCTCTCCCTCTCCCCCCACTTTCCCTCTCTTTCTTACACACACACACACACACACACACACACACACACACACACACGTGCGCCCCAGAGAACAAATCTGAAAAGTCAGGACACCAATGCTTTATCATCATCCACCCCTGACTTGCCTGTCTTAATGGCATATGAAAAGCCTGTCACTACAGAGGGAGACACAACTGTAGCTTCTTCATACCTAGTGCTGAAAGGCAGACAGATACAAGCAGGTATACTGCAGAATCATCATCTCCAAAAATGAAACACACTTATGGACACGGGGTTTCAAATGTCAAAATATAGACTAAGCAAAGCAGAGACTGCACAGAGAAGCAGCCTCTTCTTGGCAGGCCCCTTGGGGCACCCAATTGGGATCAGTATTTCAGTCTTAAATGCTAGTATGTCACACTGTTATTAAAAATGACATGTGTGATCTGGAGGTCACATTTGGCACAGTTTGCATGAAGTAAAGACTACACAGAAAATGAGGGTAGGAGTGGGAACCACTGTGGACACACCTATATGGACACATGATAGGACTCAAGTCCAAAGGAGCTGCCCCTGCAGAGATGGCTGTCACCTGACAGAAGCAAAAGCACCAACCAACCTGTTGGATACTCTGTACAGCAGAATTTGTCTCGTCACCCACACTGCCTGTGAACTCTGGCTCCTTTTCAGAGTATTCGCTGAAGGTGGTGTCCTCAGGTACTGGAGTTCCTGCCTCCTCTTCTGGCTTCTGCTTTCTCTTGTGGCTGCGTTTGGCAGCCTTTCCATGCTTACCTTCTGCCAGTTCCTCCTGCTCCAGGCCCAGTGCAGGCTGTGAGGAGATTGGTATCAGTACCCATCAGGGCAGTGGGTCACATCTGAATGGGGGCTGGGCAGCATGCACTGCCTTAGACATAGCCACAGGGCATCAAGCTGTCATAGGAAGTGGCTTTGTGTTCAAAGAGAAACATCTTTAAAGGAGAAATATTTCCCTCCTGGGGAACTCAGATCAAGGAAAGTACTTGTGAGCCACTACCCACAGCAGGAACACTGGACGTAAATCTTTAATTAAAACTCTGCAGGCATTTTCTGCTGCTTTCTGTTCAGGCTTATCCTTTCTCTTACATAGCTCTGAGAGTGTTGGCAAGATGAGCACAGCTGGAGGGCAGGGGCAGGTGGTCCTACTCTACTGTCTTCCTTAGGGTAGACAGATTCACCAGCATTCCATAAGACATGGGCACCTGACCTCATGGGGCACTCATTAGCACAAGTCAAAGCACTCATGTACAGATTTAAATACTGACAGCATAAAACACTCTCTTTGTGATTAAAAATAAAATTGTCATAAAAATACTAAGTATATCCAGGCATAACGTTGCACATCTGGGATTTTAGAATTTGAGCAGTAAAGGCAGGAGGACTAGGAGTTCAAGGCTAGCCTTGGCTACATATCAGACTCATGATCAACCTGAAACACATGAGATCCTGCCTCAAAAAAAAAAAAAGTATTGAGTAAAAGTTCCTTTAAAATCTAGGTTTGGCCTAGTGTGGTGGTGTACACTTTTAATTCCAGCACTGGGGAGGGAGGCAGAAGCAGGAGGAACTCAATGGGCTCAAAGCCAATGGGTTCCAGGCTAGCCAAGTACACATAATGAGGCCCTGTCTAAAAGGAGAAAAAAAATTCTAGGTTTGCCTAATATGGTTAAAAGCTTAATAATCATAATAAAATTCCTAGAAATGATCAATTAAAAAATTAGGTTTGTTTTATGTGTTCCTCTTTCCTTTTTTTTTTTCATAGTTGAGGACTGAATCCAGGACCTTGTACTTGCTAGGCAAGTGCTCTACAACTGAGCTAATCCCCAACCCATTTATTTATGTATATAAGTGTTGCTTGCATATATGTATGTGTGCCATGCATGTGCACCATGTGTGTGCCTTGGTGCCCATAGATGTCAGAAGATCGGTGGTGGATTCCCTAGAGTTATGAATAACTGTGAGCCATCATATGGTTGCTGGGAACTGAACCTAGTCCTTTGAAAGAATAACAAGTGTTCCTAGGCACTGACTGAGCCATCTCTCTAGCCTATCCCCCAAAATACCTGTTTTCTTAAGATATATATGCATCTTGGCCGGGCGGTGGTGGTGCATGCCTGTAATCCCAGCACTCTGGGAGGCAGAGGCAGGTGGATTTCTGAGTTTGAGGTCAGCCTGGTCTATAGAGTGAGTTCCAGGACAGCCAGGGCTATACAGAGAAACCCTGTCTCGAAAAAACCAAATCCAAAAAACAAAACAAAAAAAAATCCCAAACAAACAAACAAACAAACAAAAAAAAAACCCCAGCAAAACTAAGATATAGTCTATAAGGTTCTGGGAAGGAGGACAACCAAATCCCGGTGAGACTATGTTGATATATGATCATGGTTAACAGGGTATATCTGGAACCTGTTCCTATATGTGGTCTGTTCCCTTAGGGTCCACTTGGCATGTTGAATTCTGTTCCCCTCACACTCTATCCATGCAGATATGTTCTATGCTACTTACCTGGACAATGCCAATGGAAGATGCATCGATGGTGGTGGTCTCTGGGAGGTGGTCCAGATCGTCAATCCGAACAGCGAGGACCTGTGAGGGGTTAAGCAGTGGGTAGGATTGTTGTGCCCACCGAATGACTGCCCTGATGATGCAGTAGGAGTCCAAACTCACTGTGCAGGCCCACTGCTACGGGAGACTGGCTGCTATCTAACAACTCACCTCTGCCTCTGACTCCTAGGCTTAGGACTGACTGAAACTATCAAGAATGCTCTCTAGGACATCCCTCAACCATGTCCTCTGACCCCTATCTCAAGCCTCAGCAGTGTTAACTAGCCTGGTGGGGACACCTCGTACCTATCTGTTATTATGTGGTTCCTATCCTCAGAGGGAGGCTACTTCCTTTTTCTGTGGCCTCCACAACATGCGCTGTCAGTGAGGTATCGGTACACCTCTGATGCACTGATCACGGGTCGCTGAGTGAGCTAAGACAGAGAAATAAGCCTGTCCTACAAGGAACCACTAAAAGGAGGTTTCTATGGGCTAAACACTATACCCTTCAGCATAATACATGAAGCTACATACATGTCAGCTTTGTGACAAAGTGAGGGCCTAGTCCTACCTTTCCTTTATTAGTCCTGCTCAAGAGGGTGCTTAGCATGTGACACTCACACCATGACCTGTCCTATGAGCCCACATGGTCTCCCACCAATCCCACTGTCCTATCCATGGTGAGCAATACTTGTCAGCTGGTTACACTCATTGTTTATCTCATAAGTGGAGACTAATTAAGTCCTATGTAAAGCAACAGACACAGCACAGGGAAGAACATGAATGCCCGGGAAGACATATGAAAGGTGAACTGAAAAAGAAACCAGGGACAAAGAAACCAGGTAGAAAGAAACTGCAAGACTGAGAGGCAGACTACACATCTGACATAACCCCAATAGCCCTTAAATCTGTTGCTCAGCAGAAGGAAGGAAAAGTGGAACTTATTTATCTGGTTTTGTTGTGAGAAGAAGGTGATTGGGCTGGGGCCAAGTTGACTGAGTGCTTGCCTAACATGCATGAAGCCCTATGCTCTCGGCTCAGCACCACATAAAACTGGGTATTGCCTGCAATCCCAGCACTCGGGGAATTAGAAATAAGAGGATCAGAAGTTCAAAGTCATCCTAAGATTCATAATGAGTTCTATGCCAGTCTGGACTATACAAAATCTTGTCTCAGGAAGAAAAAAAATGATATAATTCAGAGATGTTAAGACTAGGGCTCTACCTTAAACTCACATTGTACCAGGACAAAGGCGTATCAAGCAGAGCAGGCACCCTGAGCCCACAGTAGGGCCAGGCCATGCTATGGAGATCTGGGAATGGGTCCCCACCAGGCTAACCTCAGGATGCTTCCGTCGCATGTGTCTGCTCATGGAGGCCCTGGTGGACACCTTGGTGCCACACAGCTGGCAGCTCTGTGCTTCCACCTTGTCATGGGTGAGCTGGACGTGTTTCTGAAGCATGTACTCTGTGACGTACTTCTTGTCACACACGGAACAAGTCCACTGCTTGCCTACTTCTCACACACGTAAGTGGGGTAGAAAAGAGAAATCCAAATTAACAGAGAGCTACTGATGTTTCATTCACCTTCCAAGTGGGAGAGAGAAGAGAAATCCAAATTAACAGAGAGCTACTAATGCTTCATTCATTCTTCCAAGCCAAGCATCTGCCATAACCACTTCTCTAGAGAGAGCCATTACCTGGTCAGACCAGCAGGATACCACTGGCCCAACACTAACAGGAACAATTACTCGTGGTCCTCGAAGAATGCACACTGGAAAGGCATAGTGGAATTTAGAGGCCACAGAGCTGCTTTAAACCATGACAGTCCTATTCTGCAAGTGTTCATGAAACAGAGAAGGCGTTCTCATCTCTGCACCCTTGCATAGCCTGGACCATCCTTGAGACTCAAGTTACCTGTGTGGATGAGCTTGTGTGTCTCCATTGTGTTCCTCTCACTGAATGTCTTCCCACATAATTCACACATGAAGTCTTTAATCCCTGCAGGGAAAATCATATTCGATATCACAAGCTTAGTGAGTTTTCAGTGTAAGTGTACACAGAGGACATCTCAGTCTCTTCGTGCTTCAGGTTTTTTACTGGCTCAGGATAATGGTAAATTGTCAAAAAAAAAAAAATCAGTATTTATTCCAAAGTTAACCCAGAAAGGCATGGCCTCAAATTTAGACTTTTATTCATATTTTTAAAAAATGATGAGATTTGTGAAGGCCTGAGAAGACAGATGTAGAGAGGAGAACCCAAGGGTAAAGACAGCAACAGTTTCTCTAAGCAGGGTAATTGACCTCCTTAGCCTCAAAAAACCTCATGTAGCTTCTGAGACATGCAGCAAAAGACTAAACATCAACAGAAAACCAGGACCCAAGGTAAGAGTGGAAATGTCTCCACGAGAGACAGCAGAGCTTCTGTGGACATACAAAGAACCTGGGATTTCTCACTACTGACCAGCACACCCACGGGACGAGCATGATCAAGCGGAATCAGGTTGCAAGGATGGTTCAATCTCTGCAAATTGACAAATGTGATATGGTACATCAATAGAATGAAGAGCCAAAAAAACTCGTGATCATCTCAAGTCGATGCAGAAAAAGTATGTGATAAAATCAGATGTCCTTTCAAAATAAAACATTAACAAAGCAGGTGCAGAAGGATCATACCTCAGCATGAGGCTATGCATGGCAAATCCACAGCCAGCATTGTACCAAAAGGGAGACACTGAAGCAGGCTCTACTACAATCTGAAAGGAGACAAGGTATCGGTTCCCATGCTTGTTCATCAAGATAGCACCTCAAGTTTTTACATAGCAATTATGCAAGAGAGACAAAAAACAAAAAATGCAAGAAGAGTAGAAGTCAAATTATCCCTATTTGAACACAGCATATCTCCATGTGAGAAAGCCTGAAGACTCCCCTAAAATCTTCTGAACTGATAATGAGGAGAATTACATAACAACAACAACAACAACAAAACCCAACACTCCACAACGTACATACAAAGAACTGAAGGCTAAGGATGTGACTTGGTGAGCAGAGTGTTCATCTGGCATGCACAAAGCTCTGGGTCTGACCTGTGGACTGCATAAACCAGGTGTGGCAGGGCACACCTGTAATCTTAGATAGCAGAGATCAATAGTTGCAGATCATCTTTAGTTACAGGACGAGTTCAAGATCAACCTCTTGAAATAAAAATTATACATCAACAATATCTGCTGGGGAAGAAATCAGGAAAACATACATCATCTACATGTATAAAAATGTTATGAAGTCTGTCAGTTTGTACAGTAAATACACATTAAATTAAAAAAAAAATCCTGAGATAAAGTAGGGAAGTTCAGGCTGGACACTTAGCAAATGCTTTAAAGAGAAGAATTACCATATTCAGGACAGAGATTCTGTGCTCAAGTTTTCAGACACACAACAAAGCATGACAAAAGGCATGTGATCTCTCATAGGCACACACATAAACCACACGCTATGTCCATACTGGGGAAAGGAGACAATAAAGATGCTGGGACTAGTGGAAGAGCATATCCTTCAAATTCACAAGATGCCCTTCAGGTAATAATAAACTTAAAGTAGTCAAGAGTCCAGCCCCTGAAGCTGCCACAAGGCTTTCCAACAGAACGTGCCTCAGGAGCACTGGGCTGTTATAGTACTGGGTCCTGAATCCTGGGGAGCAGGCTGTAAAGCCTGCCACCACCACAGCTTCAGATTACAAAATAAAAGTCATTTTTATTTAAAATGAAGTCTTTTCATTAAAGTATACTCTCTATTTTTTTTTTTTTAAGGCAGTGTTTCTCTGTAGCCCTGTATGTCCAGAAACGTACCCTTTAGACCAAGCTGACCTCAAACTCACAGAGATCTGCCTGCCTCCTGAGTGCTGGGATTAATGGTGTGCACCACTACCTCCTGCCTTAAAGTGTATTTTAAATTAAAAATCATGAAAGCATCCTGACCAATATAGGTACAGATGCTCACAACCAACCATTGGACTGAGCACAGGGACCCCAGTAGAGGAGTTGGGAAGGACTGAAGGAGCTGAAGGGGCCTTATCTGGCATCAATGGGAGGGGATGCCCTTGGTCCTGTGAAGGCTTAATGCCCCAGTGTAGAGGAATGCTAGGGCAGTGAGGTGGGAGTGGGTGGGTAGGGGACAATCCCCATAAAAGCAGGGTAAGGTGGGATGGGATAGGGGGTTTGCAAAGGGAAAACTGGGAAAGGGGATATTTGAAATGTAAACAAATAAAATATCTAATTAAAAATCATGAAAGCAATTCTAGTCACAATAGCTATAAAGAAACAAATACCTAGGATATAATAAAATCAGTGAAATGTTCTTACAATGAAAATTGTAAACATGATAAAAAAAACATTGCAGCACCAAAAACTGCAGAGATGTTTCACATTCATGAACTGTAAGAATGAATACTGTTAAAATGTTGACTGTAATGTAAATGTTGACTGTAAATCTAGGGATTTACAGGATCAGTGCGATACCCCAAAGACTTCTTTATAGAATCAGAAACAATTTTCTGAAGTTTGAATGAAAGCCTAGCAGAAATAACAGAAATGACCTGGAATAAAATGTGAAGAGCTGCAGGTACCAATACCTTGCTTCAAGACACTAAAGAGTCCTAAGTACAAAACCATTATAGTACTAGCATGAGAAACAAACACACGCATCCACAGAACAGATCCTAAGATAAAGCCATACATGTATAGCCAACTAACTCTCAACCATGGTGCCATGAAATATGGATGTGTACATGCAGAAGCTTCAAACTTGACTCCAACCTTTACAGAAAACCAACTTAGAATGGATCCAAGATTAAATATAATACCTTGGTACTAAAAGAAAACTTAGGAGAAACATTTCAAGACATTGGAATAGCAATGCTATTTGAGATGAGCTCTGAAGCCCAGGAAGCAAAGCAAAGCTGTACATCACACCATGAAATTTCTCTAGAGTAAAGGAAACAGCTCGGAGTGAAGAGGCAATGGACAGAATGGGAGAAGACCTGTCAGTCATCTAACAGTTAATATGAATAATGAATAAGGTGACAACATTTTAGAAAGAAGCAATCCAAGATAAAAATCAGAAATGATTGTAAGAGACACAAGTATATGAAAAATGCTCACTACCATCAGCCTCCAAGGAAATGAAAACCAACACTCCAATGAGGAGGCAGCTCACTCTAGTTAGAATAGTTATTATTAAAAATAAAAACATGCCAGGGGCAGGGGGAGGTGGCAATGGTGCACACCATTAATCTTAGTACTTGGAGCAGAGGTAGACTGATCTCTGTGAGTTTGAGGCCAGCCTGGTCTACAGAGTGAGTTCCAGGACAGCCAGGGCTACAGAGTGTGGGATAAAGAGGGGACACTAAAGAGACATGGAAAAAAAGACGTCACACTGATGATGATAGGATACTTTGTGATCCTTTGCAGAAATGGAGTGCCCCAGTAAGTGGCTACAATTTCCAGGGGTCCACTGGCAAACTCATAAAAAGATCTCTGGTGCAGACGTTTACAATGGGGTTCTACTTGTATGTTCAGGGTCACAGTGCTCATGAAGTTAAGGGAGCTCTGAGATGCACAGCCTCACCCCACAATAGCCAGAATAGTAAGCAAGCCTGGGGCTAGAAAAAGAGGGAGAAAGCCCTGAGGAACTCTATCACTACTCGCTCTAGGGCCATTTGGTTTTGAAGAGTTGGGACACCTGTGTGCCGTTTGTAGTGCTTGAGCATGTTGACCTTCTGTGCAAACTTGCGGTGACATTCCTTGCACTCATACTCCTTGATGCCTTTGTGCAGCTTCATGTGGTGGCGTAGTGCATGCTTGGTCTTCATACCTGCAGGAAGCAGATCAGTATGAGTGCCACACTCCCCAGAACTTGCCCAAGGGCATTTGTGTCTCATTCCACTCCTCTGAAGCACCTATCTGAACCCAGTGGGCACAATATCCACAGATACAGAATGGGTGGGGAAAAATACACTGTGGCCTCTCCTTAGAGGGTCCCACTCTACAAGATGCAGAATCCACAAAGTTACCACCTCAAAAGGTCACTAGAGATTTACTATGACATTAAAATGGCAGTGTGTCAACAACAGTACCTGAGATGATGTAATGATATATATGGGATGTCTACGTCAATGACATAAATGCTAGCTAAAGATGAGAACAATAAATCTACATTTTTTTCTTTTAAAAAATATTTTTAGCTGGGCAGTAGTAGTGTATGCCTTTAATCCTAGCACTCAGAAGGCTAAGGTAGGTGTATCTCTGTGAGTTTTATCCCAGTCTAGTCTATAGAGTTCTAGGACAGCCAAGACTACACAGAGAAACCATGTCTCGAAATTGTGTGTGTGTGTGTGTGTGTGTGTGTGTGTGTGTGTGTGAGAGAGAGAGAGAGAGAGAGAGAGAGAGAGAGAGAGAACATTCAAGGTCAGAGGACAATTCTCAAGAGTCAGTTCTTCCCACCCTGCAGGATACAGGGATCAGTCTTTACACCTATGTGGAAGCATCTCTACTCACCAAGCATTCTTGCCAAATGGATACTTATAACTTATTGCAGCCAATCTTAGGCATTGAAACAACTCAAGATCTCACTGACTACAGGCTGATGGTGAGAAAAGCGTGAAGCACCCTCGCCAGCCATGACCCAGCTGGGTGAACAGCAGTGGTCACTGGCAGCAGCAGTACACCCAGAGTGCTCCACATGAGGGCAGGCAGAGTGCAGTCCTTAGATCCTCCAGTAGACAAGCCAGAAGTGGTGTCACACTGAGTAGGAGCAGTGTGCCCAAGGCTCCCTCTCAGCTCCAAGCTCAGCTGGACAATTGCCCACCCAGTCCCATTTCATTACTACTGTCTCTCAGTGTGGAGAGACTTCAGGCAATCCAGCTGGGTCACAGGGCCTGTCAAACCAGAGCCAGCAGAGGGCGCAGGAGTCCCACCCTATTTCTCTCAGCTGCCAGTCCCTGTCTGGCTAAGTGCCAGGCCTTTCTGACTATGGAAGGACAATTTTACCTTAATTCCCACCTCTGTCTAATCCTCATCTTAAAAATGTCATATATCTCCCACTACCCAAGGACAAAAACCATAGGTGATGAGAGATTCAGCCAAAGCCTAGTTGGCCACCCAGCAGACTATGCTTTAGGTAACTGTTCTTAATCCCTCTCTGGCCCTGCATCCATCACTTCAAGCCCTGCTCAAACAGTGGCACCAGTATTGTCCTCTGCCACTGCTTGTATGTCTGTCTTGCAAAGGACTGCAGTCAGTTGGCACAAACCTCACCCTCACAGTTCTAACACCTATTTATGGTCTCATTCATTCATTCTCATAACTGCTGTGCTCTGACTATTTGTGTGCCAGTTACTAGCGACCAAGTGGTATGCTGGACAAAGCTCCCTTGTTTCACGGGGCTTCTGTTCTAAGCAAGCCTGGGGGATGAGAGAACCCACACAGTATGTGGCAAGAGAAAGGAGAGCTAGACAGAACCGGATAGAAAGGGGCTTGAAGAGAGGGCTACACACAGAGCAGGAGGGCAGTCTGGGCTACATGGACCCTGGCTTGGACAATAGAATGTCTCAGTTTGGAACATCCAGCTTTTCTTGCAGGCTATACAGATGTCTTATGGATGATTTTTTGGTAAGTAATGTGATTTTGAAAAAGATTCCTATACCTGGGACCTTCTACCTCCTTTACCCAAAAGACTCTCATGGCTCCTAGCAGTCCCGCCCCACTCCAGCTGTAGGCACAGACTATGACTATGTTCAGGTCTAGAATTTTAGTGATCATAAGCAAGTTGGGTGCAAGGCTGAACATGCTCTAGTGGCCTGGGGTGTACTCTGACTCCAGGGATACCCTGTGGCTCTGAGGGACCTTCTAGTACTCTAGGCACACACTTACCTTTCCCACACTCGGCACACAGGTACTCTCGGATGTTGTCATGCACACGCATGTGCTCTTTCAGCATGTCCTTCCTGGCAAAGGACTTTCCACACTGCTCACACGCATGGCTTTTCACACCTATAAACAAACACAGGAGTGCCTGAAAGACTTAGCCTGCACAGAAAGAGGTCTCAGCAAGAAGCACACATGAGCTGCCTTTTCAGACATGGGAGTCTTTGGCATGAGGAACTGGAGTGGACACAGGTGGATCAGAAGGATGTGCTGCAAGTGGCAGGAGAGGCCACGATGAAAGCTGAAGAAACGGTGACACAGCCAAGGTGTGGCTGACTGTCTGTGGAGCCAGGGAGAGTGACAGAGGAATCCTGTTGATGGGGCAGGTAAGCTGGCACCAAGCATCACTACAGGAGCATGTTACCTGTGTGGATGAGTTTGTGGCGCTCCAAGTTCCCAATGCTGTTGAATATCCGCCCACAGATCTCACAGGGATGAATGTACCTGAAAGTAGAGGCAAACCTCAGGAGCTACACAGCCCTAGGGACTCATCACCTGAGGGGTTCACCCACTGTGAAGGCCTTATGTGCTATGAGGGATCCTGAGCTGTGAGGAGCATGTGTCAAAGTTCTTTTATCAATGGAGGTGAAGCAAAAGGTGTTATGATCTCAGCTTCTGTAATGGGCTGGATTATGTCCCTCAGATTGTTGCTGAAGTCCTAGATAAGAATGTGGCTGTTTTGGAGACGGGCATTTATAGAACAGATCAAAATGGAGTCACCGTGGTGACACTAATCCTTAAGAAGAGGAAACAAGAGACAGACATGCACAGAAGTCTGAGCATGAAGACACAGAGAAGATGCCATGTGCTAGTCAAGGAGAGTTTAGGGAAAGCCAGCTGAGATACTTGATATGAGACCCTACGCTCTTGGACTGGGAATATGAGGTATTTGGTCACAGCAACCTTGAGAGGTGAATTCAGTCATCCTGTTGCTCACTACACAGCACTGGAGTGACTTCTGGCATGGGGCAGAATAAATAAAACCTACTTATGGTGAAAAAGTGCTGACTTGTCGAGTAGGCCAACATAACTTACTGTTAGAATCCCGTGAGGAAAAAGAGGAAGATGAGAAATGGGGCCTAGGAGGCCAGAGGAAGGGCAGGTGTCCCAAATATCTGACATAAGGTGACCCAGTGACTGTGATTTGCTAAGCTGAGCACTGTGGCTTTGCAGAGTCCCCCTCTTCTGCACAGAATCTTACTTCTGCACATTGGGGTCAGGCAGGTTCTCTCGGTGGATGACCATGTGGGCATGGTAGGTAGCCTTGAGTGCAAAGCGTCGGTGGCAGATGCTGCAGCCGTGACCCTTCTCCTTGTGTACCTCCATGATGTGCTTCAGGTATTCCTTTCCACGGCCGAAAGTGAGCTGTGAGAACACAGGGTGGAGGCTGCTGACCCACCGGCATCCCCGGGCGTCTTTACTACCTACACTTACATCAGCTAGACACCAGGGGAGGGCCAGTTACTCATGCCAGAGAGGGGGTGGGATGGGATATGCACAGAAGTTTGCTGTTTAATAGGAGGGGCTATGGAAACTCAGGTCGCGGACTATTTGGAAACCAGTTGTCCTCCCTGTAAGCATGCACCCTGCCTTGTGTAGCATTAGTAAGTTTCAGGCTGGTTGGGTCAAGAGAGGGATGGGTCAAGGCATCCCCAGTCTAAGGCCAATGAAGCTACTTATGCCAGTTCCCAAGACATTGGCCGTACCCTAGTAAGTAGTCCTGCTTATGGGTGTGCCAGACCACAAGTGGGTGCAATGGGTGTGAGGCCCACGGTTACCATCCCCAAGCCCAGGTGATATGGGACAACCTTCTTCAGTGGAGGATATGAACAAAACAGTGCTGTAAGTTCCCCATAGCTCCATGGTTACAGATTCCTCCCTGGAAGCCATGCTTGGGGCAAGGTGTTGAGTACCTGGCACCTCTTGCAGCTGTACTTGTGTGGCTCAGAATCTGCGCTCTCATCAGAGTTGTCATCATTCTCCTCTGAGGAGATCCCAATCTTGCCAATGAACTCCTCCCGCTGGTGGTCATCCATTAGCGCAATGTCCTGCAGAAGAGTCACAAAACCCAGCCTCTAACACAGTGAACTGGTACACTGGTCATTACTTTCAGGAAATCAGTTGTTTGCTTAGCGAGCTATACCTATGTCCCTTGGGATGGCAGTGGACCTGACCATTTGTGGTGCAGGCATTCACCAGCTCTCAAGAGTCAACTGTCCTGCAAAATCTTACTTTTGCCCAGGCAAAGCCCTGGAGGACAGCCCAGACTGCTGCAGCACTGCTCTGGACTAGGCTCTACTTTGTACTGGGCCTTTGACTCAGACAGGTTCTCCTTCCACTTGTCCTCACACCCAGTTCTCGACATCCTAGGGTTTCTGCACTGCTCGCCTTTTCCCTAAAGACAGGGAGGCAGCAGACTGTCACCCTTCTTACATCCGTTGTTCTGGGAAAGGCCTAGGTAATCTGTCAGGTCCCAAACAGGGAGAATCTCTGTTCAGGCCCTACAGCTGGACAAACAGGTGAGCTAGTATAAGACTATATGAAGAACCTGCCAGTGCA
Source organism: Apodemus sylvaticus (assembly GCF_947179515.1). NCBI lineage: Eukaryota > Metazoa > Chordata > Mammalia > Rodentia > Muridae > Apodemus > Apodemus sylvaticus. The sequence continues at coordinate 197,105 of NC_067486.1, read as the reverse complement.
CCTGTGTTAAAATTTCACCCCTGAGGTGACAGTGTGAGGAAGCAGGCCCTTTGGGGAATGACAGGGTCTGACACCCATAAGTAGGATAATAGCCTTTAAAAGGAAGACTCCAAAAACAGTCTCATCCCTCCACCGTGTGAGGACATAGCAAGAAAGTAATAGATGAACAAGGAAGCCTTCAATAGACGACAGTGGACTTTCAGCACCTTCATCTTGAACTTACAGCTCCAGCAATGTGAAGTACAGTCTGTTGCTGGTGAGTGCCTCATCTATGTACTAAGAGATACTGCCCCAGTGTGGGACAGGTCCCCAAGTGCCACCAGTATGGGACCTGCACCTTGAAGTGGACATGGATGTGGTCCCTGAGTACGTCCACTCGGAAGAACTTGCGCCCACAGATCTCGCAGGTGTACTTCTTGTCACCGTGGGTCAGCAGGTGCTTGTTCATGTTGCTCCGGCAAGAGAACACCTGGGGATAGGGAACCAGTGCAGTGAGGGTTAGGTTACTGGATATACACATAAGCTGATCCCTATGGCCCACAGGACAAGCTACTTCTAGGCCTAGAATATATGGCAAGTTCTAGACTTATGGGGACTTAAACATCCACTCACACCACGATAGAGGACATACTGTTTCCAGTCTCTGCTGCAATGGGAGTGCAACAGGGTGCTTATGCTGAGTTAAACAGCTCACTGGCACAGAGTATACTGAGGAGCCATGCAATTTTCTCAAAATAGACACCAAAGAAGACACTCAACTCAGGTTGAATACTGTTTCATGTTGCTTTCTATTTGCAGCCCAGAGAATGGGTATAGATTTTATTCATGTATCCACACTAGTCCTCTGGGAGCCACTTAACAGCCAAAGTGAACCCTGAGCTGGGGCTGGAGGATGTGCAACCATCACTAAGAACCCAGGAACCACACTGACCACAGAGCATCCAATGGCAGGGCTTGCATCAGATGAAGTGCCCTGGAGCCTACTAATCTACTGCCATAGGCTCCGCCTCCCTGTCCCTGCACCATTTGGCCCCCAAACCCAGAGTTTAAGAGCCCCCACATGGCTCTGCTACTCTGCTGATCCACAGGCTTTGACTTGCTCTGTGGGTTGAAAGAAACAAGGAAATACAGTGAAAGCAGTTTCTCATTTCCTCTAGAAAGCATCATTGGATCTGGCAGTGCTGCTACATGCTCAGTCAGGAGTAGCCAGCCATGAGGGGCTAGGATCCCCAGTGTGGTGGTGCTCGGGTGCCAACGCTATGCTATGCCAGTAGCTATGTGTAATATGCTCAGCAGTAGCTCCTTCTCTAAGCAACACCTGAGGCTGCCTGAATCACATGTATAGGAGCTCTCAAGAACCTATATCCCTAGTGCACACTTGCACAGAGGACCCTTTCTAGAACTTGTATCCCCCAATATGCACTCTGTACAGTAAGGGACATGACTTCTATTCCTCTGGAGACACAACTAGTAGTTCCAGTTACCTGAGTTATCAAAGTTGAGTCTAATGAACAAGAATGACATTTCCATTGCTCATGTGTGAAAAATGGGACAATGTGTATGTGGCAGCCAAGACTGGGACAAGTACGGGAGCTCCAGATACCTGCACCATAGACATGAGCCCAGGCCAGGGTAGCTCATGTGAGGCACCGACACAACAGCCCAGGCAAGAATACCTAGTATTGACAACCTAACCTTGATTACCATGACGTAAGCTATGAAAATACTTAGCCTAACTTAGAAAATACTATCTAGACACTGAGTACAGGTGGCTAGCAGAGACAGCACAAAGCCCCAGGGCATCTCGCCTCTTCACTGTGGATATGAAAAAAGGTCCAGTTATTCAGGAGGACAGCATGTCCCATAGAGAAGATAGGAAAAAAGATTCTCAATAGATTCATTGGAAACCAATCCCAGGTGGCAGAGACCAAAATGCTGAATGTGCAACCTGAGGATACTTCAGTTAAAAACACATGGTGCATACCAGGACTCCCTTAACACTGTTGTCCTGGCAAGTTCATCTAACCCTCTGATACTGAAACATGGTACTGTCTACAAAGTTTAACACTTAAGAATTGCAAGTAGAACTGAAAGCCAAAAAATAAACCTCATTATGGTGGCTAGTCTTCTGTTTAATTTGACACAAGTCAGTGTTATCTAGGAAAAGGGAACATCAGTTGAGAAAAATACCTCCATCAGACTGATCTATAGGCAAGTCTGTGGGGGTATTTTCTTGATAATTACTGATAAGAGGCTCTAGCTCACTGTGGGCAGTGCCACCCTAGGTTACTTGTCCTGGTGCTATAAGAAAGCCAACTGAGCAAACAAGGGAGAGCAAGCTAGTAAGCAACACTCCTTCATGGCTTCCTGCCTCCAGTTCCTTATTGAGTTCCTGCCCTGCCCTCCCTTCATGATGGACTGTAAACAACTCTTTCCCCTTCAAGTTGCTTTTGGTTACAGTTTACCACAGCAACAGAAACCTATGTATTATGTCTTAAATGTAGGATTTTTGTATTGGGCTACATTCATAGCTATCTGGGGGGTGCAAAAGGACTGCATGCTGTAGGCTGAACATGCCTATAAGTTTCCTAGACAATGCTTCCTGCTTGTAGCTCTGACCTTAAGCTTAAGAGAATAGGGACTTTGCATCCAACATCAGCAGTCCCTACAGAACATTACCTTGCCACACACTGGGCATCCAGAAGGTTCCTTCTTGTAACGAACCAGGCTTTCCCCACTGGCCTCCAAGTCTTCTCTCTTCACCCGCCGCACACCTGAAGTCCCAGACCAGACAGAAAATATGAGGCCACACAACACAGATCAGATCCCAGAACTGCCTGGGAACTATGCTGGAAATATTGTGGTACAAGAGATGCAAGAGGCTAATGGAGGGTTGCTTAAACTCATGGGTTCAGGGCTACTTTTGGCAACAAAGCAAGACTCCATCTATCTATCTATAAATAAAGGAGAGAAACCAGGTGTCTTTTCTGGGCATTTCTATATAATTTGACATGAACACAGAGCTGGTGACCTTGGCATCAGGGAACAGGCTGATTCCAGGGTTCTAGGACTAGGAGACACAGCAAGACAGTGGATCTGTATGAGGCTAGGGGTATTCTCAGCTTCCAGAGCAGCAAGCTGCTGCCCATAGCAATAGTATAGGTCACATGTGAGTAGTAGATCTAGTCCAGCTAGATTCATCACAGAAAGCAGTGGCTTCTGGCAAGGCCCACAGCATACTTGGTTCTAAGCAACTGCTCTGTGTTGGGCTTGAAGGAACCTCGTGGTAAAGTCAGGTCCAATCATGACATTGAGCTCAAGAGAGTCAAATATCACCTCTCCTGTACAAGCAAGAAAACTAAGGTATAGTGACTTGTCTATTGTTCTTGGGAGGCTGGTGGAGCTCAGAGTGCACTCTTAAGAATTGCATGAGAGGGCTAGTGAGATAGCTCAGCGGTTAAGAACACTGACTGCTCTCCCGAAGGTCCTGAGTTCAAATCCCAGCAATCACATGGTGGCTCACAACCATCCGTAATGAGATCTGACCCCTCTTCTGGTGTGTCTGAAGACAGCTATGGTGTACTTACATATAATAAATAAATAAATCTTTAAAAAAAAAAAAGAATTGCATAAGAAAAAAAAATTAAAAGCCGGGCGGTGGTGGCGCACACCTGTAATCCCAGGCAGAAGCAGGCGGATTTCTGAGTTCGAGGTCAGCCTGGTCTACAGAGTGAGTTCCAGGACAGCCAGGGCTATACAGAGAAACCCTGTCTCGAAAAAAAAAAAACAAATCCAAAAACCAAACAAAAAACAAGCAAACAAACAAAGAATCGCATGGGACCTTGCTATATAACAAGTGCTTAACAGTGAACCGATAGGGAAATGAGTGTGGGGGAAGGGTGAGGGGGGGATGCAGGGTGGAAGCAAAGTACAGGAACTTACTAAGGATATGACCTCATCTTATTTTCACAAACTCATGTGCATGTATCTAACAGTTATGTTTTCTACACAGCTTAAATGTGTTCTGTAAATGGTGTTTTCAAACACTAACCAGTGAGTGTTATGCTAATAACAAAGGAGCTGTGACCCTTAGCAGGAAAATAAGAAGAGCCTCCATCAGAATGCTGATTTTAACTTGTTTCACTTCTTATTCTATGCTTGTTGCTGCCTCACATGTGTGCAGAGAGCTAACTCTGCTGGGTCTTTCTCCGAACTCACATAGCCTACCATGTAGACTGATGGCTGCCACCAGCACATTCCATTTCTTTACATGGGTGAACTGGCCAATGCCGGGCACCATAATGACCTTTTTTATATTTATAGCTCATCACACTAAAGTCATTCTTCACAGTATTAAAAAGTTCTCTAAAGAAATATTTCAAATAACTGTCTAACAACGCCAACACAGAGTAGTCTACCTGCGCCTATTTGTTGCCCACTGTCCCTTCTCTCTGCTCACTACACTGTTAATACTATCCTAGGACTCCTAGAATTGGGTCAGAAGGCGGGCATCTCAAGCCCCAAGCTCACCATCCAAGTGCCGCCTCTGGTGGTCCAGCATAACATCCTTGCGGTAGAACATCTTACTACAGACTTCACAGGCAAACTTCTTGTCCCCATGTTTCTTCTTGTGCTTAGAGAGGTTGCTGTTGGTGGAGAAGAATCTGAAACACATCTCACATTGGAACGTCTTGTCATCTGTCCAGAGAACAAACACACAATGTGTGGTAAATCACCCCTGACCAGGATCCCACTTGTGTGCCCCTGCAGGGTGAACAGCACAATCACGGCAGGAAAGCAGCAGGGCACTGTGGCTCGGAGCTCATCTGCTGTGTGTGCTCACTAGACATACAAATATACACTGGTGTGTCCACTCTGCTCTCCCTCTGTCTGTGTGCACTATAGCTTCCTCAGACCAGAGCTGGTCTCCTTGTGTCTTCCGCATGCTCCACCTACTTCTCCAGCACAGTGCCACCAGTGGGCCTGCCTCCTCTCTGCCTGATTATCTCTTACAGCACCCCTACAGCAACACCCCAACTTCTCTACCTCTCTGAAGAGCTGTCTTGGCCTAGGCCTCCCTTTAGTGGACACACATTCCATACTCATGCAATACATACCCCATAAATACACACACACACACACGTATGTGTACCCACACATGTGAACACACACACACACATGCACGCAGGCACGCACACACCACACATTCATACCCATCTCCACCCCTATTCAGCACACAGCCCATAACCATACATATTTACACTACGAGAAGTCAGCATCCCCACATCCTGGCCTCCACTTTAAAGTCCTTCCTGGAAGGCAGCTAGTCAAGCTGTAGTTCCTGCCTCTGAAAGTCTACTCTACCATCTGGCCCTGCCCACTCTGCCTGGTGCCTGCTCTCTGTTCCACATCCACTGGGTACCGTGTTTCCTTGTGGGCCAGCTCTCAGAATCACTTGCTTGTTGCGTCATGATGTGGGTGCCATTTGGTAGTAAGTGACAAGTATACCATTGCTTCTCTCAGAAGCAAAGGCCAGAATGTCTCTAGTATCAGGAAATGTTTTCCTATAAAACCCTAGTCTCCACTGGTAGGACTACTCAAGTGAGGTCTAAGCTGCAGGAAGTCTCTAGCTCCACTCAACAGATTCCCATGTGTAGCCAGCTAGAGGTCAAGCCACCTAAAACTGAAGAAAATCAGCCACCTTTTCTCCTCCTCCCAGGGGACAAAGACACAAGGCAGGGCTATGTCTTGGCCTTCGAGGGGGCACATCTGGGGGCAAGGCAGCACAGAAAGCAGTGGCCTAGCTACAGCTCTCTGCACAACAGGATGGATCCTCTTGTGAGGTCATGGACTAGACTAAGCCCTATATAAGTCTCAGGAGACCTGGACCTGGACCTGGCAGTGTGACCTCAACATACATGATGAGAATGACATCATGGCAGTGTCCTGTCCTACCATGCAACTCACAAGGAAATGCTATTCATACAATTCAACCCTCTCTCTCATTTGTTTGGCTACATTACAAAGCAGTCTGCTAAGCCCTAACCAGGTCTACAGCACAGGTGGGCCTCCCTTCCAAGCAGGTGTTCACAGTACAGGTGAGTCTCTGAACATAACACACAAGCCTTCATCCTTGTTAAGTTCCGGACAATATTAGTAACCATGGAAAGCAGCAGTGCTGGCTTGGGCTCTAATGTTCTCCCTCACAAGCCACTCCTTGTATGTGGAAAGAGACCCTACTACCAACTGTTTTATGTGTTGATCACCTACATAGTCAACTAAGATGGCTCAATAACAGGGTACAAGAACCCAGTCCTCAGAATGATATCCAAACCCACCCCCATAATCCAGTCACTAGAGATACATACAGGTCCTGTAGATAAATGCACCAGGATATGGTAAAGGGCAAGGATTTCAGACATCTGAGAAAACAAGAGTGGACTGCTAGGGACCCAAGTGAATGGGAAGCTGTACTTTGGGGCCCTGACTCGGCCTTGCTACCCGTTAGTGCCCTCTTCAGGTTTAAAGGGAGCACAGCAAACACATAGTGACAGTGACACCAATGCACAGGGGACACAGAAAAGGACAGGCAGCATGGGCTGCCAGAAATTCTATGCACTTGAAGCACCCCAGTCCTCTATAAATCCTTTGAGGATGCACATTCTACTAACTTCATACCACAAAAGGCACATGAGCATGTAAAGAGGCTGCCATAGGGTCTCAAAGCTAACCATTCATCTTCACTCTCAGCTCCCAGCCTTCAAATCAGCCTCAGGAGAAAATCTGCTTGCAGTTCATCATTGCCATTACAACCTAACAAGGACAAGTGTCTTATATGACAGTTTTAGCCAACACGCAGCAACTGATTCTACATTTTCTGTTCCACTCTTGTCTAGAGAAATCATTAAATCTTAAATAGGAACAACTGTTCTTCAATCTCTAATGCATCTCTGACTTCAAGATGGGGATACTCTCACCCTATTCTGCATCTCCTTGAGGAACAACAGGAAGGTGACACCAATCCCAGTTAACAAAAAGAGTCTGCCTGAGGCTGAACCAAATGGGAACAGATAGAGGAGTATGCCCAGATTCTTATGGGTGCACCAAGATGGGGAGGGCACGAGCTGTAGATGAAGTTATGTGCATGCTCCCACACAGATGATTCATGTCACTGATAGGCAACCTCCAGAAATCTACCTGTCCTGTCTCTCAGAACAGCCTTGTCATAGTGAACAAAGCACCATGCTGAGGACAGAAGAAAGCAGCCAGACAGTGAAAGAACAAATTAATCGAGTCACTGATAACCCCGGGTGGGCACCAGCATGGACAGAAGCTTGAGGACAGAGTGGAATGCCACAGAATGGCCTTATAGTTTTGTGTCATAAGTGAGGGAGAACACAAAGGCACTGGTGACCTCCCTCGACACTTCCTCTGGTGACTTGGCTCCATGGCCAAAGCCCAGGAACTGGTAACCTCAGGGCTCTCTCTCTAGAGCTGCCACCCCTTGGCCTACTTGCTGCCTGCACAGCTTCCACCATTCACTTACAAAGAGACTGCCTGAGAACACTGTGGTCCCCCAAACCACAGCTGTCCCCCAGCATGGGAGGCTCACAGCACAGCAGCATTAGCCTCATACAAAGATGGCTTCTTTCCTTTTGAAGAGTGGCAGATGGAAACAGGCTCAGGATGTAACAACCTGGGACAGGTGGCAATGAAATCTGTCTGGATACCCACAGGGGACACAGGTGCAGGAGACTGATGGTGGGAGGAAGGCTCTGCCAAGGCAGGTGGGCCTTTCCAATCTCAAGCCTTTGCATTTTCCTCTCTCCTACACTTCTGGAACGAACTTAACCCTGCTACTCACCTGGGGCAGCAAGGATGAGGGTCCTGCATCACAGTAGCCTCAGACACAGGCTCTGAGAATGAAGGACAGACATAAGACAACCCATTCTTTCTTGACTAAGGGGACATTGCCTTAGACAGCTCCAGTGGCTGGACAGTTCTGAATATTCCTCATATTCCTTGAGGTAAAAGGATCATTCTCCTAACACGCAGGGCAAGCATATGGGTTGGGGCCTCACCTGTCCTACAGTTGTGGAACTCCAGTGCACTCTCCATTCGGAATGTCTTCCCACAGCTGCCACAGCGGTAGCGGTACTCACCGTCCACCTGCTCAAAGGGCACACTGTCAGCAAGGAAGACTGCAGGAGTTCAACACAGGTGCCCCCCGCCCACTATGTGCTAGTCTAGTAACTTCTAGGGCTGGCTATACCACAGTTTTCCTCCTCTGTTCTAGTAGGAATATTCTTGCTGTCCAACTGCTTGAGAAAGAGAACCCCACACTGAGGTAACTGCACCCCAGATACCAGTCACTAATGTTCTCCCATGCTGCCCCTACTGCTTCCATAAGCAGAGGCCTAAGTTGGGCTCGGAATGCACTGAGTAGGGGGGAGGATGAGGGCTCCCTCTGGAAATTGAGAGCTCCCTTCTAGTATGGCTCTTCCTCTAGAAAACAGTTGTCTGGGTGCCCACTTACCTCATTCCGGCTGTGCTTGTAGGAAACATGTTGCTTTAGACTTTCCTTACGGCTGAACAGTTTCGAACATTCCTCACATTTAAACAGCTTGTCACCTAAGGAATGAACCAATAGAAGGTACAGTCATTGCTTTGGCCTTTCTCAGTAAGGTGCACCCACTCTGACTGGGCGGATGCCCCTGTGTTGGAGGGGACAGGCAGCCACAAGGCCACCCCTTGCAGCAGTTCTGCAGCAAGGACCCAGCAATGGACATACACCTTCTTGGCCCTGCCCTGTAGGCTGGGCAGGCACTCACCGTGCGCGCACTCACCGTGCGAGCGCACGTGCCGGCTCAGGTTGCTGCTGTTCTGGAAGACCTTGCTGCAGGTGCCACACTGATGGATGCGTTTATGCTCACCCAGCTGACGAACAAGCTTCCGCCGGATGCCATGTCTGCTGGACAGAACCAAGCCCCTCTTGAGGGCAATGGTGCTGCTTGGATGATGCGTGAACCTGCCCAAGAGATGGACAGCTGGTTAGGGAGAGGTGGTGGCTGGGTCCTCAGAGTGAAAGTTTCCGATCATAGTAACCACAGAAAGTTCATCAGCCACATTTCCCAGCTATGATTGGTCCATAAGGAAAGGAAGGCAGAACTTGGAGTCACCCAGTCCCAGATAGCACAGACTGAGTATTAGCTTCAGTGTTAACAGCTCACTTGCTTCAGCCCTGGAAGCCTGAGTTTGTGCTCCAAACAAGGGAGCCCTTCTTGTCCTGACTTGGTATCAACTCTACTATGTTTTATGCTGACTCTGAACTTGACTCTTCTTAAACGCTTCTTCATCCTGTCAAGTGTGCTTTTTCTGCTAAGTGCTTGAAATCCTCTGGGCAGTAAGACAGGAAAGAAATAAATACACCTACATTTTCACAGGTTCACCAGGTGAATTCTGCCAACTCCAAAGGGCATAGAAAACACCAGCAGCTGAGTCAACTTCAGGGCAAAGACTCATTAGGGAATTATAACTGCGGTATAAACATTTCTTTCCCGAGCTCACAAAAAAAAAAAAAAAAAAAAAACAGAGCAAGATATGAAACTGACTAATATCCAAATACAAGCAACTGCTGAACCATAGCAGCACTGCTGACATAGCTGGGGCAAAGCCCTCAGGATCTCCTGTATCACAGACAAAGCAGGTACATGCATCAGAGTAGCACGAGCCTTACAGAGATTTGGACACACACTATGACATAGAAGGATATGTACTGAACAAAATATGCTATTCATAGAAAGCAAGTACTGTGTGCCCTGCTGACATGGGGGATATAGGCTAGAACTGCCTGCAGACAGAGAGCAGAATGGGGTGGTTAGCTTCAGTTTGGGTAGATAAAAAAAAAAAGTTTGGGAGATGTATAGCCAGTGTCTGCACTGTGTCCTTAAAAAGAGTTGTGATGGTGAACTGTCTGTCAGTTGTGTTTTAAGAAAAAAAAAAAAATCTCACAGTGAACAAACTAGGAAACTCCTAGAGTTCAGAACATACAATGCTGGCCAGAAGAGATAAAGCCCAGCTTTGCTGTGGGGATTAAAGGCAGGAGGTATTTTCCCTTCAGTTCCAATTAGCCGTTCCCTATGCTCCATCCCCAAGCACTAGCCATGCACAATCAGGACTTACTTTGGCACTGAGCTGGCTTCATTTGTGGGGGTGGCCAGCTTCCCCAAAACTAACTCCATTATCCGTTCATCTGGTGTTGCACTCACAGGCTCATCTGGGGGGATCTCGGTTATGATCTCTGCCACGTGCTCTGTACAAAAGGGTATGACAAAGGGTCATCATTAGTGTACAGGACAGACTGTAACAAAACCCAGGAGAAGCACCGCCCTGGGGGGACACATCCTGAGTGTGGCTGCAACAGAGGTAAAAGTAGAACACTTTAGAATCTGAACATTTATCTGTATTTAAAGAGGGCATAATGTATTTAGTCCAAACCACAGTCACACTACATGCCTTGTAAAGCCCAAGCGTCCCATCACTTCCCTCTCTCCTGTCTCTGCCCAGGACACCATCAGCCAGATCTTGTAGCTTATTAGATGAGCTCTGACAGAGACTTACAAGCATGACTAGTCATCTTGAGGATGCTCAAAGGTGAATAAATAATCTGTTCAGGGTCACATCAGAAGTGGGATAAAATGAAACATGAAGATTTATATAGAAGAAAATTTCAACCATTGTGGGTTTTTTGTCTTTGTCTTTGTTTTTTTTTTTTTTTTCAAAATAATGTCTCATGTAGCTAGGGCTGGCCTTGAACTTACTATGTAATCAAGGATGACTGTGGATATCTGATCCTTCTATCTCCCAAGAGATATAATTCTAGGCATGCATCATCATTCTCAGTTTCCATGGTGCTGGGGATGAACCCTGGGCTCTGTGAATGATGAGCAAACACTCAAACTGAGTCATATTCTAGACTCTGAGCCATTGGTTTATTTTTATTTATTTTTATTTTTTTTGTTTTCAAAACATCCTGGCTGCAGTTTCCCCTCCCTCCACTCCTTCCCGATCCCCACCCCTACCCCTGCCACCCTCAGATCCACCTTCATTTCTCTTCAGAAAAGAGCAGGCCTCCCAAGGATATCAACTGAAGACAGCAAAACAAGATACTAGACACAAACCCTCATATCAAGGCTGGGCAAGGCGACCCAATAGGAGGAAAAGGGTCCCAAGAGCAGGCAAAATAATCAGACACACCCACTGCCACTCTTAGGAGTCCCAAGAACACCAAACTAACACTCGTAACAGATATGCAGAAGACCTAGTACAGACCCATGCAGGCTCAGTGATTGCCAGCCACTTCAGTCTCTGTTGAGTCCCTATGAGCCCTGCTTAGTTTTTTCTGTGGGCCGTGTTCCTTTATGTCCTTGACTCCCCGGCTCCTACAATTCTTCCTTCCCCCTCTTCTGTGAGATTCTGAGCTCTAAAGGGTGGGGAATTGATGAAGATCTCCAATTTGGGTTTTCTCTCCCCCTAATGTTTGGAGGTGGGTCTCTGCATCTGCTCCCATCAGCTGCCAGTGATGCCTCTCTGGAGCCAGTGGTTTCTCTTGTTTTACCTACTATCTCCAAATGCAAGTGACAGTCAGGAAGTAGTTCCTTCTGTCCCTTTCTGTCTATAGATATCCCACAGGGAGCTCAAACCACTCCTGCTCATATGTGGATACTTAAAAATGTTCAGAGAACAAGCACTAGCCAAAGAGAGGAACAGGAAAGCAGAGAATGTTCCATGGAAGCTGTTCTTCTATTCTCTTTTTAATTTCCAGCTTGTTTCTCATTTCCACAATGGAAAGAGTAAAGAGTCATAGTCCATTAACACAGGCAGAAGGGGCAGACATCTGAGCACTACACTTGTCCTGAATGTGAGGTGGACCTAGCATCAGAGGGATCAGGAAGCTGAGACAGGGGTTGCATGAGAATCACAGAGAATGGTTTTCCAGAGACATGTACATGCTACAGAGTGAACTGCTGAAAACTTAGCTGAGGGTTCTGTATAATCAAAGAACAATCAGATCAGTGAGATGGCTTGAGTAGTGTGCTGGGTAGTTTTATGTCAACCTGACACAAGTTATAAAGGAGGGAACCTCAATTAAGAAAATGCCTCTATAAGATCATGAATTTTGTTGCAGCAATAGACTGTAGGATACTTTTTAAATTGGCAATTGATGGGGGAGGGTCTGGTCCAGTAGGGGTGGTGCTATCCCTTGGCTGGTGGTCCCAGAAGTCCATGAGTAAATCTCAGATATTGGACACTGAGTGATTTGCACTGTTGGAATTTAGTTTTGCTTTGTTGAGATTATGACCAAGACCTGGTTCTTCCCTCTTGAAAAGTATTTAACTTAATTTTGATCTTATAGGCTCCCATAGTTAAGAGACTGATTTTTAAAAGAGATTTTGGAATTTTACAAAGACTTTGGATTTTAATAAAGACTAAATTTTTAAGTGGTAAAGGTATGTACTGTACAAGCTTGGCCCAAGTTCCAACCCCAGAGTCTTCATAGAGCTAAAAGAGAACTACAAAGTTATCCTCTGGCTTTTGTATATGCTGTGGTCTGTGGTCTGTATGGCGTATCTCCACATATACACAATGAATGAATGAGTGAATGAAAGAAAGAACAATTTTAAAAAGAACAGGGCTATGACCTGCAACATGTCCACCCATAAGCAGTAGGCAACAAATACCAGGAACTCCCACGATGGATTAAGGGCTGCTTGGTAAACAGCTGTGGCTGGCAGGCATGGGATGGGCAAGACTTACAACTGAGATAGTGAGACACACAAACACAAGCCAAGCACTATGGCACAGGCATGTCACGGCTCCTTAAGAGGCTGAGAGGGTAGGATCAAGAATTTAAAGTCAGCATGGGTTACATGCTGAGCTTAAGGCCAACCATAAATAGAAAACAAAGCAAAAAAAAAAAATAAAAATAAAACCCAAACAAAACAAAACAAAACCCAAAACCAGACTGAGGGCTCCAGTCCTGATAAGACAATGGCTAGCCAGGTGTCCATTTAAAAAATTCTGTTTTTAACACTCTAGTGTGAAGATTCTGCATGATAATTGTACTAGGTGGTTTTGTGTCAACTTGCCACAAGCTAGAGTCATCAGCGAGGAAGAAGCCTCAGTTGAGGAAATGCCTCTATGAGATCCAGCGGTAAGGCATTTTCTCAATTAGTGATCAATTGGGGAGGCCACCAGCCTGTGGTGGGTGGTGCCATCCCTGGGCTGGTGGTCCTGAGATCTATAAGAAAGTAGGGTGAGCAAGTCATATAAAGCAAGTCAGTACTCAACAGTCTTCCATGCATGGCCTCTACATTAGCTCCTGCCTCCAGGTTCCAGACCTGCTTGAGTTCCTGTCCTGACTTCCTCCAATGATGGACTATACTCTAGAAGGAGGCCAGATAAACCCTTTCCTCCTCAACTTGCTTTTTGATAATGGTATTTTGGTGCAGCAGCAGGAACCCTAAGACAACAATCACACTTTAACAGTTGACTGAGGGACTAGAAAGGATATAAGCCCTTACCTCATGAGCCCTCCTTGCCAATATGGTCACCCAGAAAACTAAGAGGTGATGAGGAAATTACCACCAGCCCTAGTACAAACCCCGACAGCTTCTCACCTACAGGCTCCTTGTCTTTGATAATGACCAGAGGCTGCTCAACCTTGGATGCTTTGGGTTTCCTGCCCCTTCGAGGCTTTTTCTTTGGCTCTTTGGTGACCACGACACTCTGGATGCTCTTGCTCTCAGCTGCTGTGGGAGGCTCCATCCTGGGTGCATCAGGCTCCTTCTCAGAAGCTGCCTCATGCTGCTGGCCACCTGCAGGGAGGCTTTTGGCTTGCTCCAGATGGCTCAAGAGATGCTCTGCAAGAGGAGAAAGCTGTGTTGGCTTTCTTTGTTATGCTTGCCAAGTGTGCCCTCTGCACAGGCAAATAAACTTTATCTTCACTGTTTTAAAAGAGAAATAGCTCTACTACATACACACAGCTTCAAATTGAGTTTCTCTCATCTGACATGTTCAGGACCAGACGGCTCCAGATCATGGTGGACTCTGAGTTTAGAAATGTATAGTGTTTCACAACTGGAGCTTTCAAATGTAGGCTGATCAGCTTAAATTATTTTTGTTTATGTACTAAAGACTATCATGTGGCAGAGACCCATCTCAACTTCTGCTCCTTTTGTCTCTACCTTCAATGGCAAAGATTACACAGATGCCACCATGCCCTGTTTTATGCAGTACTAGGGTTCAAACCCAGGGCTCCCTGCATGCTAGGCAAGCACTCTGCCACTTGGGTCACATCCCCTACTCTGAAGCTGTACTTAGAAGTAAATGATATGCCAGAAGGGTATGGTGTTACGCGAAGCAGTCTATAAATCTGGAAGTGCACACGCATATCTGCAGAGGCCATGTTCATAAGCTGGCGTAGCTCCAGTGTCTTACTTACTCCATGAAACCACTGGCAACCCAACTTACTTTCTTGATTGTATTCCCTGGGGTTTTTGTTTTGTTTTGTTGTTTGTTCGTTTGTTTGTTTTTCACAGAGTGTGACACACTAAGATGGAAGCACCTATAAAGGAATACCACCTAAAGCACAGTAAACATTTCTTCCTTCCTATTTTCCCCTCCCTCCCCTTCCTTCCTTCCTTCCTTCCTTCCTTCCTTCCTTCCTTCCTTCCTTCCTTCCTTCCTTCCTTCCTTCCTTCCTTTCTTTCTTTCTTTCTTTCTTTCTTTCTTTCTTTCTTTCTTTCTTTCTTTCTTTCTTTCTTTCTTTCTTTCTTTCTTTCTATTTCCCTTCCTTCCCTTCTTTTTTGGTTCCCCCTTCCCTTCCTCCCTCCTGCTCCTGTCTTCCTTCCTTCCTTTCTTTGACATGGTTTCTCTATGTAGCCCTGGCTGTACTAGAACTTGTTCTGTAGACAGGCTGCTGTCAAACTTGGGTGCCTCTATCACCCAAGTGCTGGTATTAAAGGTGTACTCCACCACTGCCCAGCTAAACATTTCTTTATAAACCCTACAAGAAAGCAAAATGTCTTTGTTTATTTACAGCTGACAGAAAGTCTCAAAAACCATCCAGGAAAAGGCAGTGAAGACAGATGTTGGAAACAGACGGCAGCCACATGGAATGGTAAGCTTGGGATGTAGTTGGCAAATGTGCTGGGTCACAGAGTACCAGATGACAGGAAGAGGAAGGGAAGACATGACAGAAACACCACTGTGCCTGGAGCTGGTTCCTCCCTCTGTAAATGCGAATTCATTCAGCACCAGTACCAAGGTAAGTAGCCATTATCCTTGATTTGTCCAGCAGTAGAGACTCTATGCTATGTGGGTGGCCCCAAGCAGCAGGCCTGTGAGGGAAAGCTAACATGATCTGGCACCTAACCATGTTAGACAAATATAACACATACCATGAAAATATAGGTTGAGCAGTATTAAAGGAAAGCAAACAAGACTCTGCCAATCACACAGAGGGAACTTAAAACCAAAGTGAAGGACACAGGAAGAGTGAAATCAGAGGTCATAAGGTCTCATAGATTATCAGGCTATAAAGATAGGATTACAAGTCATCACAAGACCTAGGGACTAAGACATCCACTTTGTCTACTCTGGACCCAGGCACATAGCAACACAGATTCAAGTTAACATAGGCTCTGTGTCTGTGTTGAAGATACTACTTTCCATCAAAGAACAGAGAGCAGAGAAAAGCAATGCCTTCAACACAGACACAGAGCCATCCACAGTGGATAGGAGCTGTGATTCTTTGGGTCCAAGATCCAAAATAAGCAGAGTAAATAAAAAAGATAGCAAGAGCTAGGGATTCGTGCTGTTGGCTTCATGTTTGCCTGGCTCACATGAAATATCATCTGGTGCCCAGCACCAAACAGGTGTGGTGTCACATGCCTAAAATCCCAGCAATCAGAAGGTTAAAGCAGAAGGACCAAGAGAGACCCTGTCTCAGAAACCAATAAATAAATGTTTGCGAAGTGGGGCTGCAGGGATAGCAAAGTGGTTAAGAATACTGGCTGCTCTTCCAGAGGACCCGGATTCATCTTCTAGTACACACATGACAAGCTCACATCTGTCTGTACTTCCAGATCCACCCTTAGATCCTAACCTAACACCCTTACACATACATACATACATGCAGGCAAAAACACCAATACACATCAAATTAAAAAAATAAATAAATAAAAAATGCATAAGAAGCATACCAACTCTGATGCTGCACTGACACAGGTGACTAAGTCTGTCTACCATGCTCATCAATTTCCTATGCCCTTGTAATTTGTGTTTGATTTACTAACCACTCTGGTTACCATGAGAGGAGATAGTGCAATTTCTCCTCATACAGCTATCAGTCTTTGCTTTATGAATTTCTGGACCATGTTATGGCATTCATGAGAACTGAGATGCAATGTCGAATAAGATGTGGAGGGAGCTAGCATGGCTCTTAGGGAAAACTTCAGTGCTCGTATTAAAAAAAAAAAAGTAAAATTGACTGAGTGAAGCATTCAATTTAAAACAGAGAAAAGAACAAAACAAAAACAGATAAAAAGGAGTCAGGCATGGTGGCACCTGCTTGTAGGAAGTGAAATGCAAGTCAAGACTATTCTGAGCTACAGACCAAGTACATAAACCCTGTCTCAAAAAACCAAACAAGCAAATGATAAATCATCAGAAGTTAATTTTTAAAAATGAAGATACAGTAAGAAATAAGTGAAGCTTAAAGGGTTTCTTTGAAAAGGCTCACAATACTGGTAAAAAATTCAACAAGGTACAAATAACTGTGTTAATTGGTTTATAACAAAACCCATCAGTTTCCTGCCTCACTCTGCCCATTCAATCACCTACATTTTCAAGTCACCCATCCACACCTACAGAGAATAGTTCCAGGAACCTGAGGCTGAAAACTCAGACACCCTAGTCCCTTACATAAAATGGCACAGTATTTGCAAGAACACAACACACAGATCATACCCATTAACTTCAAAACACCAAAATGTAGTAAAAATGCTATGTGAATGGTTATTGCTCTACATTCAGGGAATAATGACAAGAAAAGGAAATCCTGCACATATTCAGTAGGCACATTTTCTGAGTAGCTTTTTGGTGTGCAGCTGTTTGAGCGCTGGCATGAGGAGGCCACAGATAAAGAGGCCTGACTATATTACACGGTGTCTACTGATGACTTAAAATATGGGGATTCTACTTTCCTGTATGTGCCATTTCCTTCTTAGACCTCAGACTCCTCCCAATCACACCAACACACTCAGATCACACTTTCGGTGTAAGCCAACTGGTGTTTAGAAGACCATGGCCATAAAGATCTATTCAGTTGTGGCACAAAGCAGTTGTGCTTAGTATTCTTTTCCCCTGGAGCAAATTACTGCCTTATTTTCCATCAGTCATTCATTGTCCTATGTCTGCTGCTAGTTTATACACTCCCTGCCTCTCTCTCTTCTTACAGTCAAACACAGCTACCTCCTGGATTTCTTCCTTTTCTTTTTTTTTCTCTCATTCACTTTACATCCAGATAACACCCCTCTCTCCTCCCAGTCCCTCCCCCACATGGCCCCTCCCTATCCCTCCCCTTTCCTTTTCTATAGCACCTGTTCTTCCCAGAGGCCTCTGCTCTCTCTAAATTGGGCTAGTGACCTGCACATCCTTTTTCCATTCCCTGCAAAGGACTCTTTTCCTTTCCATATATATAGAGGACATGCATGTTGCTTTGGGCAAGGTGGCACTGTAAAACTCAACAGAGGTGCTAGGATCTGAAAAGCCACACATTTGGATGCTGGAATCCAATGTTAGTATTGGTGACAGTGTTATCATCAAGTGGTCTGATGGTGATAACCTGCATATTCCAGTGTTCTCCTGAGGTTTTTTTTTGGGGGGGGGGCACTGCTTGGAAATTTCTGGGTTTGTTAAATATCTTCACTAGGTTGCTGACAGTGAAGAATCTTTTTTTTTTTGTGGTATATATACACAATGGAGTACTATTCAGCCATTAGAAACAATGAATTCATGAAATTCTTAGGCAAATGGATGGAGCTGGAGAACATCATACTAAGTGAGGTAACCCAGACTCAAAAGGTGAATCATGGTATGCACTCACTAATAAGTGGATATTAACCTAGAAAACTGGAATACCCAAAACATAATCCATACATCAAATGAGGTACAAGAAGAACGGAGGAGTGGCCCCTTGTCCTGAAAAGACTCAGTGAAGCAGTATAGAGCAAAATCAGAACAGGGAAGTGGGAAGGGTTGGGTAGGAAAACAGGGGGAGGGAAGGGGACTGATGGGACTTTCGGGGAGTGGGGGGTCCAGAAAAGGGGAAATCATTTGAAATGTAAATAAATATATCAATAAATTAAAAAAAAAAAAAAGACAGTGACGAATCTAATGGCCAAGTCTGCCTTCCTGTCCTAACAGTGCTCCAGTTTCTAATGGCTCACCCTCTAACCGTTTGCTTCTCTCTAATCCTATGATTAAGTCCCATGATAGCACAGGTGGGTCTTTGCCATTCATCATGTTGCTGGCCTGTTGGGCCCTTCTAGGTTATAACTCTGCATCCTTTAGGGTTTCCTTGCTGACTGTCCATTGGTTTGTTTCTGACACAGGATATCATGTAACTCAGGGTGCTCTCAAACTTACTACATATTTGAGGATAACGTTAAACTGCTGAGGCGCCTCCTGCCTCTGAATTATAGGCATCTGCTACTATGTCTGGTTTTGGGGATGCTGAGGCTTGACCTCAGGGCTTATGATGCTAGGCAATCATTCTATCAACTAAGCCATATCCCCAGTCCACCAATTCCTATCGCCTCTCCCTTTCCCCCACAGCACACTCCTGTCCACCTGCAGTCTCAGGCCATCTTCTAGTCGCTCTCGTTTGCGTTCTCCATGTTCCTTCTTATGGAAACTCTCCCAGTGTTTTTGGACACTTTTCCATCAATTTTATGACTACTACCACAGCTCTCATTTTCAGTTATCTAGTATCCTCTGATTTCTTCAACAGGCCTGCTCTGATCCTGATCTAAGGATGCAGTGCTATGCTGCCATCTCTCACCTCAGTGAGAACTTCAGCTTGGAGGTTTTTCAGGGGGTGGGGAGCAGTTTTCATATTCCTCAGACAAGTTGTTTGGTCTCTTGTTCATGTTCAGCTTTCTCTCAGCACCCAGTCTTATTCTGCAAAATGTCAGAGGTTGAGCAGTCCCTTAGTTTCTACAGAGAAATTCTTCCTCCCGGGCTGGGGCCTGAGCCAGCTCTACCACTCAAAGAAAAAGAAATGAAGATGTCTAAAACTGCCCAAATTCCAACATCTGACTTTGTGAGTCTCTGTCCTTAGTACCTTAGGGTTCCAGTCTTAAGTGTCTTCCAAGGGTGCTGATGGAAGCAAAGATACAGCTGGGTGAGGCCATGGCAGGATTGGGACAGACCAGGAGGCCAGGGTTCTAAGCGGGCTGACAGTCCTTCCCAGACTCCTGACACTCCCAAAACTCTGTAGGATCAGACATTTTTCTTGGGTTTCCCACTGCTGGCTTTGGCTTCTCTGGTATGCTTGCTTGGTTAATGCTGCTGCAAGCACATCCTGAAATCTTTTCAACCTTGCTCAATGCTCTTCACTTCTCCTTCCTTTGTCCTTGCATTTAAGTGGAGTAGAACTCCAGGAGGGACCAAGGCCAGTACATTCACTATTGCCTCATGTTTAATCAGACATCCCTAAGTGGCCTCCTGAGACTAGAGTAGGGTTCCCCAAGGGGACACAGGAAATGACAGCATCAGGTGAAAGGTCAAGAATAACAGTCTGAGCTTCCCATGATGTTCAGCAATCTCAGTTGGTCTCCTGGTACTCTGCATAGTGGGTCTGACTTTAAAAGACACATGCTAATCCTCACCTGCTCACAGTCATGTATGTTCATGAATAAATGCATGAAATATGTTCAAGTTCAAATGACTCATCTGATTTTAAGACTCATCTGGTTTGAAGTTAGCTGACCACAGAGAAGACAGACACCATAGGTTGAAGCCTAAACAACAAAGCAATACCTTCCCACTTGAGGTACGCCTCTCAGACAAGGTTCTGCAGAAGGCAGCTTCAGGCCCAGTTCGATCATGGCTTAGATGGAGGGGAGGGGTCATGGATTCAGTCTCCTACTTGACAAAGTATGACCCAATGAAGCCTAGTCTCCACAGATTTGTGTACTATAGCTATGTTATTTGGCTCTGGGATGTCTTCAAAGCCAGTCTGAAGGTAACAAAAGGTCTCTCTGCCCTGCAGCCTAGTTTCCCAGAGACTCAGCTCTGTACTTCTCTTCTTCTGATCAGTTCTGCACCTAGGTCCTCAACTATAAGTTTACCCACCAGACACCTGGCAAGGGTTGCAGGAGAAAGAAGAGCCTCATGACCCCCTGGTAGCAGAGGTTGAGCAGCAATGCCTGCATTGAATGTGGCGCCAGCATGTGAACCCATAGGGCCTGGGTATGTGGGCTATTCACTCCAGTCTCAGTCTATGTATCCAGAAAATGGACACCATGGCTGTATAGACTGAGTCACTGCAAGTAAGAGGTCTCAGCTGAGCTGGCATCTAGGAACACTGGTCTAGCTCTACTACCAAAGTGAAGGGAGGCTTTTTCCTTAACTAAAACTAGTCACCAAGGAAAATTACCCAAAAGAGCAAATAACCTTTCTTGATCAGAACTGAGTGACCATATCTTGTGTGATATCCCTGTACCCTGTAATTTCCACAGATGGGCCTTGCCCTCACCTAGGGGAAATATTCTTTCAGAAGCTCAGCACTCTTAAGAAACCTAGAAGCAACAGCAGATGGGGCTGGAGGAATGCCTAAGTGGCTAAGAGTTCTTGCTAAGCTCAAAGACCAAGGTTCATGTCTCAGTACCTACATGATAGCTTACAACCTCCTGTAACTCCAGTTCCAGGGGATCTAATGCCCTCTTCTGGCCTGTATGGGCACTGCACACATGTGGCACATAGACATGCATGCATGCCAAACACTCACACACATAAAACATAAAGTAAAAAGAGGAGGAAGAAGAAACTGACAGCTGTTCATCGTTCCCATCTGTGATGAACACAGGTGATTTCCCCAGGCAAAAGAAGAAAAGCGTTAAGGACAAAGATTAGGAAGGAGGATAGTCCAGGAACACAAGAACAGACATCCACAATCCTTAGATGAGTGAGCCCTGCTTAGTGACCAAGGTTTCTCCTAGAAATGTCTCATTAGCATTTCTGTTGCTAAAATCTGTCTAGAAAGAACCTTCTTATAGATCCCTTCTTATACAAGAAGGGTTACAAGAGCAGAATCCAGCTGTCACTGTCATATCCTTGAAGTTGGAAACCAGTGACCCCTTTGGGGTTTGGTCACCAAGCATGTTTGGTATGTGATAAAGGTCATAGCTTTCACACCTAGCTTCTTTGTAGCTTATGTGACTGGCATCTTTCTCTATTGCCCAGCAGAGAGGCTCCCAGGATACTGTGTAATAAATTTTACTCTGGCCACCTTCAATTAGAAAGGAAGGTGGAGATAACAGGATGCCCTGAAGATAGAGGGAGACTGTCAGATACAGACACCAGGCAGGACCTCAAGAGGCAAGTGAAGGTTTCTGGTCCTTGCTTATTATATCCACCATATCCAGAGGTTGGTCAACAGGACAGTAGGGAGGGTCATACCATGTACTTGTACTGACTCGGTGAGTCTCAGTCTATACAGCCATGATGGCCGTTTTCTGGATAAGCAGACTAAGGATGGAATGAATAGCCCACATACCCAGGCCACAAGGTTGCACAGAGGAGGTCTGAGTAGCAGTTCACTGTGGACCATGAGGCAGACAATATAAAGACTAAAACATCCAGAAAACCATGGGCATGTACCAACATGTATGAAAACGCTCAGCACAATAGTCTGTGCTTCTTGGAAAAACCCCACTTGCCACTTTTACCTTACCGTTCAGGAGCTGAAGGTCCAGGAAGGTGTTGGAGCACACCTTACACACCCATTGGCCACGCTCAGGTTCCACAGAGACACTGGGCTCAGGGGTGCCTGCAGATGCAAGATACAAAAAAGTTAGCCACTAGAGCAGAGAATGGCCTGTCCCCTACGTGATTTGAGAAGAATGGAGATGCCTACAGACTCATTAGCAACTGTATTCTAGGCTCCATCCTCAGTTTCACCCACAATGATCAAGTTCACCCCCATATCACAGATGCGGAAGCTGAGCAGATATGGTATCCCTGCTACTACCACAGGGTGAGCCCTGTCACCAGACACAGAAATGTGGCCCCTCCTAGTCACCAGCCTGGTGGGACCAGAGTCCTTCAAATTCCCTAAGAGAAAGAAAAGCCTCCAGGATGTACACTTGAGCTGGGCCTGGTTGTGTGTTTGTAATACCAAAGTAGGCTGGACAAGAAGAATGTAAATCTAAGGCCCACCATGGCCACAGAACAAGTTCGAGAACAGCCTGGAATTCAGTAAAGCCCTGTCTCAAAAAAAGATTTTTAAAAGTGAGGTATGAGGTAGAATGCTTTACTTTTGTTCTATTGTAGCAACATACACACACACACACACACACACACACACACATACAAACACACACAGATTCCTCATATTTAAATTTTCAGTGGCTCATATAACAGGGTATGGTGGGACCAATAACAGCCATCTCACAATGCAGTGCTCCTGAACCCGAAATGGCTGTGATCCTGGTCCAACATATCCCAGAGTTGTTTGTGTAAGTGTTGTGCCTTTTAATTGTCTGGCCATGAGGCCTGGTGTCTGAGCAGGAGTGAGGTTTAACTGTTCAAATTTTTAAAATCCCCAACTGGGGTACGGTGCCTCTAGCCCTCCAATGATTACATATAGGAACCCAAGGAAGAGGACAAGGGCAGAGGCTCAAGGTACACAAACTGACCCTGGCTATGCAGATGGGGACTGCAGGCTCCTTTTCAAGACATTACAGGTGCTCTCCTAGGGCCTACACTTGGGCATGTCTCAGGATCTGGTCTAGTGAGTTTTTCTGTGGGGCCAGTCCAAAGCTGCCATTCCTGCATGTCATATCCAGACCCATCACCATGCAGCTTAATATTAATACTCCAGAGGCTACTTGGAGGAAGCTCTTGAGTCTTGACAGTCTCCCAAATCTGCAGCTATATACCCACAATGCACCAGGAAAGAACACATCCCTACTCCCTGCATTCCAAAGTAGTGCTGAGAACACATTCAGAATAGAAACAAGGATGCAGACCACTACTGCAAGGGGAAAACATAGGTAATGTGGAAACTGTCAGACTGAAATCAAAGATGGAAAAGGTTACCAAAAAAAAGGTGGCAGGTGGGAACTGAATCCAGAATGTCCCACCAGCGTCTGAACTCTTCTTTGTCCATTTCTAAAAATCTGCTGGTTAGGGACTTCCAGGAAATTGAGAATAAACAGAAACAAGAGGCAAATTCCAACTTCCAATCAGGTTCTCAAACATACAGAGGTTCCCGAGAAGGGATTTAAAAAAGGAGCCCTTGTAGTTCAGCAAGGGCTCAGCAAGAAAAAGCACCTGTCACCAACTCCAAACAGCTGAGTTCAATAGGACTCACATGATGAAGGGAACCAAATCCCACAAGTTAACTTCTGGCCCACATGTCCTTGGCGCATGTGCACACACAGACACACACAGACACACACAGACACACACACACACACACACACACACACACTTAAAAATAGTTTTTAAAAGGAGCCTTTGGATCAATGGTCATCTAAGTGACCCAGCATCTCCTACAAATATCACATGAGAATTTGTGGACATCTGCTACTCTGGCACTGAATGAAGACTTCTCATTGGAAGAACCAAGTACAACAATACAAGATCTTCAAAAGGTAACTTTACAAGGTAAGAATTTTAATGAAAAAAAAAATAGTCAATAGCCAACAGATGAACTCTTAACTGCCAACTGACATTTCTGAACATAGGAAAGTGTCTCAGTCAAACAACCTGATATGGCCAGAGTCCAGCAGCCTTGACAGCATTAGGTGTGAGCATAGAGCTTTAGGTATGAGCACAGGGCTTTAGGTGTGAGCATAGGTCAAAACTAAGTAACAGGAGGATAGGCACAACCAACTGTGAAAAGTCCAGCAGGACACATAGCAGTTCAGCTTAGGTCAGAGAGTCACCAAAGATGAAATCAGGAGAGAAGGGAGGATGGGCTGTCCCACAGGAGTCTGTGGCAAGAGTCACACACTTGTAGACACCTGCTGAAAGCTCCGCAACATAATGAGCTCAACTGAATGAATTCATGGTAACTGGTTTGAAAACTAGAAAACACTAGTCTCAAAGCCAGAAGCAGAGTCAGTGGCCAGACTGTGGGTGTGGCACGGCTTCCCAGGAACTAGAAGATGTTACTTTCTATCTTTCTCATTAGAAGAGTGATTGTGAGTCCACGTTCCCCACTCCACTCACCTCTTCAGGCCCTTGGGAAGAAAGCAAGACATTCTTAATGTGGGCTTAGAGAAACACGCACCCAGAATACAGTCCACAGCCAGGACAAAGAATCCAAGTCCATTTATTTTTTTCATTTTTTATTTCTGTTGAACATCACAGCTATGGCAGGATAAAATTTGGTTTTCATTTTGTTTTTTTTGTCTTTTCTTCTTTTTTTTTTTTTTTTAAGCAGATGTTCCTCAACTCATAATGCTGCCTGGTAAAGCTCCTGTTAAGTGAAAATATCAAGCTTGCTGCCCCCCCCCCAGCTGTGGCAGTGAGTAATATAGGTTGTTTTCCTAGTGGTCATGTGGTCACTGAGAGCTGCAGCTGCTCGGCCTCAGGAGAATCCCACCACAGGCTAAGGGAAGACCAAAGCTTATAGTAAAGATTTCCTACCAAATGCTCACCACTCATGCTATCATAAAGTAAAACAAAACAAATCCCCAAACCAAAAAAATATTACATGCAACCATTGGAAGTTGGAGACCAACATATTTAGGACCTGATTCTACATCTGATCTACTTCAGACATCTACAAACTAATTTGTGTAATTAAAATGTCCATCTAAAGGAAATGTGAAAAGGGCAGGAGGAGAATTAGCCTTTCTGGCCCATGCCCATCACTCAGCCTGGGCTACAGTATAGCTCCTGGGGTCCTACCCACCTAAGGTAAGAACAAAGTGATGTCCACAAGACTTGTCCACTACACCTTGGGGTGGCAAACTCTCTGGTGCATACACAAGGCCCAGGGCTAAACAAAATGCAAAGTCCATCCCTCTCAAGGAAACAGAATCAGTTAGTACTGGCTTCTTCATGCTTCTCACTTCTCTTCATAAGCCTTGCTCTCTGCAGGCTTCTGTGATGTGAGCAGGGAGGGCTGCAATGCTGGCTTATGCTGGGGGGATGCATCCCATCATAGCCCAAGCCTTGTAGGTGTGCCATGGAAGGACCAGGGAAAGGGCAGATGGTTGGCCAGGGAGGTAGGTAGCAAGATGTAGAAGTTACCACTTAAAACAGCCAGTGAGGAAGCCCAGAGAAACATATGCCAGCAGCATCCAGCCTGAGAAGGCTAGGCAAATGACCCAGAGGTAGAAAGACATAGATACTACAGCTAGCCACCTGACTGACAACAGCCAATGACATGCACCGCTTAGGCACCTGCTTGCCTGCCACCTGCCCCAAGACATAGTGAACTGTTTCTAGGTTCTTCCACTCTTCAACGTTTCAATTGATTAGAAACAGAGGACAAGCCAGAGCCCTCTGTGTTAGGAACCCACACCAGTGAGATCTTTGTAGAATGCTAAGAATGTTACTGCCTAAGGCCTTTGTATCACATGATGCTTGGCATAGAAAGAAACCATTTTCATGAGAGATCCCTATATCTGGGGTCAGAAGCAGAACCACTGTCCCACTTTAATGATGAAACTCTTCATGACAACAATGAGCAAGGTTGCCGCCCTGGGAGATGCCTAGGACCAAGGTACAACAGGGCAAGTACTGCAGCTGCAGTGTGAGGTTTGCTCATTGCTATGTTCTATAATGCTAAATTCTGTACTAGAAGGTGTAGGCCTACAAGTGAATTCTCAATTTTACCAGCTTTTTTATGCAAACTTTATTCCTTAATTTAAAACTATTGGTTATATAAAAATGAACCACCAATTACGGGAGGGTTTTTGAGTTACCTGGTTGAGCGGGGCAAAAGGAAGAGGAGGCAGAGCATGAGGAGTTGAGAAGAGAAGGCACCACGACAGGAGAGGTAACATGAGCACATGGCTAGAAGAAACAGCAAGTATTTGGGGTACACCTGCTGCCAGGCCAGTAGTTAGAAAAGGAGCTTAGGGTGACCCTCAGTAATTGTCAAAGCCAAATAAAATGACCATAGTCTGAGTCTCATTTATTTGTAAGCTAGTCGGAGATAAACATAAATTGATTCTAGTATGCTACAGTGATCCACTTCTCTAGGAAGATCCTGAAACTGATGACTCACTCAAATAATTCCTCCACACAGAAGTACATTCCTGTGTGCATATGCATCAAGACACATACAAACACACATTTCTGCATATGTACACAGATGTACAATCCTATATCTGTACATATATACAAGTGTATACACATATGTATATATCTGAGCACACACAGGAACACATCTATAAACATATACCAACATAGGTACACGCCTGTACATCTGTATATACATGACCTGCCTGCATGATGGTACATACACTAACATATGTGTACATACTAACATATATACACCTGTGCATTTGTACAACCATACATACTCCTGCATGCCTGTACATACATACATTAACACATGTAACTCCCATGGATCCATACACTCTATAACACATCTACAAATCTATAAGCATACAAAATGTGCACACTGTGTATCTGTACACTTCTTGACATATTCACATATCTATACATCTGCACACACATCTGGATATACATGAAGGTACCTGTATATCTGTTAATATCATGTATTTTGCAGGTTAAAATGACCACATGCACTTACTAAGGTATTTGTCCAGACATACCACACTTTTGCATGGGCACACACATACATACATGCTCATGAAACAGACTTGAAGAGGAGCACAGTAGCAGCACTGGCACACTAACAGCATGGCAGCCAGATTTGCTGCTCATCCAACTTCTGCAGTGTGATATAGCCTGTTCCCTCACCTCACCTTCTATACTGTCACTTGACCTGCCCCTGGCTCCCTTATCTGCTATACCAGTGGCTCTCAACCAGTGGGTCACAACCCCCTTTGAGGGTCCAACGACCCTTCCACAGGGTCACCTAAGACCATGAGAAAACAGAGATATTTACATTACGATTCATAACAGAAGCAAAATTATAGATATGAAGTAGAAACAAAATAATTTATGGTTGAGGGTCACCACAACATAAGGAACTGTATTAAAGGGGTGCAGCATTAGGAGGGTTAATTAGGAACCACTGTTCTATACTGTCACTCAACCTGTCCTGGGCCTCATCTTTTACACCATGATTTGGCTTGTCCTTGTACCTGTGTACTCACAGAAATAAACCGCTTCCTCATAGCATCAAGGGATGGGCTACTGTGGGAACCCTGAGCCTGTATTATTACCCAAGTGCCTCAAATCACCTAAAAGCAGAGAAGCACCACCTCTCACCAGCAAGGGTTCCAAGATTTGGTGAGCACTGTCTGTCACTCCCTATGCCCGGAAATGGTGACAAGCAAAGCACTGGTTCCACCCAACCTCCTCTGTCCCAGCTATTGACCCAGCAACTTCACTGGCGTCTCTGGCAAGAGGCCCAGCCCTAGAGAGGAAACAGGATTTACCCTGAACACTGGAGCAGGCCTGCTTTAGCATGGGCTTGTCCATCTTCTTGGCATAAAAGGCAGCATACCACACACGCAGTTCAGTGCCTGCAGGAATGTCCTTTGAGGTGGTGAAATACACGTCACTGCCATGTTGGTAGGCTGTCAGGTTCTGGTGCCCAGGCTCCAGTGCTGGTCGCACTAGCATCATCCAGTTGCAGTCATCCTCATTGGAAGTGTCGAAGCACACAGGATGCCCGTCCTTCTGAAATACCTGAAGGGAGGGCCACAGGCTGGTTACCTACCAGTCTATCGGTGTGGCATAGGATCATGGGGGCAACCACACTGCTTCTGATAAGACCTGTTGACAAGCTGATTACCATGGTGGGGGGGGAGGGGTCAGAGAAAGACTCTGTGTCTTAGATGGGTCAGGCTGGTCACAAGAAAGAGTAAGTTGAAGACATGCAACAGGATCCTCATCATTGGCATATATGAGGACTATTTGTGAGCCAGGTGGGGAGAGCCTGAGCTCTCCTCCTGTGCAGATGTCAAGGGAAATGTAAGTTCTCCTTCTGTCCAGGAATCAAGAAGACCCTGAGCTCTCCTCCTATACAGGAGGCAAGGGAATCTTGAGCTCTTCTCTCTAGGCATCATGGAGATCCTGAGCTCTCCTATCCAACATAACAAGAAAGAGCTCTCCCTTCAGCTTTATTGGAAATAGAACACCTGAGCTCTCCCCATGGCTCAGGTGGGTACCCAGATATTGAAAGTATTCTCTTGGTTCTGCCCTAAGGATCATTATCAGTTGGGTCCTTCAGTCTAGGTGAGCTGCCCCAGTCTGCAGAGCATCACTACAGCTTCAGAGTTAACTGAGGGCAGGGCAGGGAGAGCTTTTAGTATCTTCAGGTTTGAGTTAGCATAGGCTACTGTCTGTCCTCTATCTGTGGAATGATGACTGCTTCCTTAGGGACCCCGCCCTACTGCCAAGATTTTCCTGAAAAGATCCTTATTCGTGAGAAGCCCTCAGAAGTGCAGTAACAAACTAGGAGGCTAACAGGTGCCCAGTGACCCCCTAGTGGGTGTGGAAAGCACATTTCCATTCTCCTCTCAGGGACACAGGGCTTCCCTTGAGACATACAGGTGCTCAGAGCTGAGAACAAGTTAATACTGGAAAATAACTTTTAGAATTGAGGAGGTGGAAGGAAGTCGAACAGGCATAAAGGACCTTCTCTAGCCATGTGCGTGCACTAGTGTTTATTCATAACCTGGTAAGCCCATAACCTGCAGAGGGCAGACACTAAGCTACCTGCCTTTCTGGCCTCAGGTTTAGGCCTTTCACATTATTCTTTACCACAAACTCTCTCTTTCTGCTTTCCTTACACTTTCCCTCCTGTAAATGTCTCTCATCAGGCATCTGTCTTTCCTTGTTGGCTGAAATCTGTCCAGTAAGTTCAAATATCCTAAGAGTGCCAAACTCTAAGAATGGTAGCTGCCTCTTCCAGGTCTCAAACTGAAGCACACTGTTCCCAGTGCTGCTGTGGAACAACTCAGCTTCATTTGTTTATGTCCCAACTATATCGGAAGGTTGGCCCCATGTCTAAACCTCCGCAGCCTCAGAAGACTTCCTGGGGTTCACTTTAGCTCCTCAGCCATTCTTGTAACTGATATCCACTTTGGCATTCTTGGTGTCATATCTAAGTTGGAAATACCCGTTCTCCCTCAGCCAGATGTACTCTGTGCAGCCGCCAAGCCCCATGCTGTCACTCGGTCTCTGAGAGCTTCGTGCAACTCACACATAGGAGTGAGATTGCCACACCGGTGCAGGAAGCTACAGAGACCATCGCTGTGCTGCAGCCACAGCACCTGCTGGGGGAGGAGAGGAGTTACATCAGCATGGGGTCACTCCTGACTGTTCTTAAATGTACTCCCTAAAGACCTACACGTTAGTAGGTACTGCCTTAACCCTCACGCTCTGTAACATAAAGCACGCTGAAGTGAAGGAAAGAGTAATCCAGCACTTACAAATCCATGCCACTCAGCAGCCCTCACCCCATTCCCACCAGAAATCATGCAGCCCCAGATTCTGAAGGGGCCCTGAAGCCCCTGCCCCCGCAGCTTTTACCTTCAAAGGAAATGCAGATTCTTTCTCCCACTTGGCAACCCTCCTGGACTCAAATGGACCAAATTGTGTGCGCTTGACAAGCTGGGTCACTGCGAACACACCTTCAGCCCCGTCATCCAGGCGCCTGATCTCCAGGTTGGAGGGGAGGGAGGACCTGGAAGCAGAAGGAGTCTCAAAGAGGCCCTGCCACTGACCAGAACAATGCGATACCTATAAGCCCCTCACAGACCATCATGCTTCCAATATGTACTTTGTGAGGGAACAGAACTCAAGCTCTCCAATACATGGGAACAGGACTGGCCTAGGCTTGTGAGGATCCTGAGCCCATATACTAAGGGACACATTTAAAGCCCCACATGACAATGCTGACCCCACATTCCTAGCATGGGTGCTGAGGTACAAGAACTGAATCCGACAAAGTTATGACTTTCAAGATCGTATGTAGAGAATGTAAAGGAAGGGAGGAAAAGGGCACAGAGCATGGTGAAATATTTTATACACACTGAAGACCAGCAAAGAGGCTCTGGTCTGCATAAGCTGGATACTACTCACTGAGGATGTGGCTTTATTAACCAGATTAGAAAGTCAAAGAAAATGCTGGAAAAGAGTTCATGGGCCTGGCACCTCAGCATTGAGATGAGCAGAGGCTGGGCTAAGAAGAAAGAGTCCATGACCAACATTGTTCACCCAATGTCTTCAGCTAGATTTAGATGGACAGTTGGCATCTTGGCCCCAAAGAAGAGCTGATCAGCTCTCTACTTTGGGCAAAGATATTTCAAAACATCAATCACAACTAAAGATAAATAAACAGGGGTAGGCACCAGTTAAGAGATTTCTAGAAACAATAATAAGACACTGAGCATATCAGTTTAGCATGAGCCTGAATCAGGCACTATCAGAGCCTCATAGGGGCAACTTAGGTTCTCTATGTCTTAGGCTGAGGTCCAGAAATTGAACATTTGTTCTAAATCTAAGTGGCTACTACATATATGGCAGCCTATGGGTCCTTACACTAGATCTCTGTAGATACAGGCTTCACAAGAAAACACAGGCCTGGAGAACAATGCCTGGTACTGAGCTGCCTCAGTACATCTGCAAGATTTTGTTTTTCCTGGCAGTTACAGCAGTTTGACCTATTCCCTGGACTACCTGTCCAGAACCTTTACCCTAATCAATTTCATCTACAGTGCATACCTATTCACAGAGGCCTAGATTCAGAACGCAGATGATACACAGATGACACTTTTTTTGAGAGAGAGAAAGAGAGAGAGAGAGAGAGAGCGAGAGAGATTCTTTGTGTAATCCTGGCTATCCTAGAACTTGTTCTGTAGACCAGGCTGGGCTCGAACTCACAGAGATCCACCTACTTCTGGCTCCTGAATATTGAGATTAAAGATGTGTACCACTACCATCTTGCAAGTTTGTCCCCTTTTCTCAATACGTAAACTAATGAAATCCAGACTGGCACAGCCCAGATCCTGAGGTCCCTCACTACATCAAAGAAACACACCCTCATGCTTTGAAACTCTTAGGACTTGCCCCAGTGGGAAGGTTCCCAGCTCCCTGAGGGATGTACCGCCCCCCACACACATAGTCTTTCAAGTCTCCTTCTATCTTCAGATACATGGGGCCTCTGCACTCTTGTTACAGAAAACAGGCAGTTTCTTCACAGACAGCGCTGCTGTGGTAGTTTTGGTACTCACTAACCTTGCCCTGCTCAGCACAAAGGAGTCCTTGACCATGACCACAGGTCCCAGTTCAGGACACTCCGAGTCATGGTACTGGCTGCAATCTTCACACCCTGCAAACAGACACTGAATGTCAGAGGGGTCAATGTCCAGGGAAAGAGAAACCTAAAGACTACAAAGATGGAAAAAGGGGCTCTAATGCAATGGGGTTCCTGAGAAACATGTGCTGATACAAAGACTATTATTACAGCAGTTGGAGGAGGCCTGTCACAAAAGTCACCTCTCAGTGCTCCTGAAAGCACAAAATGCCAAGCAAAAGCCCCTCTTCAGGAGCAACAGTCTATGGCATCTTCAAACCTCACACATCCTCTTCATGGTTAGGAAGACCAGGATTTAGAATAGTAATAACCCATTATCCTAAATCTTATAACCTTCATTCTTTCTAAACCTTGGGTGCATTTTTTGAGTTAAGGATCACCCAGTCATGTGCCCCTAATGGGAGTTCTGAAGAAAAGTTGCCTGAGGCCACAGCACTGCAGCAGACAGGTAACACCCAGGCTCTCAAAGTAAGTCAGCAAACTGCAGACTCAGAAGAGGTACACGTCTGTGCTATACAAACAAAATGTGGTTTGATAGGAAGTGTCAATTCCATCTGTGTTCTATGACATCACACTAATACCAGAAAGGTCTATGGGTTACTTACAGATAAACATGATCTCCTCACTACCATCTTCAGCCATTGCTGATACCTGTCAAGATACAAAAGAGCCCGGTTAATAGTGAGCTTTTACAACACAGTTTATGTGTGGGTTTTCCTATGTGTATAGGTGTACATATACCTGTGTGCATATGTGTGTGAAGGCCAAAGTTACCCTTAGGTGCCAATCTTCTGGAGCCATCCACTGTTTTCCAAGACAGGGACTTTCCATGGGACCTGGAGTTTGCCAATTATCCCAAGCTGGCTGGCCAGGGAGCATCAGAGATCCTGTCTCCACCTCCCCAGTGCAGAGATTACAAGTACATGCCACAAGCACAGCTTTTTAAATGTGGGTACTGGGGATAGAACTCAGGTCCTCAAGCTTGCCTGGCAAGCACTTAATTGAGACTGAGCCATCTCTTCAGCTCCCTAACACAGCTTTTAGAGATAATGTCTTCTAAGGTTCCTTGTTCCCGTGCAGGAACATAACACAGTGCTTTTAAGAGAACAAACACTGAAATCCTTATTTTTAACTTTAAATATATTTTCAACTACTGTAACCATGTTCCATAGGAAAAGCAATAGATTTGAATGCCCTCATGAGTAGGGGCCTTCATGAACTCAGATCTCTATTTTTCATAGCAGCTGCCATTTAGAAAAATATATACTATTTTAGAAGTCACTTTTCTTACTGCCACTGCTTCTCTGCCATCCCTCTCTAGTTTGTAGATTCCTTGCAGACAGTCATTTCTACTGTAATCTGTCCTTCAGTACCTAGTTTGTGCCAATGTCCTATCATCATGAGTGGGTAATGAGTAGTGTCTGATATATTCCATTGTAGGTTCTCCTGCTTCCAAATAGACCTTTGTCAAGCTATTTCTCTTTTCCATGTATCCTTTGAAGGTTGCCTCAAAAGCCATCTACTAGACAGTAGACCACAGACCAATCCTGTATCAAATGTGTTTCAGACAGGGTAATACAGGTGTTGTTCATTCTGGGATATCAGATGCCTAAGTTATAGTATAGATACAAAAACATCTACTTTGGTCAGTTTGGAGAAGGTACACCCATTGTCTCCCACTCAACAATCCTCCTGACCCCACATTGTTCCTGCCATCTGATCATGATCACTCTGCCTTTCTGGTGTCTACTGCCTGTTATTGTCTCAGGAAAGGATGTAAGCTGATACACACTTCTTGAATGTTTTTCTCACTTGCCCTCCAAACCCATCCTGACCCCAGCAGCTTTAAGATTAGAACACAGATAGCATAAAGCCCCAGTGAAAACTCAGACTGGCTGAACAAGCGATTACTGATCAAAGAAGGGAAGGGCCAATAGCATCAGGATGGGAGAAGAAAGGTACTATACAGAATCCTGAGAGATCTAAAGTTTTCTGTGTTGCTTAAAAATGATAAAAACAACAAGCACATTAATTCTCAAACTCAGCACATTTTCATTTGCTGAAATTGGCATTTAAGCTAGAAAGCTGCCTCAATGCCTACTAACTCTAACCCAGTTTCCCTCTGCCTGGCCTCTCGGGACTCCTGCAGGTGGGTACCATGTGAAGTGGGTTCCAATCCAGGATGGGAACAGTGTCTGGTCATTGAGCAGAAAGCAAGAAATCGGCTCAGCTTCGGGGGATTCAGTCTGCGGATAGCACCTGGAGGCAGCATATCATCATATCATATCATCATATCATATCATCATAGCGGAAGCATGTAGGGAGAGCGAAGCCACTCCCCGCATGGCAGCTGAGACGCAAATGTCCCTTTCTTTTTTTTTTTCTTTTTTAACTTTTTTATTAGATATATTCTTTATTTACATTTCAAATGTTGACCCCTTTCCTGCACCCCCATAACCCTATAATCCATCCCTCCTCCCCCTGCTCACCAATCCACCCACTCCCGCTTCCCTGTCCTAGCATTCCCCTACACTGGGGCATTGAGCTTTCTCAGGACCAAGGGCCTCTCCTCCCTTTGATGTCCAACAAGATCATCCTCTGCTGCATATGCATCTGGAGCCATGGGTCCCTCCATGTGCACTCTTTGGTTGGTGGTTTAGTCTCTGGGAGCTCTGGGGGTACTGGGCGATTCATATTGTTATTCCTCCTATGGGGCTGCAAACCCCTTCAGCTCCTTGGGCCCTTTCTTTAGCTCCTCCATTGGGGACCCTGTGCTCAGTTCAATGGTTGGCTGAGAGCATCCCCTCTGTATCTGTCATGCACTGGCAGAACCTCTCAGGATACAGAGACAACGTGTGGAGCAGAGACTGAAGGAAAAGACCATCCAGAGACTGTCTCACCTGGGGATCCATCCCATATACACTTACTAAACCCTGACACTATTGTGGATGCCAACAAGTGCTTGCTGACAGGAGCCTGATATAGCTGTCTCCTGAGAGGCTCTGCCAGTGCATGGCAAATAGAGGGAAATGTTCTTAACCAAATGTCCCTTTCAAGAGCATTTCCTAATGACCTAATTTTCTTCCACTTGGTTCTTCCCCTAAAAGTTCTGGTGTCACCCACTAGTACCATCAGCTGGTACCCAAACCTTCAACTTACTAATTGATACAATAGTATAAAACATACAACTATACACTCTTTACTTTTTACAAATGCAATGAGAGGGTAACACTTATGTGTTATAAGAGCCTGATGGTCTATGTACCACACCAGGAATCCAAACTCTACCCACCAGCTACACTCAAGTCAGAGGGTTCTGCAATCAGAACAGGTAATAAGAAGCTACCATTAGCTACAGCTAGATCGCAGCGAGACACAGAACACAGCCGACAGAGCTAAATGGAGTGGAGCCAGAGAAAAAGATCCTACTCCGTTCTGCTTGTTTTGGAGCCTGAATCTATGCACAGAAGTGTGGTGCAATGCTTCGACCCCTTAAAGCAAGGCAAGGACACGATCCCTACGATGCTGTGAGAAGAAAGGAAGAACACTGAAAATGTTGTGAAGCTGGTCACTTATATGGTGCTTAACATGAGAGTCCTGAGCATTCTTTACTAGAAGCATCTGGTCCCCATAGCACAGCCTCTAGTGACCTAAGCAGAGGTCGCATGCAGTGATGTGAGTTTCCTAGTTTTGCTCTTATCCACTGATGTACCCTGAGTGCTCCTTTGTAAAAGCCAAGTCCAGTTTCCTGGTTTCTATGACCCTTACACATTAACAGAACAGTGCTGGTGTAGTAACATTCATCTATGATCCCCACACCAAGCAGGCTGAGGTAGGAGGATTGTGAGTTCAAGACCAGCCTGGGCTACTCAGGGAGAGCTTATCTCCCTGATAAACCAAAAATGAGAAGGAAATCCCCAAAGAAGAAATTACAGAAAAGACCACTTTTGCGCAACCGGGGGTGGGGGGTGGAGTGGGAGGGGGTGGGGGGGGCGTGTTGTATTACATTTTTGAGAGAAAATAAGTCTTTCTTCAGAGTTTCAGAGTATGTTTTGCAGACCAGGAAGTAGCAGCAATGCCTATTCTGCCTGGTTGCTCAGATAGTTGCCCAGCAGCCGTCTCCAGCTGACTCAACTATAGCCCATAGCTATAGCATGCCAACTAAACATGGCTATAGTGGCAGAGGGCCAACACTGCAAGGGAAACAAATGCAATGAAGAGTGTCCAGAGATTCCGTCAAGGACCTCCTGAATCTAACTGGTTGGTGACAGTGGACTCCAGGCATACCTTCTCCAGCACTGACACAGGAGTTTATACAGCTTGCCCCAGGTGACACATGTAATAGTCATATTCATTCTCAAAGTGACAGGTTCTAGAATTATCTAGCAGGCCACAAGGGAACAGTCCAGATTAGGTTAACCTCTGGGCATGCCTGTGGTTATCTAGTGTGGGATAACTTAAGGAGGAAAACCTACCTTAACTGTAGGGACACCATTCTATGGGCTGGCGTTCTCAGCTGAATAAAAATAAGAAAATAAGCTGAGAACCAGCATTCTTCACTCTCTGCTTCTGGAATGAGGATACAATGTAGCCATTTCCCTCAAGCTCCTGCTGTCATGCTTTCTCCATTATGATGCCCTTTCTCCTTTAAGTTACTTTTGTGAGGTATTTTATTGCAGCAACAGAAAAAATAATTAAGATAGGCATGTTAGCGGGAACATTTGGTTAACATACCCCAAGCTTAACCATGCAGCTATAGTGATAGAAGTCTGGGCAGGAAAGAAGGACACCATGAAGATCAATAGACAAACACTGACCCATACAAGCCCAGCCAAGTTTCTATGACAACAGAAGTGATTCGGTGAAGAAGGGAAGGCCTTCTTTTCTATAAATGGTGCTGAGATGACTGTGTATCAACATGCAAAAAGTTAACTCTGACCCCATAACTTCAAAACAAAACAAAACCAAAAAACCCACAAATCTGGACATGGGGAGCATTCCAAGGAGAATCACATGTTCTAGGTCAGGCGGGGCTATACAGAGGACCCTGCTTCAACATACACCATTAAAACAACTGGCTATGTCCACGTGGCTATCTTAGCTGTCTATACTGTTCTGATGGCTACTCTGCCAACACCATATGGAAGAAGCACACAATGCCACTACAGCCTGTGAGGCTTCATTACTTCCTGCTGAAGTCTTTTCAAAGATGGTTCCATATATTATGGTTCCTTTGCCTCTCCATCAAATTCTTCTTCCTCCTCCCCCTCTTCTAAATTTTCTTCCTCTTCCTCCTCTTTTTTTTTGTATTGTTTTGTTGAAACAGTGTCTTGCTACATATCCCTGAAATGAGAAAGAAATTTCCAAAGAAGGAATCATAGAAAATACTATTTTTCTACAAAAGGAGAGGTATTAAATTTGTGAGAGAAAATAGTTTCTCTCTAGTGTTTCAGAGTATGTTCTGTGGACCAAGAAGCAGCAGCAGTACTTTCCAGTTTGTTATGTATCAATATATCTGCCTGCCTCTACAGTGCTGGGATTATAGGCATGCCTTTCTCTGCTGGGCTTCTCCATAGAAACTTTAGGATAACCTTGTTTACAGCTGTGAAAAGATCTTGGTAGAGTCAAACACACAAGACTTTGCTCCACCTCATACCCCAAGGATCATCATGCATGTAATTCACATTTTAAGGAATTTTCTCACATTATCTTGACAGTCTGAGTGTGTTTTTCACTTAAAATGGATCTTAGCTTGAATAGTTACAGCTCAAGAATTTGGGAGTCCGTTCTGGTCTAGAGGCCCTGGGGATTTCTGTTTAAACAGGAGGGCTACCTTTCCCACTGGCACAGGCTTTCATGACTGTATTAAAGTAGAAGAGAAAGCTCTATGGGGAAAAAACAAATGAACAGTTTCCCAAACTCTGTATTGTTATCTAGTTTTGATATGTACTGAAGAAGGATGCTGTTTTAGGCAGAGAGAAACCTGAGCTAAACACTTGAGAGCACTGCAGACCCCATTCACATCACCCGTCAGGCATTGGAGGCCTAACAAATCTCTCAGAATTGATCTGCTGGGATCAGGGCAGGCCAGCAGCTCATCAGCCTAGCTGGGTAGAGGGAGCTCCCCTTTGTGATGGACAGGCTGAGGAGTCAAGGACGATAATCAGAGTACTCATAGTACAGGAGAGCTAAATGCCAGGGACCAGCATGTTTGTCACTGCTGACCCTGGAGCTGATTATTATCATTTCCCGGGCCTTGGTTTCCTCACATTTAAGGCCTTTCTGGTCTGCTACAGTCTCCTACCACCTTGCCCTCCTGTGCTGCTTCCTCCCCATTTCTGTGTAAAGACAGACACCTGTGGGTAAGTGTTTACCCAGACGCAGATGTGAAATAGTTCCATAGTGCCATCCACGCCAGAAGAGCAGCACAACCAACTCTTGGTCACTTCAGCTCTGGCTCCCATATTTGGCCTTGTGGCTTCCTAAGCTCATTTCCTGTGGAGCACAAAGTTTTCCCACACTATTTAACAAATGGTCCTTTCTGGGATCCCTGTCTGTTTTAGTGCCTTTTCCTGATGCTAATTATAAAATACTCTAACAAAATCAACTTAAGGAAGACAGGATTTATTCTAGTTCACAGGTCAAGGACAGTCAATCTTGGTGAAGAAGTCAAGGCAACAGGAGCTTGAAGCCACACCACATACTGGATCCATAGTCAGGAAGTAGACAGTGATAAATACTTCCCAGTGCTCAGCTGGCTTCCTCCATTTTACACTGTCTAGGATGTAAAATGTTCAGAGAATGGTTTTACCCATAGTCAAGATGGATCTGCTCATATAAGTGCAATCAGGATAAGCCCCCACGGGTTTGCCCAGAGGCCAGTCTCCCAGGTATTCTAAATAGCCAGGCTGACAGCTAATACTAACCAGCACACTGTGCCTGCCACCTATCTAGTTTCAACACAGCTTTGCTCTCAGCCTAGGTTCACTTCCTTCTGTTGGTCCCACTCATTTACCTCTTCACCCAACTTTAAAGTTCCGACTCTTCTGCCCAAGCGAGCACCAAAGAGCAGCTGCCAGCAGGGCAGGTATACAGCAGGCCCCACAAGGCTCTACAGCCACATGTTGAGCACAGTGTCATTCACCTGACCCTCTACAGGAGAAATGGTCCATACAAGCAGAAGTGAGAAGGCCAGAATCCCTGTCTAAAATACAATAGATAGGGTACAGCAGCCTTCTGCTGTGAGCACAGTGGCCAAGCTATAGCTATAGCAATCTGAACTACTGCTCTTCAGAAAGTCCTGTGCTTACCCCATAGACACCCAAGCCTAGGGTCAGGGCACAGGGTGCTTTGCTGAGCCTCTGCTCAGCTCCTGCAGATGGGGTTCAAGTCCTCACCTGACCGTACTTTACCCCCGTAAGACAAGGCCTGTGATCGGACACTGCTCCTCCACTTGATTTTGTTTTTTAAGCATGTGTAGAGATTGCTATGGGCGTGCCTTTGTTGAGATTCTTCTGCTGGAGGAGAGGCTACACATTCCCACTCTCTCCATAGCTTTGCCTAGCTGTTTGGCAAGGCAAGGAGGTGGGCCCCAATGTCCCATTTCACTGAGTTCCTTCTCCAATGCCTGCCTGCTCCATCCCTTCCCACCACTACTTTTCTCAAGTGCATCACTGTTGTCTCTGCTCCTACTCTACTTCCTGGGTTCCTCCTCAGCAGGTTTCCTGCAAAGTCTGGTTATGATCTGACAGTGTGCTAAATTGAGCCTTGAGGTACAGCAAGCTGCCAAGGCATGGCAATCACACTCAGAACTCTAGATGATGCATATGGAACCCTTGTGGCCTACAGCTTCCAACACCACACCACCATGTCTGATTTCTTTCCAGTCAACAAGGTATCTTGTGTTCAACTTCCACCTCCAGAACCCTCCAGAAGGTGTGGTTTAGCTCCTATTATCTAAGGTCTTAGGGCTGGGCCTGCCATTCTGGTAGCTTGGAGACCTCAACTGAAATTGTCTAGTCTTTTCCCTTTCCTAACCTTTCCATCCTTTCTGACTTCTTAGCTCATCTGTGGTGAGGTTGTGTTTCCAATGTTCGCTTCTGGCTCTTGTAGAGGAGTTTCTGGGCAAAAGAAAGGTGTACAGTGTAGTGCATAAAATGGAACTGAGGTAGTGTGTCCTTCAACTTGAAGATTCTAGCTCAACCAGTTATGATGGCAGAAATTTGGCAGCCAGTAAGGGCAGGGTTCTAGAAGCATCCTGCCTAACATGCTACACTAAGCTAAGCAGCACTGTGATTCATCACAATAAAAGGCAAAATTGCCATCACTAATTAGCATGTCTTCCTCAAACTTAGAAAACCGCCAAAAGACCACATAGAGAACTAGACACAGGGAACGTGCTTCTCAAAGGCAGCCTCTTAGTTGGATGTGTCGGCTCTGCAAACATCTGTAGTCCTAGCACTCATGTTTCAAACAGCAAAGTAATCGAAGGCAGACTCTTAACACAGTAGGTATGTTCCCTCCTCTGCGGTCCAATCATATCACCCCTGCACACCCCTGGCAATGCTCAGGACACACATTTGGCTTCAGTACAGTCCCTCAAGCCTTGTCATTTGTCCAAGATTTCCTGCAATATTGGCACTTCCTCAATCCTCAGAACTGTGAGTGGAGACCCAAGGTGTATCTTGGTAGAGGGAAGTGGAGTCTTCAAGCAACCCAGATCAAGT
The DNA here is from genome assembly GCF_947179515.1 of Apodemus sylvaticus. NCBI lineage: Eukaryota > Metazoa > Chordata > Mammalia > Rodentia > Muridae > Apodemus > Apodemus sylvaticus. Next base: position 156,611 of record NC_067486.1, on the reverse strand, counting down.
TTACACAAGTCTACCAACAAGGCTCATCAGATCCTACCAGGCCCGGTGCCTGCCCCACCCCATGTGACAGAGGAAGAAGATGAAGGACTCCAGTAGAGCATCACTAGTATAGATTTCCTAAGAATTTATTCAGGTCCCAGCCTCCATGTCACCTATTGCTGTTTCCTCTCCCAGAACTGCTAAGAGGTATTTGTGGTCTCAAAGTTCTGGCTGAGATATAGTTGTCACTATGATGGTATCAGGAAGTGAGTGAGTGGACCAGAAAGGTGACTGAGTCACGAAGTGTTATCCCTTCTCATGGGCCTATACAACCATGGTCTTCCCATTCTTACCCCCACCTCCCACATGATACTGCAAGATGGTCCATCCCTAAAAGGTAGGCTCCATGGCCCAGCCTCCCCAACCCAAGGATGCCCAGACTATGGGGTTCCTGGTGCTCTCTAACCCGGCTGGGAACAGTCTCCAAATGTTCTCCCTCTTTATTACCTAGTCTGGGGAATTCTGTCATTTCACCAGCAAACAGAGTAAACTAAAAACCTTCCCCCCACCTACTTTTAATAAGTCCTATCCAAACAGCACTCTCCTTGCAAGTTCTCTTAGTCCATGGCTGCTATGCACCAAAAACAGGCCTCCCCACTTTCCCCTGGAAACCCTTTCTATTGTATCTCTCTGGCAGCATCTACAGACACTCAGAGCTCACACACTGAAACAAAAGAGCCTTTGCCTGGAGGTCACCTTTGTAACCTTCTCTTTCCTTCTACTATAAAAGTTCTCAGAAAACTGCATGCTTCCTCACCTTCTATGACAGTGGTTCTCTACCTTCCTAATGCTGTGACGTTCATCGTGTTGTAGTAACCCCCAACTATAAAACTATTTTATTGCTACTTCATAACTGTAATTTGCTAGTTACAAATCATAGTATAAATATCTGATATACAGGAACTGCTTCTAGGGCTAATTGGAAGAACCAACCTTAGCTCCAGCAAACGGCTCCATAGAACACCCTCTTTGTAGCCTACGTCCCCCTCCATCACTATCTCAGGTTCCTCCCTCCCCTCAGATGTTTTCCTTCAGGGATCAGTCTCGTGCTTAGCTCCCCTCATTGGACACACTATGCCATCTGTACCTCTGTCTGCATGCAGTGTCTCCTTGACACCCCCCCCTCCCCAAATATAGCACATAGTTGAAAGTTACCCCCAAGCCAGGATCTTGGTGTAACATTTGCTTCTCAAGTCTAGACCAACCCCTGAAGAACACTTGTGGTACCAGACACAGCACTCTCTCTGCCAATATCTCCATAAAAGTATTTCACCATTCTCCATTCCCAGTTATCAGCTTCTCTGATCAAGCCAGGTTTAAAAGCAGCAAATGAAAATTCCACTGACCTCTAAAATAGATCCTCATGTCACTCTTGTAAATGCAGTTATGAAAATGTAAGCCTCATGACAGGATGGCCCCAGTCACTTCCAACTCACAGGAACCAGTTTTCCTTTAAGCATCAGCAGGCTGACCCCGCCTCTTCTCTGTACCCTCCTGCCTCCTTCCCTGGAGATCCTAAACCGTCCATTACATACTGCTGCCTGCAATTGCTCTCCTGACGCCCCTGTTGTAACTTCTCGCAACACAAGTATGTCTATTCATTGAATCAGACATTTCACAGGACCACAGGCTGCACTCATTTTTTCTGGGTGAGTTGTGATGGCCTTCACTGAACTGTCATCTAGTACCCAAAGAACGGTCTACTTTAAGAAACTGGTTCAAGAAGTACACAGGGCATTTTATGGTTCTCTATTATTTCACCTGCTGACGATAAATGATCACTATAGTTCTTTTCCTGGGATCTCAGAACAGAGAGCTACGTGGGTGAGGAGATGGAGCAGAAGGCTGGGAACATCAGAGCTTCATGCCTACCCTTCTGAATTAGGAGACAAGACTACCAGTTAGGGCTTCAAGCTGCTGGAGGGTGGACACCCACAGTGACTCCATGTACCCCCTATACCTGTGGACCTAGACATTCTCCAGGGGCACAGCTACACCAAGCCAGGGGATAAATGAATGAATGTGGTCCCCTGCCCTGGGTGAAGGGAGACCTGCTCTAGGAGACTCTAAAGGAGTCTGTCAGGTCCCATTCATGCCCACAGACTCTCAGAGGATGCCTGGACAGTGGGCCAGCTGGTACCTCTAGAATAGCAGCCATGTGTTGGATCATCTCCTCAGTGTATCCTTCCATTTTGGGTAGTGTCTACTGGTCTGTACTCTTGTGTGCTCGGGTTCCCCAAGGTATCCACAGGCTCAACTCTAAGGACACAGTTCCTATGCCAGTCCTGCTCAAAGCTCTCCACAAGCATCATCCTACTGCCTCTCCACCCTGGTTCACTGGACTTTCCAAGCCTGGGATCCCAACCAGGTTCCCACCCAGCTCTCTGTGCACTAGTCCACTCTGCTTTCCACCGAGAGGCTAGATTTCCTCACAGCACTTGTCTCCTACTAAACCACCCTTCCTAGATAGATGGTTCTGGTCCCAGGGCAGTGTGCCAACCCCTGCATACCCAGCAACCTTCCTCCTTCATGTCCTTGCCACTCTTGTGTGACCATTGTTACTTATGGTCTTGCAATTGCACCTCTTCCATTGCTGCTTGGGTGTATGAAAGGTGTCCCCAAACATTTACCACAGAAAATGGCCTGGTAAATCAATCTGGGTAGGGTATCCTGAACAGGTGTCAGCCACATTTTACAAATGAGAAACTGAGTCTGGGCAGTCTTTAAGCCACTGTTGGTGACCAGTTCTAAGCTCTATTACACATGCAAAAATGCAGCAATGCCTTCCCTACCTTCTGCACAGACAACCTTTCAGGAAAAAAATGACAGGATATCCCATGGGAACAGTGGTCCTTCTCAAAGGTAATCTAGGACAGCCTTGTAATTGTAGCTGACTTTGTCTGTGTGGCCCAGGCTTCCCTGAACATAAACTCCTGCCTCAGCTGCCCGAGTACTGGGATTATAAGCATTTGCCATCAACCTAGCTGTGGTTGGTGTTTTAATTTACCCATCTGTCTTCTGGAAAAACAAACTACCTTGTCTATTCCCCAAAGAGAACAACTAGTATATTCTTTGCTGACATTTGCGCAAAAGCATGAATCATAGAAAAACAAACCCCATAAGAAAAAAACTTAGTGCTTTTTCCCTTTAATAATATGATCTAAAGGTTTTATTTCAGAGTAAAGCAGTGATTTCAGGGCAAGGCTGAGGAAGCAGCTGCAGTAGGTACGATGTGGAATGCTGGTAGGTTTGAAGCAAAATATGGTTGGGGTATATAGGTGATCATGCCTCAGCAACTACTCTGCACTCTCCAGGGAGTACAGTCTCCGCCACTCCTGAGTGGGTCCCACAGTCAGAAAATTCAGGTTTAACTCTTAAAATTGCCTTCAGGACCTCAAGCGACACTCTGCACAAGCATCTCCATCGGAGGATTCTGACCGGCTCTAGCATATGTTTTTAAAAGAAGCGTTGGCAGCTTTAAATTCAGGCACAGGTCCACGTGTCTCCAGCTCACATTCTTGCTTCTACCATTTTACACCACCTCGGAGGAGGGGGACGCTTATGAGCATGTGTGAAGAGGCCCTCCATCCACTGCAAGAAGGGTTGGGGGGGGGGGAGCATAAACGCACCCTCGCCCAACACTGGCTGGTGTCCTACCTCTGCCCTCTCAAAACTCACCTCGGGAGCACGCAGGCTCCACCTGGCCCTGGACCCCACCTGTCCACCCTCTTCCCAGGTAGTAGGTGGGCACATGTCTCCAGCCTGTCTTGCCACTGTGGTCCCTGGGCCACCAAAAGGTAGAGACGAGTAAGGCGCCAGGGCCTGAGAGCCTCGGCACAGCCTCGGACTTTCTTAAACGCCAAAGGGGCTGGAGACCAAGGCCCCTCCCTGGGCTGTGCCCGAAAACCGGGTAAGGCGGCCGGGTAGCCGGGAAGGGACTGTAGGGACTTGAGCCCGCAGCCACGCAAGGCCTGGCTGTGGCAGCTGGGCCTGGGCGCACTAGGGGTGCAGCGCCTGAGCCCGCGCCCGGGCGGGGGGCGCCGAGCCCGCGAGTGGGCGGCCGGGCGCCGGTTGGCGTGGGCCGAGCGCGCGGCGGGCAGTTGGCACGGGCCGGGCGCACGGAACCCAGGCTGGGCACTTAGGGCAGAGGCCAAGCCCGCGGCGGCGGAACCCGGCGGGCGTAGGGCGATCCCGGAGCGGCTCCGGAATCCAGCCGGGTTTTGACTCCGATCGCCCACGGCGCCCGCGGCCGCGACTGTAACAAAGAACAGGCGGCACGGCGGCCGGACCGGGGCGGGCGTGGGGGACGCGGTTGGAGGCCGAGCCGGGGTCAGGCGCTGGCCGCGGGCCGCAGCAGGGGGCGCGCGGTGGGGCCGCGTCGAGCACGGGCCCGGGGCTTTACCTGCCTGTGGAATGTGCAGAGCGGGGTCGGATCCGGACTCCGGGTTGCGATCCGCTCCGGAAACTGCGCAGCACCGGAAGCCGGGGGGGCGGTGGCGCGGCATCGTGGGAGTTGTAGTGCGCAGCGCAGGCCGACGGGGCGGGCCCAGGACTCGGGGTGCTTGCAACCTGGAGCTGGGGACTTTGGGCTGGGTTAACAGGGAGCCAGGGATAACGGACTGCGTTTAGTGGGAGCTGTCTGGAGCTTTGTAGACAGTGAGCCTAGGAAATGGCTGTGTGAATTGAGGAACCCAGGGACAGAGATGCGTGGTTGCAGACATGGAGGATGGTTGCCTTCCCGCATGGGGAGTGGTAACTGTCAATGTGGATGGGGAACAGGAAAGAGAATAGGTGGAGACCTGGTGAAGCAGACTGTGACGATCCTGAGTGAACAGAGACAGACAGAGGAGAATGAGGGAGGCAGTGTAGTGAACTGAACGGACAAGGACATCTTTGCCCTTCAGGCTACCTTTAAAACAGGTACACATCCCACCATCCCCTATACCACTTTCATTGGTAATGTTCATTCTAACGTGTTCAGAAGGCCACTTCCTTCAGTTTCTACATATGAAACAGAAGTGTATAAATAAAATCAGGCTGTTTACAGGAGGAAAGTTTGACAGGTTACAGTAATAAAAACCAATGTAAATCTGAGGCTAAGGAAGACATAGAGACTGAATGGATTATCAACTACTAAGATTTGCACTTTGCCTTGGAACAGGATTGAACGACTTTCTCTTGAAAAGGGAGTTCTCAATGTCAGGGCTCCCTGCTTCTACAGGGCCCCCATAGGAATTTGCGACCTCAAGGTTGTTTTCACCATATTTAGCTGTCTAGGCACTCAGGACACGGTAGCGGTGACCCAGGAAACCAGCTACTTTTTTGAGCTGGCAAGAGACTTTGGTAGTATCCACATGATACTGGTTTTGCATACATACAAAATACAAAAGTTATGGGGTTATTCAGATTTCAGAGGAAGATCTTAGAAGCCAAATGATATAACAATTGATGTTTGAAGCCAGCAGAGTAAAAACTGAGAAATCAGGGAAGGTGATGGGAAGTTAGATACCAGGAGTGTGGGATACCTGCAAAAATCCCTACATTCCAGCAAAGCTAAGCCCAAGAGAGGAACATGTGGACTAACCATGGTAAGCTATTCTTATGAGTCTTTTTGCTGGATACTCATGAGAAGGCAGGGCCTGAGTCTGCCCAGTGCATGTGCATTATAGAATGACCAAGGGTGGCTGATGTGGACCAACCCTGGCAGGGAAGATGGGTTGTTCAGAATTCCTCTGGGGGTGCCAACAGAAATCAGCCTGAACAGATGGTAAATTGTGATCAGTTTGGCCTTCTAGCCCCCTCTTAGGATGCCAGCACAAAGCAGACCTTGGTGGTCTACAAAGGAGGCAACAGTCCCCCAACCCGTCCAATCCCAGACATAGGCATTGCCATCACTGCCTTGCCCTGTGTAGCGTGTGGGGCGGAGGAACTGTGAGTGAGAGTACTGCCATTTCTCTAGTAGTGAGGTCTCCTCTCCTGTTGGGTCTGAATGAAAAAAGCTTCCCATAGGCTCAGGTATTTGAACACTTGCTCCCCAGTTGATGCTGCTGTTTGGGAGATGTTTTGGAACTTTTAAGACAATGGTTCTCAACTGTTCCAACACTGCAGCCCTTTAATTTGGTTCCTCATGGTATATCCCCCAACCATAAAATTTGTCTTGCTACTTCATAACTAATTTTGCTATTATGTAGCAAATTTGCTGTGTAAATTTTCTAACATAATGTAAATATATTTCCCAATTAGGTGACACCTGTGAAAGGGGTCACAAGTTAAAAACCACCACTTTTAGGGGTATAGCCTTGCTGAAGGAAGTATACCACTGGGCTTTCTGGGTTTATAGTCTTGGGTCACTTCCTGTTTGGATTTGTATGTGAATGGCAATGTAGCCAGCCAGCTTCCCACTCCTGCCTACTGTTTTTTCTGATGATTGCCATGCTTTTCCTGCCTTAATGGATGCTAATCCTTCTGGAACTATAAGCCAAAACAAACCCTTTCTTCCCTAAATTGCTTCTTGCCAGGGTATTTTATCACAGCAACATAGATGCCACAGTGGATTCCACCTTTGATACAGAGAATAGATGGGGCTTGGCTCGGGGGACTCATCCTGATGGGCAGATAAGTGGCTGGCCACCCCACACATGCTGTCCCATAGGAAAGCAGGCTGAAAGGGGCTCAAGAGTGAGCAAGTCTGAGATGGTCTTCCTGGTGGTTCCTCCATGCAGCATCTCTCCGAGTGCAATGCTTTTGTTTGTGCATATGGCAGGGGAAAGTGAAGGAGACCACAGAAACTGAAGACCACAAAGGGGATGAGATGCTTGCAGCAGGAAGCAAGGCTGCCCCAATCCTACCCCAGAAACCAGGCATGTCCTATGAAAGTATAACCGCTGTCACATACACATGATTCCCATAGCTAAGCTGTGGGGTACAGCACTGATAGCAAGGACCCAAACTGATGAATGTTCCCCTGCCTTCACTCCCCAAGCATGTCTCCCATAGGCTGTATCAGGCACTGTTTTGGGGACCTGGGCCAGGACAGACTCTGGCTTGCAGCAACCCACGATTCATCATCTCCCAGAAGCTCCCTGAAACTGCTAAAATCGTATAGTAAATTTTAGCCCCAGCATGGCCTGGAAGGTGCTCAATAGCGCACAAAACAGCAACACAAGGAGGAAAGTCCATTGCCCAGAATGAGGGCCAAAGCAGGTATTCTGAGGACCAGTCATACAAAAGGACAAAGGATGGCAGTAATTCAAACATTAGAGAAGCTTCTGGTACTTAGGACAACCCAGGACTTGGAAACAACTCAGCTTAGTTTTGTGGGCACATTTCTCTCTTTTTTAAAAAATTTATTTTATATATGTGAGTACACTGTCACTGTTTCAGACACAGCAGAAGAGGGTATCAGATCCCATTATAGATGGTTGTGAGCTACCATGTGGTTGCTGGGAATTGAACTCAGGACCTCTGGAAGAGCAGTCAGTGCTCTTAACCACTGAGCCATCTCTCCAACCCACATTTATTTCTCAAGAGATAAAGTTCCAACTATGTCTCACTGCATGGCATCCTGCAACACCCATGTCTTTTGTAGCAAATACAATCATTTTCACAGATGCAGTTGCCACACACTAGCTTCAGGTTCACCACACACCTGGGAAGCCTTTACTTTTATTCTCTTTACCATAGAGATTTGGCATGACAGTGAACAGAAAGCCACAGCTTACAGCCTGAGGGATAATCACATCTTCATTCCATCATCAGCAAAGTGATCCAGGCAGCTTGGTGATCCCAAAACTTATTTATACACTGAACATGGACATTTTATGTGAAGAGCCAGAGGTGACAGGAGCTTGCACTGCTGGTTTGAAAAGTATCTTTGTCCCAGTGCAGGTGTATTGGTCAAGTTTTTTTTTCCTGTTGGGATAGTGGAGAAAGTGCCTGGGTGTCAGTCAGGACCCACACTTGTTTCTGTCACAGACACATTTTGCCTTCTACTATCTATCAACTTGAACTTTGACAGTTCAATATTGACAGCCCTGAGCTTATTAACCAAAAAAGCCACCACATTGGATGGCAGCAATGTAAATTAATCTTTTCTGCATAAGAAAATTAACAACTCTTTTCTATAAATGTGGCCAGGGAAAACCCAAGCAAAAATCTGATTTGGAACTGTTCAGCAATAAATGACCAAGTAACCACAGCTAGGAAACAGGGATAGTTGTAAAGCTAAACTACAATGTAAAATAAAGTGCTTTGTCTAAATCCTCTTGCTCATAGTGTGTTTTCAATCAGGGCAAGAAGAGCCCTAGTTTTGTTATTGCTACACCAATATCACACAAACAGCTCTAGTCAGTCACTGCATGAAGGACAAGGGAAATATGGCCAACTCCAGCTAATCTGAGTTCTGCTTCCAGATTCACAGACACATGGATTAGTGTTCATGAAAAATTGCTTTAAAACTAGCACTCCGCCAAAATCTTAAGACAGAAACTGAAGCCACCAAAGAATGTAGTGGAGATTGCTAGATAGAGGTGACTTATGCATGTGTGCTGTTAGCACCTGGTACATAATCTTAATGGTGTTCATTTCAACATAATTACCCTACACTATGAAGAAATGTGGATAAACAGCTTGGAGAAGGGATTTTATAGTATGAGGAAGGCCTGTTCTCTCAGATTATTCCCTGAGGCTACCTGTTTGTGTCCCCCATCTCTGCACACTCTGCTGTGATGGTATTCACAACTGGCAAAGGCTACTCAATGGAGACCCTAGAGGAAGCAGGTCTTAGATGTGGTTTGGAAGCCAGGAGCAGGATGTTCACAGAGTCACTGTGGCCTAGGATGGCTAAAAATCATTTGTTCTTTTTTTTGTTCTTGCTGAAAGTATAATCTAAAATTCTGATACCTTCACATTTGGATAGACTTAACCAAAATGCCAAAACCAATAAAACCTGCATAGGCTGAGCATCCCTAACCTAAAAGTCTAAACCCCAAAACTCTGTATGTACCACATACAAAGAGTTCACATTTCTGAAATTTTTATATTTTGGGATGCAGGGATGTTCAGACGGTAAAGTCTTATCGAGATACCCCAGATCCAAAATAAGTCTGAAACACTTTTGGCCCCAGGTATATTGGGTGAGGGCTACTGCCCCACAATGAAAATACAGCATCGGAATCAGAATTCCTGGCACCTGTAGTCTCTGGGAACTGACAGCTGTGGAGCACAATTCTGCACACTGTATGGAGTAACAATACTTCAAGTAAAGCACAACACTTAAATCACTTCCATTCCCAAAAAGTAGTGAGGATGACTAGCTTTGGGAACCAACTTAGTATTGATAGATCATTCTAGAACTTTGTAGTGAATAACATTTGGTGATTTTTAAAGACAAAGCATGTTTAAAACATCTCTTCAAAGTCATCTGAGAACTACTCCAGAGGGTTTTTTCTTCTATTTTTGTTGTTGTTTTGAGAAGGGGGTCTCCTGTAGCCCAGGCTGAAGTGGAAGCTTAACATTCTCATCTGTCCACCTTCTAAGTGCTAGGATCACAGGCCTGTACCACTACAAGCATCAAAAATTTTCAAATGTTTATTTGAAAGTAAAGTTCACTGGGCCCAGTGACTCAGACCTGTACTCACAGCAACTTGAGACAAAGGCAGGAGAATCAGAGTTTCAAGATATGTTTGGGCTTCAGAATGAATTACAGGGCAGCCCAGGCAACAACTTAGTAAAACCTTAGCTTGATAATGACAATAATTATGATGATGATGATAATTGTGGAGGTCTGAATATGTTTGGCCCAGAGAGTGGCACTATTTGGAGGTGTGGCCTTGTTGGAGGAAGTGCATCACTGTGGGTATGGGTTTTGAAGCTCTGCCCAGTGCAAAAAGAGCCAGTATTTTCCTAGCTGACTTCTGAGCGAGATGTAGACCTCTCAGCTCCTCCAGTGCCATGCCTTCCTGGGTGCTGCCATGCTCCCGCCTTGATGCTAATGGACTGAACCTCTGAACCTGTAAGCCAGCACCAAATAAATGTTGTCCTATATAAGAGTTGCCTTGGGACGGGCAGTGGTGGTGCACGCCTGTAATCCCAGCACTCTGGGAGGCAGAGGCAGGCGGATTTCTGAGTTCGAGGCCAGCCTGGTCTACAGAGTGAGTTCCAGGACAGCCAGGGCTATACAGAGAAACCCTGTCTCTAAAAAACCAAATCCAAAAAAAAAAAAAAAAAAAAAAGTTGCCTTGGTTATGGTGTCTGTTCATAGCAGTAAAACCCTGATGTTTACAATGACCAAAAGTGAAAAGAGGGCCAGAGAAATAGTTCAGTGTACAAGGGCTTGTCTAGTGTGCAAAAAGATACAGTTTCAATCCCAAGAACTGAGGAAAAGAATAGAAAGAAGGAAAAGGGTTCTAAATGTAGTTTATAAATCTTTCTTGCTAAAACAAGAAAAAATAAAAAACATTTTCCTATAATGTTGGCTATCATAAACTAAACATTTTTGGTCAACAGTGACTTTGCCCCTGAAATATATGTTTCTAATTAACAGAAGATGCCAGAAGGAGCTTCCTGATTTCATACTGGTGACAGAGCTCATAGGTTTTACTGTCAGCTTTTCCACTGATATGGGAAGAAAATGGACACCCTAACCCAAAGACAATGGCTCTGAAGGGTTCTGAGACCCAGTGAACCCACAGTGCCAAGCACACAGATTAGGACAGCACCTTATGGACTTTATAATTGTAGCCAGGTATGGACTTTATAATTTTCCCAAAGTAAACCAAAACCAGAATACCCTAAAATGTGACCAGAAGTCTCTGTTCACGGTAAAATTCTGAAGATCCCATAAAAAGAATTCCTGCGTGTTTGGGCCATTGTTATAGAACTTCTACAAGTAAGACTAACTGGCACCTGAGATACAGAGTAATTTCCTCAGTTGCCCTAAAAGTTCTTTGTTTTAGCTGTTAGCTATATTTGGCAAGAACTGTGTATGTGTGTGTGTGGTCATGTCCTTTAAGCTGTAATTCACTGCTCCTGATATCAGCCTCAGCATATTTGACTTTGGAAAAAAACAGAGCCCCTGACATAAGAAACAAAGAAACACATCTGAATTTCTACACCTCCACTTGCAAGCAGGCTAGAAGAAATCTGGAAGTGTCTGGCACAATCTGTATAGAACACACTTAGTGTTTGCATACATTTTTAATTTCTATGGCTAATATCAAAGGTGAATACCTCACAGTTGTCAAAGTACATCTTTTCCTGTTTTTTTTTTCCCCATGGGTCAAAATTCCTGACTATATCCATACCCCTGTCCCCAGGACCAGGTGTACTTTTTAATTCTAAATAACAAGTTAGATGAGGTAGCCCATCCTGCTCATAGCAACAGCCCAGAGAGACACCTCTTCCTCATGACATGGTCCAGATATGAACCCTAAAATTCCTTCAGGAAAGAGGAAGAAGTAGGTGGACTGGGATCCCTCCTGCCTACCATCCGCAGACCATCAGATCACACATGTCTTCAATGATACAAGTCTCCTTCTTATATTCCCCCTCAGCGCTTATCTGGCATAGTGAAGCTGGAGCCAGCAAACTGGACTGTGTCATCAGTCCTCTCAGGGGAAGCTTCCAAGCCATACACACAGATTGTTTTTTCCCTTTAGAAGATAAGACTATTTGGGGGCGGGGGCGGGGAACCAAGCTAGATAAGCAGGCATCTGATGGTACTGGTTCCTTCTGCTCTGGTGAGGGCCTTCATCTTCCCCATCTTCCAGCTGTGAGGAGAGGGGGCGACTTGTGCTATATGTAGGGTTCTCTGGGTGCTCCATTCATGGTGTGTTTGCCTCTGTGCCTCGTAAGCAGCTTTCTGTTCAGGAGCCGGCCGAGGGTAGCCCCCTTCTTCTGCCTTCCCTCTGGCTGCTGCAGGAATACCAGATCATTGTGTGACTGGCTCAAGCCTGGGTCTTTCTTTTGGTGTCGCCGGTGGAAGAAGAGCTTAGCGCCTTTCCTTAGGATTCCTTCTGCAAAAGGGAAGCATAAGAGTGGTCAGAACCATAGGGAGGATGAACTCAAGCCAAGGAGGAAGCAAAGTTGCCAGACAGCTTTGACAAAGCCAGGTCAAAGAGTGACCACTGCCCAGAGGAGAAAACACCATAGTCTAGATGATAGAAGGTCACTTTGCAGAATGAAAGGCAGAAAATTCCAACGGTAGGACTGGCAAGGCTGCACTGTGGAGTGGGTGGGTTGAGGTCCACCATGGCTCTTCCCCTTTACTGGGAACTCTGTGATGAGCAAGGCTGTGCCGAATGCCCAGGAATAAAGGCCATGTTCCTGATATAAGCTAAGAGCCCTGGAAATCATGGGGCTCATGTTCTCAGTTAAGTACTGCTCTTCAGGGAATAAGGTTTGTTTTTAAAAAATTAATGCTAGATCATTCTACACATACTAAGTATTATGTCTATTTTATCTCCCAGTCTATTCATCCACCCACTTACGCAACCATACTAGACTAAGCCATATGAAATTTGTTAGTAGATCATTTTCAACCTTGACCCTAAGCCTCATGCTAGGCTAAGAATGTAGCTCAGTAGTAGAGTACTTGCCTAGCATGCACATGGCTAAGTTCAATTCCCAGCACGCACACACCCAAACAATAAAAATATATAAAAACAAAGAAAGAAGAAAAAGAAAAAGAAGAGGGCAAGACAAAATGAAAAAAACCCTAGGTTTTGTATGGTTCAGCTCTTTGGCACAGATGGCAAGAATGGGATATGGGACAGAAAACAGAGTGGTAGCACGTGGTGTAAAAACGGTCCCTGAAGGTCAGGCGCAGGCACAGTGTTGACAAGCAGCTCAGCGTCACTTTTTTTACCAATAAGTTTAGCACCCTATTACCCCAGGCTCAGCAAGGACAGTTAAGTGTTAGGTAAGCCTATGAAGTTCATCACCATTTGCCTCAAGGAGTTAGGTTCTAAAGAAGAGAAAACCAGGCATGCAGCCAGGAAGATTTGTCCTGAATCTGAAAGTGTTTGGTATGTGATCCACACTCATTAGCCATAACACATACAAATGACTTCCTGTGTTGCACATGGAAAGGGTGAAGCACATGGATGTGTTTCTGTACCTAAAATACATACCAACATGTTAGCATCTTAGGACACCAGGGAGGACACCAGGTTAGGATCTCCCTATCATCCATATTTGTTACAAGATATTTCCTATCCAATGGCATTGAGGCGGTGAGAGGCCAGTGACTGGATAGGAAAGAAAAGGAGGAGCTAAGGGTGGGAAGTTCAGAGAGACGCAGGCAGGGAGAGAGATGAGAACCAAGATGGAATCAGATGTATATTTACCTAAAGGTTAGAAATTGGGATAAAACTTTTACTATATTTGATTGGCTGTTATTACTGTATAGACATCTTAAATTTGTGTTTTAAATATTTATAAATCTAATTGACAAATTAATTGAGTGTTAAGAGTCTGTTCTACCAGGTAATTGGGGAACCACTGACCAGGGAACTATAAGAGCTGGTGACTCCTGGGTAGTATGGGCGCTGGGTGGAAGTGAGAGAAACTCAGGGTCCCCCGCCAGAGAGATAGTGGTTAGAGGGACCGCTGAGTGAGACTGCACTAGGCATGTAGCCACAGGAGACCTGAGGGCTTGGATTGAGCTCTAGGGGCCACTGGTTGTTTGTCCTGCAGTTATGGCGGGCACGGGAATGAGCTGAATCATTTTTTTTAAATAATACCCACTACTCACAGTCACAATGGAAAAAGAATCTGGCCACTTTCAAAAGCCGCTTTGGGCTGATGGTGGCAGTATACATCTTTAATCCCAGTACCTGCGAGGCAGAGGTAAGTAGATCTCTGAATTTGAGGCTAGCCTAGTCTACAGAGCAAGTTCCAGGGCAGCCAGGACTATCTCAAAAGCAAGCAAACAAACAAAAAACAAATAATAAAAACTAAAAACAAGCAAACAAAAAGCCACCTTGGCAGAAGCAGAGAAACGACTACCCCAGAGGGGCCAAATTAATCTGCACAAATCTGCCTGAAAATGTTTAAGAACCTCTACCTTAACAAACAAATTGCTTGTCCTGAAACACAGGACAGAGTTTCACATTTTTTTCAGGAATAATTGCTAGGGTCTGGGGAATGCTGGGAAGAGAATGAAAAGGAATAAGTACAGTTATGCAAATGGCTTTGCTCCCAGTCACAAGCCCATTGTTGCCATTGGTGGGATTCTTGTTCCTAGTGTGAGTTCCATCCCTGAGCAAGAGGCCAACCACCAGTTTATGTTTGGATGACTGGAGGTGGCCCATGTGTGAACACAGAGACCTTCACGTGGGGTGATTTTGTTAAATCAGAAGCTTCAGCTGGGCAGAGGACTAAGCTCTAGGCACTGCACTCTAGGCGTCAAGGGAGTGTTATCTAGGCTGGAGTTGGGAAATGAGGGTCTGTAAGGATTTCAGATGTACAAGCACCCCTCCTGGAATCTGCTCTAGGTTAGCTTTGGAGTTCCAAAGAGCACAAGCAGCTGGGGTACCCACATTTGAATCAGAGGAGGTGAAGGTGGTTGAAGGGTCAACTGTAGACCCCAGAGTCCTTGTAGTAGAAAGGGCCCATGCATGTCCCTGAGCTGAAGCTTAGCCTGGGGTAGGGTTGGTATTATATAGGTCAGGATAGTGCCACAAACTGAACTGTGTCCTCCTCAAATCCCCATGTTGAACTCCTAGTCTCCAGAATCTCAGAATGCACCCTTATTTGGAGATGAAGTCATTCCAGAATTGATCACATTAAAAAGGTGATAATTAGGATGGGCCTAATCAAACATGTCTGATGCCTGGTGGCCTTATAAGAAGGGGAAATTTGGAAAGAGACACCAAGAGGGAAAATGATGTGAAGGACAGAGGAAGTAAGGAAAAGACTGGGATACTACAAGGCAAGGGAGGCCAAGGATTGTTGCAAACTCCTGAAGCCAGGAGGCCATGGGCAGTTTTTTTTTTCCCTCCTGGCCTCAGAAGGAGCCAGTTCAATGGACACTCCCATCTAAGGCTTGCATTTAGAAATAAAAGGTCATAAAGCTTCTTTCTAAAACACTAGGTTCATGGCACTTTGCTACAGCCCCATGAACGCGAATATATCCAGAAAAGGGAACAGAAGTATCTGGATGAAGATGATGACCAGAGACCACTGCACTGCTTTCCATTTGGTTTGTAAACCCTACCAGACAGAAGAGCAAACTTCAGAGAAGTAACCAGTGGGGCCGTGCCCTCATCCTCATGAAAAAAAAATCAGTCAGGATCTTATCAAAAATGTTAAGGCTTGGGTTCACATTGGGCCATCTGATGAATCAGAATCTAGGGACATCTTGAAGGAGGAGCATTTCATTTGGCTGGGCTGATGGGGTTGCCCTGCCTTAAGTAATCAGTATCCAAGGCTATAGAGTCAGGCACTGTCTTGGCTCTCTTTTGTTAGCTGTCTTAGGCTGTGTCATATCTTACTGTCTCTGGGGTATGTGAAGACAGGCTGTGAATGACACAAAGCAGAGTGACCTGTCCGAAGGGCATGTGATGGCTAGTGTCAGGTGTCAACCTGACAGGATCAAGAATTGCCTGGGAGACAGGGTTTTGGCATGCCTGTGGGAGATTTCCTTGATTGTATTAACTGAGTTGGGAAGGTCTGCCCACTCTGGGTGACAATACTTCCTGGCTGAGATCCTGGACTGTATAGAACTATATGGAGCTATAGACTGTATAGAACTATAGACTGTATGGAACTATACAGACTGTATGGAACTATAGACTATATGGAGCTGTAGACTGTATGGAGCTATACAGACTGTATGGAGCTATACAGACTGTATGGAACTATATACTATATGGAGCAGTAGACTATATGGAGCTATAGACTGTATGGAGCTATAGACTGTATGGAGCTATACAGACTGTATGGAGCTATAGACTGTATGGAGCTATACAGACTGCATGGAGCTATACAGACTGTATAGAACTATAGACTGTATGGAGCTATGACTATATGGAGCTATAGACTATATGAAGCTATTGACTATATGGAGCTATACAGACTGTATGGAACTGAGTACCAGCATTCATCTCTCTCTGATGCCTGATAGCAGGTGCCATGTGACCAACTGCTACAAGTCCCTGTTGTTTTTGACTTCCCTATCTTTGACCTGTAGCCAGAATAAACCCTTTCTCTCTTAAGTTGATTCTGTCAGAGTATTTTATCACAGCAACAGGAAAAAATTAAAACAACACAGGTGCTTCAATCCCAAGCATAGATCAATAAGCTCAGGTTAACGCAGGAAGTCAGACCATGAAGACAGGGTGGCTATATTCAAATATTTTAAAAAGGTAATCTTCACACTTCCTGGTAATCTTTACAGTTTGCCCAAGAGAAATTGCAGAATGAATGTCTAAAGTAAAATTCCTGCCCTAAAGTTTCAAAGACTTTCAACTTGGTAAAGACTGATACACTTGAAAGGCTCAGATTTTATTATTTCTCAGCTGTCTGGCCAAGATCAACTGCAGAAAGATTTGGAAGAGAGAAAAGAAGAAAAAGGAAGGCTTCAAGTGTGTGTTTACTGTGTAGACAACTGCCCAATGTGTAAACTCCCATTTTAGCAGCACCATCTATTCAGCAGGCCTGCACCTGTTCTAAGGCCCCACACCATGCTGTGGCCTATAGCAGGTTGTCTGTTCTCCCATCCTTCCTCATGATCTCTCTCTCTCTCTCTCTCTCTCTCTCTCTCTCTCTCTCTCTCTCTCTCTCTTTTTTTTTTTTTTTTTGGAGACAGGGTTTCTCTGTGTAGCCTTGGCTGTCCTGGAACTCACTCTGTAGACCAGGCTGGCCTTGAACTCAGAAATCCGCCTGCTTCTGCCTCCCAAGTGCTGGGATTAAGGTCGTGTGCCACCACTGCCCGGTTCCTCATGATCTCTTGCTGATGAGATCTCTGCTGGTTTGTTAAGCTACACTTTCTAGAATCAGTCAGAAATGGATGTTATACTATGAACCTACATACATGGCAATCTTCCTGTACTGATTTGTTGGACCTTCTTAGAAATTATAGCTTCTGTAGGTTGGCATGCGTTTCCAGACTGAAGGGCATGCCTTTGATGTAGGTGCTGAGACCTATTTCATTAGGCTTATACTCGGGGTTCCCACCAAACTGGGTGGGGGGCTTGCTGAAAATTGAGGACATCAGAGTTGGAGAAGTGACTACTCAGGTCACACAATGGATGAGCCCAGGGTGATTGACCCCTAAAGTCAGTGTTCCTAAGTCTAGCTCTTTGGTGCTGCTAAGGAAAGCCTGACTTTGAATGTCAATATTACCCTTGAGAAGGAGTCACTAAGTGCCTGGAGAAAAGGGTACCTCATGGTCTCAGAGAAGAGAATTCGGACAGGAGGATAGAGCTAGGCATTGGCATGGTTTTTGGTAAGATTCCAAAAGAATTGTATCTCCAGAGAGGAATAACAGGATGTGGGGAGGATGGGACATTCCAATAAGGGCAGTTTACCTTGACGTTAGCAGATAGCTGCACCTGTGAGGAGTGACTCAAATAAATGATCCCTGCTGCGCTGATGTGCGTGTGTGTGTGTGTGTGTGTGTGTGTGTGTGTGTGTGAGAGAGAGAGAGAGAGAGAGAGAGAGAGAGAGAGAGAGAGAGAGAGAAACAGAGAGGGGGGGGGAGGGATGTCTCTGTCTTGAGGTGCTGGGTATCAAACTCACTCTTTTTTTTTTTTTTTTTGGTTTTTTTTTTTTGAGACAGTTTCTTTGTCCTGGTTGTCCTGGAACTCACTCTGTCGACCAGGCTAGCCTCAAACTCAGAAACCCGCCTGCCTCTGCCTTCCAAGTGCTAGTATTAAAGGTATGCGCCACCACTGCCTGGCTCAATCTCACTCTTAAGGATACCAAGTAAACCCTCTATCACAGAACTGTACCCCTAGTCACAAACTAAGACATTTACAGTCTGTTTAAACCTCAACACCACAATTACCACTGGGAAAATACTTCTGGAAGAACCATGGCCATAGATATACACAGCAATCAAGAGAGAGAGAGACACAGCCATACTGTGGTGAGGGAACTTGGCTCAGAAGACAGTAGATAACGTCTTCTAGAGTCAGAGGGTTAGATAGAGAGAGAGGTCACTCATAGAGATAAGATTTGCAGCTCTCTAGCATAGCAGATAACCACAGTTCACAGTAAGTCATATGAACATACAGAAGCAGGGAGCACTCTATGCACAAAGGGAAGGAAACTCTCCTGACTCATCTTTATATGAGTGTCCATATACCAAAATATCACACTGGCTATAGGGTATGATTAGCATATAAGTCAATATTTAAGGAGACACCAGCACTGACTGTCCTGGTTTGATTTTTACATACAATGTTTTCAAATTTTCATTTGAAGCTATATGAAATCTGAGACAAATCAAATACTTTTTAAATGGGAACAGGCAGTGGGGAAAACTCTCTCCTGGTTTTAGTTCCCTTTAAAAACACCCCAAGAAGACTGTAACATGAATAGGAGGAATTTGAAAAGTATTCTAAATTCTAACTTTGCTGTCACATTTCTAAATTTATCCTGTTTATTTTTGTAGAGGGACAGCTATAAATGGCCATGGAAGAATCTGTATTAAAATCTGAAGTAGGAACCTGAAAATGTGTGCTCTGATGCCCAAAAGCAGCCTCACATTTCAAGTGAAACCTCAGACGGACCATTCATACGAGGGACAGGAAACCAATGAAGGGATTCCTGCCTGGCCCCCTTATCCCAGGCTGCCCAGGTGATACCTTGCTTAAGCTATCACAGCAAGGTGGCTTTGTACCATCAGAGGACAGAGGAAGTATCCTCTCTGATGGTTGAGGAAGGTGACAATCTACCTAGAAGCCAAAAACACAGAAAATCAGCAAAGGGAAGGTCAAGTCACTAGGCAAGGAGAAAGGCAGGGACAGCTGTAACTCTGCTAGGCATGCTCCATCATCAGTTACGCAGAACTTAAAAAAAATGCAAGACAAAAAAATAACTTACTGTGCACGTAATTAATTCTGGTTGGCATAGTGATCCTCTTAAGTTAAAGGGAACGAACACGAAATGCAGAGATGTTCAGAGGCAAAAAGAAAAGTATGCAAGAGCAGAGTCAGAGTGAAAATCAGAGTCTGGAATCACTGTATCATATACTTGTGTAACACATGCTCACACACTTATACACATGTGCATGCACACATACACACAATTGCAGACTCATACATGCTCACACTTGTATACATACACACATAAGCACAGATTCATGTACATACATGTCACACGTATAAACATGCATACACATGTACATATAAGCAGAAGATCATACACATACATGCTCACACATATATACACATATACATATACCTCATACATGTACATATGTGCATATGTGAGCATGGACTCATACACATTCATGTTCACTTTCTGTACATACATGTACATGCATATGCATTTGAAAGCACATGTGCATATACACATACATGCTCTCACATACACAAATGTACTTTTAAGTACACATACATGCACACACATGCAAACATGCAAGGTTGCCATGCAAGATATTTGGCAATGTTTCTTTCCAGTTTTTTCTCAAATTTTTCTTGGTGCATTTGTGATGAACACAAGAGAGGGTTAGGATTTGCCCCAGACCTATGTGCACATGTCCAAAGGGCTTATTACCACACAACTGCAGCAGTATTTTTTTTCTTTTCAAGTGCTGGGAACAAACCCAGGACCTTATGCATGCTACATAAAGCATTCTACCACTGAGCTACATCCCCAGGCTTGCTTTTTTAATTTAAAATAACTCTAAATTTTAGGGAACCTATTTTCTGTCTTGGCTGAAGTATAATAATATATAAATTCCAAGTCAGCAAAGTCCTGGAGAATTCCAGTTACATGGGCTTTCTTGAAGCCTCCAACATTCTTCTCACTATAGGAGAAAGTGAAGGAGGTTTGCAAGTCATGTATGTATACCTTAGTTTAAAACCAAATCCTGAAGGCTGGAGAGATGGTGAAGAGATTAAGAGCACGGGCTTAACCTCTGTTCCTTTCCTAGCACCCACAGGGTAGCCTACAACTACCTATAACTCCAATTCCAGGGAACGGAAGACTCTCTCCTCACCTCTGTAAGCATGTAAGTAGTACCCAAATATACATGCAGACAAAATACCCATACACATAAAATAATAAACACAAAATAACTAAAACTAAATCCCACCAAGACATTCCCTGAAGCACCAGTTTTGGGGAAAAAAACTGGCATAAAATGAAAATGGTTTGACAAGCCAGCTTAGGCCTATTTTAGATTCTGACAACCACTTAAGCTAAGTACAAAGCTTCTAGAAACTGCAGGATGAAAACTGTGTGTGTGTGTGTGTGTGTGTGTGTGTGTGTGTATGGGGGGTATATGTGCAAGTGTACTTGCCTGTATATCTGTATAGCATGGAGGTCAGAGGTCAATGTGTGGTGTCCTCCTCCATTATTCTCTACCATCATTTTTGACAGAATGGCCCATTAAATCTGCATCACACCAAGTAGCTAGTTTCATTTTGTTGCTTCTAGAAGTTGTGCTTAGCTTGAGAGGTTGGTTGGCAGAATCTTAAATAAGGGTGTGTGTGTGTGTGTGTGTGTGTGTGTGTATTTTTTTCTAAACAAGGTCTCACCATGTAGTTCTGGCTGGCCTAGAACTCACTATGTAGACCAGGCTAGCCTTGAAGTCAGAGATCCTTCTGCTTCTGCCTTCCAAGTGGTAGGATTAAAGGCATATGCTACCAGGCCTAGGCCCTACAAAATACTTTTTAAGACATTGCCAAATACTACCTTTCAGAAATTCTAAGTGAAGGTACTCCAAGGACCCAAGAGCAGTTTCAACCTCTGCTTCCAGAGTAGCCAAGAGTGAAACACATATATCAGCCAAACATGTTTGCATCTCCCCCAATATCCAGCATCTCTGGAGAAGCTCACATGAACAGAGGCTACTTTCAGCCCCTAGACAATGGGCCAGACCCCAATTCTTAAGAGGCATTCATTCATCTGTCTGGCCAGTCAGGGGAGAAGGATGGTAGATGCACAGCAAGGAGGAGACCCCAAAGGAGACCAGAGCTAGTGGGAGAAGGAAAAGATGGAAGAAAGCAAAGCGACTCTGGTACTGGGGTGGTAGGCTTGGCAACTCTGAGAAACCTGAGAGCGCAAGAGGAGGTTTGGATTCTTTAGGGACATGGGTATATAGACCACTGACCCAAAGTGAAGTGAGGCACAGGGTATCCCCCCAGTGTTCCCTGTTCCTCCCTGCGAACTGACTTTCCTAGCAACCTCCCAGAGGCTCCTTTGACCCTAGGACAAAGACCTGGCTAGAGTGTATACATAGCTAGTAGACATGCTGGGCCACAGCTCACACCAATAGAGGACACAGGGTTCAGCTGAAGGTTCAGCTGTAGAAAATAGCCTGGATGGTCTAAAATATTCCCCCAGGAACAACCTCTTTCTTTCCTCTTTTGATGTGCAGTTCCTTCCCTATCTTTCTCCACTTGGTAATGGTGCAAGTCACAGGCAAGCAGCTACCCATCAATGGCTAAGAGATGAGCAGAGAAGAGGTGGAGCACCAAAGATGGGTTCGCAACCTCAGCACCCTGGACTTGTGCTGTGCTGTGTGGTGATGTCTATGCTATGTGCCCTAAGGAGTATAGTACCTGTGGCCTCTACCCATTTGAGGCCAATACCCCATCTCCTGCTTGTAAAAGCACAGCTGTCTGCAGACATTACCCATGTCCTCCTTGAGGCAAAATTATCCAGCAGGAAACCCTACATGTTCCTAACAGAATTAAGTAGCCAGGATTCCTAACCCCCTAGCATGTCTAAACTTCTTGCCCAGTGCCTTCCAAGGGGGGTCCTAAGAACTTGATGGAGAGAAGTGGGCCTTGGAGCCCCATATAGAAGACAGAATTAGAAGTGGATACCGAGTTCCACCACAGCCCCCGGATTGATGCAGGGTCCTCTTTCAGCCCTCATCTTGCAAGGATGTGGGTAGTAGGTATGGTTCCCAAGTCTTGGAGATAAGGCTCAATGAGTGTGAAGTCTCTACGTCCTGGAGCTGTTGCCAAAGGTGACTATGAGACAAAGGTCTGGGACCAAGAAATGTAGGTCTCTGAATAAGGGCCCATTGCTCATGAGAAAGGACTGACTGTGCTAATTCATGCCTTTATAACTACATGTGCATCACGTCAGTGAGTTGTTATTCTAGGGGTCTCTTTCCTTATAGATCCTGCTGATTCCATGTGGTGAGGTCTGGTTTGGTTCTAGCTGGAGGAAGAGACTGAGCAAATAAGGTGAGCTTCCAATCTCTGATCACTCTGTTCTGCCCCTGGCCACTGTGGCATCTGACTACTGGTGACACTCTGAAGCCTTGGGTAGCTCTGCTTCCAGATGGAGAGGCAGACAGGGATGGTTCTTGGAGTCATGAAAACACAGTGGCCCCCAGATGCAGAGATGAAGTCCTAGCTGTTCACATGCAGGCTTCCAGCTTCTTTCCAGCTCTCAGTGGCTGGACAGACTGGGATGGAGGGCATGAGACTAGGACAGCTTCATACATGACAAAAGGAAGGGGGCCAGTACAGGAGCAAGGACACAGAGAGGGAAGCCCAAGTGAGAAGCTGGAGGCTTGGAAATAGGTACCTTTATGCTTCTTGATAGCTCCTAGCTCTGAAGTACTCAGGGAGCTCTCGGACAGTTCATCCCCATCAGGCTCCTGCAAGGCCGGCCCACTCCATGATGCTACTGGAGACTCCTTCTCCAAGTCCCAGGAATCTAGATCATTCTCTTTTGGCTTGAGGGCAGGTAGGGTCTGGGCTGGCTCATTTTCTTCAGGTGGGGTGGTGGCAGAGGCTTCAGCTGCCTCTGGATGGCACAAAGCAGAAGCAGCATCTCCCTGGCTGCTGCTGTCCATAGAAGCTGCATAGTTCAGCATGAGGGCAGCATTGTGGTCCTGAGATAGTGAGGTCTGTCAGGGGAGATGTACAACAGAGGCTGAGGGCAAATGAAAAGCCATCCCAGGGATATAACAAGAGATCATGATAGGGAAGGAGGACTTGGCATTTACTAAATGACAGTAAAAGATGAACCAGCTTACAGAAGTGCCTGATGACTACTATATGCCAAATAATCAGAGTGGCCTACAGATATTAAATGTGAAAATTAGCTGACAACTCTGAAGCAAGCCAGAAAGTAGAGAGCAGATAGTCATGGTTATCTTCATTTTGTTCACTTATCTAACCCAGACTGAGTAAAAGTTCCCACCATTTGGCCTTGTTGGCACCAGAGATCTGTCTCTCACACTCCAGTGGCTGAAGAAGCCAGACTAAGTTTAAGGAAACCAAGGAGATTCTCTTGGAGTCCTGTGCCCAGGCTACCCACACACTGTAGACACGACCAGCTACGGTGACTCACCATTGGCTCCTGTCAGCAACTGTGAGGGCGATTTCCAGCATGCTCTCCTTGCCACCCTCTTGATGACCCTGTAAGATCCAATCTGTCCTCTCTAATCATGGCCACAGCTACCTAATCTGTCATTCACTGCAGCTCACTCTCCACCTGCCTATTTGGAACTATCTAGAAAGAACCAGGATTTCTTGCATGGCCCCTTGAACTAAAGATCTAGCCTGTTCCGCAGCCCAGTGGCATGGCTGCCATCAGAGGCAGTTCATGCTTACCTTCTGCTCCATGAAGATGCCACAGAGCGAAAGAATAGAGGAACTGAACTGGAACATTTTGTAGAATAATCTTTATTTCAATCAAATACCAGAAAGGAATACACATTTTTTTTTGCAAAATATTTAAATGTTTTAGAAATGAGTAATCTCATAGAAAAATTAAACCTGGGAGGCAGCAAGGTGGAGACTTCACCACAGGGGGTGTCTTATGTGTGCTTTTATTTCTATCTTAGTAATCATTCTAGAAATGACTCGCCAAGCTCTCAAGCCTCAGAGCATCACCAAGCAGACAGCTGCTACCTTCCTGTATCAACAGGACAAAGGACTACTGTGGTCCCAGAGGTAACTAACTCTCTCATGGGAAGGAACTGGACTGGACTCTGCAGAAGGGACCTTCTGGATGAATGAGGAACTGGGGGTACTATGCTGACAGACTCCCTCCTGCTGCTTCCCTCCCTCACCTACCTTGGAGATCCCTGAAATTATGATGGTGCTTTTCTTCCGTGGGGACTTCAGTTTCAGCTTTGAGGATTCACTGAGCTGCCGAATGGCAACTTCAGCCACAGGATCTGAGCTATTCAGCACCAACAGTTCTGCCAGAAGGAAGGTAGCACTGAGTTCTGTAGCAAACTTAACAAGCTCCAAGCGAACCCCCTAGCATGGGGGCAGGAATAGTTTATAAGCAGTGGTTGGCAAGCATTTGGAAGAGGGAGAAAGGAAGGGGTTGAGGTTTGTTTTTCTTTCTTTTTTTTTTTTAAAGATTTTGTTTATTTAATGTATATGAGTACATTCTAGCTGTCTTCAGACATACCAGAATCATTACAGATGGTTGTGAGCCACCATGTGGTTGCTGGGAATTGAACTCAGGTCCTCTGGAAGAGCAGTCAGTGCTCTTACCTGCTGAGCCATCTCTCCAGCCCCTCTTTTTTTTTTTTAACTAATCTTTCCATAACGTAGAAGCAGCTAGGAGCCACATACAAATGAACAGGCAAGCCTGATTCTGGTAAAACTTTATTTTCAGATACATGGGAAGGCAACTGTTAGCTACAACTTGACTCCCAGTAGTTATGAGCTACTCACAGATGTGTCTGTTTGAGACTCATATGTTTTACTGTTTATAAGGTAATACTTTTTCTCAAGAGGGCTATGTAAAATGGCAAAAATCAGTAGACAAAAATAAATAAATAAATTGTGGGCAGAGGAAATGGTACAGTAAGTAAAGGCAGTATGTCTAATGATCTAACCTTAGTTTGATCCTTGGGATTCAGTGGGGGATCTCTCTCTTATACATACACACATACTGAGAGAGAGAGAGAGAGAGAGAGAGAGAGAGAGAGAGAGAGAGAGAGAGAGAGAGAGAAGAAGAAGAAGAAGAAGAAGAAGAAGAAGAAGAAGAAGAAGAAGAAGAAGAAGAGAAGAGAAGAGAAGAGAAGAGAAGAGAAGAGAAGAGAAGAGAAGAGAAGAGAAGAGAAGAGAAGAGAAGAGAAGAGAAGAGAAGAGAAGAGAAGAGAAGAAATGAGGTTTTAAACATTGGGAAATTTTGGACCTTACAAAGGCACATAACTCTTTCTTCCTCCAAAAGTTGCTGACATAGAACATTAATCCAAGGCAGCCAATAAAAGCTATTAAGATCTGGCCCTTCCTGTGTCGTAAATGTACCAAGCACTGCTGACCAAGCCTGCATGTTTTTGTCATTTGCTCATTCCTTAGCTCCATTGGGTGAGTTCTTTTTTGTTTTCTTTCTTTTGTAAAAATCTCCACTTGCCAAGATGCTAGGCCATCAGGTAGGTGGCTAGGTAGAGAGGGGTCTCTCCCTCAGAGAACTTGTACTTATAGCTTATACTATTCTGCTAAGGCAAAATTAAACACGACAAAAAGGGATCTGGGATGCAGCTCAATAATACAGCACGTGCACAGCATACACAAGGCTCTGTGGTGGATTCCCAGGACTGCAGAAGCAAACGAAGGAACCAGGACAATAAAACTGTTTTAAGAGCACAACATCGGCCATGGCCATAGGTCACAGGGGCTAGTTTCTACAGTAACACTCTTGGCCCCAGAGCTGGGCTTTATAGGCTTGCTCAGCCACTCCTTGCTTTTTAGGTGGGTGCTGGAGATAAAACTCAGGTCCTCATACTGACTTATAGACAAAAAGATACCTGTTCAAGATGTTGATTACTTGAAAATAATCCTAAAATTGCAGAATCGGTACTATCACAGCTTGAATGTGAAGTGTCTCCAAGAGGCCAATATTTAGAGGGCCTTCTGAGATGGTGGTGCTACTCTGGAGGCTCTAATACCCTTAGGAATGGAACCTTAATGCCCCTGAAGGTTAGCCAAGGCCCTGGTTCCAGAACTTCCTCTCTGCTTCCTGGTTAGCCATGATGTGAGCAGGCTCTGTCACATACTCTGGATACCATTCATTTACTTTTAAAACAGTGGGTTAAAACAATCCTTTCCTCCCTTTTACTGTTTCTGTCATATCCCTTTGTCATAGTGATACATAATATACAAAATAACTAATGTAGAAAATTGGTACAAAAGTGGGTTGTTGCTTCTGTGAAACCTATGTGGTTTGGGCCTTTGAAGCTGACTTGGGCAAAGAATGTGGAAGAATTTGGAGATGTGAACTAGAACCCCCCCCCCCCCCCCCCCGCCCCGAAGAAGCCCTAGAGGCTCACAAAATAACACAGGCTATTGCCATTGCTAACTAGAAGGTAAGACCTACTGCTGAAGACACAACACACTTTCAGTTAGAACATAGAGAAAGCTGGAACTGACCTGAAAACCTTCTCCCTGCTAGAAGGTGCTATGCAGGCAGCTGAGGGGGAAAAAGAATAAGTGGACTTACACAGCAGAAACTCTGCATTTTTCTCTACTGACCTGACAGGCAAGATGTATCAACTAGTGCAATAGCAGCATGACTACTATGGGGTTACCTTCTGCCTTTTGGATTTGAAGTCGGCTGCACAGGAAGGAATTGACTCCTGATCCTATCAACCGGTCAAAAGCCCAGGGTTGGGAGGAGTTGTACATTGCTGCTTTGCTAAATAGATATGTCAGAAATTTTTGTTTTCATTCAGATTAGTGTTGACCTCAACTTTTGTCAGAGAAGCCCCCTTTGGCAGCAGTCAATGCAGAGACTCATACAAGAAAAATTTTTTAGAATAAATGCCCTCCCCAAGGCTCAGGGAACACTCTGGAAGAAAGGGAGGAAAAAGCTAGAGGCTAGAAAAGAGTGCTATAAACTGCTGTCCTCTAGATATGAAATGGCCTTTGTACTCATGAAGCACAGCAGAATTGATTACGTGCGAAAGATCAAGCCAGTCAACATTCCATGTGCATGAGTAGGATCCTAGCTGAAGGGCTACTGGGAGTTGATGGCTGATAGGGACAGGAAGGATTGTAGTCACCAGTAGGTTAGCCATGCTCTGGTGGATAGCCCCCACATGTATGCAAGAACTCAGTTTATAAAAAACAGAATGAGACATGAGGTGGGAGGCTTTGAGTTGGGTGAGGTCTGAGAAGATGGGGACTGGGGCACTGTGGTCAAGGATAAGATCAAGATACACTGTATCAAAAGGTAAAAATATTTCTTAAAAGGAAGAAAAGTTCTAGAATACTGTAAGTAGACCTTAGATTCTTGTGGGTATATGGAAGACCTGAGTGCTGAGAGAAACAGTGAGTTTGGAATGGGAACAAGGACTCCACTGGGAACAGGATTAGACACCATTTGTGTTACATTTCTGGCACAGAATTTGCCTACATTTTTCCTATGTTCTGGAAACTCTAAAAAGGCTGAATTCAAAGGAATTCATAATGTAGCATTCAGGCTATGGCATGGATACTACTGGCTGCTTTAGCCAAGCTTACAGTGGTGTCTGAGAATAGAAATTAGAGCAGAAAGACATGAAAAATAAAGTATTTGGCTAGGAAAGAAGAATAACTCAAACTGCCAAAGCAAGTGGCAGGCATGGCCATGGTTATTTAAGCACCATTAGGAAGAAGTGAAATAGTTTGCACTAGGATGTAGGTAGGATGCTCTCAGGACATTTCAGGAATTGGTGAGACCCCTGATACCTCCAGCATATAAAACTATATATTCATTTGAAAGATACTTGAATGGGGCTTCATAGGGAAATGTGTCACAGGTTCAGTCATCTAGGCATTTAGAAGCCACTGTGGTCATGATACAAGGAAGTCCTAACTACATATCAAGTGGTCAGTAAAATATAGGGTTGTCCACATGGTGCTAGGTTTTCAAGCATGCAGTATACAAGTTATGGGATCATAATGGGTTGCACCTAGATTAAGGAAAGTGTGTGGAGCCAAGTACTATTCATTCAGGGTTTCCTGTGGGGAGCATCTCATTGGGCAGAATCTCTGAGGATGAAGCTTAAGCTGCAGTAAAGACCCAGAATGTTGGCAATGCCAGGACCATAAGACAACTCCCAAGGAAAGCTGTAGTAATAAGTAGAGCTAGCCCAAGAGACAGGCCACATGGGCTGCAAATGGCAAAGGTCCAGGAGTAGAATTCTCTGTGTCTATTGGTGTTCAGATCATTTCCACCACATGCATTAAATGCCAGACACAGGACTACAGCATTCAGTGCCCAGCATGCAGTCTCCCTCTAGTCTAAAATTTCCTCCCATTCCTTCCCTCTGAAAGGGCACAATTACTCTGTATCTTTGCAGTCTGGAAATACCTAACTTTTCTTTCAATTTCACAGGGGCTCACAGTTAAGTGACATCTCTGAGTCTCAAAAACAAAACTCTACACTTACATCTTTGAACAGCGTTGGAACTATTAAGTTTATGGGGACTCTTAAAGTTAAACTACTTGTATTTTGCATTATGAGTATGAACCTTTGGAGCCAGGGTGCAATACTATGGCTTAGATATCAAATGTCTCCCATCGGCTCATGTTGTGAACACTTGTTCCCCAGCCAATGGCACTATTTTGGGAGGCTGTGGAACCTTTAGAAGGTGAGGCCTAGCTGGCAGACATCTGACACTAGGTGCAGGCCTTTGAAGGGGATAGCCCTGGGTTTAGGATCTCTTTACTTCCTGGCCTAGTATGATACTGACTTCTCATGTGTTTACACTGTCATTCTCCCCATTAACCCCACGATGGCTGAAACTGGAGCCTAAATAAGCTTTCCCGCCATGAAGCTGTTTCTGTCAACTGTTTGATTGCAGCTTTATAAAAATAACTAAAAGAAGCACCCAGAGAGCTCAGAAAACTACTCTTTTTTTTTTTTTAAGATTTATTTATTTATTATATGTAAGTATACTGCAGCTGTCTTCAGACACACCAGAAGAGGGCATCATATATCATTACTGATGGTTGTGAGCTACCATGCGGTTGCTGGGATTTTGAACTTGGGACCTCAGGAAGAGCAGTCAGTGCTCTTAACCTCTGAGCCATCTCTCCAGCCCCCAGAAAACTACTCTGGAATGCTTGAGTGGACAGAGCAGAGAAAGCACAGCACCCAGGCCATGCTCTCTCCAGTGTGGCTCCTCCAATAGCACTGACATCATTCACGTGTCAAATGACAAGATAGCTTTCATAAAGTTACCAAGTGGGGTCCCTACTACCTGCTTATTTTTGTTAATGTGCTCCATAGATGTACTAGGGACACAGCTATGTCCTCAGTCTCCCTTTACCTGACATTCCCAGCCTTTTCATTTTCTATTTGCCACTAAACCAAAGACTCCCCAAACAGGCAGGGGAGGAGGAATCCTTCACTCCCAAAGCCCAGAACTGCAGAGATATATTACCTGTGTCTGAAGAGGAGAATGTCTTGCTGACGGGGGCACTGTGGCACGAAATGGCCTGGACAGAGATATCCTTCTCAATGACCTTCACTTTGACGGGTGTCCTCACAGGGGACTCTGCAAGTACAAGACTCCATCAGCAAGGGCATGCAGATTTTCAACAGAAGATTCTAGAAAGCTAGAGGAAGCCCCTACTGCACCTTGAGGCCCTGCAGTTATTACTGGCTAGCACTGGGCTTTTAGACTCACACCCTCTATTCTTTCACCATGTTGGCAAATGTGAGGCTGGGGGGGGGGGGGCGGTCTAGATCGGAGTAAAAATTCAGAGACATTTTAATAAAACTGGAGTTCTTATGTGAATTGTGGGTCCCTGACCTGTGTCATGAGAGCGACTTTGGAAAGATATCCCTTTACACAATATACCAATAAAATAATCATGTATTTTTCATTTGCCCACCCAGGGGCCAGCTACAATGCAAAAGAAAGGTTTGTTCTGGCCCCGTTTAAAACAAAAACAAAAAAACAAACAAAAAAACCAAAGCTCTTTTTTTTGAGACACAGCATCACATGTCCCAGGTTGGATAATTATATTATCACATATCCCAGGTTGGATAATATTTCATATTAGGCAAGAATGACTTTGAACTCCTGATCCTTCTACTTCTATTTCCTCAGTTCTGGGATTACAAATGTGTGCCATTATGTCTATCTGATACAATTTGGGGATCCAATCCAGGGCTTCATCTATGCTAGATGAATGCTGCCCAACTGTGCCACATCCTTAGCCCTACATCAGCCTCTTTATCAGAGTTTAACATACATTAGATTACCTGTATTAGACTTTTAATAATCATGAGTGAGATGAGTACTGAGTTCCATGTGGCTGGAGTCTTAGAACCAGTGTATAACTTTGGTGTAACCGTGCCAGGAAGAACCTCATCTCTGTCTCTTAACTAACACACTGTGTGTGTGTGTCTGTGTGTCTGTGTGTCTCTGTCTCTCAACTCCCCCCTCTCCACCATCTCTCCCTCCCCCTCTCTACCCCCATCTCTCCCCCCCTCCATCCCCATCTCTTCCTCCCCCTCTCTTCACCCCATCTCTTCCTCCCTCTTTCTCCATCCTCATCTTTTCCTCCCCCATCTCTCCACCCTCATCTTTCCACCCCATCTCTCCCTCCCTCTCTCTCCATCCCCATCTCTTCCTCCCTCTCCACCCTCATCTCTCCCTCCCCCATCTCTCCACCCTCATATCTCTCTCCCTCCTTCCCTCTCTCCCTAACCCCCATCTCTTTCCAGGCCACGGAACTTCTTTGCTGAGCCTTGGTGCTGAACCTACAATGCTCAGTGCTGCAGGGCGAGCCCCACCCCACAGAGGCTGGTAGCCTGTGGATCTGCAGTCTGGTCTCACCTGAGCTCAGTGGAGATGCCCTCCCAGTGTCAAATCGAGGTTTGGTCTTCACAGCAGTGACAGTGGTGACCACAGTCCCACATGGCATCACTGTGCGGTCCTTTTCTATCTTTGCAGAAGAAACAGGGGGAGGAGCTGGCCAGGACTTCAGCTCACCAGGTTCTACGTAAGAAAACTATGGCAAAGATAGACATTTATTTTGAAACACAGAGAAGCTTCCATGGAAAGCTGCTTCCCACATTCACTAGGCCACCACCCACACACAGACCAGGATGTCACGAGAGCACAGACCACCTTCTCTGTCCTTCTCTGATATAATAATGGCCTCTAGATGACCTCTCAAACCAAATATAACAACAATGCAAGGGAATAGCTATTTTTCTGTACTGCTCAAGGAATTATGGTAAGAAGAAAAGGTATATACTTGTTCAGTCTGATGTAGTTTGGGTATTTTTTGTTTGTTTTTCCCTGAATACTTTCAGGCTGGTTGGTACAAACTACAACTGTAGAGCTGCAGATATGTACTCTGCAGATAGTAACAACAGGCTGACTTAGCTGCAGTTACACTGGCTTTTTTTCCCAATAACCTCTAGTTTCTATAGCCATGCTATTTAACTTTTTTTTTTTAATCAACCTGGACTGACAAAGACCCAAAAGAGCCAAACTCAAATTCATCAAACTCTAAGCATTATCCAGCAAAGGATTTTTTAAAAAGGAGGGCAGCTAGATTAGCTGAGATGACATTGGGAAATGCCATCTCCTACAGTATCCAGCTTAAGCCAGTCCTGGCAAGATGTGTTCTCCTGAGCCTGAAGCCCATGCTAAGAACAGAGAGCATCGTGGGTGAGCTCAGCATGTCATATGGAGGCAACAGTGATCCCTGACAGGCAGGAGACAGAACTGTAGCAGCAGAAAACATGTCACAATACCTCTGCGGTGACTGAGCCCAACACCAAGCTGTCAGGCTCTGTTCCACTGATCAGTCTGAAGGTCTGTGGGCCATTAGGCTGCTTCCTAAATAAGTCCAGGTGAATGATTGCTATCCCCAAAAGACCTAGAGTGAAAGACAAGAAAGAACAATGGTGATATTTCTGGTCACACCCCCCAAGGGATGTTCTGTTAGGTTCACTACACAGTGTCAGTATCACCAAACATAAAGAAGTTGTAGGCATTCCAGAGGGAATGAAGCTATGTGCCAGGCCTGGCAAAGGCAATATCCAAAACATATAGGGTGTAGAAATGCACCAACCATCCTTGAATCACTGACAGAAACTGGAAAACAGATGTTTGGTGGTGGTGGTGGTGGTGGTGGTGGTGGTGGTGGTGGTGGTGGTTGTGGTGTGGCATGAAAAGAAATGAAAACGCTACTAAATGTTCTGGGCAAGGATGGAGGGGTCAAGGCATAAAAGCAGTGACATTTAAAAATTATTGAAGAAAGATTCTGGATTTTAAAAGTAGAGACTGGAGAGATGATTAAGTGCTAAGAGTGCTGGCTATTCTTCTAGAAGACCCACATTCAGTTCCCAGCCTGACCTGGCAGCTCACAATCATCTGGTCCTGAAAGATTTGGCTCCCTCTTGTGGCCCCTATAGGTACTACATGCACACAGTGCACAGACATACTTGGCAGGCAACACACTCACACACATAAAAATTAAGGAAAAAGTTTAAAAACCAGACAAGCATGTCTCCCAAATGAATGTCATTGTTGATTCTAACTTTGTACCAAACATTCCATTGGAAGACCCGCGGTTCAGCGGAGGAGGCTGCCCCCTTCCCAGGGTTTCTCCCCTCCTCACTCCAGTGCCTAGGTCACAGTGCTGCTCTGGAGCACTCCTTACATGTTCACCACCCACCTTCTGAGGAACACTCATGCTGTGAGATCTGCAGGAACAGCTCCTTGGATTTGGCATTCAGTTCACTGCAAAAAGAACAAATCCATGTGAGCCATCCAAAATTCAGTGCTATAGGGTTGAGTCCCCCCAACACACACACGCCCTGCCATGTATATTTTGTTGTTGTTGTTATGCTAAGGAACACAAGGTTGTCAGTCACTAAAAACACACTGCTGGCAGCCTGACAATTCAGAAATAGCCACCAATGTAACCAGGAGTTGACCTTTCAGCAGGGACCCATGGAACACTCTTTGGTGATAAGAAGTATATTAGAGCTAATACATCAGCCATGTAGCACATGACAGGTGGGCAATGTAGACTGAGACCTTGATTTCATTTGGTTAATTTTTATTAACTTAAAATTAAAAGTCACATGTCACTGCTACCATTTTTAAAGCACAACTATGTATAATTGAGTATAAAACACAGAATTCCAAAAGCCTCCCTCCTTCCTATCTTTTGCTTAAGATACATGCATTATTCCCGCTTCCATGCTATATTCACCATCACCTTTAACAGCTTTAGATGATTCCCTGGAGATATCACAGACTGAAGAACAACTGCATTTTTGACAGGTGTTTAGTACTCTGCTGCCTTGGCTTTATAAGATTTTATTCATCCAAGTCCTTATAGATAGACTGTTTAGTAATAGAGTCCTTTCCAGTAAATAAATGGAAATTAACATCCTCACACAGTTGGAGGTCAGAGGATAACATGCTAGAGTTGGTTCTCTCCACAAAGCGGGTCCTGAAAATTGAAATTCTGGGAATTGTTGTCAAGTTTGGCAGCAAGTCTTTACCCACTGAACTGTCTCTCTGGTTCCCTTTCCAGGATCCGCCCATCATTTCTGTTGTTTATTTTTCTTGTCTAAGTGTACTAATCAGTTTGTCTAGATCAAGATCTTCCCACCCTGATGTCAGTGGTCTGTAAACTCCTATTACAAATGTGTTCATGAATTGCTCCTAGTTAAATGTTTCAAAACTGGGAACCAATATTAAACACTACTGACTCTCTTTGGGGCAGGTGTGAAGACAGGCAGTTTACTTTCTTCTATGATTTACTGACACAGTGGAAGTTATTCATGAATTTTCTTATATTAAGCCAGCTTTATATTTCTGGTGCAAACTCAAGTGGATTTATTTATTTTTGAGACAGTCTCTAGATAGCTCTGACTGTCCTGGAACTCACTATGTAAACCAGGACAACTTTAAACTCAGAGATCTGCCTTAATGGCATGCACTATCACACCCACCTTGGATTTATTTGTTTTTAATAGAATGGCCATATAAACATTTTCTTTTACATGAGTCCATGTTTTGCCTACATGTATGTATACCACATGCATGCCTGGTTCTTGCAGAAACCAGAAGAAGGTATTATATCCCTTGGAATGGTTGTAAGCCACCATATGGGTTCTGGGAACCAAACCTAGGTCCACAAGAACAGCTAATGGTCTTGACACGCATCATTGGATTCTATGTGATGGCTTTTTATTTAGGATCTTTATGCTGTTATTTATAAATGGTTTTCATGTCCCTTTTCTATTTTCTCCGCCAGAGGTTGGCATCAATTGGAGGCTTCCTTCTGCTCTGTGTGGCTGGCTGCTAAGGGAATCAGAGAATCCCTTAACAGTCCTTTGTCACATTAGAGAAAGAAAAGAATGGTGATCTCTGGAGCTGACTTTAAAAAGAAGTCCATGTTTGACATGGGACTGGCTGTCTTTTAGAAACTCAGGACTTTTCATTTTTAAAATAATTTTTAGTGTAAACAGTGCTATACAATGACATCAGGTTCTGTTCATCTTGAGCAGACCTAGCTGTCACTACCAGGCCTCTGAGGATGCAGGCTATACTCACAAGGTGAATTCCTCCTCCCAACTGAGGTCAGTAGTGTTTCTCACTAGGGTGCTGATGAATCTCTGTGCAGGATCATTCAGCTGGGCCACACACACATGGCTAATGCCTGTGATCAGATGAAGCAAGGTTGTATTTGGCTTTTATTTTTTAATTGCATTAAAACTTTGCTTACCCACACAAGAAAGAATAATAAATTAACTGAAAAAAAATCTCACCCAAGAGACCTTTCTGTCATTTTCCATTTACACACTCTCAATGCTGGGGCAATAACTCAGTGGTGACAGCCCTGGACTGACCCCAATGTCCCACTTCCTTCCATCAATTCATCAATCCTGGAAGCAGGCAGGAGTTCCAGGTATGGAGCCTCACCCAGAAGCAGCATAATATGTGCTGAGGCTTGGCTCCTCTTTAGACTAGACTAACAGCCTACCCAAAGGATGCTTGGTACTGAGCTCAAACTGTGGCTGTACCTCACAGACAATCCAGATCCCACTTACAACAAGCAGGTATTTTCATTCCTCATCTAACCCAAGATCCTTTGGGGGACGTGGTATAGGCACTGTGACATCTCACAGCTGTTCCTGCTCTGGGACAATGTTTCCTCTATAGCATCAGTCCTAAAGTCCTCTCTGGTCAGTAACTTGACCACAAAGCTTGACTCTTTACCATGTTTCAGGTAGGGTAACTTTCACAGTCACTCCTCAAGGAAGACTCAGATCCATTTCCAGATATGGGCAACTTAGTATGGATAAGGAATGGGATCTGATTTCATAGCATGTGCACCCACAGCTGGGACCCTACCCCTGCCTGGTAGTTCAGGAGACCCACTCAGCCACTAGGTGATCCAGGTATGAAAGGCAATATGCAAGCACTTGCACCAAAAACATCAGCAACATCCATCTTTATAGACACTTAGTTCAAATGAAGCCTCTTAACGCCTTGTAAAGTGGAAGAACTTTTGCAAATAGTGACCAGAATTCCTAGTGTTCTTAAACAATGACCAGAACCTCACTTCCATTCTCATGGGGGGCCTCAGTGACCATTGGGAATCCTGGAGAGGACCATAACTCCACAGCTGCCTTCCTATTAGCAGCGCCAGAGGCACAGAGCCCCCATAAGCCACTCACACACCCCACTTTTTAGGACAGCATAAGTTGCACTACTCAGAGGCTCAGGGTTGCTCAACACAAATTTATTGGCTTGGTTTAAAAAAGAAAAACAAGACTAGTATCTGTCAGGCTAAAAACAGACAGAGCAACCACAACATTGCTTTCCCTTGGTCTTCATGTACATGATGAATTTAGCTGCATATTTACAGAGTGCAGTGTGATGGATGTTCATGGCATTTATGTCCTGTATAATGATCAGATTCTGTTACTCGCATTGTTACTGTTTCAAACATCCACCATGTCTCTAAATCTGGAACATTTAGAATCCTTTCCACAAACTTTCTGGGTATGCATGCTTGGGTAGCAGTCACAGTTGCTTACTGTGCTCAGGGGGTTATAGCTGTAGCCTTTGGATCCCAAGACCATTAGCCAAAGACCAAGTTTTTTCACTATATTTCTGCCAAGGAAGACAGGAATCACACTGTAGACCCAACCAGGTTGCCACATGAGAATTCATCATCCCCAGTCAAGGAAGGACCCTCCCACAGTGTAGGCAGCCCCAGAGGCCCTGGCAGTACCAGCACCCACCTGAAGCACCAGGGTGGTTTATCAGGGAAACTCTGATATTCTTCACCTGCAATTTTAATTCATGAGCCCTTGGAGGTTTGGGAGGGCAGGGTTCCTGAGCAGTGGAGGAAGGGCACTGTAGAGTCTGTGAGGAAAAAAGCAGGGCAACAGTTGTGAGGATGTGAGAGGCTGGCCAGGGGTCCTGGCTTCTATATGGGACAGTGTCTTCAGGGACATCTGAACAGGGCACCTGACCTCCATGGTCAGCTTAGAATTGATATTATCTTATGGAAAGGTTCTGTTGCCTCTACAGTGAACCTTTTCTATCCC
Source organism: Apodemus sylvaticus (assembly GCF_947179515.1). Taxonomy (NCBI): domain Eukaryota; kingdom Metazoa; phylum Chordata; class Mammalia; order Rodentia; family Muridae; genus Apodemus; species Apodemus sylvaticus. The sequence continues at coordinate 119,879 of NC_067486.1, read as the reverse complement.
AATTGAAGAACCTGCAAATAGTGATGACTCTGTTCAAAGTCTACTTATGGTCTACTTTCCAGGGCAGTAGGGCTGGCCAGCACATGGTTCCATGCTCAGACCCAGGAGAAGTACTTTAGATAGTGAGCTGGTCTTCAGGATGTTGTGCTGGACAGGACAACATCTAGGTATAAACAGCCACCAGCCTGTGATTACTTCCGGCCTCTATTCACAGAACAGCTAGGAACCCGTTGTACTGTACAAGCAAGGAGACAGAGGCAGGTGCAGTCTTATTTCATTCTCAGAAGGGCATCAGGCCCTGGCTTCCCTGACAGTGCTCACAGGGGTCTTAAACTTATCACAAGAACCTAAGACCTCAGAAGGTTCTCTGAGAGATGTTGGGCTCTGAACAGTGAAAGCCATGCAGGAGCTATCCCAGGTGCTGACTGGACTTGAGCCCCTTCTTAGATCATGGTTACTAACATCTCCAGAGACACTCATAGGTATCACCCAGCAATCACTGTTATGAACCAGGTTCTTCCCTTCTGTGAGTGAAGAATACCAAAGGCCAGGAAGGACTATAAACTTCCTTAAAGCACTAGGATGGGTTGGAGATGAGATACATTGTCAGTTATATATGTTTGGCTATTTTTTTCTTTCCTTTATGTGTATGTGTACATGTATGTATGGATGTTTACATGTGTGTGAACATGGGCATGTCTATGCATATGAAAGTCTGTGGTTGTGGTCAGGTGTAATCCCGAATCAGTCTCTACCTTAGTCATTGAGGCAGGGTCTCTCACTTGAACACAGAGCTCACCAATACAGCTAGTCCAGTCAGTCAGCTTGGTTCAGGATCCACTGGCCTTTGCCTTCAGAGACTAAAATTACAGGCAGACTACCATGCCCACCTGGCATTTATTTTGGATTCTAGGATTCCAGATGCCAGTCTTCATACTGGCAGAGCAAGTGCTTTAACCACTAAGCTATAATGGTTCTACTTCTGGGCTATAAATACCGAGGTACGTGGTCAACACTATTCTAAGTGTTTCTATTGATAGCTGTTAGGGATGGGATCGATGTTCAGGACAGACTTTTTTCTCTGAGACAGGGTACTGTGTCACTCAGACTCAATTGCCCTCAGACTTGTTTTGTAATGGATTCTGATTTTTCTAGTCTCTGCTTCCTTAGTGCTGGTATTAGAGGTATATGCCACCATGCCCAAGATATATGGTCTTAGAAATTGAATTCTGGATTTCATGCATGCTGCATGCTACATGAGGACCCTTCCAACTAAACTGTAGCCCAAGAGACCAACATTTAAATGAACAGACTGAATAAAGTAGATGGCCTTTCCTAGTGGGGTGAGCTTCATGCCATCAGTTGAAAGCCTGAGTAGAAAAGGCTGAACCACCCCAAATGAGAAAGCATTCCTCCTTCCAGACAGCTCGACCTGAGCCATAGTCTTGTTCTGCTTTTAGAATCAAACAGAAAACACTAGTACTCCTGGGCTTTGAACTCTGAGCCTGTGGTCAGTCTGGAGTTGGGTCAAACCATCAACTCTCCCAGTGTTCAAGACTTCAGACATGAGCTGGAGTCACACCATGTATTTATTACCCACAACATCATAACATATTTTGTAAATCTCTCTCATCCTCATGCTCAAGTGTTTAATTTCTCTGGAGAGCTGTCATGGGTGTGGCACTTAATGAAACAGGACAATTTCATTTTAGAATGTGATGAGGTATGGTAGCTTAGGACCTTTTGTTTTTGTTTTAGATTCTGAAAATATAAAACTATTTTGTGAACTGTTTCAGATTTTTATATTTCTGGTTACCAGTCCCCTCTGCTCTCCAATAATTTACTATTAATAGGGTTATTAGAAGATGAAGTAGCTTGGGCTTGCTCCTACCTCCATAGATGTATAACTGATGTTGGTATTTGGGAAGACTGACTCCTCCCACCTTATGTCTCTGAGAGTTCTTATCTGCTAGCTGAGCTTTGCCGTAACCCTATAAGCAAAGGAGGATAAAGATGGATTCTTTTATTCCTGGGCCCTAGTCACCTAGAACTTAGCATCAAACCCTGTCACCAGCTGACAGTGTCTATTGAAAACTGGAAGACCATAGCTTCAGTAGTGATTGGCCTGGCAACCATTCCCACTGAGGAGCTCTGATCTTGAGGCTGTATTCTAATACCATGGGCAACATCTGCCTGTGCAATATCAGCCCCACCCTGGAAAATGAAGACTAGAAACACAAGTTCAGAATCTCCTGTGTCCTGTGATCTGGGCTTACCTGAGTTTCTTTGACCTGCATGGGCTTGGTGCTCAGAAAAACAGATGGAGAGGCAGCTCTAACTAGGTGCTTGAAAAGATCCTCAAGGGCTTCAGAAAGCATGTTTACCCCGAGAACCTGCTTCTGAAGAAAGACAGGTCATCAGATCACTGTATGCCAGATACAAGTACCAGACAGGTATGCTAGATGTTAGACCGTCAGACATCATGCAGCTTTGGTTTGGTGCTAGCTCTTATCTCCAGGACTGCATTGTCCTGTCAGCTCATGACAAGCCAGGAACAACAGCAGTCGTCAAGTGTACAGTCAGTGATAAAGTGGGGACCTAATGGGTACATAATGAACCAATCATGTCACCAACTATGTGGGGCTGAAGAGGCCCCTGAGCTGTACAGGATCACAGCCCAGTCAAGAACTTGATGGCAGGCAGATAGAGACAGGGCTTAGGACAAGACAAACTATGCAAAGACTCCAGGCCCCAAACAATAAACAGCAATTAATATGTGCTACTTTCAGTTATTGGATCTATTGATTGTAGCTTTATTGGTTATTGGTTTGTTGCTTTAACAAAAGCAAGTTAAGGAAGAAAGGTTCATTTTGTCTCACAGTTTTAAGGCACAGTCTATCACGCCAGGGAAGGCAAGGTAGCAAAAATGTGAAGCAGCTAATCACAGTATATATCAGGAGGCAGAGAGAGATGAATGCTGGTGCTCAACATGCTTTTCCTTTTTATGCATGCTGGGACCCCAGCCTATGAGATTGTCTGCCCACATTTAGGTTCTTCCCATCTCAATTGAAACTCCCTCAGTGACTTGTTTGGAATCTTGTTTCCACAGATCCCATCAAGTTAAGAATTGAGCTTTAACCGCTACCACTCTGTAATTTAGACATCTCCCATATTCAAGATGTCAGGGTCCCAGTACCCCATGTGAAGCCTGTGAAGGGACCACAATAAGCTACCTGGTACTCGTTTTGCACCATTCCTACCTGGATACTGGTGCTTGTTCATGTGTGCATGGTTCTGTTCTGTGCATCAAATCTCTACAAATTAGTGGTTCTCAACTTTTGTATCATACATGACCCCTTTGGGGATAGAAAGGCCTTTCACGAGGGGCCACATATCAGCTGTACTGCATATCAGATATTTACACTACAATTTATAACAGTAGCAAGATTACAGTTATGAAGTAGCAACAAAATAATTTTATTATTCAGGTGTCACTACAACATGAGGAACTGTATAGCAGGTTGCAGCATTAGGAAGGTTGAGAACCACTGCTATAAATGCTTTTAGTGCACAGGTTTTGGGTTTTATTTAATTTTTTAGTGTTAGAGATGGAGCTTATGGCTTTTCCTATATTAGATAAGCATTTTATCACTGGAATACATCCCCAGACCTTGGGGTTTTTTAAGGCAAAATCTCATTGTGCATCCCAAATTGGACTTAAACTCATGATCTTCCTGCTTCTGTCTCCCACAGACCAGGATAATAGGCCCATGGCACCCTACTCAGATTTAAAGTATGTATTTTTTTTTTAATCTCAATTAATGTGAAGATACCTTGGTCTTCTTGAATCTTATTTCAGTATTATAGCTTTTATTTTAACTCTTGAGAAAATGGTCTGTGTGGATATTTGCTAAGATGACAGGTCCCACGCTAATGCAGCCCAAGTACCTTGCCATCTTTCTGAGATTTGTGGAGAGAAGCTGTGATGGTCAAGTTCTGCCAAGATCTAGCGCTACCCTGGTTCCAATGTCATTCTGTAGGAGGCAGCTTGAAAGCACCTTGGGTGCCATTTCCCCTCACTGGGGACCCCATCTGGCTGTATAAGCGAGGTTCCCACTGGTTTATAGGATACTTGCAACTTGTACAGCAGGAACTGACTTTAGGAAGGAAGACTGGAACGATCTGTGTTGTTGGAAAACAACTGGCTGCCTGTCCCCTGACTGACCAGGTCTCCCTATAGTGAACTTAGCCTATGTCTATTGAAAGTGGACTTGAATCTCTAAAACATAAGGCCTCTAAGTAGCAAGAGTCAAAATGGCTAATGTTTCCATGGTTCTCACTGGAAGCCAGCTTCTCTTATACATGCGCATTAACTAGCTTAATCCTTTACATCACAGTCCCTCCACTTCACGGATAAGGAAATTAAAGTAGAGAGAAGTCAGGTAGCATTCGGAGAGCCACACAGTCCATAGTCTTCGGTGAGCCAAGAGTCAAATTCAAGCAGTTAAGACAGTGCTTTGAAGTGGGAGACCTTTAACCTCAATAGCCTCTTGATAACCTAAGTTGAAATAAAAGACACATGATGTAGAATAACCATTTGAAATGTAGATTTCACTGCTCAATTTGTACATATATAGTACTAAGCACCCACTACTGAAATATGTTCACTACTCCTCAAAGATGAACTGCAGACTCCATCCTATCAGGAGTCATGTCTCCAACCCCTGGCATCCATCTTTCTTTTTCTGTGTATTGCCTCCTCTAGACTGGATGTGTCATGTCACATATGTCTCCTGAATCAGGCTTCGATTATTGTTTGCAAGGCTAATCAGGAGACAGCATACACCAGCACATCACTCCATTCCTGGCTGAAAAATATCCCGTATTATGGCTGTGCCTCACATTGAGCTCTTGCTTCTCTGTCTGAATTGCACAGGAGGAACTCTGGACTGATGGCACTACATGCACAAGATACACAGACACCTGTGCAGGCAAAAATCCCCATACACATAAAAATTAAAAAATAAATACATAAATCAACAAAGATGGAGAAATCCTATACCTGTACACTAACTGCGGCAAATCAATCATTATCAGATTGGTAACATAGCTACCCATGAGGAAAAATAATTCAAGGAATCACAAAGACTGGTGATTTTCTCATAAGAAATTACTTTTTCCACATAAGAAATTCAACATTGCTGAGCTTGCCTATGTAGGCTGCAGGCCTAGATAAATGATGTCATCATCAAAGCAAGAAGCAGAAGGAGAAGGAAGGCTTCACCCGAATTCATTCTCTCTTCCTCCTTCCTTCTGCTGTTTGCTTCTCTGAGACAATGACATCAGCAGTCCATACAGACAAGCCCTGACATGTTCACTCTCCTCTGCGGAGAAGAAGACCACTGTGTGTTCAAGATTCCTTATTTTCCCAGCACCCCAGGTAGCCAGTATTACCAATTGGTATTGGTATTACCAATCTCGTATTAGTTAATGTTCCTCAGTCAGTATTTGTGTGTGTGTGTGTGTGTGTGTGTGTGTGTGTGTGTGTGAGTGTGTGTGTGAGTGATTTACCAGCTCAAATCAAACCAAAGCCAAACCAACCAAAACCTCACATTGCACATATCTACGTAAAAGTATGAAGGCTGAGACAGTGACAGGACCAGGATGATGCACTTGTTTATCATGTCCAAGGCCCTAAGTTCCATTCCCACTCCAGAGAAAAAAATGAAGAGAGGAAAGACAAAAATGAGGTAAAAGAAGAAAAGGGAAAGTGTCTTTGTGCAAATACCCTGCAAAGCCCATACCTCTCTACTGTGGTGAGGCTTCAGTGGCTGACCTGGTTTGAAATGGAGCAGAATTACAAGGAAATTTTGTAAAAAGTCACTGAAAGATTTCCCTTGTGCAACAAAGGAAAGTGACACCGGGACACTTTTCACACATTCACTGCAGCCCAGCTTCTGTCCTCATACCCTAAGGCCCCAGAAAGTGGAAAGGAAACTGTTCTCTCTATCAAAGCTATCCCCACAGAGTCCTGTCTTTTGTGGCCTAAGTCAGAATAGGGAGAATGGTTGGAAGGGGCTACCCACTTTCTTCTTCTTCTTCTTTTTTTTTTTTTCTAAGACAGGGTTTCTCTGTGTAGCCCTGGCTGTCCTGGTCTCTCAGAAATCCACCTCCTCTGCCTCCCAAGTGCTGGGATTAAAGGCGTGCGCCACCACCGCCTAGCAGCCACCCACTTTCAAGCTGCCCACTTCAAGACATGCCTTAGCCACTCGTGCATTCTCAAACCAGTGAAAGAACGATAAAAACTTACGGACTGACCTCCCCTGGGACACGGGGCTGGATCTTGATGGCTGTTTCTGGTACACGGGTGAAAGACCACTTGATTTGGATGTCCTCTCTCTTCTCTTCCATGTGGAATTCCACCTATGAGAACAAACCACCAAGCAACAGTTACTGGGTAGCTGAGATCTTTACATGAGCCTTAATTACATTGTATATGGATGCTGTTGTGTGTCATGTACTTGTATACTGTGTATACATGTGCTGTATGTGTGTGCACATTGTATGAGTATACTGTGTGTTGTATTTGTACAAGGTACATGCATATTATATGTGCATGCAGTGTGCTATGTACATGTGTACTGAAGCTCTCTGTGTGTTTACTTTTTAAGATTTTTATTTTATGTGGGTGCTGGTTGATTTTTGTCATCTTGACCCAAACCTAACATACCTTGAAATCATAACAGATTAGCCTATAGTCAAGTATGCAGGGGTTTTGATTACTGACTGATGGAAGAGCACAGTTCACTGTGAGCAGTGCTACCCTTGAGCAGGTGGTCCTAGGTTATATAAGAAAACAGGCTGAGCAGGCCATGGGGAGAAAGACAGTAAGCAATACCCCTCCATGGCCTCTGCTTCAGTTCCTGCCTTCAGGTTCCTACCTTGAGCTTCTACCCTGACTTCCTTCAATGATGGAGTGTTACCTGAGAGTTTTAAGCGGGAATGAACTCTCTCCTCCCAAATTGCTTTTGGTTATGGTGTTTTATTACAGCAACACAAAACTAATTAAAATAATATATTTGAGTTGCCTGTGTGTATGTAAGTATACTGTGTGCATGCCTGGTGCCGCTGGAGGCCAGAAGAGTTGAGATGCCACCTGGAACTGGAGTTATGAAAGATTGTAAGCCACCATGAGGATGCTGGAAACTAAACCCAGGTCATCTGCAAGAACAGCACGTGTTCTTAACCTGAGACACCACTCCAGCCTCTGCGTGTTCCTTTAGTCACATGTTCTCACAGACAATAGCTCAACTTCTGCCTTGGTTTACCATGTTCTTCCAGAATAGATGTGAAGATCCCGCTAAACACTGCCCAGGTAGTCCTCAGGACAGGTGTCACCGACATTCCACAGCCTTATTTAAATGAGGAACTCCCTGTGCTCTGTGCTTCTTTTTCTGTCATCAAGGCAAAGGAGAGTGGAGAGAGCAAGGGGGCCCAGCACATCCTGTCTTCAGTTCTGGGATGGCCAGTATCTATGGCCACATGTCCCTGGGATTATAAGAGAGTACCATGGAACACTTTCCCCCTCACCTGGGCCACTCCAGCAGCCTCAAATGGTCTCCTATATCGGGCAGTCCTACTCATGTAGAGTAGGCAGAGTCATGTTAAGATGCCCAGGCCTTCATCCATGAAGCCTTATATATAAGGCCAGACATAGTAAACAGGACCTGACAGGTGTGATTAGGGCCTGAACCTTAAGGTGGTGAGAACATCTTATATTTCCAGGTGACCAAAAGGCATCATAAGCATCTTTAACAATGATAGAGGCTAGAAGAGGAACAAGCCAATAGGTGTGGTTTGAGGATTACACCTATGGTGACTGAGGTGAAAAAGAACAAGGCACAGTGACCAAGCAAAGAGTAAGGTGGTACACAAACTCTTTACAAATAATATGTAGCCAACAGTAACATTAGCCTGCAGTCCTGTAGAACTAAAACTGCCGCCATTTTTAACAGATCAACTGTGTCCACTTATAAAAGATCAACACAGCTGGGCTTGCCAAATGCTAACATTTCCTCATAGGATAGGCAGGGTGGGTCATGGGACCCTTACCCAGTTATCTAGTCATTTCTCCCAACAGTTATACACAATATTGCCCTAATTCCACCTGGCCTCAGAGAGGGGACAGAGTATATAGGATGAAAGAACTAGAGGAGGAGGCTTCAACTATATAGCTGTGGGGAGTCACCATCGATGCTGGGTATAGACCTTACAGGGTGGTGTGCTTTTTCTGAGTCATGCTCATGGTGACTTACAGTTTGAAGATAATGACCTGATTCATAATTAATAAGAATGATACTTAGAGCCCTGTAATTCAGCATAGAGGAATCCTCCCTGTGTCCCTCCTACAGTAGGGAACACAAGGTCATGACTACCGTGTATTTCCTATGACTGATAGCATCTACGCAGCCTTACCTTTAAATGAAATGGGGAAAGCTGGACATCATACAGCTGGCATTCCGAGCCTGTGGTGGAGGCAGGCCCTGCACTGACCAAGAACTGGAGAGTCTCGCCCACCACATGACAAATCACCATCTGGAAAGACAGGGTATAGGGAATCTTCAAATGACAACAAGGATAGTGCCTACCATGGACAGCTTCATTTCCCTGAATAACCTAGACTTTCTAAATTAACAAGGAAAGAATTTGGGGTCTAACTTTGGATTAATAGATACACAAAACTAATCAAAAACTAAACACTGCCTTAGACCCTTGATTCTTTATGGATTCTCAAGAGATTCTGTTCTGCTTAAATCTAGTTGTCATGCTTTTTCCATATGTATAGAAAGTTTTGTTCTTTTAAAATTACAATTTTTTTCACAATGGTTACTTTTAAATTCCCTAGAGAGGGCCAATAAGCAATGAGATGGGTTACCATCTACAGGTGCTTGCCACTAGACCTGACAACTGAGTTCCAGCCTCAGAATTAACATGATGTAAGCAAAGAACCAACTTGTACAAGTTGGTTCTGACCTACACACACACACTCACACACGCATACACACACAAGCATATACACACAAATAACAAATTCACTTATTTTTTGTAAGCTTTAGACATTTCTACCCTCATGGAGAGAAAAGTTATTTGCTATCTTTTACTAAAAGTAAGCCTTTAAAAGAAATTAATAGGTATTAAAAGTATAAAATTTAGAAATTAGCTAGGTATGGTGGCACATACCTTTAAAACCAGGAATCAGGAGGCAGAGGCAGGTGGATCTCTGAGTTTGAGACCAGCTTGGTCTACAGAGAAAGTTCCAGGACAGCCAGGGATACACAAAAAAACCCTGTCTCAAAAGAAAAAACAAAACAAATACTTTAACATGCACTGATGAAAAAAGTTAAAAATGTTATCTAGAATATAAAACTAATTTCTAACTAAATAATTTTAGTATATTATTTTTAATCTGAGATAACTCTAAAAACATAAAGTATTAGGTGACTATAAAATTAAATAACTCTAACAAAAACAGAATTATAACATGAGCTCAAATATAAAATGAACTTGTATTTTAGAACAAGGTTATAGAAGACAGAGACAACTAATAGCATCAACAATAAACCAAACTACAATCTGCCATAAGGTATTTCAGAGGGGTAATTTTATGACCAAAATAACACAGTGTTTTTTGTCAGTGAGTCCTAGAGGAGCAGAGCTTCTAAGTCAGACTCCACCATACCTGGCTGAGCATGCCCAGTGTACACCTAGACTAGATGCCAGGTATATAGGGGCTGCAGCAACAGGGCATGCTAGACACTATACAACAGGGTGGCCAGGACCCCAGGAACCTGGCCAGTGAGAAACAGAAGTCTGAAGATGACACCAGATAGACCTCTGCCTCTCCCAACGAACAGCTGATCCCATTCCTGAGGTTCACTTTGGGAATCATAGAAAATTCTCTAATTCTCTGGCCTATTTCTCAGAATATAAAACACAAGTGAAAAGATTATGAAAATAATTACTTTGTCAGGCCTGATGCACAAAGTGCAGAGCTAGGCATCACCTCTCTTTATTTCTCATCCCTAGCCTCCCACACACAGCTTCTGCTGCTGCCCCTCATTATACACACGCTAACAAATCCTCCAAGTTCTCTGAGCCCCATTATGGCAGCTTCTGACATCTAGGAGCACATAGGCCTAGCAGGAGTTCACCTAAAAAAAAAAATCACCTTCTCAATTCTGGAAGAAACTGGTTCACCTTTCTTTCCATTCCTATGACATTGCTCTCAGAAGATGGAAGACAGGGACTGGTTATGTGGACCAGAGTCCACAGAAGGTTAGAACAACAACAACAAAAAAAAATGTTTGGATAAGAAATGTCACTGATTCATGTTAAAAATAAATGTTCTATAAACAATCCTTTCTGGAAACTTTGATAACAGAGAAACTCCACAGACCAATAACTGATGCAGGGAAATGTCATTGTTCCCAGGGCCTGTGCCTTTTACTGCCTTAAAATAAAACAATGAAACAGAGAAGGCCTTGCTGCATGACTATCAAGATGTTCTTAGAACCTTCTACACTGAGCCCATCAGCACTGTACTAGGAATACCAGTGGCTTGAGTTAGGAGGTGGGGTGTGCTTTAAACCTCATAAGAAAGTTTGGTTTCCAAGGATACATAAAGCTGCCCAACAACCATCCCTTGAGAGACACAGAACATCTAAGCACTTAAGTAAACCTAGGAAGAAATCAAGCCAATAACTAAATTCAAAGGAATTGAGGACCTCTAGAACATGAGACTCCAAAACTCATGATTAGCTACTTGTGATGGTCAATGTTAGCTGTAAACTTGACAGAGTCTGGAACCCCTAGTAGATAAGCTTCCTTTCACAGCCTTAAGGAATTGTTGAGATTAGGTTAGCCATGGGTATGCCTCTGGGAATTATCTTGATAAGGTTAATCGATGTGAACAAACACATTATAAAGGAGAGCAGCAGGGTTCCCTGGCTTGAGTCTAGACTGCATAAAAAAGAAACTATCTGAGCTTCCATCACTCTGCTCTGGATATAGATGCAGAATGACCCTAAACCCTTCCTCCCTTAGCTGCTGTTGTCAGGTATTTTATCACAGTCATGGGAGAAAGGATCGAGAAGTCACTCATCTCCCCAACCCCAGTGCTAATAACATCACTAATGGGGCTATTTCAGGCTGGGAAGTCTTTTCATAACATCCCAATTCCTCCCCAACCCTACTGCACTTCATCACTACAGATGATCACTTCACATACACACTAGCCTTTGTTAGTGCCCTTGTTAAACAAACGACCTGAGCCCACCTCAGTGGTGTGGGAGTAGGAAGCTGCCTCTGTTCTTTTTCTCTTCCTTCTTTTAAATTTTTATTGTATGTATGTATGTATGTATGTATGTATGTATGTGTGTGTGTTTGTTTGTTTGTTTGTTTGTTTATTGGAGAAAGAGTCTTACTCTGCCATCCAGGCTGACCTGAACTCGCTATTGAGCTGAGGCAGGCAACAGAACTCTCCATCCTTCTACCCTAGCCTTCTAAACCCTGGAATTACAGGCTCATATTACAAAACCTCTTTTAAGCAAGACTTTTTTTTAAAAAGTCTTACTTTGTAGCTCATTTTGTAACTCAGGCTCATCTCAAACCCATGAAACTTCTTTTGCCTTGATCACCTGAGTAGCTGGGATTTAAAAGGAATGAGCCACCACGCTTGGCTTACCTAAACATTTTGATATGCCAATCCAAGCAAACAGCTCTCACTGGACAGACAGCCATAAGCGCTGGACTCCTCCACAGGGTTCTGCTTCTGCCACCCAAGAGCCACAATGCCTCATTTGTCAAATAGAGGAGAACCAAATAGTTTTAAGTCGGCAATCTTCTTTACCTATATTAATGTCGATCTGCAATAAGGATTAATTCTCTCAACCAACACAGAAGGCTTCACTTTCAGGTCTCTCAACTGAACAGTAGCAAGCAGGACACCTTACAAGTTTAGGGACCCTGGCAACTTACCAGCCACCTTAAAGGGTCAGAATGCCCAGGGTTAACATCTACTTGAAGATCTATAAGGAATAGAGACCTGGTTGTGAATTCAGAGCTCCCTCAAAGATGATAACTAGGTTTTCTAGTTAGCTCCTCAGTCTGCATTATGTAGACCTGTCCAAGCATAGTTTTCAGGTTCTTCTGGCATGGGTTCCAAATATCTGTTCTGGAATGCCAGTGTGTAAGCATATGTGCTTATACATGTGGTATATGTACGTATGCTGATATGCTAACCGATCCAGGCAAATGTGGGAGCCAGAGGTTGAAGTCTGTTCTACTCAATTGCTTCTCTACGTATTTTTTGAGATAGGATCTCTCATTAAACCTGGAGCTCACCATTTCTGCTAGACTGGCTAACCAGCAAACCCCCAGGACCTGCCTGTCTGTCTCCACCACTGGGTTACATATGGAAACTGCCACACCAGACTTTTAAGTTGGTTCTGGGGATCTAAACTCAAGTCCTCATGCTTGCATGGCAGACTCTAGAAGCCTGCCTGTCTCCATCTCCTTAGCACTGGAATTGCAAGCACGTGCCACCATGCCCAGCATTTATTTTTTTTTAAAGATTTATTTATTTATTATATGTGAGTACACTGTAACTGTCTTCAGACACCAGAAGAAAGCATCAGATGTCTTTTCTCTTTTCGGATGGTTGCGAGCCACCATGTGGGTGCTATGATTTGAACTCATGACCTTTTGGAAGAACAGTCGGTGTTCTTACCCACTGAGCCATCTCTCCAGCCCCCCAGCATTTATTTTTTAACAAGAATTCTGAGATGGAACTCAGGTCCTCATACTTGCAAGGTAAACATTTTGCCAACAACTATCCCCCAAATCAAGCAGTGGCTTTTTAAAAGGTTAAGTATCGTTAGTATATACTATCAAGCTGGCACTTGCCTCCCAGGAATGAGTTTACTAGATTAAAAACAAAATACAATAAATAAATAAATAAATAAATAAATAAATAAATAAATAACCTCAGCCACAGACCTGCCTGTGTCCTGAGATCTTTTCTCCCCAAATCACCCACATAATCCTAAGTGAGACCACCATTTCAGAACAGAAGGCTGACTATAATTCCCAATAAATTGTCCCTTTCAAGAGCAAAAATGGGGGCTGGAGAGATGGCTCAGCGGTTAAGAGCACTGACTGCTCTTCCGAAGGTCCTGAGTTCAAATCCCAGCAACCACATGGTGGCTCACAACCATCCTTAATGACTTCTGATACCCTCTTTGGGGGGGGGGGTCTGAAGACAGTGACAGTGTACTTACATAAAATAAATGAATAAATCTTAAAAAAAAAAAAGAGCAAAAATGGTTAAGCTGGCTGTGGTAGGCATATAAGCATGTGTCTAGGATACCCCTAGATAAAAGAGGGTAGCTTCTAATAGGTTTTGTCTGCTGATGAAATAAATCATTCAAGTCAAATTAAAAGTATAAAAGCAGGTTTTATTTGGGAATGGCTCCCAGGTGAATTCACCTGTCTCAGGGGGCAATACTGAAGAAGTTGCCATGCAGACAAGGGAGACAGGGTGGTGGGGAGGGAGAGGGAAGAAGCAGAGAGAGGGAGATCTGGGGTGGGTAGTGGTCCTTTTAATCAAAAACACACACCTGACACAACACACCTAGTGGTATGTCATGTAAGCAGTTGCTAGGTTCCTTAAAATAAGCCAGTAGAACTGCCTATATACTAAATGGGTTAGAGTTAGGAGTCACAGATTTGAAACCTACAAGCTTCCAAGGGTGAAGGAGAGAGATTCAGGTCACTGACACCATCCTGTCACACAGCATGTCCTAGCAAATAACAGCCAGAGTCTGTTGTTCACCTTTTTTTTTCTCCCTGTCTTGCTTCAAGACCTTCCACCCACACACATAGCTCTTGTCTGGGAAATATGTCTTGTGTAGACAGGAAGCCCCAGATTCCTGCCAAAGGTCCTCTCAAGTCATGCAATCATGCTGTTGCTTGCCAACAGGAAAGCCCAACCCTTTTAAATTTCACCACTGTTTCACTTTCCAACTTACCTGTGGTTTAGCTCCTCTCAGAACATTCTAGAACTCAAAATCATTTATTATTTTTTCCTCCCAAAGAACTAAGGGCACAGCTGATAAAATGCATCTAAAGAGTTAATGAGTACATTTTTTCACTTGGATCACATGTTATAAGGAAGGAGCCACCAAATAAAAAGGAAGTATATCTATTACTGGAGCTGTCAGGTCAGAGGGCAGGCTCTGACAGCCCTAAGGGGCTTGGCTATGAGTCCTCAAATAAGCCAAACTATAGAAAAGCAGAGAAAGGAAATTTATTCAATTTTCCCACATTGGGAAGAAGAAAATAAGGAAGAGGTTTAGTTACCCCTCAAGTCTGTCTTGTCCTCTGCAGTGGGGGCTGAAATGAGGATTAGGTTCAAATTGGAGGGCAAGAGGCATGCACAGCTAAGCAGTCGTGTTGAAGATCGGATCATGCACATCACTGCCCTATAAGGTCTTGGCTCCCATTTCTCCTAGAATGTAGTTTGACAAATAGTGTGGAATCCTTTTCAGGAGGCACGTTCCTCCTCCAGCTGGCATCAGAACTTATCCTTTTCTTTCCTCAGCATGAGATTCTTCAGGAAATCAGTTATTTGGGACACATTGTTTTCATACATGAAAGCCAAAGGGAGGGGCATGAGTCTCTCTCTCTCTCTCTCTCTCTCTCTCTCTCTCTCTCTCTCTCTCTCTCTCTCTCTCTCTCTCTCTTTCTCTCTCTCTCTCTCATTAAACTTTTCCCTAGAGGATTTTGACCCATTAGCACCAGTTCCCAAATCTGGTGTCATTCCCAACTCTGCAATCTAGTCTCACCTCTATAAACATTCTTAAAGATATGAAGAGGATGTCAAACCCAATGTCTACTCTTAAACATGGGTTTAAACATTTACTTCCGTTTAAAAAGTAAAACCAGCCAGAGTTCAGTACTATCACATCTACAGGATTCACCCTATTGATAGTCTATATGAACTGTCAACTTGATAGAACCTATAGATGACTTCAGAGACAAGCCACTGGGCATGTCTGAGGAATATCTAAAATGGGTTAACTGAGGTAGAAGACTCATCTTGGATGTTGTCAGTACCACCCCATAGGCTGGAGTCCTGGACACAAAAAGAGAGAAAGCCAACTGAGTACCAGCACTCATCTCTGTTGAGTTCCTGGGAGCAGGTTCAATGTGACCAGCTGCCTTAAGCTCCTGTCTGATGCCTTCTCCAACAGGAAGAACTACAGCCTCTCAAGGCTACAAACTAGAATAAACCCTTCTTCCCTTAAGTGTCTTTTAACCAGGTATTTTGTCACAGCAATGAGAAAGTAACCAGTGCATCCTATTTGCTCCCAAGTCACAGGAATATTCCTGAAGACTTATTTCATAAGGAACTCTCCCAGAGGGCTAAAATGAAAAATTCTGGAAACAAGATGGCAAATAACTCCAAGGCATGCTAGGTAGATAGGGTGTGCCTGAACCACACTGGTTCCCTATTCTAGACTCTCAATCCAGCAGGGTTCTCTGCTCATATCAAGATATTATGAAGCCAAAAAGGAGTATTTCCCCCAATACTATACTAAAAGGAGAATAGTGACTATGTAATATAGATTCACACAGAAACATCTGCATATAAGCTTTCTCCCTCAAGGACTCTGCATGCAAAAACATGGAAAAGATGTTTCCTTTAATAGGAAGACTGGAAGGAACTGGATCTTTTCCTTGCTGGCACTTAGTGCTTCCTATAAAAGGCCACGTTATCTACCCATAATGTTCTGTATTCCAAAATCTTACTGATCCAACAGTCACCAGTAAGGGTCATTTTACCATGTGTCAATCACTGCCCAACAAGCAGGTTCTCTGGGGAAGTGTACAGTGGCATTCAGAGGGTGAAACTCCCAGGATGAGATTCTACCTGCCATGGGAAGGATCCTACCTCAAAACAATTGCACAACCTATTAGCATTTTAGCATACATACCAGGTTAATGGCATGACTGAAATTTCAAGTCATACAAGGCAAACAAAAAGATCAATGGCGATTTCTGTCAGAAGAAATAAAGACCAATTTACTGAATTCACCACAATGTCAGCATACAAAGGACAATAGCCATGCAGGTAGAAATAAATGCACATCACTGGCTGCACACCCTGGGTGGCTGTGGCCTTCCCACTCTCTGCACTGTTGTTTGTTTGTTTGTTTGTTTATTTTTGCTTTTCTTGAGACAGGGTTTCTCTGTATAGCCCTGGATGTCCTGGAACTCACTCTGTAGACCAGGCTATCCTTGAACTCAGAAATCCGCCTGCCTCTCTCTCCCAAGTGCTGGGATTAAAGGCATGTGCCACCACCACCCGGCTTTCTACAGTTTGTTGCTATGGTTTCAAAGTCTCATGGGATACCTCATTCTTTGTCGCATCTCCCTTTCTCATCTCTTCTATGTTAGATGTGCACAGGTGCAAGAGCCACAGAGAATTTTGTACACGGTGGCCAGTCACCACTTGGTAGCTCTGTTCATCTGACTTACCCTCTTGCCTCAGTTTCCTCTCCATACAATAGCACTGTCTGTCTTCTAACAGAGAAGTATCATGAGCACAAATGAAAAGAAACACAGCCTAGGCCCATCACACCCAAGGCCATCAGAGGTATGAATATTGTGGGATGTTATGGAATCCTGCCCCTGTTTCCTATGTTCAGACCTAATGGGAAGGATTTGCAATTACTAAACATAGACCCTGTGTCCTGGGGTAAGGAGCAAGCACCCACCCACCCCAACCCCAGGAGCCTGACTGGGCCTTTCCTACATGCTGAGCAGACACAAACTTTTATTTAAAACTTTAGCCTAAGTTGGTCCTTATACCAGTAGGAACCTTGGCCTGAGTCAAAGTGCCTATCACAGGACACTGGACCACTCATCTAGAAAGATGACACAATTTTCAGTCTTTGAGGTTGGTTCTACGTGTGGTCACTGCTGGTACTGGTAAGTTTTCCAAATATATGTTACAGCAGAGTTCTCAGGGTACAAGCAAACCTAACAGTCTGTCTCAGCCACATGCTCCAGTACACCTATTAAAGTTACAAATACTTATAAAAGCAGAGAAAGTAGTATACACTGTGACTTGAACCTTCCGTTCCCTCTCCACCTTATCTCTCACCCCGTTCCCTCCCTCCATCTACCCCTGAAGTCTACTGTATTTCCCCTTCTCAGTGAGATTGAAGCATCTTCCCTTGGACCCTCCTTATTACTTAGCTTCTTTGGGTCTGTGGGTTGTAGCATGGTTATCCTATGCTTTATGGCTAATATCTACTTATAAGTGACTATATATCATGTTTGTTTTTCTGGGTCTGGGTTACCTCACTCAGGGTGATCTTTTCTAGTTCTATCCATTTGCCTGCAAATCTCAGGATGTTTTTGCTTTTAATAGCTGAATAATATTCCATTGTATATGTATACCACATTTTCTTTATTCATTCTTCAGTTGAGAGAAATCTAGGTTTACAGTTTCTGGCTTTTACAAATAAAGTTATGGCTATAAATATAGTTGGACAAGTGTCTTTGTGGTATGGTGGAGCATCTTTTGAGTATATTTCCAGGAGTAGTATAGCTGGGTCTTGAGGTAGTTCAATTCCCAGTTTTCTGAGAAACTGCCAAATTGATTTTTAAAGTGGTTTCACAAGTTTGCACTCCCACTAGCAATGAAGGAATGTTCCCCTTGCTCCACAGCCTTACCAGCATGAGATATCACTTGACTTTTTGATCTTAGCCATTCTGACAGGTATAAGATGGGATCTCTGAATTGTTTTGATTTGCATTTCCCTGATGACTAAGGATGTTGAACATTTCTTTAAGTGCTTCCCAGCCATTAGAGATTCCTCTGTTGAGAATTCTCTGTTTAGCTTTGTACCCTATTTTTTTAATTGGGTTATTTGGTTTGTTGATGTATAATTTCTTGAGTTCTTTATATATTAGATATCAGCCCTCTTTCTGATATAGGATTGGTGTTGCCATTTTGTCCTATTGATGGTGTCCTTTGCCTTACAGAAGCCTTTCAGTTTCATGAGGTCCCATTTATTAATTATTGATCTTAGTGCCTAAGTTGCTGTTCTGTTCAGGAAGTTGTCTCCTGTGCCAATGTGTTCAAGACTGTTCCCTACTTTCTTGTCTATCATATTTAGTGTATCCAGTTACATGTTGAGGTCTTTGATCTACTTGGACTTGAATTTTGTATAAGGTGATAGATATGGATCTATTTGCATTCTTATGCATGCAGACATCTGGCTAGACCAGCAACATTTGTTGAAGATGCTTTCTTTTTTCCATTGTATAGTTTTGGCTTCTTTGTCAAAAATCAAGTATCTGTAGGTGTGTGGACGTACTTCTGAGTCTTTGATTTGATTCCATTGATCAATCTGTCTGTTTTTATGCCAATACCATATGGTTTTTATTACTACTGCTCTGTAGTACATTTTGAAATCAAGAATGATGCTACTTCTAGTTCTTTTATTTACAGGATTGTTTTAGCTATCCCAGGGTTTTTTTTTTTCCATGTGAAGTTGAAGATTGTTCTTTCAATGTCTATAAAGAATTGTGTTCAAGCCTGGGGAGGACAGAGAGAGAACTGGGAGAGAGAACCAGAATTGGTGGGAGCATCTCTAGGTCAAGCTAGAATGGAAATTCCCAGGAATCTATGAAGGTGACCCTAGCTAAGACTCCTTAGCAATGGGGAATATGGAACCTGAAATGGTCACCTCCTATAACCAGGCAGGATTTCTAATGGAAGGATGGGGACACTAATCCAGCCACAAAACCGTCAACCACAAATTGTCCTGCCTATATGTTCAGGGATAAAAATGGAGCAGAAATAGAGAGAATGGCCAACCAGTGACTGGCCAGCTTGAGACCCACGCCATGAGAGCCCACACCCGATGATATTCTGCTATACTTGCAGACAGAAGCCTCGCATAACTGTCATCCGAGAGGCTTCACTCAGCAGATGATGGAAACAGATGTAGAGACGCACAACCAAACAGTAGCCAAAACTCAAGGAATCTTGTGGAAGAAGCAGGAAGGGTTGAAGGAGCCAAAGAGGTCAAAGACACCACAAGAAAACCTACAGAATCAATTAACCTGGGCCCATAGGGGCTCATAGAAACTGAACTACCAACCAGAAAGTATAAATGGGACAGACCTAAGCCCCCCACATATATGTAACAGACATTTAGCTTAGTCTTCATGTAGGTTTCCTTACAGCAAGAGCAGGGTCTATCTGTGACTATGCTGCCTGCTTCCTTTCCACTAATTGGGCTGCCTAATCCTGCCTCAATAGGAGAAGATGAACCTAGTCCTACTGCAACTTGCTATGCCAAAGCAGATGATACCCATGGAAGGCCTCCCTTTCCCTCAAGTGACAATGACAATGACACTGACACCATGGTTATATTGCAAAGAGGAACCAATAAAGGGCCATGATCCCAAGTCTATCTGCAGGGTCCTGACATGAGGTAGATGTTTATAGAGTAGGCAAAGAGTGTTACAGCTAAGCAGCTAGTCAAGGTGCTTCCCATCAATCACTCACCTATCACTGTCTTAACTTCAATTTTTCCTGCCAGAAAGTCCGATAAGCTGTCAGCACTGTGTGAAATCTCTTCCTGGGAGACAAGTTCCTCCTTTGACTGGCACCAAGCTTCAGCCTTTCTTTTTCCTGAGCACAGAATTAACTCTTTGGACTTCATTGTTTCACTAGACCGACAGTGGACAAGAAGGACACCAATGACTCCTTAGAATTTCTCCTCTTCTGCCAACGGTTGCACTGTATTTAAAACAACACCTATCCCATTTGTTAAAGGGATATGACTGAGTGGGTGGACATAGCATGGTAGGGTTGCTTTTGTTGTTGAGTTTTGTACCTAGATTGTCAAAACACCAGACAGGGAAGCCACTGATCCTGCTGAGAGACAAAGAAGGGCTACATTGCACACTGGAGTATTGAGTGACTCCAGGCTACTCTTATATGGAAATAGAACCTTGTGTCTCTTCGGTGGAACATTCTAGAACAGAGTTCTCCCAGTAGGTGAGGAAAGAGAATGTAGTAAAGAACTAGTTGTAATTAAGTATATAATTAAGTCTCAGAGAAATCACCAGTTGGTGCATGCTGAGACTAACCAAGGAGGCAGAAAGACCTCAGGAGAGCAGAGCCCAGGCCCACTGATCATCTCTTTACAGCAGGCCTTGCTATGATCAGTGCCTGATAGCTGCGCCAGGCTTGTGCCTGGAGGAAGTTTCATCTATTCATCTCACAGGATGCCCCTTGAGGGAAATTACCACAGGAAAATGCCACCACTCTTCAGAATGCTATGGGTGATAAGCAAATGTCTCCTGTGAACTAATGAGACAGGTGGTTTCTGGTAGACAAGTTCCAGGTAGGATTGGTCGGAAAGACTAAGAGTTCTAAAAAGCTGGGAGGTCCAGGTTAACAAGCAACTGAACAATAATCAGTCATTCAGAGTGCTGAAACCATCATCCAAGTTCAGGTGAAGAAGGGAAGTCCTGGGAGGAATCGTGTCCAGAGGGGTGAAGGTGGGGCGCTATGCCTACTCCATATACATTATGCACACATATTTCATTTATAACTTCATAGACTGGAAATAATACAAACTGTTTTCCTGGGTTCTACGAGCTATTCCAAGCTGTTGAACTTCAAGGGTCCTGCAAAGCTAATCAAAATTAGTCCCTTGCTAATCAAAAGTGGGGTATGTAGTAGGGGCGAGGCTTATAGGCCTCAGCCTGGAACCCAGCTAGTTACACTAACTTCTTTCTAGTTGTAAAGGTCAGAATTGAACTGAATGGGAAGATACTCAGTATGAGGATACTAAGAAATCAATGCCCAAAAGTGCCCTGTGTGAAGCAGACTGCTCCAGACTCAGTGAGGAGGTGGGCAGGTCTTGAATCTTGCCACTGTCCTTGGTCCTTTTTTTCTGTTCAAGCCTTAAGAAATCTCACTGTGGGCTATGGAGAGGGACTGGTGTTGAACCTGTGTTTGCAAAAACAACTGTGACACACAGAATTCTTGCAAGGCTTCAGGACAAAGTCCAAGCTTAGGCCCATTGTATAAACTCACAAGCCAATTAGCTAGTCCTCATTCTTGTTCAGCTGGGGAAGACTTATGCAATGGAACATGCTGGGCTTGGGAGGACTGGTTCCTTTCTTAGTACAAGATATGTAGCTTTGGCAATGGCCAAGTTAGAAAGATGAAAACAAAACAAAACAAAACACCCTGAGGCCACGAGGGAAGCTGGCAGAAAGGGTTTCTGAACACTCTTGGAAGTAAATGTTTTCATTTCTCTACACCATAAACTTTGGTCCTCAAGTTCTCAAGAATTCAGCATAGCAGGGAGACTATGTTGCACCCCATGGGAAATGGTCAAACAGAACACAGCAAAGCTACAACCAATTCCAGAACAATATTAGAAAGAGATATCCATGCCTCTGGTTTTTATCTAATGAGGGAGTTAAGTAATGTCCCAACTGGGACATGCTATGAGAAAAGCTTATTTTTTCTGGCTCCAGTGCTTTCTAAAAATGGGTGTGTTGTGGCTGGCCAAGGCATCTGTCCAAAAATGAAAAGGCCACATACGGAAACCAAGAATATAAGGGGTCTTACCCTTCCTCCCAGAAGGTCAAGAAGATAACACACATACACACACACACTCCCAGCCCCCTCTCCTACATATACATCTCTCACATATACATACAGTACATACATACACACACCCTCCAGCGCCCTTCATCCCCCCTACACACACACACACACACACACACCACTCCTACAGGTGAGGTTAGGGACAGCTGAGACAAAGTCCCACCTTCCTACACCCATATCTAATAACTAATGGAGGGCAGCCACTTTGGGAATCAAGAGCAAAGGTCTGTTTACCTGCCTGGCCAGCCCATCTGACCTCAGAGAACAGCACCTGGACATAACATTTCTTCATTTGGCCAAGAAAATGCTGAAGGGGTTTGCAACCCCATAGGAAGAACAACAATATCAACCAACCAGACCTTCCCCCAGAGCTTCCAGGGACTAAAGCACCAACCTAAGAGTACCCATGGCTCCAGCCATATATGTAGCAGAGGATGGCCTTGTCGGACATCAATAGAAGGAGAGGCCCTTGGTCCTGTGAGGGCTCAATGCTCCAGTGTAGGGGAATGCTGGGGGTGGGGAGGCAGGAGTGGGTAAGTGGATGAGGGGACAGCCTCATAGAAGCAGGGGGAGGGGAGATGGGATGGAGTTTATGGAGGGGAAACTGGAAAAGGGGATAACATTTGAGATGTACATAAATAAAATATGCAATAAAAAAAGAAAATCCAAAAGCCAAGAATTATATAAAAGGAAGTTGCAGTGTGTGTGTGTGTTATGTATATACTTTCCAAATTGTCTTGGGCAGGTTGCAAGCTACTGAGGATGCTACTGTGAATAGACCCAATGCAGGAAAGGAGGCAGTCATAAACAGGGGAGGGACAACTTCATTTTAGTTTGTGTATTTTTCAACTCCCAGCACATAGTATTTCCTATAACTGTAAAAATGAACACATTGCCAACATTCCCTTTCTAAGATTGCCTTCCTGGTAGCCAATCAAAACCATTAAAAATGCTTCAACTCAGGGGCTTGAGAGACATAGCTCAGTGATTAAGAACACTGGCTACTTTTGCAGAAAGTACTTTTGTTCAATTCCCAGCACCTACATGACAGCTCATAATCATCCGTAACTACAGTCCCAGGGAATCTGACACTTTCTTCTTGCCAACTATAGACACTACACAAATACACATGTAGGCAAAACATTCACCCATGTTAAAAAAAGAACATGCTTCTAAAGCTTTCCCAAGTATTTCCACTTCTAAGAATAATAAAGCAATAAAGTGAAATGATGCTGGGGCAAGGTAAAAGTGGTTACTGGTTACAGCAGGCTAAGCAATCCTGTTTACCACTTAACTCATACCACCTCTAAACACAAGAAGGCTGGGTACTGCATATGACCAGCTACACGTCAGACAGGAAGCCAACAAGCCTTGTGTGAAAAAGCGAGGGAGCATAGCACCTTGTCTGTTCTCGGGTCCCTTCACCTGCACAGATAACACAGCTTTTGCCTATCAGGCAGATTGCCTCCAGCAAGCCCTGTGAACCCACTGATAAGGCTGTTAGACAATTTAAAAAACACAAGGGAAACATAAGTATGTGGTGGGAGGAAGCAAAGCAACAGACCTGAAGACCAAGCAGGCTAACCTCAGGGAAGCTCATACTCCACAGGATATTACATGTATTTGTAAATCTTCTCCATGTTTTCCAAGTTGCTAATTTTGAAACAATATAACTTCTACATCTGAGACATAATGCACCACTCAAGCAAATTGTGTCTAAACTTGGGAACTATGAGAAACAGCACACCATGGCATGCACATCCCTGCCTATGGATATGTGGCTCCCACAATAATCAAACTAGGACATGAAGAGGACAAAGCCACAGTACAGCCACAGGAAGGGCAATAACATTTCAAGTAAAGCTGAGTGGATGAAATGAGGCCTTTTAAAGAGTTTATGAGCTTCTCTATTGTCTTTCATAATGGACAAAACTCACCCTCTCCTTTAATCCTGAGCAGGTAGTTCAATAGTACCACCACCCAACTCCAGAACTTTCCATTTCCCAAACAGAAGGGCTGTCCCCATTTAAAAAATAAAAATAAAAAAAATAAAAAAAAAACTAACTCTGTGCCTAGCCCCTCCCAGCCCCTATCCTACTTTCTGCCCGTGCACTTGACTCTATGAACCGCATCTAAAACCTCACCTAATACCTCTTACAGTGTTTGTTCTTTTATATCTGGACATAGTAAAAGGTCCTCATACACTTGGAAGGACATGTCACTATTCCTTTCTTTATGAGGCTGAGTAATATTCTATGTCCATACTGTTGTATTTACACAGCTTGGGCTGCTTCCTTTTGTCTACGGTGAATGGCATGATTCTGAGCAGGATGTGCAGCCACTATTGACCTAGAGGCTTTGGTTGCTAATTCGCCCTGTGGATGGACTAGTAGGAATGTATTTCACCCACCCACCCACTCTCTGAGGCTACTTTTTTGTCAAAATGAAGACATTTAATGCTGAACTGCTGTGATGTCTGCAGCTCTGACCCTCCTCAGCTGCCAGGCCAGCTCTTGGCACTAATCAACTGCCCCTTAGAATTGGCAGTTTCAGAAAACAACAAACACAAGCTGCCCAGCTCCCAGGAAGTACAGTCCTTATCTCCCACTGACAGAGTGATGGTTGTTGAAGCAAACACTTTCCCAAGAAAGTACCAGGAAGGTTGGGCCTTCTGCTCTCTATGCCTTAGTTTCTACCCTGTAAAAGTGGCCACAGGGCCATCTTCTTCACAGAGACATTTGCACACAGATGTTTCTACAGCAGTATTTACTATAGCTAAGTTATAAAACCAGCTTTGATATCCAACAACAGAGTAATGCATAAAGAAAATATGGTTTAGATAACATTGAATCCCTTTCAGCCATTTAGAAAAATGAAGTCACATCATTTATGAGAAAATGGATACAAATGGAGAGACTCTCAATAAGACAAATACTGCCAATTTATCTCATTTGTGGTTCCTAGATATTATATAGATACACATGAGATCATATAGATATAATATGACATATAAGCGTAAGCTAAACTGTTAGAGGAACAGAGAGGACCAAGAGTGGCAGGTGTGTAAGAGGTGCTTATTTAAAAAAAAAAAAAGTGTGTGTAGATACCCGTGGAGACCAGAAGAGGTATCAGATACCCTGGAGCTAGAGTTACAGGAGGCTGTGATCTACTCAGGAAGGATGCTAGAAAACAAACTCAAACTCTAACCCTCTGCCAAAGCAGCAAGCACTCTCAACTACTGAGCCATGTCTCTAGCCCAAATCTATATTCTTTTTATGAATATAGAAGTACATTTTCAAGAGTTGTAATGAGTGGCACTGGGGGGGGGGTCCCTTTTCCTCTTACAGTAAGACTCACTATCTGACATCCATAAGAACCACGATGACAAGGACCTCCCCCAGCCATGTGCGGAGGGTTTTTGAGTTTTGAAGATAACTAAATATTAGGCAAATAAGCCTTTTTTTATTAAAATTGTAATTCGATTTTATTTTATATATGTTGTTATAATTGCCTGAATGTATGTATATGTGCTGTGTATTCTTCCTACCTGTAAATTTGAAGAATGCATTTAACCTCCTAGAACTGAGGTTAAAATCTGCTGTGTAGTGCCATGAGGAGTGCTAGTAAACAAAAGATGTTTTAAAATCCAAACTGCAGACAAAATTTTCAAACGTAATGATGGTGGCAAATCAAATAATCCCTTTTTAATATAGGGGAAGATTTACACCCACAGAAACAAAATGCATAGTATTAATAATAATCATTAACAATAAAGGCAGCAAGTGAAAGATGGTATGTAAATACAACAGGCTGAAATTAATTAAATTAGTTTTGATATTTCTTGGACTCAGTATTGAGATTTCCTTAGACTTTGGTCAGTCTCGTATGTGCATCTCACTTATAAACTCAAATCAATAGGACTAATTCTATACCACACCTCACTGGCTCAGAAACTCAGCCTCACATGGATGGTTTCACATTGTACACACACCAGCTTTACTAAAATGCCATAGAACTCAGCCTTTTAGACTGAGCACTCAAATGCTTTCAACACATTGGTAGCTATGTGGCTGTCAAACCCTCTACCTGTAGGCAACCACTCCAATGCCTACCAGGTCCTTTTCCACCCAGGTCCTGGCATCTCTAGCCTGGTTCTATTAGATGATTTATCTGTTCTGGGAATTTCATATAAAGAGAGTAACATAACACAGAGATGCATGATTTTTTTTTTTTTGATACAAGGCCTCATGTGCCCCAGTTTAGCCTTAAACTCACTATGTAGCTGAAGATGACCTTGAACTTCTGATCTTCCTGCCTCTACCTTCTGAGTATTAGGATAACAATATCTAATTTACATGCCAGGGATCAAACACATGCTTCATGCATGCTAGGGAAGCATGTTCCCAATTGAGCTACATCCCAGGCCCTAGTAACATGTTTTCACTGATGGTGTGCACACATACGCTGGTGTTTCTGTCCATCTCAGTACCTAATGATATTCTCTTAAGTACAGACTAGACTTTTTTTAGTCCATTTATCCAATAATAATCAATTTCTCCCAAGAATAATGGTTCTATGCTTTCAGTAACTCTGAAGCAAAGCGCTTGCCTAGCTCCAGCTTGGCATTCACTAAGTACACAGGGATAGATGGCACAGTTCAAACACCCAGCTCACCTTCTCCTGGGTTGACTTGACCACACTGGATACCTCCCCGACTGTCAGCTGCAAGGACTGTGGCTGTGGGTCCTTCTGGAAAGAGAGATGCAGTGGACCCTGTAAGAGAGAGGCTGTATGAAGAGGAATCCATAAGTGTAGTCTGGGTTTTATTTATTTTTAAATACATACTTGCTACAAAACTTAAAAAACTGTAACAAAACATCCCAGCAATGGTTAAGTATCAGTAGGTTTATGCATGCACACTCTCACAGGCACACACACACACACAGAGAGAGAGAGAGAGAGAAAGAGAGAGAGAGAGAGAGAGAGAGAGAGAGGAGGGAGAGAAGAGAGAGAAGGGAGAAGAGAGAACCAGACAATGTTGAATCTTGCTCAGCACTTGGCAAACAGGATCCCACAAGGAGGAAATGATGGAAATGGTCACTGACTCAAAGATGAAGCAAAGAAGCCTTGTGCTGAGTCCTAAGGTTCAGAATGGAGAGAAGAGCACAAGGCAGGCTGTGGGTGCACCTTCCCCTCTCAGTTGTCTCCTCCTTACTAAGGAAATGCTTCCTGGCACTTGAGGTGCCGTCTCCCTTCTCCTCTTTCACTGCTGGGCAAAAACCCAGATCCTGGCATCTCTCTGGGATGTGAAATGACACAGAAGGCTACTGACTGGAAATGAACCTGTCTAGTGGCTGTGTCTGAGTCTTTACCTTACAGCCCTCTAAGCTACCTGGTTCCCCAGCCACATGGTTCAATAACTCCATGCATTCTCCAGTGAACTCTTGTGGCTTTCTTGTGGCTTTATTTATTTACTTACTTACTTATTTGTGTGTGTGTGTGTGTGTGTGTGTGTGTGTGAACGTTTGTGTGAATGCAAGCACATGCCTGTCACAGTCCATACATGGAGATCAGAGGAAATTCTTGGCTCTCAGTCCTCACCTTTGTTCAACCTTGTTTGAGATAGTCTCTATGCACAAGGCTACCTGCCAATGAACTTCCAGGAATTTTCATGCTCTTATCTCACCATATGAGCTCTAAGGTTATAAAGACACATGCTACCACACCTGACTTTCACATGCATTCTGTGGATTCAAACTCAGATCTTCACACTTGTATGTTTACTCATTGAACCAGTTTTCTCTTTTTCTAGTGCAGCAGAAGGGGGTGGTGTCTTTTAAGTTAAAAATTCCAAATGAGGAATGGGGATATAGCTCAGATGTCCAAGTTTCTATCTAGCATACATGAGGCTTTAGATTCTATTGGCATGGTGATACAAAGTGCTGAAATCCTAGTACTTAAGAGGTGGAGGGAGAAAGATCAGATGTTGAAAGCTACTCTTGACTACATAGTGAGCTCGATACCAGCCTAGGTTATAAGAGACCCTATTTTGGTTGTTGTTTATTTGTTTGTTTTTATTTTTAAATCTCCAAATGGCAGATATATTAAACCAATGCCATAAGGGAGTAAAATTGATGCCTTATAAAAGTAAATAAGGGGTTAGACAGCAAATCAAGGACTGTCCTCTTAAAATGAATATTCTAGAAAGTCCCAGCTTGTATATCAAGATGCCCTTAGATTGAAACCTTCTTTAACTTTTCCTGCCAGAGAGCCTTTACTGTCTTAACTTCTGACTGGGTGGCGAGGAGTTACTGCCCTTTGTGTGTCCTATAAGCCAGGACTCCATGGCAGTGAGCTAGTTACCTATGTGAATATGAGCAAAGATAGAAGACAGAACTGGCATGTGATCAGACCAGAGATGCTCTGGCAGGCCTAATGCAAAACAGCCATGACATAACTCTCTCCTGATTTTTCAAGAATCCCCAGAGATCAAAGTCAAATACAAAATACAGTTCATTCAGATTTAGAATTTAGAACCTCACATGTGCTAACGGCACCTATCTTACTCCTCAATTATGAGAGGTGGGTAAAAATATACATGACAGAGAGGATGAAATCACCATGTCAAGGCTGTTCTGGAAGAATCTGGGACTGGAGCTGATTTTGGGAGGAGCAACTGGCCAAAGACTATGAACTTGCTGAAGTCACTGCATTCTGAGCTGACCTTGTGGCACAGAGGTGCCATCGCTGGTCGTGGTGGCACATGCCTGTAATCCCAGCACTTGGGAGGCAGAGGCAGGCGGATTTCTGAGTTTGAGGCCAGCCTGTTCTACAGAATGAGTTCCAGGACAGCCAGGACCACACAGAGAAACCCTGTCTCAAAAAAAGGTACCTAGATGCTAATGTAAGCCAGCAGAACAGAGCCTCCCAGAGACAACCCTAGAAACCCTGAACTACCTTCCTTCCACCTGGACACAGCCTCTGTCCTGGAGCCATAGCGGGGCAGGTGGGGTGGAAGCTTCTTCCTGTTCATGCCTTCTGGGCAAAACCATGGAGAGATCTTTAATGTCAAGGGATGTTCTTACAAAGGACACAAATTATAAGTTAAAATAAGGATGGAGAGACTACCTTTCTACTTTTAATCTACCTGCCCCTGGGGCTTAGGACTAGAGTAAGCCCACAGCCTTCAAACAATTCCTGCACTGCTGATAGTCTGCTAAAGACTAGCAATACCAGTCCACAGCCACCTGCCTGGACTACAAAAAGACTCTGTACACACATGAGAAATCATGTAGGAACTGCCCAAAAAACATACATTCTTTCTCTCTTTCTCTCTCTCTCTCTCTCTCTCTCTCTCTCTCTCTCTCTCTCTCTCTCTCTCTCACACACACACACACACACACACACACACACCAAACAAAAACTGAAAAGTTAGGTAGTTGACCTTCATGTTCTGGCCCATAATACAGAGTCTCTGTGATTAAAACTACAGCTCTGTGCAATGGTGGGGAAAATGCAGAACAGGCTGACTGCAAGTGGAAGCCCAGACATAGGGCCACAAGTGGAAAACTCCATTCCACAAAGCTTTGTTTCAAACACAGAACTGTTTAAAATCTGTGACAAATTACTTTCAGTATGTACTGGCTACCCTAATTGATCATGCAAGAAAACAAAAAGTGAGGAAAATGGCTGGGGATCTCTCAATTGGTAAAGTGCTAGCTGTGCAAGCTGACAACCTTAATTCCATCCCTACAGGCCAAACAAAACAGTCCAATGTACTGCTGCTTGCTCAAAATCCCAATAGGGGAGGTTGGACTGGCAGACACAGGAGAATACCAGAGGCTCCCAGGCCATGAGTTTCAAGTCAATAAGTGATCCTATCTCAAAAAAACAAGGTAGATGGCACCTAAGGAATGACAGATATACATATAAGTACACACACACACACACACACACACACACACCAGAAGAGAGAAGACTAAGATGAATCTTGCTATTGAGCTAAAAAGGAGAGTATTGATATGCATTCATGGCTTAGAAGTAAAATACTAATAGACATGAAAACACAGATATTTTCATGCTCACAGCTATGCAGATGTGCTATCCACTGGAAGGGCCTAGAACACTGAGAGCTGCGCAATGGTATGCATACCCAAATTCTATATCCTCAACTGAAGTTGCTCAGAGAAGTGGCTAGATCCAGGGCCAGAGAAGAAAATACATGGAAAGAAAAAAAAGAAAAGAAGGAAACACACGTGTGGGCTCACAAGAACACAGCTGGCTAGAGAAACACAGCAGCAGCAATTCTGGCAGCAAAGTAATAGTAATGATACAGGATCAGAACCCACTGAATAATTTAAAGAACAAACAAACTGCAAATCCAAAGTCATGTATACAACCAGCTAAATATACATGGAAGAGTGAGCATTACCTCTCTCAGCAGAATCCATTTGATAACATAAAGAAGCAAATAGCAAATCACCAATAAGGAAACTCCGCATAGGTAATTGTTGAATGTGACCCACAGGGAGGGACACTAAATTGGGAGCAAAAACATCCAAGAATGCATCTCGCAAGACAAGGTAACTAGAGCCAAATGTGAAGACATAAGGCACAAAACCATCTCACCAAAGTAGCCAGGACCCACTATCCCAGTAGCAAGTTACACCAATACCATGAGCTCCTCATATTGAACAGCCATAGGTCATTGCTATTTCTGTATGTACAGTCTCAAACCAATAGCAGGATAAAGCAGACAAATATTCAGCAAAATAACAACAACACTCCAATACTATCAAGGTCATAAAAATATGACAAAATGAAAAACCATTACAGATTATGGGAGACTAAGAAGTACCAACTAAGGGTTGCTAGAGACCTGTGGGGACCTTGGGCAATAAGATGATGTACAGATGTACAGAGAAAGATACTGAGATTGAGAAATGCTTTGTTTTCTAATTAAAGGGATTATGATAATGTTAATGTCTTATAGTGTTACAATGTTAATTTCACTATGTTTTTAGTTGTAGCTACACTGTTCTCAAGTTAACCTCTTATTCTATACAGTGTTAATTTTGAGTGCTTGGTTATAGTTACACTGTACCTAGGTGAGCCTATTGTTCTACCTGAATTTCTGCAGTGGTAAGTTATAGCATCCCTGTACCAACAAGAATTCTGCTCTAATAACTGAGTGATAGTTTTGAGATACTGGATAAGGAACACTTAGAAACTCACTTACTTTTCCAACTTTTCTGCAAAACCAAAAGCAAATCAGTTTTCAAAGGAGAACTTCCAAAAGAACAGCCTACCTTACTTACTCATGATATACCAGGTTCGGCTCATAGCCTCATACAAGCTCATAACGTTTGTATGGCATTCCCTTGTGCAGAAATACAGAGAGATCAGACTTGTCCAAGACCACACAGCCTTGGATCTGTGGGAATCAAACTCCAGCCATGGCTCTCACGGATCTTTTACATGGTTAAAGAACTCTTTTCCCTCCTCAGACACTAGAAGTGGTTTGGAGTTAGCTTTGGCTGGTTTTGGCTGGTGTGGATAAGGCACCCACTCCTTCCTGAATTCCTGTTGGGAGCATGGCTGAGTACAAAGAAGAGTACTGCACTTGGGCTTCACACTGCTGATCTGCAGTCACGGGCCACCTTCCTTTTCATGTTTCTGTTCTTCAGAATGCTAAAACAGATCACACTAAGCAGGCTGTTGTTCTTCTTGGGGCCTGTTGGCTCCCAAGTGTGAAGCTTGCGTTCAGATGCCATGGTGTACATGACATCTCCTTCTACCAGGCCTGTCTTTTACCCCACTCACACACAGGGCTTGCTTCTGAACTGGGCAAGAAGTCCACCTCTGTGTGGAGAGACCCGAGCTCTGTCTCAACTCACAATGCAGAGAGCAGATGAAGGCACAAGTGACCAAGAAGGGAACAAGTGCAGGCTGCTGGATATGTGGTTGGGGCTGCATCCTTACAGAATGGAAGGAGTCAAGAAATTAGAGAAAGGAGATACATACTACAAGGAACTCTGGGTTGCCCTGTGGGAAGGTCCTTATACTGGGAATAGCCCTGAGTGTATTAGCTACAAAAAAGGAGACTGGGGTGTAAGGGGCATGGTAGAGTTCACAGAGTTGCCCCAAACCCATTTTACTTCTCAATGGTGGGAGGGGGGCAACAAACTGATCCAGGACCTTTACTTGAGTGGCTGGTTCCACTACCAGTCTTTCTGTGCACAGCTTCTGCCATTGGTTTTTGTAAGCACAGCTTGAAAGTCATTAAATGATGGAAAGACACTGCAGTTATTGGCCACAATTTACAACAAGCTTCTGAATCTCAGAAAAGTCAGTGTTATTCAGACATGTTCTAAGTTCACACTGATTCCTCATTCTCCAAAGACTATAAATTGCTCAACAGTCATGCTCACTTGTTTTAGAACATTCCTGAGGAAATCCTAATTGAAGGATTATAGAAATGAGCAGGTCTAAGAATCTTCCTAATCTAGGACCACTGCCAGTTGAGGACAGGGAGGAAACACAAGAGAAACCTATGACAACAGCAGCAGAACATGGGTTCTGAGACCTGCATGTGTTTTCCAGAGCAACCAGATAAAAGGGAAGTACTGAAGCCACAGGTGAGGCTACCTGCTACCAGCATGTTGGCACCCCAAGCCAGGGCTTTGGAAACAGCAATCTTGGGTAATCTTGGGTTGTGTAGGAGTATGGGCCATCACTTGTGTAACTGATTACCACAAGCCAAAGTATTCAGGTGACTGCAGGCCAGTCAGAGGGTAACCCTGAGCAGCCATCTTCAGATAACACAATATGTTCTGGGTTCTCTGGCTCTGTTACAGAAATATGGTCCCAACAACAAACATAATTTTTTGTAAAGTCAAACTTGGTGAAGAAATGAGACCTAATGTTAAAACCATCAATTATAGGCATTGCTGGGTGCAGCAGATCTCCAGTTGACAGATGGCGAGAGACAGGTGTGTACAGTGGTTTCACACCCAAGGGGAAAAAAGTATCTCCTATTCCCTAACCCTCAGCTAGTCCAAGCCCTTCTTGTGGGTGTGGCACTGTGATAGAGAAGCATGCAAGGGTATTTCTGACAAGTCCCAATTCCTACTCACAGGTGTCAGATCAGTGATGGCTCCCCCTCTTTCTCACCTAACTAATCACCCTAGAAACTACTTCTGGAGTGATGGTTGGAATATGGGTTGGAGCTCACACAGCTACACTTATAAGAGCACAAAGAAGCCACTTTGAGTCACTGCTTAGTCCTTGCACCACAGGGATTCAGCTACATCACTCAGGCCCTCTTCATTGGAAACACTTGGGACTCAGGTGTTGAGTCGTGAATTTGCTTCTCACAGGGCATGACTGTAGCTGATTTGGAATCACGAAGAAGCCAGACCCTGAGCTCTCTATTCTCAAGCTTCAAATCCTCACCTCCAGAGAGAGAAGGGCTTGAAAAAATTTGACTTTCTTTCCATTTTAAAACAACTAAGACAGCTTGATGAGTAAAACGCTGGCTGTGTAAGGATGAGGGACTAAGTTAAGATTCTCAGAACTTAGGAAACTAAATTAGGTGTGAAGGAGCAGCATGCTTGCAATTCCAGCGCTGTGGAGGCTGTGGAGGTTGTAGAGGCAAAAACAGGTGGATTCTTGGAGCATGGTGGCCAGCCAGCCTAATCAAGCTAATCAGAGACCCTGTCTCAAAATACAAAGTGAATAGTGTCCTTGAGGTTGTCTTCTGGTCTCTACATGAACGCAAATTACATGGGTACCTGCATACATATCACACACACAAATACAAACCTAGCATAAAATCTGGAATGGGACAGGTTACTGTTTCCACTGGGTAGAAAAGTTCCCTTTTATGGAAGACGCTGGGTCTGACTGAACATTACTAGTGTCTCTCTCTTCCACTCCACCAGTGACAGAACAAGTATTGGTTGACTCCCAAGTATTAGTTCCCTACCTGGCTGGAGCAAAGAGATTTCAGGACAGAGTCAGCAAGTGACCTCTAATCTGTTGCTGTCTGTGCCTAGAGCAGTCTGGAAATGTCAACCCTGTCATGGATTAGTAGCACTGGAAGTGAGGGGAGGGCAGGGAGAAACTCCAGCAAGTGTGGCTGCTGGGGTCAGGCTCTCACTAGTATAAATGGCTGCATCTGTTCCCCACGTGTCATTACTATAATAACAGCCAAGTCCCAAGAAACTGGTAGAGAGGTAAATGACTGAGTTCCTATCTACATGCAAAATCCTCCATTTGAATATAGTCAAGCAGCATTCTCAGGTATCAAGCATCAGTCAGTCAAGTAGAACAAAAAGTGTGCTAAGGGATAGCCAACACCAATTTCTGTGCAAAGGTACCCCTGCAAAATTACTCTGAGCTTAAACTCAATGTGGTACTGGCACTTTCAAACAAGAGCTCTCTAGAGATAAATGGCTGAATTTGGCAAAGAGCAGAGACCAGACAAGACCATGCAAATAAGCCAGTGTCTTTTCAGAGCACCCTGACCCCATGCCATCCCTAATCACAAAGGTCAGAGTGTCATATAAGAGGATTTCACCTGCCACTAATTCCATGGCCCAACTAAGACCAGTGCTAAGGAGGGGCTTCCTCTTCTTTCTGGTCAACCTTCCAGACACAAGAAGCCCTGGGAGCATATCTAGAGTGATCCTATCTTAGTAAATCAACCAAGAAATGGCAGGAAATAAAACATTCAAAATTCACAGAAGGGAGGGGCACTGACCCTCGGCCACCAGTGTCTACCTCCAGCAGATCATTAACCAGCACACTTGCTAGCACCCTACAGAAAAAGAGAGCAAGGCTGGCATCAGCTCAGGCAACACTCTGTTCTCTGTAATGAAGCCAGGCTTCTAACACCAGATCAAATGACGGTCAATGACAGCAACTTCATAGTGGGATCATGTTTACTCCTACAAATGGCTTGAGTACTGACCCTGGGTAGAGGTCCAGCTCTGATGACTAGGCACCTATTCTAGGTATCAAGACAGATGTCAACTGAGCTTGTAGCCTTTGCATCCAAAAGAATCTTTTTCCAAGAGTCCAGAGCAAAGTCTCTTGTACTGTTGGATTTGTACTAATTCATACTTAAAGCTTCTCTCTTTTTTTGTTTGGGTGGGTTTTTGTTTTGTTTTGTTTTTAGCTCTATGGCTACATGTGCCAAGGCCATGGTGCAACGACTAGGCTCAGGGCCTAGTGGAATATTCTGAAAGTGGATAGGTTTGGCATGACAATGACTGAACATTATGGTATTCACTGTGTTCAACGTTGGAGGTGTGGGGCTTCTCCTCTGGGCTGCACAGCAGGTACAGAGGCCTGTGTACCTGAAGTTGAGGGACAGCTGCAGTGCTGACAGGTGCCAGCTCTGTCACACCAACCTAATTCCCCTGTGGAATGCCTCCAAATTGTAGATGCCATGAACCTGTCCTTACACTAACATCTGCTAAAAGTAAAAATAAGTCAGCAAGCAATTAACAATGAAAGAAACAACCACAGGAGTATGAGGCACAGAGTAGGGTAATAAGCCCAAGGTGTGAGGTCAGCACATTTGGGTTCTCATCTTGGCTCTGACACCAAAGACTAGTTTAAACTTCCAGGCCTCAGTTTCCTCAGATGTATGAAGATGAGGATGCCATGCTAATTTGGAAGTGACATAAGCATTTACAGTCCCCAGGGCCATATCTGAGCAGTGAGAACTCAATAAATCGTCTCTACTCTATGTGCTCAGAAATGCAAGCCTTTTAGAATTTATAAGCTTTAGACAGAGAACAAGATTCGAAATGAAAGCATATTTGGGTCACAGTTATCCATTTATCGGGTTCAAAATCAGTAGGTGTTCACCCAGAATCCTCTAGGGACCGGCTGGGTGGTTCTCCCACAGAAAGCCCCACGGAGCTGAAGGCGTTTGCTGTGTGAAACACTCACTTAACTCCCCACCTCAGGTGCTTCCCTCTCCCTGGTTCTAACTTCAAAGAATGCCTTGCCCTAGGCTCAGGGTGGCTAACCAAGGACTGTGGCGGCCCCTCTCACCTTCAAACACCACGCCCTCCTAAGAACTCACCCCTCTCTTTTCGGCCTCATAGTTCAGGGCGGTCACCCAGGCCGCCTGCCACTGGTTCCCCCAGCTATCCCGCGTCAGTATCCAGGAAAGGAATGTGTCCGACTCCCGGCGCCTTAGCTCATCCGGCTCCGCCCGCCGCCGCCGGGATGGGGGTCGCGCCTTGGCTAGCGCCCACTGCGCCAAGTACAGGCCCACGGTGCCCAGGGCCGCGACGAAGAGCGACACCAGGAAGAGCCACTGCACCTCGCCGAGCCACGAGCCCATGCTGACGGTGCATACCCGGCGCGCGCGCCCCGACTTCCCCAAGCAGCCGCGGCCCCAGGGCGCGCGGAGCCGGCGGGTGGCGACTCAGGACATCCGCCGGGACGCAGGAGCTCAGGGTCCGGGGCCAGGGAGGCCGAAGCAGCTGGGAAGGCGACAAGGACCCGAAAGTACACCAAATTTAGCGCTGCGCGCCTGGGAGCCAAACGCGAGACAGAGGAAGCTGCTCTCCACGCGTGGTTGTGAAGTGCAGGGCAAGGCTCTTCTTCCCAGCTTGCCTCTTGGAGTGTCCCGCCCGCGGCCCGCAGTAACCGCAGGAGGCCGGGCCTGGGGGCGGAGCGGGAGCACAGTCTCTTTTTACAGCCCCGCCTCCTTAAAGGCCCCGAGGGCCCTCACCGCGTCCTCTCCTGCCACTACCTTGAGTGGTGAGAAGGTGGTGACCTCGTCGGGGGATGCCGCGCTTGGCGCTTTAGATCCCAAAAGGTTACTGCCAGGCGCCTTGGCTAGGATCTGTGCGCTCGTGCGTGGGAGGGATGCTCAGATAAAGCTAGAATTCCAAGAATTTCCCCACTGCCTGGACTAGGTTTTTGCAAGGCCAGCTGCAGCAGCCTGTAGCTGTCACCCTAAAGTAGGCTGATGGTCTGCAATATGGGGATGATGCCTGTTCTATTTCAAGATCCAGGGAGGTGCTTGTCAAACCCAGGCCAAAGGTCAGGATGTGCCTGGATCATTGATTTTGTTTGGGGTGTGTGTGTGTGTCTGTGTCTCTGTGTGTGTTTACGTGTACATGTGGTATGTTGGGAAGTGAATTTGGTATGGTGTATGTGGTGGTGAGATGTGTGTGTGTGTGTCCAGTAACTATGTTTTGTGCGTTTGTGAAAGCCTTCTGCATGCTCAGCTTGAGAAGTTTCAGAAAGTTGTCAGAAACAGTAGTCAGATTCTCCAAGACTTGACAGAGCCTAACTCTCAACATGGTTCAGCTGTGTTTTCTGCAGCTGCGTCAATGGAACTGGACTGCAAGTTGGGCTAGGTGGACCTAACATTCAGCTTTCACTTACTTTGTTAGAGCCAATACATCAGGGGAGATATAGGCCTAGAATCAGTGTACCTACCACCTCTTTCTTTGAGGAGAAATATTGGGTGGCAGTTGCACAGAGACTTTGTGGGAACAGAATGGAATCAGTTCAAGACTACTAGGACTGAGCTTGAACTCCTAGTTAGAATATGAGATTAAAACTCCCTAACCCTAACCCTGTCTTGAAAAAACAAAAACAAGCAAAAAACAAACAAACAAAGCAAACAAATAAGGAAACAACAATAACAACCCCTAGCCATGTCCTTCAAGTTACCATAGGCTGATGAACCCCTAGCAGGCATAATCTACTGGCTGGAGGCTCAGACTTATTCCCCTTTCCCTCTTCATATCTGGTATTTTAGCAGAAACTGTTTAAAGAAAATCTGTTCTCACTTAAAGAACAGGCTGTTTATTCTCTAACCTATAGCTAGATCTATTCAGTTGAGTGATGTGGGTCTTACCAGACACCTGAAGGACTAGACCGTGTCTACCTGTGTCAAAGTCCACCTGTGTTCCTAAGTGTATGCGAGCTGCTACAGTGTGGGTGGCAACAGGAGATCATCCATCCTGTGTGACTGGTACAACCAGTCTCATTCTTCCACTGACGCGTCGCAGGGGCTGCTTACCCAACTGGCTTGTAACAAACTACAAATTAACCACCATCCCTCCTCTGGGACGCGTCATGTTTCTATATGTGTCTCCAAAGAGACTGTTGACATGGAGACATGGGAAATGTCAATATTTGCTTCTAGAAGCAAACTATGGGGAAATAAAGAATGACCCTGGATTACGGAACAATGCGAGCGGTCAAAACATGCTTGCCACAAGAGCAGAAACACCCCATAAGTTCATGAAGGATTCAGGCCCCTCTAGTTTCTGCTTCTAGGAGAAGACCCACTGGCAAAGCAGCAAACACCTTTCCCCACTGTGATATTCCTTGTTTCCCACCAGTTCCTGTTTCTTTTCCCACACCCATCTTTGACCTGGGGAGCAGACTACAGTTTTCCTGTGAGGGGTGCCTACTCTCACTTCAGTGGGATTTATGGGTCTAATTCTCAGTCACATTCAACTGTGGATATTTGTTGAGTTTAACCTCTCTCTCTCTCTCTCTCTCTCTCTCTCTCTCTCGTGTGTGTGTGTGTGTGTGTGTGTGTGTGCATGCCCATGTGTGTTTCAAATGCATGCACCCATGTACAGGCAGCAAAGGCTGGAGAAGGACAAAAGGTATCTTACTCCTCTTTCAGCTTACTCCCTTGAGACAGGATTTCTCTCCTTTTTTCAGTTCTTTTGCTTCTATTCGCTCATATATTACATCCTGTCCGAAGTTTCCCCTCCCTCTACTCTTCTCATTCCCACAAGCTCTGTGCCACCATTACCCCAGCACATTTTGTAGGCAGGAGAGATTGTAGGTCAAAGGTTTTGTGTCTGGGTAGATTTCCTAGTCTCACTGCTACAATTCTTACCTCGTTATAGATGGCCAGTTCAGGCTCTGTATTCCCCATTGGGTCAATCTCATAGATTACAGGAAGTTTCCACTGTACTGCATTGCCCCTTAAATACCTCCCAATTCCAGTTGTCTCTCCCAGTACCCTCTCCCTCCTACCTTCTCATCTCAGCCTGATCTCACCTGTTCTGATCCTCACCTGCCCCCAGTCTCTCCACAAAATCTGTTCTCTTTTCCTTTCCAGAACCATACATGTGTCATCCCTGCTCCTCCAGTCCTCTTGAGCCCTTCTTGTTACTTAGCCTACCTGGGTCTGTGGGTTGTAACATGGTTATCCTTAACAGCCAAAGCACCTTTAATCCTAGCACTCGAGAGGCAGAGACAGGTGGATCTGAGTCCAGAGCCAGCATGGTCTACAGAGACAGAATCTCTTTACTCATCCTGGAGCTAGGCTAATAACCAGCAAGCCCCAGCACTCTTCTCTCTGCCCATTCCCCACCAACACTGGTGTAGCAGGCATGCAGCCAC
This sequence comes from Apodemus sylvaticus, assembly GCF_947179515.1. Classification (NCBI taxonomy): domain Eukaryota; kingdom Metazoa; phylum Chordata; class Mammalia; order Rodentia; family Muridae; genus Apodemus; species Apodemus sylvaticus. Next base: position 80,701 of record NC_067486.1, on the reverse strand, counting down.
ATCTAGATTTTTACATGTAGTCAAAGAGATTTAAACTCAGGTCCTGCGTAGCAAATGTTCTTACCTACTGATCCATCTCCCTAGTCCAGGTTTAACCACTCTTCAATGCAAAACTCTATGTCTCTGAGTTCCTATGAGTAGGTAGGGTATTGATTTGTGCATGAAGGAGGAGCCTAGATGTGTTGGCTGCTGCCCCTGGGTCCATGCTTCTCTGTGGCAGTTAGTGGGTGATGAAATATCTAGCTGCTTATCCTGTGCCTCAAACATTTTACATCAATCCACAGAATCCTTCTAAAGGCATCACTCTGAACTTGGACAAGATATTCCTGCATTAGTGAGCTGATATTATGGCAGAGTGGAGAAAAGCACAGAACCCATGTTCTGAATTCCCCATTCAGGCCCAGAGCCTGAATAAAAAGACCCTACTGTTCCTATTTTCATCTCAGACATTTCTGAAGTGCTCATCCTCCAGTCAAGAGTTGCATATTGGATGTTCTATGCTGACTCACCCTGTTTTTAGGGCAATTCTCTCATGTGTACATCAAAATTGGACATATTTTACCATCTTACCAACCAAGCCCAAAGGATATGAGAATGCTATATTTTCAGAAATTAATAAACATATCGTGTTATAAGTTTTGAGTGTTATACAGTTGTTCTCGTTCATGTGAGAAATTATTCATTACTGTTGAACAGATACTTGCAGGAGAGAGTTCCTAGACAGTCTTGTAGAACCCATGCTGATCTTTAACTGGGCTTATAGTCCAAGATAATTTTAAACTCCCGATCCCCTTGGTCTTAATGCATGTTAGGAAAATAATCTACCACCTGAGATACACCCCCAGCTCACTGAAAGATTTATAAACATACTTCCAAAGAATTGGGACTTTGGTTAAATTTCCAATATAATTATCTTAAATATCTGCACAAAAGGGAAAGGGTGTTCCAGAAACTCTTCTCTTGGAAATGGCTGCTGTGCCCAGTATCATGGCAGATAGCAGTTTGTGGAGGGGAAACTATGACGGTTACCTCCTAGACCAGTTAAACCAGCAGGATCCACACTCTGCTGCCTTTCAGCTGACTGCGGTGTAAGACTCAGGGATATGCTGGGAGAGTGAGCAGAGTGTGGGAAGACTCCATCCATTTCAGGCCAATTTTCTGTCATGCCTTTAGAGCCCAAGCAAGGAGCTGATGAACCAGGCAAAGTGTACACACACACACACACACACACACACACACACACGCGCGCGCGCGTGCATGTGTACATTCACTCTATCAGAACTAGTCCCAAGAGAAATTGCCCTTCCTTCATTATGTCACTTTCTGGGCTTGTAGCTGGGTTCCTTTTCCTGTGGTTTTGCTTCAGCATAGCAACAGTCAACAGCACTTTCCAATAAAAGAAAGTTCAGCCTCTATGGGTAGAGAGCAACCATCCAGCTCCCTTGAGTGTAGTCAACAGAAACAACAGTATTGTGAAGCAGGGCCCCTTCTAACAGGGATAACACTCCAACTTCCAAAGATACACCAGCTAGGTGAGACACTTGGTAGCAGTCATGAAGGTCAAAGCTGTGTGTCCTGAGCCTCTACTGCCATCAGATCCTGCCCAAGACACAGGACTTTATGGACTCACTTCCTGCTCATGGCAACACATATAAGGAAAACATAATCTCACTTTTAAAATGAAGCTTAGCTCAGAGAGGAGGCTGAATTAAAGCTACAAGAAAATGACTGAACCAATTTTCAACCCTTCAGGTTCTTTGTGACCAAACCCAACTTCCTATCCTCCTTTATAAGAACAGAGGCAAGCAAATCTTATACTTAAAGTTTCAAAAGCTGGAAGTAAAAGAGTCTCCTTTTTCCTGAACATGGGCAGAAACTTGCCTAAAGGAAACATGTAGGCTCTTAAACCCCAGAGATTAGTCACTGAGGAACCCACTCAAGGAACAGTATAGAGTATCGGCAGGTCTCAAGCCCATTCTGAGAGCTACTGAGAATAATCCAGTCCTAGCACATCTGTGCAGATGGCCACGCAATCAGATGATCATCTTGAATGGTCAGCATCCTGTGCCCATCAAGCAACAGGATGTGCCTTCATACCCCACCCAGGTGACATCTGTTGATGGGCCTGAGTCACAGAAACACGAGGAGGTGTTGACAGCATCTGAAAAGGGCCACGTGCCTAGGCAGACTGAGGAATCACCTATAATTCTGCCCAAGCTGAACATATAGAGGAATGTGCCTGGGTGACAGTCTGTTTCTAGCAGGTAGCTTGAGTAAATTGCCCACAGGATTTCCCAGGAGCAATTGCTTGTGTGATTGGGTGGGTTCACTCTCTGGAGCAAAAAACAGGAATCCAACAGGTTGAACTATTTCTCCAAAACTTTCCATTTACTGTACATTTTCCCAACTCCAAGGAATACTGGCCCCTCCTGTGTATATACATCTGAAGTCTCATGGAAAAAGCCAGCCCTGGAACTGACACTAAGCATGGTTTACCATTAAAACTAGAGTTTGTAGGGACTTAACTAAAAACTAGAGCAAGTGAGACCCATGATAAGAGGGTAAACTGAGGATGACAGACATGAATGCACAACCAACAGATGCTCCTCCTTTCATGCATCTTTGATGGACTGCATGCAAAGACTCCATTAGAGGTAATTCAGGTTCCTTGCTTGCTGGGGATGGTTTTGGAGGCCAGTTTCTCAGAGCCTGCTAGATCTACCTCTGCAGCCCTGTTACCAAGGCTGTTCCCAGGGATGATGCTGTGGTTGTACTATGCTAGAACTGTAAATGAGCATGGATGTACCTTTCCATAATATCAGACTTTATTCAATAACAATGAAGTCACAAAGTTCAGTGGTTTTAGTAGAAGCAATTTGCCAGATAATCCCACCTACCTTGGTATTTTGGACCAGGCAGACACAGGTCCTTTTACCCAATCTTAATTACTAATATTAATTCTTATATAACCCAAAGTAAACATGCATCCAATCTCTATATATGCAGTTTACATAATGGACACAAGTTAAAAGAGGCTGCAGTAGAGTTCAAAAGGTACAGAAGTAGACTGATAGAAATGTTAACAAAATCTGTTATAGATAAGATAATGAACATGAACCCACACCAGCTGCAAGAAAGTTATTAGTTAAGAAAGACTTTTTTAGAGTTAAGTTTGAGAACCACAAGGCTCAGGGTGGAGCAGACCATAACAAAACAGATTCAGATTCAAATGAGTGAACAAATGGGTGGACAGGCAGTCAAGCATGCTACAGCCAAGGTCAGACCTGAGTAAAACTCCAAGGATAATCAGGAGTTGCCTGTCTGTCTATCCCTGACACATGTTGGGTGTCAGGTTGGTAAGGATAGGCCATCCTAATGTTATATGTCCATCTTTGTATGGGGTCCAGTAGAGGGAGTTATACTCTTTTTTTTTCTCTGTCATGTCTAATAAGTTCTTGGGCCTGATTTTTTATATGATTTTGATATACCCCACATGCCCCTACAGTCTTGACTCACCTTTTCTACTCCCAGGAATAACTCATGTATCAGCCCGAGATGTATGAGTGGTGCCTGCAGATGGTGCAGTTTGCAGGTTGTCAATCCAGGGACTGCAGTCATCATCCTCTCTCAAAATGAGTTCTCCTGGGTCAAGGTACAGCCTAAAAACATTGTTTTATACAATCTGGGCTCATTTACAAAAGGCTACAGCCTAATCTCAGCAGGTATTTTGGGAATATGACCTTGGCTGGATTTATAAGGCAATCCCCAAAGTCTGGACCAGCCTTCCAAGCTTGGCTACCCAACTTGGGGCATAGTATAGCATCTTTTGTCAGGGAACAATGTGCATTCCTTATATTGATGTTTGTCCTGAGTTCTGGCCTACGGTTTTCTTTTGGGCATTTTGTTTTGTTTTGCTTTTTTTAAAGACAGGGTTTCTCTCTGCAGCCCTAACTGTTTTGAAACTCACTGGCTGGCCTCCAACTCAGAGGTCCATCTGCTTCTACCTCCCAAGTGCATTAAAGGCATGCACCACCACAGCCTGGCTCCTTTTGCAATATTTATTTATTTATTCACATTCATTCATTCATTCATTCATTCATTCATTCATCTATTTCATTTTACATCCTGATCACAGCCCTCACCTCTTCCCAGTCTCCAACTTCTGCAATTTTTAAAGCCTATTTGTGTATAGAAACAATCCAGAGAGAAAGTATTATCTTTAAAAGTTAAAGGACACCAGGTGTAGTGGTTAACATCTTTCATCTGGCACTGGAGAGCCATAATCAGGATTAATGCCAGTTCAAGGCCAGCCAGAGCTCTTTATTGAAACTATCAAACCTCAACAAACAAGAACATCAGCAGAAAGAGCTATGGTGCTATGCACTTGCAATTCCAGCATTTAGGAGGCTGATGCAGGAGAATCTTGAGCCCATGGCTAGCTCAGGATATAGCAAAATCTGGTCTAAATAAATAAATGACAGAAGGGACTATTAAAAGTGCACACTAATTACAAACTTATCTGTTGTATTATATATTGATGATCCCCAAATAGGACAATTAGACAAAACAGACTATCACTGGCCTAGAAAATGCTAAGAACCTATTTAATGTCACTTTGCAATCACCCTATCACCAGTTAGAAGCATGAAGCACCATTGCACTAGGGTGGGGGCCTAGCCCACTTAACCCAAACAAGAGTAATGCTTGAAACCAGTCTGTGTGTCTCCCTGTGGAACAGAGGCAGCAGCTCCTGAGGCACAGGCACACAGATAAAGCATTGACCCTTCAAGCACCTCATCTTCCTGGATGTTGATGGAATTTCCAGAGTGATGCATGGCCACACATGAGAGTGATGGAATCAAAGGCCGTCTTTTGCAGTATCATTCTGCACAGAGACATGTGCTTTTTGGAATGTGCCCAGAGTCAGAAAGAACTCTACAGAGCAGTCACCACTTCTAGCTCCTTAGGTCTTTATGCCACCCCAAGTTTGTCTTATCAAGTCTGCTGGGCTCTCTAAGAGTCAGGAACCACAAGCCAGGAGGGCAGTGTCAGGGTGAAAGTGGTCTAGTCTTCTGTTGCCAGGCTCTTCCTCTAGGCTGAAGAAACATCAGGTATCAGGTTAGAGGTAACTGAGGGTCCCAGAGGGAGAGGAGGAAGTTCTCCTCTGTCCTGTCCATGAAAGTCTACTTCTAAACAGAATTAAATCTTCCCTCTATTGTTTATACTCTAGATTTATGTGTCCAGAAGGAAGAGACAAAATGGCCTGGGATGATCTATACTCACACCTACCTGGGGAGCTGCTTGGTATCCAGTCAGCATTATCTGAGTCCTCCTCCTCTTCCTCCTCCTCCTTCTCTTCTCCTCCTCCTTCCCCTTCCCCCCTCCTCCTCCTCCTCCTCCTCTTCTTCTTCTTCTTTGAGACAGGGTATCTCTGTATAGTCCTGGCTGTCCTGGAACTCACTCTGTAGACCAGGCTGGCCTCGAACTCAGAAATCTGCCTGCCTCTGCCTCCCAAGTACTGGCATTAAAGGCATGGATTAAAAGCATGCACCACCACTGCCCAGCTTCTTCTTCTTCTTCTTCTTCTTCTTCTTCTTCTTCTTCTTCTTCTTCTTCTTCTTCTTCTTCTTCTTCTTTTATTCCTCCTCCTCCTCTTTCTCTTTTTCTCTTTTGGAGTTTTTGAGACAGGGTTTCTCTGTGTAGCCCTGACTAATCCTGAAACTCACTTTATAGGTCAAGCTGGCCTCAAACTCAGAGATCTGCTTACTTCTGTTTCCTAAATGCTGGGATTAAAACTGTGCACCACCACCTGGCAAAGTTGGGATTACAATGAATAGATTTGGTTTGGGAAGACAGGAACTCAGTGTCAGACTGAGTGTCCTTGGCACCTCTATCAGAAGCTCTTCTGGAAGTCAATTTTGTTGGTACCCCCAGAGACTCCTTAACTAAGGAGACTAACCCCATAAAACCAGGTTCAAAGATATAGAAGCCCTTGAAAAGCCAGCAGAAACAGCAAAGACTAATATTAATGCTCCCAGGATCTTGGTCAACAATAGATTTTGGACTATCCCATAAGTAAACTGACCAAAGATCCTTTAAAAGGAATTAGAAACACTGAAGGAACCACATGTTGCAAGCTATGAGTTTAACTCTTCGAAACAGTGTGGTATTGAAAAGACATGTTATATCTTCCAGTTATAAGGAAGGAAGGAACATGGAGTCTGGGTTGAAGCAAGGATTCTATGCTTCTCAACAGCCAGATGAGGTTGCACCAGGTTCTGGTTTCCTACAAATAGCCCTTCACCAGCTGAAAAATTCACCTTTGAAAGAGCAGCTGCAGTGACTAAGCCTCTGTTCTGAGGACAGTGTCTTAGGGTTTCTATTGCTGTGACAAAACACCATGAAGAAAAGCAACTTGGGGAGGATAGGGCTTGTTTTGCTTACAGTTCCACATTACACTTTATTTACTAAAGAAAGTCAGGATTTTTGCACCAGGGAGCCAGGAGACTCCGCAGCTTTCTGTGCACATCTTGCCAGGAGAGAGTGATCTCCCAGTAACGCTTCCACTGCTGAGCCCAGAGGTGAGATTTCCACCTTCTCTCTGGAGGGGACCAGCTAGGAGCACAGGGGACATAAGATCAGTCGAGCAGCTGGGACAGAAGTCTTCCTGCTGCTATTTGCACCATGGAGCCAGGAAACTCCACAGCCTTCTGAGCATAGCTGCCAGGAGAGAGAGAGAGATCTCCCAGCAGTGCTTTCACTTTTGAGCTCAGAGGAGTAAGGACATGGGCTTACGGGCCCACAGGAGGAACAAACTCTAGCCAGAGAGACAACAATACCAACTAGGACCAGAGATAACTAGATGGTGAAAGGCAAGCACAAGAACCCTACCAGCAGAAACCAAGGCCACATGGCAACATCAGAACCCAGTTCTCCCACCATAGCAAGTCCTGGATACCCCAACACACCAGAAAAGCAAGAATTAGATTTAAAATTGTATCTCATGATGCTGATAGAGGGCTTCAAGAAAAATTTAAATAACTTCCTTGAAGAAATACAGGAGAACATCGGTCAACAGGTAAAAGCCCTTAAAAAGGAAACACAAAAACCCCTTAAAGAATTACAGGAAAACACAAACAATCAAGTGACGGAACTGAACACAACCATCCAGGATCTAAAAGTGGAAGTAGAAACAATAAAGAAATCACAAAGTGAGACATCTCTGGAGATAGAAAACCTTGGAAAGAATTCAGGAGTCAACAACAGAATACAAGAGATAGAAGAAAGAACCTCAGGTGCTGAAGATACCATAGAAAACATTGATTCAACAGTCAACAGAAATGCAAAATGCATAAAGCTGGTAACCCAAAACATCCAGGAACTCCAGGACACAATGAGAAGACCAAACCTAAGGATTATAGGTATAGATGAGAGCAAGGATTTCCAACTTAAGGGACCAGTAAATATCTTCAACAAAATTATAGAAGAAAACCTCCCTAACCAAGAGAAAGAGATGCCCATAAACATACAAGAAACCTTCAGAACTCCAAACAGTCCAGAGTGGACCAGAACAGAAAGTTCTCTTGTCACATAATAGTTAAAACACCAAATTCACTAAACAAAGAATATTAAAAGCAGTAAGGGAAAAGGGGCAAGTAACTTATAAAGGCAAACCTATCAGAATCACACCAGACTTCTCACCAGAGACAATGAAAGCTAGAATATCCTGGGCAGACCTCATACAGACCCTAAGAGAACACAAATGCCAGCCCAGGCTACTATACCCAGCAACACTCTCAATCATCATAGATGGAGAAACCAAGATATTCCATGATAAAATCAAATTTACACAATATCTGTCCACAAATCCAGCCCTACAAAGGATAATTGATGAAAAATGCCAACACAAGGAGGGAAACTACACCCTAGAAAAAGCAAGAAAGTAATCTTCTTCCAACAAACCCAAAAGAAGATACCTATACAAACATAAAAATAACATCAAAAATAACAGGAAGCAACAATCACTATTCCTTAATATCTCTTAACAACAATGGACTCAACTCCCCAATAAAAAGACATAGACTAACAGAAATATTTCTCATGTAAATCTTCAATTTTATCAGAAAATCTTTGTAATTCCCCTTTTAATTTAGTAATTTTTTATGTCTACCATTTTTCTGCATTATTTTTCATGATAATCTTCAATTTTAATGTCTTTCTATATATTTCTTCTATTTTATCAGAAATGTTTTCAATGTAAATCTTTGATTTTATCACAAATGTTTCTAATTCCACCTTCAATTAATTTAGTGTTTTTATATCTACCATTTTATATGTAAAAATTTCCATGAAATAGTCAAATTTAATGTGTTTGTCTATATCTTTCTTGAATTTTACCAGAAATATTTCCATGTAAATCTTCAATTTTACCTGAAAATGTTTATAATCCCAATTTCAATCAACTTATAATTATCTTTATGCCTATCATTTTATCTGTATAATTTTTATGATAATCTTTCATTTTAACATGTTTTTCTATATATTTCTTCAATTTTATCAGAAATATTTTCCATGTAAATCTTCAAGTTTGATCAGAAAATGTTTATAATTCCACTTTCAATCAACTTAGGATTACTTTTATGCCTTACCATTATTATATCTATATAAAACTTCCCATGATAATCTTCAATTCTAACATGTTTTTCTACTTTTTTCTACAATTTTATCAGAAATATTTTCCATGTAAATCTTCAATTCTGTTATTAAATGTTTCTATTTCATATTTCAATTAATTTAGCAATGTTTTACATGTCTACCACTTTACTCTTTAATTTTCCATGAAAACTGTCAATTTAAACGTGTTTTTCTATGTATCTCTTCTATTTTATCTGAAATATTTTCATGTAAATCTTTAATTTTATCAAGTGTTTTTCTTACCTTTTCAATAAAAAAGATAAAAACATCTAAATATCCAACTTCCTTAGTTTGTTCACATGTGTATCTGTGATCATGTTCAATTGTTGGCAACTGTAACAAAAATTAAAATATTAGACAAAAAAAAGGAAGTCCAGGCAAGAATGGAAACAGGGCAGGAATCTGGAACTAATGCATAGGTCATGGAGGAGTGCTGATGACTGCCTTACTCCTCATGACTTGCTTACCTTATAGCACCCAGGACCACTTGCCCAGGGGTGGCACCACCCACAGTGAGCTGGGCCAACCTTTATCAATTGTGAATCATGAAAATGGCCCACAGCCAGTCCGATGGAGACATCTTTTTAGTTGAGTCCCTGCTAATCTCCACATTTCTCATCTAGTGTGTGTTCTTGAGTCTTTCCTATCTCTCCACTGTTCTTCAATGGAGACTTTACCATTCCTCAACTTTTGATCGTATCTGCAAAGATGATAGGCATTAGTGTAACTTCAAAGTCTTCATCATCTTGATGGATATTGGTGGTAGAAGAGGTGTTAAAGACATGGAAGAAAAGTTGGTGAGGGAGACTGGCTCTAGGCGTGCATTCTGGAAGCTGGTTCCCCAAGGATGGTGCATGCAACTTCATCCTGCCCACAAGCGTGCTCAGGTATGGTTCCTTTCTTGGATACCAAATAGGTCACTAAATGCACAAAGAAAACAAAGCTACTTGTTCCTGTTCATTCTTCACTCAGTATTCTAGAGGCCATAGCCTATCTAATACCAGGTGTGCATTCCATGTTCTGGGTCACTCCTGAGAAGAGCTGTAATCTGCCTGGGGTTGCATGACTAAGGCCACCAGATGGTGTCCTCCTGACCTACTTTGTAGCTAAGCCTTACTTTGGGACAGCCTGTGCCCAAATGAGCCCTGGCATTATTCTGCCTCTGCTAAACCATTGGTTGACTCTTGCCCAGATTTCTTTACTGACTCGGGAGGGGGGGGGTAGTGCTGTGCTGTGCAGCATTCACAGGTCTTAAGCCATATACAGTATCCCAGGGAACAGACCTAGACTAATGGATGGAAGGAGATGGAAGGCAGCAGACAAATGTTCACTTCTGTGCCTTAAATGCTTTCCTTATTCTCAGACTGTAGTCATCCTGAAAGAATGAAGATATTCAAAGAGACACACACCTGTGCCCTCACTTTGGCTATTAAGACTATGGAAACAATGGTTCCCAAGGAATTAGAGTTTCCACAAGGATCTTTTGTTGGAAGGAAAAGGCTGAAGCCTGGAACCAGGATGAGAGGGAACCCGGACCATAAGAGATTTCATACAATTCTGACAACTTGCCAGACCACCTTCCAGAAGTGATTAGTGTTAGGACAATGATTGGTAAGTGATGGGCAGGGCTACACCTTGACCAGAACTTAACTATGTTGGCCTCTTGCCCTTTGTTTAGGAATAAAATTCATGTACAAATCCCTAAATGACAGTTGTAGTTACTAGATGCTTATGTTTGTATCTCTCCCCAATGTGGGTGGTTACACTGAATGCATCTCCTTTCTCTGCTTTACATTGTTACTTGTCTTGTAAGCAGTCCATTGAGGACGGGTTGCTGAGTTTGGCATATCAGGGCTACCAGAGCCCAGCTTCTGACCCTAATAACTCTTGTCCATAGAAGTTCCCTAAGAAGGTTTACCCACAGCACAAGTAGATCGAGGGAAACTTGGCACAGGCCCTTTATTGTCTGTGTTGCCTTTTTGGGTCCCAGGGCAGTTTCCTAGCATAGACTAACAGGGAATAGCTCTTACTCTTGTGTAAAAACATTAGGGTGGGCCACAGAGTCATAACTCTAAGGCAGTGAAAGGCATGCACAATAACAAGACAACTCAAACCCCATAGGAGCAATTCTCCATATTTTAAAAATAGAACATCAAGTAGATAAACCCACTGAAAGATGGGAAAGTCGGTATCTCATATTACTTTAGTGTAAAATATTTTACTAACACCATTATCAGAATCTATTAAAATTTGATTTTGTTAGCTTTTATAAAATAAACACATCAACAAGGTAAGTGTGGTGCCACATACCTGTAACCTGGGAGGTGGAGACAGAAGAATCAGGAGTTCAAGACCAGCCTTGGCTACATAGTGGGTTAAAGGCTACCCTAGGCTATATGTCTCAACTCCCTCCTCAAACAAAATTAACAACAAAAACCTCAAAACATCAAAATTTGTAAGCAGAAGTATTTTCAGCAACTGATTCTTTCCTGCCTTTCAGTTCAGATCACTTCCATGTCTGATAACTGCTATTCACCAAGTGATGATCAAAAATATTTTAGGGATAGTGAAATGGCTTATTGGGAAAAGGCATTTGCTGCCAAGTCTGATTGCCTGAGTTTACGTCCCAGAACCCATATGGCAGAAAGAGAGAACTGAGTCCTGGAAGTTGTCTTGGACCTCTGCATGCAAGATGTGACATGTGTGGTATGTGCCCCTTCTCCAAACCCACACACATAAACAAACAAACAAATATGTAAATAAATGACTGGAGAAATGGCTCAGTGGTTATGAGTATGAATTACTTTTGCAGAGGACCTGAGTTTGGTCCTCAGCATCCACATCAGACATTTCTCAACTGCCTATGACTCTATTTCAGGATCAAATACCTCTGGCCTCCTTGGGCACTCATGGGCACATACCCACACATAAATGCTTGCATAATTAAAACTAATAAAATCTTTAAAATAAAGAATTTTAGATTTTCATTAAATATTTTTTTAGTATTAAGTAACACTTAACCTCAAAATTTTAATAACTGGAGCTGAAAAAATGGTTTAGCTCTTCCAGAATACTGGAGTTTTGTTTCCTGCACCCACACTGGGTAGTCCATAATCACCCATACTTATAACTCTAGGGTATCTAATGCCTTCTCCTGGTGCCTGCAGGACATGCCCACCCACAGACATATAATTAAAAACAAATGTAAAAAAATCAATAACTTTAAATAAAATGTTCACAATAAAAAGAGGCTATTGCACATGGAAATTCTCATTAATGATAAGTGTAATTATAATGTATTAATGTCATACACCATTATGTATTAGAGGTCTTATTAATAACATTATGTAAGAACTGTCTCATCTTTGGTTCTAGAGAAATGGATCCACAGTTAAAGAGTACTAGCTGCTCTTCCAGAGTACCAGGGTTCAGTTCCCAGCACACATGTGGCAGCTGACAACCATTTGTAACTCCAGTTTCAGGGAACCAACTTCCTCTCCTGGTCGCTGTGGACAATATCACCTCTTTGCTGCCTGTGTCCATGTCTTGAGAGCTGTTGGCTTATCTATTTTATTTTTTATTATAGGCAGGAAAGCAGGCCCATTCCTAGTAACTCTTCTGGCCAGAGAAGACTTCTTAGCTTAAGGTTGTGTGTGTGTGTGTGTGTGTGATGCATGTGTGTGGCTGCATGTGGAGGTCATTGATCAATCTTGGGTGCTGGGTTTTAGGATCCATCCACTTTTTTTGAGGAATAGTCATTCACTGTAACCTAGTGCTCACTGATTAGGGTAAGCTGGCTGACCTGTGAGCTCCATGGATCCTGTGTCTCCACTTCCCCAGCACCACCACAGCACAACTTAATGTGGGTTCTAGGAATTGAGCTCACATTGCTTGAAAGTCAAGAGCTTCCACCACTGAGCCATGCTTGCTCTCTCTTAGCCTGAGTGTCCTTTTGATATTTTTCATCCTCTCACACTTTTGTGGTTGTTTGAGAGTCTCATTATGTAGCCCAGCTGACCTGGTACTTACAGACTTCCTCCTGCCTCTGTTTCCTCAACCTGGGGACTAAAGTTGTGTCCCCCTACTCTGCCCAGTCTCTAATTCTTAGTGCTCAGTCTCTGGATTAGGTATTAATGTGCTTGCTTGTTCATTTATTCTTTATAGTCATACACAAGTGTGTCCATCAACTAATTTCTTGATTTTTCAAATTTTAATTTCTTTCTTTTTAAAAAAAATAGTGCTATTTGTTTCTCCTCAAATCCACCTGCTGAGCCCCAATGATGTCCCCCTCATTGTATACTTTCTTCTTTCCTACCTCTCTTCATTTTTTTTTGACCAGGTCTTATGTAGTCTAGGCTTGTCTTGAATTCATTATGTAGACAAATGATCTTCCTGCCTTTACCTCCCAAATACTAAGATTACAGCCATGGGCTACCATGCTGGCTCAGGCTGTGCTAAGGATTGAACTCCTTAGACAAGATGGGAATGGAGACTGGAGAACTTGCTGGAAACTCTAGGACCAGAGAGCCACTAAAGTATGGAACACAAAAGCAAAAACTAGAGACCTATCTTCAAGCAAGGAGGAAGGAGAGAATCAGTTCCTAAAATGTTGTCTTCTGACCTCCCCATTTGTACTGTGCATATACATGCCCAGACACACAATAAATATGTATAAGAACTTACATCCTCATAGGCTCCTCACATCTGACCTTCAAGAGGCTGTCAACAACAGAACAACTCTCCATTTCTATATCTTGGAATCTAGTTTTCCTTAGCTCTCCAATTCCTCAGTTCAAATGATTTAATTATACATATGCTGTGTGTGCATGTGTGAGTATGTGCACATGAGTACAGGTGTCCTTGGAGGACAGAAAAGGGTATCACATTCTCTGGAGCTGGAGGTACAGGCACTTGTGAGTTGCTCAGTGTGAGTTCTGGGAACCAAACTCAGGTCCTGCAAGGAGCATTGTCTTAGGGTTTCTACTGCTGCAATGAAACACCATGATCAAAAAGATGAGGAGGAAAGGCTTGCACTTCCACATCTTAGTCTATCACTGAAGGAAGTCAGGACAAGAATTCAAAAAGGGCAGGAATCTGGAGGCAGGAGCTAATGCAGAAGCCATGCATGAAATAGTGTTGCTTACTAACTTGCTCATCTTGCTTTCTTATAGAACCCAAGACCACCATCCCAGGGATGGTACCACCCACTACAGGCTGGGCCCTCACCCACTGATCAGTAGATGAGACAATGCCTTACAGATGGATCTCATGGAGGCATTTCCTCAGCTGAGACTTCTTCCTCTCTGATGACTCTAGCTTGTGGCAAGTTGACACAAAACCAGCTAGTACAAGTAGTATGCACTCTTTTAAAAAAAAAAAAAAGATTTATTTATTTTATGTATATTAGTATACTGTCACTGTCTTCAGACATACCAGAAGAGGGCATCAGATCCCATTATAGATGGTTGTGAGCCACCATGTGGTTGCTGGGAATTGAACTCAGGACTTCTGGAAGAGCAGTCACTGCTCTTAACCACTGAACTCTCTCTAGACCAAGCACTATGCACTCTTAACCAGTGAGCTGTGTCTCAGCCTCCTCATGTGTGTATGTGTGTGAGGACATCCTCAGGTGTTATTCCTCAGATGCCATCTATTTTGTTTGTTGAGATAAGAGTCCCTTGCTGGGGGCTGAAGAAATGGCTCAGTGGTTAAGAACATTGGATGCTCTTCCAGAGGATTTAGGTTCAATTCCAATCACACACATGGAGGTTCACAACTGTCTGTAACTCCAGTTCCAGAGGATTTGTCACCCCTGCACAGACATACAGGCAGAAAACCAATGCACATAAAAATAAATAAATCTTAAAAAAAAAACAAAAGTCTCTTGCTGTCTTGGAACTCAACAAGTAGACTAAGCTGGCTGGCTGGCAAGTCCCTTCTACCTGTCTGCTTCCTTGATGTTGAAATTATCTTTGTAAGCTACCATCTGACTTTTTCCATCCTCAGCTTTTAGGTACATATTTATTTATATTACTAATTTATTTATTTTGACATAGGCTTTCACTATGTACCCCTGGTTGGCCTGGAACTATGTAGACCAGGCTGGCCTCAAACTCAGATATCCAACTGCCTGCCTCTGACCTGCAAGTGCTGGATTAAAGATGAGTGCCACCATGCCTGGCAATATGAAGCTTTTCTTCTTTTTTTAATGTACTGGGGATAAAACTTAGCTCCTTGTTTGCAAGGTAGCTAAGCTATTTTTCTAGCCGTGTGTGTGTTTGTTTGTGTGTGTGTGTGCGCGCGCGCGCGAGCATTTCCTTTCAAGTTTGATTGCTGAAGGACCTAGGATACCCATATTTGAGTGCCAATGAACATCCATGCCTCTCCTTTCTAACCCCCACTAAAGAAATTGAGGAAATGGCTGGGTTCAGAAGTCTAGGAGGAAAAGAATCCCATAAAGCTATATAATATCTTATGCTCCAAAGCAAAATACCTGAAGGGACATGAAGACTAATTAAACATTAAATAAGACAGAAGGCAACATGCTAAAGCCAGTTAGATAGAACAGAATCAGTGGCTCCACAGCACATGAGAGTAGACAGGTAAGTCAGGACAAGAGGGCTGGGACATGTGAGGGTTTTTTGTTTGTGTTTGGCAAGAATGAAAATCCATAAGCAAATAAAGCAAGGCTAAGATGAGGCAATCCCCTCTTGGCAGTGACTACAAAATAAAAAGAATAAAAATAAAAAGGTATTAGCCAAAACTACAGGGTAAGGTTGAGAAAAGGAATAGGAGTTTGGTCTTAAAACATCTCCCCTTGCCGGGCGGTGGTGGCATACGCCTGTAATCCCAGCCCTCTGGGAGGCAGAGGCAGGTTGATTTCTGAGTTCGAGGCTAGCCTGGTCTACAGAGTGAGTTCCAGGACAGCCAGGGCTATACAGAGAAACCCTGTCTCAAAAAAAAAAAAAAAAAAAAAAAAAACAAATTAAAAAAAAATTCTTCCATAAATTATGTCTGGCTGCAGAGAAGCTGGGCAGGATCTGCCTCGGGCACAAGACAGAAAGGTACACACCAGAAACAGGGCAATTGCACCACAGTTGTGTATGTTTGTGTCCCCATGGTGGGATGTGACAAGAACAGTTTCTGAGATATTTTGGTCCCAAACACATGTATGGGGGAAGATAGATTCAATCAAGGTACACTCTACCAGTGGGCCAGCTCAGAGTTTTTTCAAATGATCAAGTCTGTAAAAATTGTAGGTTAAGGAATATCCATATGGAAGAAGACCAGCTATGACTAGGCTGCCTAAAATAGGAAACGGAATAAAGTAAGAGCAAGCCCAGCTCTGGCATTTCATAAGAATTTGGTGTCAATTATTATGTCTCTTCTTAGGGATAGTCATGACCCTATTTGAGTTGCACACTAAGAAGCACCACTGACTTGCACCTAGCATGTCACCCATCTGTGGCTGTTGGTAGCACCTAGTGTTACTTGACTATGAGGGGCTCGCCAATCTAAATCTGGCTATATTTTCTAACTGGAAGTGATGTAAGCAGCTCTATCCATCAGTGTAGGAGTTTGCCCATTCTCTCTGTGCCCTTTCTCTTAACTTTAGTGACATACCCACAGCCTGGTATTTACAAAAATAAAGAGGGACTATTTCCCTGTGATGGAAGAGCTAGAGGAGCCTCATTACAGTGAAAAATGTTACAATCAGGAAATGAGACTAGAAAATAGTAGTTTCAAACTGGATCTGAGCAGGAATGTCACAAAACAGACAGATATAAATGTCCATGCATCTAATCTTTTTTGTTTTGTTTTGTTTTTCGAGACAGGGTTTCTCTGTATACCCTGGCTGTCCTGGAACTGACTAGGCTGGCCTCAAACTCAGAAATCCGCCTGCCTCTGCCCCCCAAGTGCTGGGGTTACAGGCATGCGCCACCTGTATCGGCCCATGCATCTAATCTTAATGTTTTCATATCTCTGGTACCCCCACACATCTGAGGGTCTAGGAACTTAATTCCACGGGCAACTTGGAATAAGGATGGGAGTGAGGAAATCAAGTATCCTTAAACTCACCAGCAATGTCCACCCCATCATTCTGACAGGAAGGTCCCCTTCAGTGTCACCAGAAATACTGGTGATTTTCAAAGCACAGACCCAAGTGCCACCACAACTCAGAGAAGAGTTGAGTTAAGGTTTATTGACCCATCCATTGTTGGTCACCATTAAACAAAGGAAAGACTACAGAACTGGATCGAGTAAGAAATAAGGCATCATTACATATCATACATCCCTATCATACTATGTATTTTCAGTCCTCTGAAGGTTATTTCTTTAAAAAAAAAAAAAGTGGCACGGGGGTGGGTGGGGGGAAGCTGAGCAATCTATTCTACAAAAACATGTAATAAAACTTGCACACAATTATAAAAAAACGTTTGCTTTCAGTTAAACAGAATTTGATGAAAAAACTGTTCTCAGCAGTTTGGATTAAAGCCAGCTACAAATGGCCACCTTCTGAGTTTCAATATAAACCCAGAACTATGGATATTCAAATGGGGTGCACAAATGACCCAAGAATGTGAAACTCAACTATTTAAAAGATTTATAGGAAGATACTTTTGATTCCCCAAACGCTGTCTCTAAAAGAAATTTTTAATACCAGATACTAATTTCCCTTTCTTCTCTAGACGATGAACCCCAATTTAGCTTCCTGCCCTGGAGAAAAGCTCCCAATGGTCTTCTTCCCAGCTGAAGTCCTCACTGAGGGGCATTGAATACCATGATAAAAATCACAAAAAAGTTATCAAATGTCTTAAAGCACTAAAGTCACAAGCAAGGAAAACCTACTTGAATACTTTTACTTATTCTTTGAAGACAGTATTACTATGCTACTCCTGGGCTCAAGTGATCCTCCGCTCAGCTTCCCACACAGAATATGGTGACAGTAGGTCCATGCCACCACATTTGGACTAAATCTGCCTTTAAAGAACACTTAGTAAGGATGCGCACTGGCAGCATTTGGGTAAAAAATGCATTTCACAACTACCCAAAACACCAATCAGATATTAGAAATTAACAAACTGACTTGAATGTTCTAATAAAATTAATGGATGGGATTTATGAAGAAATCTGAAGGAACGAAAGCTACTCATTTTATACTAAGGAAATGCAACTTTCTCTCTCTCTCTCTCTCTCTCTCTCTCTCTCTCACACACACACACACACACACACACACACACACACACACACACACACGAGACCAACTATAGGAAACAGAGACCAACTTCAGGTCCACCAGGCCTGGGAAAGCAGTGTTCAGGCTCTGTCCCCAAAGAAAGAACTCATCTCAGTAACCATGTTCATTAGGCCAGTGAGGGGCTACATGCAGGTTCAGGTGGTAAGTGATTGAGTACCAGGCAATCTTTCCAAAGAGAAGGACACATTCTAAAACAGAAAAGCAGAATACATTCAGCTTTGGCAGAACCACAAGTGTAGGTGAACTAATTTTAAAGGGAGATTTTGCTAGCAACCTGGAAATGCTAGCTCTATTGCTTACTTTGAGTGGGAAAAACATATTTTAGGTACTCAATCCTTTCTACATAAAGAAAACAATAACAAGTTTGCCGGTTAACAAAGAATATATTAAAAGTTTACAATCTTTCCACAACTGCATAAAAATGCAGGCATCTTAAATAATTACAAGAAACAATAAGCTTTCTATACTTGCAAAAATTAATACAATCAGAAAAACATTTACAAGAATATCTTTACTATCTAAAGATTTACAATGGTGAAAGACCTATTTATTTCACACTAAACATCTGCCTGCTAGCTGAGATAAACATTCTCTAAAAAACTGTTTACTGAATTAAGTGATTAATGTTTTTTTATTACTGTATTTCTTAGCATTTAAAATAGTTACATGAATGGAAGGACAGTGTTTGACATCAAAATAAATTCTTGCAGCCTGATGTCTTTTAAGATACAGTATAAAAAGCAATAGAAAAACCACAACTGCATTATAAATGTTTCCTGTTCAAAATTTTATTTGAAATCTTATGTTTTCTTCCTAGACAAAAAAGGTGACAAACACTGGTAATTTGTAAAACCTAACAGATATGCAGAACCTGCATTTAGATCAAAAATACTTTTTTTTTTTTTGCAACAATGTTATTTTATAAATCTTCAAAAATGTAGCATAGGTTCAAGTCTTGGGTCACTGGAATGGCAATGACAGGTTTGGAGGTTATCACTCTGTAGCTACACAGGAGATGACCATGCAGAGAGATGGTCTTAAAAGAAATAACACTCTGAGGAGAAACCATTCACTCACCACAAGGAATAAGTTCAGTGGACAGCTACCTTGCTTGGCACTAGCTTCATTCATTAAATGGTGGACACTTTCAGTTTATCTCTAAAATGCATAGTTCAAGAAAGCAGATAGCAAGAATTAGTAACTGCAACCTAATTTTATTTCCCTTCTTTGCTAAATTTAAGAAACAAAATATCAATGAAGACATGTGTAGGGACTTCTGATAGCTTTTTCAAGTGAAAAGATAAAAGACAAAATTCCACATATAGCTTATGTAATATACAAAGTCAACTAGTATTTTATAAAAAAAAAAAAGTTTCAATATAAAGATTGCCTTTGCTACCATGGTGTAGAATGCTGGTGAGTAGATGGGCCAATGTCTCTGTTAGTGCACACCTTGAAAATGTGAAGAAACAGCTTGCAGCAAAAGTGAATAGGGAGTTTATGTCCCCCTAATTTCCTTTCCAGGTGTGATCTTCCCTTTGTCTTTTGAAATATTTCACTGAACTTTGGTTTCTGCCTATGGAGAAATTTAATTACAACCTGCATGGAACAAAACAAAAACAAAAAAAGATAAAACAAAAGAGGAGCCCAAACTCTAATTACCAAATCAAGTAGCATAAACTAATTTTGGACCCTTGCTAGTGCTTTAATACACGATTGCATATCACGTAGTGACACTTTCACTTCTATCCACTCCAATACCCCCATTGAAGTCCTCACGAAAGACAGGCAGAAAATGTGTATGTTGTGTGTACAGTTCTTGGAAAGCACACGGAAACTGCAACATGGCATTTCCTCCAATCTCTGAACCCTCTAGAGAGAATGGTGGTTTAGGATGTGGTAAGGCTATGCTCTACCAACCTCATACTAGCACTGCTTATCTCAATGACACCTGAGTTTCAAGCTGACAGAAAACAAACATTGTCAATTCTAAAGTGCCAGTTGAAAGCCAGGCTATGATGCAGAGAACATACCAGAGTTCAGCGACTTTCACAACTAACCTGTTGCAGCTAACTGTAAAGCACCCTATAAACATGCTTCTATTACTCTGCCTCCCTTAGCACGTGACCATCACTGATTATATGAAGTGATTGACAGATCGTTCTTTTATAAAAAAAAAATCTAAGTGTGACTATTGCTGATTAAAATTCTCATAATTTTCATACAAAAAGAAAGTTTCATAGGACCACAAAATACCAAATATTTTTCTTATCAAGTGTCAGGATAAATTACTAAAGTTGGGGCTTGTCTTTTCTTATTGCTAAAGTATTCTAAAATCTGACTCAATACTGCAAATGACTCCCCTTTTTCCTTGTATGTTTTTGGCCTTAGAAACATGGCTACGGGTTACCTCAAACTTAGATGTCTGCAATAATCAAAACAAAAAAACAAAAACCACTTCCGGAGCATCCCATTACCCAGAAACCAAAAACCTCAATCACCAACATTAACCCAACTTCAACAGTAATAGAATCAAACCCCTGCTGCTGAGGTCCAAAAAGCTGTGAGGTCATTCCTAGCCAGTATTAATTCATCCCAAACTTAAAATTCAAACATAACAATTTCCAACCTTTATTATTTTTTTTTCAAATAATCTGTCTTAGGACACAGTTCACAAGCCAAGGGCCTGTTGCTTTGTGACAGGTAAAAGGGGTAAGTCCTTTAATTATGTGTCTGCTCATGACTCCAAAGACTGAAGGCAGTCTTGAATGTTCTATGGCAGAGCTTGCACATGAACTGTCTTTTAAATGTGATTGCTGAAAGGGGTGGGGCGTGGTAGAAGAGGGTATCTGACTCCTGGGGTGCAAACAGCTTCTCTGTAGCTGGGGTTGGGTTCTCAGGAAGGCCTGTGGGGCTGTCGGGTTCCAGGGGTTGAATCTTGGGCAAGGGTGGTGGTGGTGGTAGAGGTGGTGGGGAGGGGGAGTTTGTGGGCACAGGACACACCTCTGATTCTTTCTGCACAGACTCCTCTGTGGCCTGAGACATGTGGGACTGGAAGTGACTCCAGAGCCGGAAGTTGGTACGGAAGGCTTTGTGGCATACGTGGCAGATGAAGGGCTTCACGGAACACAGCAGTTCCTGGTGCCGCTCCAGCTGCTTGTGTGCCGTGAACATCTTTCCGCATTTCTCACAGGGCCATAGGCCGGCCTCCTTGCTGGGGCCAGCCTCCCTAGGAGCTGCACTAGCCTCAGGAGCCTCCTCCTCAGCCTCCTCCACAGGCTCCTCTTTGACTTGGACTTTCAGTTGCTTTGAAAGACTCAAGTCTTCAGGGAGGCAGGAGGAATCCTCAGAATCAAAGTTCACTTGCTCTGAAGAGTCACTAAATGCTGTATCCTCTTTTGGAGTGGCCACATGGTTTACCTTGCTGGGCTCAGTCTGAGGCCTGGAAGCAGCTGCCACTTCACCGTTGTGGTCCAGGGTGGCCAGGGCGAAGTTCTCTGCTAAAGCCATGTTGTTCTGGTTATGCACTTCTACCTGATGCCGCCAGATGCTGAAGGAGGACTTGAAGGTGCGCATGCACTCCAGGCAAGTCAGCTTCTTGTACTCACACCTGTCCTCATGCTCTTGCTTCAGCGCGGGGGAGAAGAAGCTGAGGCTGCAGTAAGGGCAAACGGTGGCGTTCCGGCACAAGCGCTCGTGGTTGCCTTGCTCTAGAAGAGAAGAGAGCTTAGCATTACAGAGGCGGCACGGGTAAACCTCCTTGCTCTCTACCGCGCGTGCCAGAGCCCGCTCTTTTGGCTTAGCAGCTCTGCTTACTCCGAGGGGCCTCTCTCCCGGGTGCATCTTTATGTGCTGCTTAAACTGAGAGAGAAAGCGGTATGCCTTGCCACAGTAGGCACAAATGTAGGCCCCTTTGGCTCGGGAGCGCAAGTTCCTCTTGATGACTTGCTGTGCTGGGGAGCTACTCTGTCCCTGGAAGCCAGGCTTGCTGCGCCTCAGCTTAATGATCAGGGCCTTCTTAATCTCCCTCTCTCTCACTATGTCAATCAGCTTTCTTTGGAATTTCTCATCCAAAACTGCATGGGAACTAGAGGCTGGCGATGGGTTCTTCACTATGCCGTGTTGGGTCTGACAGTGTGTCCACACTTTGAAGTTGGTATGAAACCTCTTGTGACAGATGTCACAAGCGTAAGGCTTCTCTGGGTTATGGTACATGTTAACATGGCGGTGAAGACCCGCGGTTGATCTAAAAATCTTAAGGCAATGTTTGCATTTAAATTTTTTGTTTGGTCTCGTCCCCTCCAACTCACCAAACTCCTCTCTGTTTAAGTCAGAATCTGGGAAGTTGCTGTCAAGGGAAGGAGGGCTCCTGCCCTCTTCACAGTTCTCTTCTGAGACAGCAGGCCCGTGTTCATTTGCCTTTGCCTTCTTCAAGGGTGACCTTCTGTCTGTCTGGAACCTTCTCTTTGCTGGGAGTCTGCTAATATCTCTCTGTTCTTCTTCTGTTTTGAGGGGCAGGTCTCTCGTAGCTGCCGCCGCCGCCGCTGCTGCCGCCGCCGCCGCCGCTGCCGCCGCCGCCGCTGCTGCCGCCGCTGCTGCTGCATCTCCTCCCACAGTGACCCGGATGATGTCTGAGGGGTCTGACAGTGGGCTGCTGGGCTCAGTCTTAATGTGTACCTCAGTCACAGGGGAGGCCTCCTCCCTGTCTGTTGACTGAGAAGCACTAAAGGACCTGAGACGATGAGGCTGGAGCACTTGAGGCCTGTCATCCAGGGCTTTTTTTTCACTGCAATCTTTTAAAGATGATTTTTGAGACATCGCATAGAACACACTGCCCGGTGCCTCATTTGCCGCTGTGGATGATCCCTGGGATGACTTCAAATCTATGGAGGGGGAGTAAACAGGAACCTGGCTGTCCATAGATAGTGACCGCCTGAGGAGGCTTTTCACTAGTGGGCCGCTTCTGTCAATGCTCTGGTTTGCAGAAGCAGGCCCACCAGATGGGACCACAAGCCCTAACTTAGAGTAGTAGAGCAAGTTCCTATCCTCCCCCTGACCGCCTCCTTTGCTAGTTTCTTTTAAGAGATATGGAGTCTCTGATGAGCTATGAAGAGACAGAACAGGGGGCCGTGGTCTCTTCAGAGCCAGCTCTATAGCTTTCCCCTTGGGAAGCTGGCTGCTCACCCCTGGTTTATCATCTGTGGCCTCTCTGTCCTGTGAAGGCTTTGGGGGCAGGACTGTATTTCTCTTTGCCAAACTGCCCCTATTAGGATCATCCAAAGCCCCAGGCTGTTCCATAGACTTTGCATATACTGCAGCACTATCCTTTGTCCAGCTCTTTTCAGTTAAGGACAGACTATGAAACTGCTCTGGTGGCTTGGCCACATGTGGCTTAGTGGTGCTGGTCTTGACTGAACCACTGGGGGAGGCCCGGGCAGCATGGCTGAGGTCCTGCATGGCTGGACCACTGGCTTTCCCTGGCACTTCGCTTCTGCCCTGACACACAATGACACTTCGCTTTTGAGAGCTGCTTTCGTCATCTTCCACTGGCACTCTTTTCCTGTTGGGACAGGCTGGAAAAGGAGCCTGAGGGGCTTTGGCAACAATGTTGGTCAGGAAGGAGATACCAAGGCTATACCCCAGCTCCTGCACAGCAGCAAGGCTGCCCTTCTCCACAAAAAGGGAAGAAGAGTAAATGTAGTTCAGAACGTTGTCAAAAGCATCAGGCTCACAGAAGTCCAGCTGAAAGACAGTCTGTGCCTCGTTCTCCTTATTCGTGAATAAACTCTGGAAGTACTCACTGCTGGCAGCCAAGACGTTCTTATGAGCTCGGAACTTCTGGTCTCCAACAATCAGGAGCACGTCACACAGCTGTCCCTTGAGGCGCTCCTCATTGAGGGCACTGAGCAAAGAGATGGCATGTGCTGGGTTGATGTAATGCAGTAGTCCCTCCATCCTGCAGTTTATCTGAAAGACAGAAGGTGAGGCCATCACCATTTGTATTCCATCAAAGGCCTGATTAAAACTAATTAATAGTTATATACAGAAATGACAATTGGAAATTAAGTTGAGCATTTAGGGTCCTAACCCATCTGAGGCTTAGTTACACTTACTTTATTTAGGAAAAATTGTCAAAATTTTTAGCCTGGCTATAAAGCTGATTAAGGGGTTTGAACTGAAAGGTCACTGAAATTTTGTTCAAACCTAAAGCTGAGAGAAAGCAACTTGGTGGGTGAGTGTGAGCTTTGGGGCTAGACACTAGCCTGTAGTACCAGCTTCACCCTGTGAACTGATGCCTTCTGTACATAGGTCTGTGTGTGAAGTAACAACTGTACCTTTTTACAAGGGTGTGGCAAAGATCAGATGAACAAGTATCTACTGTAAACACTCAACAAATGTGTTACTGCCAGGACTGCAAGAATAGATATAGTAACAAAGGAGAACGTCCAGATTACCACCCCATCTCTGGTGACCTAAGCAAAAACAGGCTTTTTCATGTGACATGATGTGTGGGCTCTGCTATATGAGCACCTCCTTTCTGTGATCTAGTTTTGTATCACTGTCTCTATTCATAGTAAAGTCATGGAACTGGGGATGTAGCTTAGTAGTAGAGTATCTACTTTGCACATGTAAGACTCTGAATCTCATTACCAGCACCATAGAGACTGTGTGTGTGTGTGTGTGTGTGTTGTGTGTGTGTACAGGTGGAAGGGGCAGAGACAGAAAGAATCAGACACTGATTTTTTTTTTTTACTATTAGAATAGAATTTACTATTAGAATTAGAATGTATCCACAGTGACTAACTACATCTTTGACAGATTATTCTAGAGAGGGACTGCTCCTGAGAACCATTCTCAGCACCAGATACAAGTCAACAAGTTCAGAGCTCCAGTTCCCAGATCTCCAGGATGAGCCTTTACTACTTAGTCACTTGGAGACTATGCTCTTTGGCTTTCAGAGAGAACAGACAAGATGCAGACAGGGATGTGGCTCTATCATTGGCCTTTCAGCTCTGCCACAAGAGAGGAAGCTAGCACCCATCAGGTTTTCCTTCACTCCTACCTGCCTTCCTTTAACAGTGACATGCAGCTCCTTTACTTGTAACAAGGGTTTAGATGAGATCCTTTTTTTCTTCTAGCCATTTCTAAAAACACATCTCATCTTTTACAGGGGTCAGCAGAAAAGCACTGAGCTGTCACAAGGCTGATTCAGCCATGCACTGGTGATCTGTAGTACTGAGAATTTCTGAAGATGTTGACCCAGGGGAAACAACAGACCAGAAGTAAAGATTGAGCAGACATTTGTCAAGTAGTTTTTGCTTTTTTGTTTTTAAACTCAATTTAATGGTTTGAAACCAGCAATTAAAAAAACCAATAAAGCACAAAAAGAGAAAATGTCAGAAAGTACTAAATGTGGCAAGGGCTTGGGAAACCTGTTTCAGTTACAGACAGACATATCCCTATGTGCAAGCATAATTCAGTTCAGTTGTAAAAGCAGTTTTTCTGGGAGGTAAGAGTCACATGTGTTCTTGGCTAGTCAGTCACTCTGAGCCTCAGTCTTTTCCCTGCACAGCAAACAGAGATAGTAACAACTTCCATACAATGCTGCAAATGGGATGATTATTCCATCACTTAGCTCCTACAAAAAGTTCCTACCTACCATCCATTTCATCCAGTCATGGAAGTACATTTGGGAAAACTCAAGAACGTAGGGCATGAGCCTGGGTATTACAAAGAAAAGATATTACAACAGAGGTAAATACTAATGTGATATAAAACTGTGGCCAAGAGAAGAGGGAGTCGTGGACGAGACCATCTCAGGAGTCAGACTATAAGGCTAGGCAGCTGTGGGGGGGTTTACTCTGTAGGAAATAGGAGGCAGCCACTGGAGGACCATGGGCAAGAAACCCAAGTTATGTCTTAATTATAACAGTTCTGGCTTCTTTGCAGATGACAAAGCAAAGGACATAGGAGGAGTCTACTGTCATGACAGCAGTAGCATGGGGTTGACACTGATTGTAAAGGCAGAGCCATTAAGTTTACAGAGCAATGGGAAGAGTCAAGGATGCCTCCAAAGATCCTACCAGAACAGGGAAGAAGATGGCCTTTGAGATAGATTTGACAGAAAAATTAGAATGCTTCCCTAACTCTCCTTTTCTAAGGAATTCAGTTCTGACACTCTACAGGTAAGTGACAACTTATCAATATTAACCTTTGTGCACATCTTTCTGTTTCCTTTTCTGAGCTCCCTGAAATCTCTGCATAAACATCTATATCTACACCATTATATCTGGTCCTACTTTTGAGAGAAAAACCAAGACACCAAGACAACCCAAAAATACAGATGTAAGCTAAGATCCACCTAGAATGTACTAAAACTCTACTAATCACTAGCACAGCCTAGTTCCCAGAGTTTAGTCTTGTACAGGAATAGCACACAGCAATCTGTTGACAATGTACATTATGTAGATAGAGAAAAGCATAGGAGATGCAATACAAGTGACCACCACTAGCACCAGGAGAAAAGCAGCCAGACAAGGAACCAAAGCATGGAGAAGAAACAGGGAGAAAAGGTAAGAGAACCTGCAAGGGACAGGAGCAATATGTGCAGCACCACAAACAAGAGAGAACAAGAGTCATCCTGGGAACTGTCATGATCCTGAGAGAGATGAAAAGGCTCTGGTAATCAAAATGAAGACACTGGAGATCATAAGCAGGAGAGTGACACCTGTTTCTACAGTCTCTAGAGAGACTGAAGAGAAGGCCAAGTGGTATGGATTCACCTTCAATTACAAGTTGCTTTTACACTTTAAGTCAATTATGAGGACTTGAAAACAATGGCTCCATTCCTGGTCTACCTGCAAACAAGGACTATTTGAATTCTTGCATTTTGATTACAGTAAGTGTAACTGCTTAATGAATTTAGCAACTAAAGTATAAACACTGCTTGAGAGATGAAACAAAGAGAAAAAGCAGAGTTGAGGAGTGTTGCCTGGCAATCCAGCATGCTGTGGCTGTGGAAGTGCAGATGAATGACTCTTTGACATTTCAGCTGCTCAGCCCTCACAACAGCAGTTGTGCTGCCTGGGTGTACTTTCTCAATGAGTGTTAAAGAATAGCAGACTCTTTCCTGCATGAATTAGCTATAACTCAACAGCAGTGACAAATCTCATGTACAAACCATGATGCTATCACTGTCCCTGGCTTGCTCACTCCACCTGACTCATTATACAAAAATCCCATCAATCAACCATGGCAGAGAAGCCTGGAAGGAACAGCTGAGACAAACTCCCCTTAAAAAAAAAAAAAGATTCTGAAATAGGCTGATTTCCTATTATTACATGGATCTCCCTACAAATACCTTCCCAAATTCTCCAAGATGGTTCTACTTAATGTTGTTTCCTAAAGATTCAAAAAGGGGACAATGGAGAGAATTGTGGTGGTGAAAGCTCACGGGGAAGTCTTTAGTCTACTACCACCTATCAGCAATGTAATCTTATCAGGACTGCTCATCCTTTCTGAACAGTAGTGTCCTTGCCTGTACAGTGCTACCCCTACCTATACCACGTGTAAATTACATGAGACATAAACAAGGCAACTTGTGAAAAGCCCAGCCTGCAGAGCAAATCCCACCTGGCAAGCACACATCTTTCTTCTCTCTTCCTCTCCCGAGTGTTTGTGAGCCCGCTGTACACTGTGCATCATAAGTGGTGCTGATGATGGGAGGTGAGCTCGTTGGCTGGCTTCCTGTTCTCCTGCACCTCACATTCCTGTGACTGGGCAGACAACAATGTGATAAAGAAGGCACAGAGTGTGGAAGAACACCGATGTCAGGAGACTATCAATATGGTTGGGAAGTGGTAGGGTGGATGAGTGAGTGACCGGTGAGACTCAGGAAAGGCTTGGGATTTACTTGATATTGATCTTAAAGCCAAAGACTCAGAAATTTCATATGGCCCAGGCATAAAATCTTTTAAAAGTTTGCCCTGGCCTTAAGCCAACTCCTATAAGGACCCTAAAGCTCCTCACAGCTGGACTCAATGAAATTACTTCATGCCATCACACAAACGCCTGGATTACACTAGATGCTGAGGTAAGACAACTGTGTCTTAATATAAATTAATTCAACCCAAGCTTTTCCATTCTTATGCTACTTGGAATGAGGACTTTGGAGTTTAAGGAAGGTGGGCAATTTTGGAATAAAGTATTCTGGAGACAGATGCATAAGAAAGGGAAGCACACAGTCAGAAACTCAACAGGACACTATAAAGGGAAGGTGAGAAGGAGATGAAAGGATTCAAAACAATCTTCCCTATTTCAATTTAAGAGACTGGTGCCATAGCAAAAGATCATTACAAAAGAGCTAAGCTCTGGGACTAGTCCAAAAATGCACACAAATAGCTCTGTGGGAAATGTCCCTTTACTAACCTAAGGCTAAGCTCTGGGAATACTGCCCCTTTGCAAGTTGAAGAATGCTTATATAAACTTAACATGACCCTGGAACTAGAGGGATGCTTGTGAACATCCAACATTAAACTACACACACACACACACACACACACACACACATACTCATCCCCAAGCTCTCACTCTCTCCACTTGATTTTACTACATGGTGACAGGAAGCTGGCTGAGCTGCAGTGTTATCATCACTCACCTGGTAACATCGCAGACATCCTGAAATTATCTAAAGTGCCTCTGGTTTCAAAGCCAGACAGGCTTAGGGGAATACTTCATGGTGTGAGGTTACTGTACTCCATTTTAACACATTTCAGCCTCCCTCTCTAGTTCAAATTTGGTTCAAAGGCAGGTTTTCAGCCTCAGCCAGGAGGATGGCTCCACTATAACATACTTTAGGCTCTTAGATATGCTGCATACAAGCAGCCTCCGTTGGTCTGTTCTGGCCACTTAGCAGCCATGGCTTCTTCTGCAGAGACCCTCGGCATTGGTCTGGAAGAATATTCTTGCCTAGCAAGTACAACCTGAAAGTTGTCGGCATACATCCAAAGCAAGGCCAACTAAAAACTTTCTACGTAGACTATAGTTCATGAGAAGACAAAGTTCATGAGTGGAGCCAAATACTGATCTCAGTGTGGACTGAGAGCTCAATGCTCCAATGCTCTAGTGCCTGACTTGTACATTCGTATAAGTGGTTTGGTTTTGTCACTCCTGGCCCAATGTATTTTTGTTTGTTTGTTTTTGTTGTTTAAGCTTTTCCTCAAAACTCAAGAGTGATCATGTTTTTAACCAGTCAGTTTCTGTTCTGGCTTATTTCTGCATGCTGCTGGCTATTGTCCTACCTTTCCTGTTTGTCTTTCATATGCTAGATTCCTCAAGCAAGGCTTACATTAGTGCCCCAGTACACACTATCTTCCATGAATGCAGTTTGCTCACTGGCCCTCTGCAAGTGCAAGGCAAGGTTAAATATATCTGAGTGGTGTTAATTACATTCTTTACACAGGGATACTCAGAACAAAGCCCCATTGTCTAGAGATAAGGAAATCCCAAAAGTCAATTTCAATGTCTTAAATGTCTTCATGGAGACAGAGGTGTACTAGCTGGTATAGTTCCCAGCAGTGCAGAGAAACCACCTTGATGCAATACTGAATAAAGTTATAGTCTTGACTATCTTAGTTAAATCAGAACAGGCTAATTATAAAACCTATTGACTCCTGTATTCAAACTACTCTTAAAATTCTTTAGTTATTGTGGCATTTTCCTGTTTCTGTTTCTGAGACACAACCTGCCCATCTGACCTCCTCCACTACTCACCTGAACTATCCAGATTTGCCAACCCCCTTTTGCAGCACACACAGCTCACATTCTAATCCTTTAGGAATCCGTTAGGGCTAAACACTTCCAACCAACAATCTAGTTTGTTTGTTGAAGTCCTAACTTCTTTACCTTAAAAAGGAATTATTTGGAGCTGAGGTCTTTAAGACACAGCTAATTAAGTTAAAATGTGTTTTAATTTAAAAAAAAAAGTGATGTCTCTGAACAAAGAATCAGATCAGAGACAAACATAGAGGGAAGATCCTATGAAGACATGGAAGCTATCTACAAGCCAAGGGAAGAAGCATAGGAGGAGACCTGGCCTACCAACACCACTTTTATCTCCAATTTCCAGCTTCTATAACAGTGAGAAAATGTGTTTCTATTGTTTAGGTCACTGGGTCTGTATACTAAATTAAAGCAGGCCAACTAAGCAAACACAGTCCTAAACTTACTTTATAAGCTTAGAGGGAGTAAGCAAAATACATCATGTCTACAGTGCCAGTTCCTGGGAGACTGAGGCAGGAGGATTATGAGTTCAAGGCCAACATGGGTAGCAGTCCCTTGTCAAAAAGGCAAAAAGCAAATGCCTGCTGCCAAAAGTAGGCACAACAGTTGTCACACAGAGCAGGTATATAACACTATGTTTATTCTCTGACATACTAGTTGGCCGTGTGTCTCACCAGGACTGCAAGCTCTTTAAAGTCCAATACATTACTTTTGGCACTCCTCATGATGCCCAAATTGAGATCCTACACAATATATATGTGATTATATTTTACTCTCTACCCCAATTTAAATTAAGAAATAGAAATGAAGCTGTTTGACTGCTCACTCGAAATAAAGGTGGCCATTTTACTGACCTGTTTTAGACTATAGAGGTTTTTTCCCCTAAATTATTATTTCCTAGAAAAACCCAAACTACAGACTTCTCTGACTGCTATCAACCTCACCTCTGTACCAAATCTGGATGGCTGTGGTGGTCTGAATAGGTACAGTCCCAATAGATTAACATGTGTGAATGCTTGGCTCATAGAGAGTGACACTATTAGAAGATATAGCCTTGTTGGAGTAGGTGTGGCCTTCTTGGAGTAAGTATGTCACTGTGGAGGCAGTGAGGTCTCCTATGCTCTGCTCTAGGTATGCCCGGTGTGGACACAGTCCCCTTCTGCTGACTTCAGATCAAGATGTAGAATTCTCAGCTCCTCCTTCATCAGCATGTATGCCTGAATGTTTCCATGCTTCCCACCATGATTATAATGGACTAAACCTCTGAAACCAAAAGCCAGTCCCTGTTAAATGTTTTCCTTTATAAAAGTTGCCTTGGTCATGGAATTTCTTTACAGCAATAAAATCCAAACTAAGACAGAGGGACTCCTTACCATCTAACCCACAAGTCTCTACTTCCAGTTTCTGAAACTCAAAAGTATCTTTTATCTCTCCTTTATTTGGCCACTTTGTACAGAAGGATTCAGGTGGAACTACAAAAGCTTTTGTAACGTGCCAACAGCAATACTTCATCCCTCTGCAACAGCCCCATGGTGATTTCAATGCATCAGCTTTTATATTTGGATCCCTCAGAACACTCCATAATCTCCCCTGAAAAGCCCTTGCTTTCACTTGTGAATTCATAGCACAGGACTTGGCAGGAGTCTACCATATAAAGAAAGCTCACTAGACTTGAGGATTTAACTTGTTCACCTTTATCTCTCCAGAGTCTGTAGAACCCAACATGGGGCGTTTTCTCTGTCTTTTCTGAGCTTTTGTGACTGTATTAACAATTGGACTGACTCCATTTGTATCTCTGCTCAGACATCTTCAAGCTCCAGCCCCTTCCTTCTGAACAGATCCATCTCCGTGAACTTACTTGTCCTACATGGCACTTGTGATCCACACTCTCACACCTGCTTGTCTTCAATCATTACCTTCTTAGGTTGGATGATGCCAGCCATATCTCCTCTGGCAGAAAATTATTCCTTCCTTTGCCCTTTGGCCAATTTCTGATACCTGTAAATCTAGCCCTTAATCAGCTCTAGTACTAGAACAACTAAAATGGCCTCTCAGTTATCTCCTTGTCTAGAGACATCTATGCTAACTCTTTTGATGCTTTTACTGTTCTCATACCTAATATTCTCCACTACATAACACTGTCAATTTCTCAAAGGAGAGTTCCTAGTAACAATTTCTATTTCCTAAGAATGACACCCCCTATACTTTCAATAAATAATAAAAACACAATGCTGTTTAGTGCACAGGCTGAATTAAAAAGTCATTTTTAAGTAAGCCAAATTTCTACTTTAACATCAATATTTAGGGGTTAGGTAAAGGGTAATGATTAATCACCAGATGTGGAGGAGGGTTTTCAGTAGAAACACTAACATGGATTAACCTACTTTCGCCCTCTGAAACAAGGTGGGAGGACCATGAAACAAACCCAGGAACTTATGACTCAGGGTCATGCTGATGAACAATCACCAGACTATGCTGTAACACAGATCCAAAGATATAGAAGCAATTGGAGTTCATGCACCACACAAAAATCTCAAGCTTCAAAGGGCTGCTCAGTGTCTCCCAAAACCGCCCCTGTGTCGGGCAACCTTAGGGAGTACCTGTTTAAGGCTCTCTGTACACGTTCTGCAGTGTGAGTTTCTCCTGAACCCAGAGCCTCAGGGACACACATGTGCATAGCTCTTTGATTACAAGGTACAGTCTCTGCAGAGGGGCACTCAAAGGTGCTCCAAATAACCAAGTCTGGGAGATGGGGAGACCCAGCCAAGATGTGAGCTGCAGGGAGATCTTCCGTGCTATGTCCCCGGAGGAGGGTCTTTCTCCTAAAAAAAGTCTCAGGCTCGAGGGTCGGAGTGAGGGGTACGATAGGGTCTGCATAGGCTGAGGAGGTGGCCGCGGAGGTTCTAGCTGCCAGGCTGTCACGTTCCAGCCGCGGCAGGTGTGGGTGCCATCACCGCCCGCCAGTTTCCCGGCCCCGCGCAAGCGCGCGCCGCCCGACCCAGAGAGCGCGCCCTAGCCCGCAGCCGCATCTCAACGGTTCTGCTGTGGCCAGCACCCGGACCCCACCGTGGCTATTCGGGCCGCCCGGGCCAGGGTGAGTAGCTCCGCGGCCTGGAGGCTGAGCATGCGTAGGAGCGAGGGCGAGGCCAAATGCGGGCACAGAGCATGCGCAGTGCAAGGACACACTCGGCTACGTGGGAGTCTGGGCATGCTCTGTGAGGACCGCGGCCCCGCGCACGCGTAAAAGGGCCAGACGCCCGCAACCCGCTGGTGGAGGAAAAAAGGAGAGAAATCACCTCAGAGTTACGTCAGGAAAGGCCGCGTTTTGCGGAGAGGCTGTAGTCCCCGACAGGGCTCGACGTCCTCCTAGGGCGCGGAGCGTGACGGTTACTCACCGCTCTTCGGCCCTGGGGCAGGCGCCAAGCCCCTTTCCGCTCACACGCGGCTCGCGCAACCCGCAGCCTCCACTGCCGCTGTGATTCCATCCATCTTGAATTTGACGTCATCCCACACCAGGGATGAGGTCATTGCAGGCAGCGCTCGTCACGTGCGTGGCGCTGGGATTGGGTGCCGAGCGGCTGGGGGCGGGCCGGGGGCGGACCTGCGGGAGCGCGGCCGCGTTGGGTCCCGCGCGTGGGTGCCTCTCCGGTGAGGCGCGGGCACGAGCAGTGGGGCGCAGGGACGCCCCGAGGGTAGGTATGTGGTCGAGGGATGCCCCGTCGGTAGCAAAGCTATCGGAAAATAGCTCATCTCCATTTCTTTCTCCTGGAGAAAGCCGCAATGAACAAGTTGGGCTCCCAGGTTCCCCGTATTCGTTCTGTGGCTTTTTCAAACACATATCCAAACCTTACCCCTTTAAAATGGTGTTGAAGCTGGGAAGGGTGGTGCATGCATGTAATCTCAGCACCCAGGACACTCAGGCAGAATTCCTGTTAACTTCTTAACTACACAGTGAGGCCCTGGCTCATTTCAAAATAAAAGACAAAGAATGAGCAACCTTTTCCCTGCAACACCAGTTCTTTTTGCCTCTTTGCATGAGAATTACAGATCCATTTCTCAGATGACTGTACATCAAAACTAGACAGCTGGCTAACAAATGCCAAACTACAAATCCCTGATGTGAAGAAAGAGTCTCTAGGCCACAGAAGTTTTCTAGAGCCTGGAACAGCTGACAGTCTCAACAAGTAAAATTTCTGTAACAGACTTTTAAAATGCCTAGATCTTAAATTAGGTGTTCTATGTTTCAAGAAGTGTATGATTTTCAAATCTGCTTTTACATGAACCAAGGTGAAACAGCTTTATGAAGTGTGTGTGGGGGGGATATGTGAGGGAAGGAATCTTGCATTAGGTAAATCCAAATTGGGGTGGGGGGAGACTCTAAATGAATAACTCTTGAGTATTTCGTTTGTTTTATTTCAAGACTATACCCTTTAGTATTTCACACAGAAAGTTCTCTTCTGTAATCATTCAAGAGTTTGTTTTTTTTAAATGTCTTTGTATTTTGAACTGTATGGCAGTTAAAACAAGAAGTGGTCTTGTAAAGAGGGCTTTCAGAGGGCCACCTGCGACAAGGCTAAATGAGCATGCACCATTGCACCTCTTTTCCATGCAGGAGGTCATTACAGAGCAGCAGAGCCTGTGGCCCAGAGAGAAGCCAGATTCATTTGTTTGTTTGTTTTTTAACCACATGGAGTGCAAAGCAACCTCCATCCAACTGTTTCCCGGCTTATTTGCTGTATCCCCAGTGCCTGCTGCCTGTACACTGGATGTCTCCATGTTCAACCAGAGTTGCCATTTCACTGAATCTGACCTAACTGCCAAATTTAACAGAAATCTTTGGATCTTTCATACGCCTCTGGCTTATGATAGTTTATTGGTTCCTTCTTCAAACTCAGTGACAGTGCTGTGCCACTTTGCCCTGGACTTCCTGCCCCTGGCTTGCACCTTCTTGGCCTCCTGTATTATTTCCTTTGCCCCCTGCCCATCCACACACTTTGAGTTTCTGAGGTCTGTGGTCTTGCCTATTCTGTTACTCTGTGCCACCTCATCTATGCCAGGGAAGATATACTCTGACAGTGCAGTCTCTCTCTCTCTCCCTCCCTCTCTCTCTCTCTCTCTCTCTCTCTCTCTCTCTCTCTCTCACACACACACACACACACACACACACACACACACCTGTGCCCACCCTCATGAGTACACACTCAACTTTCTAACTGCTCTTCCAGTCTCTAGGTTTACTCCACTGTGGCTTTGCAACCAGACAAGTCTTAAAATGCTGCCTTACTCTAATGTTCTAGGTTCTTCATTGTTTTAGGGGAGAATTGAACTTCATCCTGTAATAATCTGATGGCTTGTCCCACATCTGTGAAAACAAACCTTGCTTGTCACCCTTCTCAGTTCACTTCTGTGCTTCAGGTGAGTTGATTCCTCCACTGGAACTAATCTGTACTTTCTACCTTGTCCTGTCATCTGCAATTGCTCTGGGATTCTGTTGTTTCTGCACTCTTGCTGTCACTTCAACTTTATTCTGTGGTTGATGCTACACCTCTGTTCTCATTAGTGCCTTTTGTGGGGTTTGTCTGTTGCCACCTGTATGTGCCTTTGGATTTGTCCCCCATAGGCTTCATGTCTACCTGTGTGTGGAAGACCAGCTCCGACAGTGTGTTCATTGATCCAAGGAGGGAATATAGGGTTGGTGATAATGTAAAGCAGGCATACACTCACACATACTTGGTGGATGAAGCAAGCTCCAATGAGCAAGCTCTAACAACTTCACACATATACATACATACACACAACATACATACATATATTCATACACAGTCACATATTCGGTAGATGGAGCAAAGCTTCAACAAGCAGGCTCTAACAACTTTATTTTTCCTTTTAGCCTTTTTATACCATCTAAGACAAAGTTATCTGTGTAAGAAAACAATTACCTCATTGCCACAAGTTATGTATTCTCCAAAACCAATCACCACAAGGACATATTCTTCAAGAACAAATTAAAATCATTACAAAAAAGGAAATTACAACAGAATTATTGATTATGTATTCTTCTTTTGAATCTCATACCTGACTAAACATTTCCCGTCTTTCTTTCTACAAGTTCATTGTAACCCCAAAGCAATAATGCTTTTATCATTTTTTTAACAAAGTTTAAGCATGTGTTTTCCCCTATGCTTAGTTGACAATCATCTACTTTATATCTTATTTTTGAAGTCTTGTTCAGATAAACCGGCTGAACATCTATGCTCTTTTTTTATAGTCACAATAGAACTATTTGCTCTTTATTCATAACTTGCCTTTTCATGGTGCTTCTGTGACCACATCCCTAGATCATGAAATTCAGGAACCCAGACGGTGGTGGTTTGAATAGGTTTGGCCCCCCACAGACTCATGTGTTTGAATGCTTAGCCCACAGGCAGTATTAGGAGATGTGGCCTTGTTGGAGTAGGTATGGCCTTGTTAGAAGTGTGTCACTATGGGGGTGGGCTTTGATGTTTCCTTTGCTTCTGCCCATTGTGGAAGAAAGCCTCCTTCTGGCTGCCTGTAGAAGACAGACTCCTTCTGGCTGCCTTCAAATCAAGGTGTAGAACTTTCAACTCCTCCTCTAGCACCATTTCTGCCTGCATGCTGCCATGCTTCCCACCATGAGGATAATGGACTGAACCTGTGAAACTGTATGCTAGCCCCAAATAAATGTTTTCTTTTATAAGAGTTGCCTTGATTATAGTGTCTCTTCACAGCAATAAAAACCCTAAGACACAGACCTAACCTAGAATGAAATGTTTTCTTTGATCATTAACTTGTCCCAAGCTGATTTTTCTCCTCCTAGTACAATTACATACTTGCAAAACACAAAAGCTCACTGTATGCCTTTTCTAACCTATGCTGCCCTTACTATTCTACAAGGTAGGATCCGCATTCTAATCTTAATTCTAACTTCATTAATATATTTAATTAATTCTAACTTTAACAGTTAAAATAATTAATTCTAACATTATTATATATATTCCAGATATTATCTATCTGGAAAAACAACTTAAACATCTCCTTAAAGTTTTAATCAATTACCCTAACTTCCTAAAACTATCTTAATAAAATCAGGCATTCGTTAAAATCATTAATTCATGTAAAAATATGGAAAATCTCCCAATAACATAGATTGGGCCATCTTTAGTAAGTTCATCTGCCTACACAGATTCCAAATGGCATCCATTATTGCCCCATTTTAATCCAATAAAAGACTTTTTCCATACAATAAGAACAATTATGAAGACAATTATGAAGCCAGGCAGTGGTGGCACATGCCTTTAATCCCAGCACTTGGGAGGTAGAGGCAGGTGGATTTCTGAGTTCGAGGCCAGCCTGGTCTACAGAATGAGTTCCAGGACAGCCAGGGCTATACAGAGAAACCCTGTCTCAAAAAATAAAAAAAAAAAAAACAAGTATGAAAACTATCAGTAAGAATTACATTCATAATGAACAGTCTTTTTGTATTTAGCAACCTTAGACAATGTAATTTGCTATCTATTCTACTTGGTGAGTTCAAAGTTCTGTATCTAAATCACTTTCTATCATAACTGTATTTATCAACCTATAAATATATTTTTAGACCTTAAATTATTTTCTTAAGTCCTAAACAACTTAAGCTTAACTGTGAGACTATAACTATTTAGTCTTTAACCCATCAGAGACCTGAGAAGGATATTACCTAAGTAAACAAGAAGTGCAGAGCAAGCAGCTTTTAAAACTATAGAAATGACAGATTACTGGCTATCTGGATAGTCACCCAAGATTCCTCTGCAGTGTTGGGGCATCTATCTTTTTGGCCTGCTGGCCTAGAATATCTGATAGACTTTCTTGTGATGCAGGAATTATAAAAGACTGGCTTACTTTGTCCTGGAAAAATTTGACAGTTGGCTTCCTTTGTGCCCTGCTTGTCCATAGCTTGGACAGCATACAGTCAGCAGTTGAGCCAGGGGCAGTTTTTTGCCCAATGGCTAGCTTTGCACATTTGAAGCAAACTCCATATGGAGGGTTTTTTTGATGCCCATCATCTTTGAAGTAGTATGAGGGTACTACCAGGAGCAAACATATCTCACTGTCAAGCTTTTTTATTATTAAAGCATCTTTAAATGTTGTATTCTGTAGATCTCTAAAGTGTTTGAAGACCATCTCCTATAATTCCTATCTATTTCAGTATATTTGAACAGTCAAATGTTTGTTTCTATCTATTTGCTATCTGATTAACTTTGAAAACATCTACAGGAGGCTAAATAAAGATTATTTTTGTAATTAACTAAGCACACTAAGCTTCTCAGTGAGCTCATATAGTGCCCTTATCAATATAATGTTTCTTATAAAAGAACATAGAAGAAGAGAGGGATGAGGTGAGGCATGGAGGTAGACACTGAATATCCAGGCAGTCTCCTGAGGCCATGCCTTCCAGGAACATCCATAAGTTCTAGTTATACCAGCCCTTTGGGTTGGTATAAAGGCTTCTTTACACAGGATTGACTAACCTAAGAAAGTTTTATTATAGATAGGAAGTGCGCAGCCAGAGGCATCCAGAGGTCTGGACTGAACATGGCCAACAGAATAGACCAGGGCATGTGAGAAAGAGGGAGAGGAACAGAGGAAGAGAAGAGAGAGGAACCAAGAGCCAAGAGAGGAACTTAGAGGCCAAGAGAAGGACCAAGAACTAGGAGCATGCATAGGCAGAATGGCTAGGTTATATTTTGGTAGAAAAGCTGGAGGAAAGGGGCTGGAAAGGTTAAGGGTAGGGATCAGAGTGAGAATTGCTGAGTAGCCAGGAGCTTATAACTGGTACTGGAAAAGCCTGGTGTCCAGTGTTTGCTTTGATATGTTAATAAGCTTCTCAACCATTTGTCCCAGTTGACTATTAGTGTTCACCTTAATCCTCAGTCTCTCAGATCTATCCGGAGATTGGTGCTAGAACTCCATACCTTCTGGTCCTGTCTTGGTCTTTCTGTGAGCTGCCTCAACCCTCAAGGAACCTGAGGGCTGCTAGTCAGTGTTCTGCACACAGTATGCAGAAAGATGACCCCTACCACTTTGAAGAGACCAAGGATTTAAGGAGTTTGTTTTGTTTTTTGGTCAGGAAATGGGATAAAGACTGAAGATACTTTTGATTGTCACATTTGAATATGAAGATCACATTGGCAACTAGCAATATAAGTGTGTGTGTTATGTGTGTTATATATGCATATGTATGCATTTGTGTGGTGGAGGCCAGAGTTCAACCACTTCCTCTTCTTTTTTTTAAAGACATGTTCTTGCTGTGTAGATCAGGTTGGCCTTGAACTCACAGAGATCACCTGCCTCTGTCCCCAGGTGCTGAGCACAAAGATGTGCACCACCACAATCTTCCATCTTATTTTTGAGGCAGGATCTCTCTGAATTTAAAGCTCACTCATTCAGCTAGACTGCCTGGCCAAAGGCTCTTTCTGTCTCTACCACATCAGCAGTGGGATTGAAGGTGTGCACTCCCACAACTGGGTTTTATGTGGTTGTTGGGTTCTGTACCTAGATCTTGTGCTTGCACTGCAAGTATTTCATTGAGCCACCTTCTGACCTACCATAATCTTCTAAAAGTTAACCCTGTATGCTCTCTTCTGGGCTTGAAGTTCACTCATCATAATTCAGTATTAAAATGAAGGATGGAACACTGCAGCATTGACTATCTGCTAGCCAGTTTAGGGGTCCATCCTGAGATCAATTGCCAAAGGAGATCCAAGTGAGTCTAGAACAACTGCTTACAGGAAAGAGATGATTGGGGTTTGAGTGTGAACTGTTTGAACACTTAGTCCCCAGATAGTGGCAGTTTTGAAATGTTGTGGAATCTTCAGGAGGCAGATCCTTACAAAAGGTAGATAATTACTGAGGGTGAGCCTTGAAGGATTATATCTGGGTCTCACTTATGTACCCTTTGTTTCCTGTTCTGCCAAGATAGGAGATGCAGTGTCCCAGCTGCAAACTCCTGTCACTATTGCATGACCTGTCACTATGCCTTCAAACTGTGGCTACACATACCCCCATTTACTCCTTATCAGGAATTTGACCACAGCGATGAGAAAGACAACTGATGAGAGCACTAGCTGCTTGTTTGTTTCGTGTTGGGGACCAAATCCAGGGATAAACATAAATGCAACCCTGGTTGTCCTAGCAGGTGAAAAGAGATGCTCTGCACCCTGGTACCAAACAGCAAAAAATGTGGAGAATACTTTGTGTGTGAAGACAAAAAACATGTATAAGCATTATCATCAAGTATTAAATTGTATTGTCAGAGAACAAAGAGACATGACAATGAAGAATGTTAATGAAATTGGCCTTCAGGCCTAAGGACTGGTACTCGTTGTCCTGTAAGGAGACTGAAAAATTAAGGAAGAACAGTGAAAATAGTTTTGTTAGGCACAAGTACTGTGCCCAATGCACAGTCAAATAAATGCAGGATTTACATCAAAAGGTAGAATATGCCATGTTGGTGTTGGGCTATCAGCCTCTGAATTCAAATGCCAGCTCTTCAGCTTAGCAGCTGGGTGACCCTGGCCTATGCAGTGTCACCACCAGTGAAAGGGGAGATTAACAGCTGCCTCCTAGCTTGTGAATGAGGAGATGATGAGGGCCAGGTGCTTAGCACAGAGCAAGCACTGAACTGAAGACAGGTACTATTGCCATTGCAACATGTTCCTTAGAAAGTGACTTGAGGACTGAAAACCATTTCAAAGAAAAGTAATAAGATCTAAAATACGTTACCATCAACATGGATGTGATCCTGTTGTGCATAGTAATAGCGGCAGGGTGTGGTGGTAGGAAGCTGACTATGCATGCTCCAGAGAAATTCTATATTAGGTTAGAAAATGGTGACTACATTAATTCATGGCTATAAGATAAAATGGCAAACCTTATGTAAGATAACCTGTGTGGAGATAAGCTGGTAGAGATACTGCAAAACAGCACATTTTCATGTTCATAAAAGCTAGGAAAGTGGAGTATAGTGCTTACAGAAAGATTTCAAAGAAATTCTATACTAACATGTAATATTTTAAAGTAGGACGCTAGAAAAGTGTGGTGGATGCTTTCACTGTTAAATTGATGGGGGTATGCCTCCTCCTGTGTCTATCAGTGTTTCTAAAAAGGGGTAACTGAGAAGGGAAGACCCATCTGGAACATGAGTGGCATCATCCCATGGGCAGGGCCTATGTGGAATGAAATGAGAAAGTGAGCTGAACACGAGCATTAATCTCTCCGCTTTCTGACTGCAAAGGCACTGTGAACCTCCTGTTCCTGATGCTATACCTTCCTCTCATGATAGACTGTACCCTTATATTGTAAAGTAGAGCAAACCCTCCCTAAGTTCGCACATCAAATATTTTGTCATAGCATGAGAAAAGGAAATAATACAGTAAGATTGATAAAGTGGAACTCAATTTGGTCAGGTTGAATAGTTTCTTCACAATTACAAGAGGCTTTTCCTTTCTCCTTTGAGGCACATGACTTGTATTTGTAGTGTTACCCTGTCCTGGGCAGGAGAGCTGGAAGACTTTTGTCCACCTCCAAAATGTTGAACAGGCAAATATGCTGTGTGGCATAGATATTTCTGTCCTCCCAGCCAGAGCCACACCTCCAGCACTTCCAACAGCAGCTCAGTTATAAAGAGGTCCCATGAAAAGACAGTGATACTTGCAGCTTTTCTTCAGTTGAGTACATGTTGATGCTGATGCTGCCATGCCCACCATTCTCCATTGACATCAGGTTCCAGCTTCTTCAACCTTCCAACTTAGACTTAACATCTGCAAGTCTCCAGAAAGTATCCAAACTTTCATAACAGAAGCTTTCAGTAGTAGATTGGGACTGCTGATATATTCATCTTTATGGACTGAGTTTCTCTGCCATCTCTGGTATGCATGTCTGTTGATAAGGCTACCCAGCCTCTATCATGCATGCCAATATCACAATATATATTCACTCACTGGTTCTGTTTCTCTAAAGAACTTTACCAAAAACAATATCCAATGAAAGAAAATGCCAATACCAAATGGTAGGCCCTGAAACCATACATATGAGTAACATTATACAGACTGAGCTGGTTGTATTTAGGAATATATATAATGTATGGAGGGATATATGGGAAGGTTTTGATGAAAGAAAAGGAAGGGGAGACTGGGAGCGCACAGCTTGCTCCGGTGGCACGGAGCTTAGGTTCCAGTCCTGAGGCCTCTGGCTGGAGCCTTCAGATCTCTGCTTCGGGATCCAGAACAGCCTGAGCTACAACGCCACATCTCCAGGTCCTGCAAGATGCCAGAGGGGCACCCGTGAGGCCAGCTGGGAGGAGTCAGTGTGCTCTGGTGAGTCCAGCAGGCCCCGGCAGGAGCCTTCAGGTGTCTGCTTCGGGATCTGAACAGCCTGGGCCACAGCACTCAGTCTCCAGGAAGTGCAAGAGGCCTGGTGTGCACCTGGAGGCAGACTGGGAGTACACAGCTTGCTCCAGTGGGTCCGGCCCCACAGAGCTTAGGTTCAAGCCCTGAGGCCTCTGGCAAGAGCCTTCAGATCTCCGCTTTGGGATCCAGAACAGCCTGGGCTGCAACACCACATCTCCAGGCTCTGCAAGAGGCCAGAGGGGCACCCGGGAGGCCGGCTGGGAGGCGTCAGTGTGCTCTGGTGGGTCCAGCAGGCCCCAGGCGGGAGCCTTCAGGTGTTTGCTTCAGGATCTGAGCAGCCTTGGCCACAGCACCCTGTCTCCAGGCAGTGCAGGAGGTCAGCTGTGCACCAGAGGCTAGCTGGGAAGAGGCAGCTTGCACTGGTGAGTCCAGCATTGACAAGACCAACTAACACCAGTGAGAACTAGATGGCAAAAGGCAAACACAGGAACATCACTAACAGAAATCAAGGCAATATGGCAGCATCTGAACCCAATTCTCCTTTAACAGCTTGTCCTGGATACCCCATCATACCAGAAAAACAAGATTTGGATTTAAAATCACTGGTCATGATGCTGGTACAGGAACACATAAAGGACATACTTAAAGAAATTCAGGAGAAAATGGATCAAAAGTTAGAAGCCTTTACAAGGGAAACACAAAAATCATTGAAAGAAATTCAGGAGAATACAAAAGCCAATAAGGAGGAAATGCAAAAATCACTTAAAGAAATACAGAAGAACTTTGGTCAACAGACTGAGATCATGAAAGAGGAAACACAAAAATCTCTTAAAGAATTACAAGAAAGCACAAACAAGAAAGTGAAGGAGCTAAGCAAAACCATCCAGGATCTAAAATCAGAAGTAGAAACAACTAAGAAAACTCAAAGGGAGACAACTTTGGAGATATAAAACCTTGGGAAGAAATCAGGGGACATAGATGCAAATATCAACAACAGAATACAAGAGATAGAAGAAAGAATCTCAGATGCTGAAGATACCATAGAAACCATGGACTCAACAGTTAAAGAAAATGCAAAATGCAAAAAGCTTGTAACCCAAAACATCCAGGAAATCCAGGA
This sequence comes from Apodemus sylvaticus, assembly GCF_947179515.1. Taxonomy (NCBI): domain Eukaryota; kingdom Metazoa; phylum Chordata; class Mammalia; order Rodentia; family Muridae; genus Apodemus; species Apodemus sylvaticus. Next base: position 37,440 of record NC_067486.1, on the reverse strand, counting down.
CACAATGAGAAGACCAAACCTAAGGATTATAGGCATAGATGAGAGTGAAGATTTACAACTGAAAGGGCCAGCAAATATCTTCAATAAAATTATGGAAGAAAACTTCCCTAACCTAAAGAGAGAGATGCCCATGAATATACAAGAAGCCTACAGAACTCCAAACAGACTGGACCAGAACAGAAATACCTCCCGTCACATAATAATCAAAACCCCAAATGTACTAAACAAAGAAAGAATATTAAAGGCAGTAAGAGAAAAAGGCCAAGTAACATATAAAGGAAGACCTATCAGAATCACACCAGACTTCTCACCTGAGACTATGAAAGCTAGAAGATCCTGGGCAGATCTCATGCAGACTCTAAGAGAACACAAATGCCAGTTAAAACTACTATACACAGCAAAACTCTCAATCACCATAGATGGAGAAACTAAGATATTCCATGACAAAACCAAGTTTACCCAATATCTATCCACAAACCTAGCCCTACAAAGGATAATAGGAGGAAAACACCAATACAAGGAGGGAAACTTCGCCCTGGAAAAAGCAAGATATTAACCTTTCATCAAACCCAAAAGAAGTTAACCAATTAAATTTAAAAAATAATGTCAAAAATGACAGGAAGTAATAATCACTATTCCTTAATATCTCTTAACATCAATGGGCTCAATGCCCCAATAAAAAGACATAGACTAACCTACTGGATGCATAAACAGGACCCTACATTTTGCTGCATACAGGAAACACACCTCAGTGTCAAAGACAAACACTACCTTAGAGTAAAAGGCTGGAAGACAATTTTACAAGCAAATGGTCTCAGGAAACAAGCTGGAGTAGCCATTCTAATATCAGATAAAATTGACTTTCAACCCAAAGTCATCAAAAGAGACTCTGAGGGACACTTCTTGCTGGTCAAAGGAAAAATACAACAAGAACTCTCAATCCTAAACATCTATGCTCCAAATGCAAGGGCACCCTCATTCATAAAAGAAACTTTACTAAAGCTCAAAGCACACATTGCACCTAACACAATTGTGGGTGACTTCAACACTGCACTTTCCTCAATGGACCGATCAGGAAAACAGAAACTGAACAGGGGCACAGTGAAACTAATTGAAGCTTTGGACCAATTAGATTTAACAGATATATATATATAGAACATTCTATCCTAAAGCAAAAGAATATACCCTTTTCTCAGCACCTCATGGTACCTTCTCCAAAATCGACCATATAATTGGTCACAAGACAGACCTCAACAAATACAAGAAGATGGAACTAATCCCATGCCTCCTATCAGATCACTATGGAGTAAAAGTGGTCTTCAATAGCAACAAAAACAAGAGAAGACCCACATACACATGGACACTGAACAATATTCTACTCAATGATACCTTGGTCAAGGAAGAAATAAAGAAAGAAATTAAAGACTTTTTAGAACTTAATGAAAATGAAGACACATACCCAAATCTGTGGGACACAATGAAAGCAGTGCTAAGAGGAAAACTCATAGCCCTGAGTGCCTCCAAAAAGAAAATGCAGAGAGCATACACTAACAGCTTAATGACACACCTGAAAGCCCTGGAACAAAAAGAAGCTCTTTCACCCAGGAGGAGTAGAAGGCAGGAAATCATCAAACTCAGGGCGGAAATCAATCAAGTAGAAACAAAGAGAACCATACAAAGAATCAACAAAACCAGGAGCTGGTTCTTTGAGAAAATCAACAAGATAGATAAACCCTTAGCCAGACTAACCAAAGGGCACAGAGACAGTATACAGATTAACAAACTTAGAAATGAAAAGGGAGATATAACAACAGAAACTGAGGAAATTAAAAAAATCATCAGATCCTATTACAAAAGCCTATACTCAACACAACTGGAGAATCTGGAGGAAATGGATAGTTTCCTAGACAGATATCAGACACACAAACTAAATCAGGATCAAATAGATCATCTAAACAGTCCCATAAGACCTGAAGAAATAAAAAGGGTCATAGAAAGTTTCCCAGCCAAAAAAGCACGGGACCAGATGGCTTCAGTGCAGAATTCTATCAGACCTAACACCAATACTCTTCAAACTTTTCCACAAAATAGAAACAGAAGGAACTCTACCCAACTCGTTCTATGAAGCCACAATTATGCTGATACTAAAACCACACAAAGATCCAACAAAGAAAGAGAACTTCAGGCCAATCTCCCTTATGAATATTGATGCAAAAATACTTAATAAAATTCTTGCCAACCGAATCCAAGAACACATCAAAACGATCATCCACCATGATCAAGTAGGCTTCATCCCAGGGATGCAGGGATGGTTCAATATAAAGAAATCCATCAATGCTATCCACTACATAAACAAACTCAAAGAAAAAAACCATATGATCATCTCATTAGATGCAGAAAAAGCATTTGACAAAATTCAGCATCCTTTCATGCTAAAAGTCTTGGAAAGAACAGGAATTCAAGGCCCATACCTAAACATCCTTAAAGCAATATACAGCAAACTGGTAGCCAACATCAAACTAAACGGAGAGAAACATGAAGCAATCCCACTAAAATCAGGGACTAGACAAGGCTGTCCTCTCTCTCCATATCTTTTCAATATGGTACTTGAAGTTCTAGCTAGAGCAATTAGACAACATAAGGCGGTCAAGGGGATACAAATTGGAAAGGAAGAAGTGAAATTATCACTATTTGCAGATGACATAATAGTCTACTTAAGTGACCCCAAAACCTCCACCAGAGAACTCCTACAGCTGATAAACGACTTCAGCAAAGTGGCTGATTATAAAATCAACTCAAGCAAATCAGTTGCCTTCCTATACTCAAAGGATAAGCAGGCTGAGAAAGAAGTTAGGGAAATGACATCCTTCACAATAGCGAAAAACAATATAAAGTATCTTGGTGTGACTCTAACCATACAAGTGAAAGATCTGCATCACAAGAACTTCAGGTCTCTGAAGAAGGAAATTGAAGAAGACCTCAGAAAATGGAAAAATCTGCCATGCTCATGGATCGGCAGGATTAATATAGTTAAAATGGCCATCTTGCCAAAAGCAATCTACAGATTCAATGCAATCCCCATCAAAATCCCAACTCAGTTCTTTACAGAGTTAGAAAAAGCAATTCTCAAATTCATCTGGAATAACAAAAAACCCAGGATAGCTAAAACTATTCTCAACAACAAAAGAAATTCTGGGGGAATCAGTATCCCTGACTTCAAGCAATACTACAGAGCAACAGTGTTAAAAACTGCATGGTATTGGCACAGTGACAGATAAGTGGACCAATAGAATAGAATTGAAGATCCAGAAATGAATCCACACACCTATGGTCACTTGATCTTCGACAAAGGAGCCAAAAACATCCAGTGGAAAAAAAGATAGCCTTTTCAACAAATGGTGCTGGTTCAATTGGAGGTCAACATGCAGAAGAATGTGAATTGATCCATTCTTATCTCCATGTACTAAACTTCACTCCAAGTGGATCAAGGACCTCCATGTAAAACAAGACACACTGAAACTAATAGAAAAGAAACTGGGGAAGACCCTTGAGGACATGGGCACAGGGGAAAAGTTCCTGAACAGATCACCAATAGCTTATGTTCTAAGATCAAGAATTGACAAATGGGACCTCATAAAATTACAGTTTCTGTAAGGCAAAGGACACTGTTAAAAAAGACAAAACAGCAGCCATCAAATTGGGAAAGGATATTCACCATCCCTACATCTGATAGAGGGCTAATATCCAATATATACAAAGAACTCAAGAAGTTAGACCCCAGGGAACCAAATAACCCTATTAAAAATGGGGTACAGATCTAAACAAAGAATTTTCACCTGAAGAAATTCGGATGGCCGAGAGGCACCTTAAGAAGTGCTCAACATCATTAGTCATTAGGGAAATGCAAATCAAAACAACCCTGAGATTTCACCTTACACCAGTCAGAATGGCTAAGGTCAAAAACTCAGGAGACAGCAGGTGTTGGCAAGGATGTGGAGAAAGAGGAACACTCCTCCACTGCTGGTGGGGCTGTAAGATGGTACAACCACTTTGGAAATCAGTCTGGCGGTTCCTCAGAAAACTGGACATGACACTTCTGGAGGACCCTGCTATACCTCTCCTGGGCATATACCCAAAGGATTCCCTGGTATGCAATAAAGACACATGCTCCATTATGTTCATAGCAGCCTTATTTATAATAGCCAGAAGCTGGAAAGAACCCAGATGTCCCTCAAAGGAGGAATGGATACAGAAAATGTGGTATATTTACACAATGGAATACTACTCAGCAATTAGAAACAGTGAATTCACAAAATTTTTAGGCAAATGGTTTGATCCGGAAAATATCATTCTAAGTGAGATAACCCAATCACAAAAGAATACACATGGAATGCAATCTCTGATAAGTGGATATTAATTAGCCCAGAAGCCATGAATACCCAAGGCACAAATCACATAACCAATGACTCCCATGAAGAAGTATGGAGAGGGTCTTGATCCTGGAAAGGATTGATCTAGCATTAGAAGGGAATATAAGGACAGAGAAAAAGGAGGGAGGTGATTGGAGAATGGATGGAGAGAAGAAGGTTTATGGGACATATGGGGAGGTGGGATCTGGGAAAGGGGAAATCATTTGGAATATAAACAAAGAATATAGAAAATAAAAATATTTAAAAAAAGAAAAGGAAGGGGAAATAATGTAATTATAATGTAAAAATAAAAGAAGCAATAAAAGGGTGAGGAATAGAGATACAGAAAAAGAGGAAGTGGATTTATGATTCTATTACCTGTGGGAGTATACAGGTTTTCAAATATGTATATAACATTTTACCTCTTACCTGGATTGTAAATAAATGATGTTTAAAAAAAAGTAAAAGAAACACGAAGAGAACTCCTCCTAAAGAAGCAAAAGCTCAAGTTTCATGTTCACTAAGGCTGGCCCATTCATCCCTCAATGCAGTGCAGTTGGTCATAGCCATCAGGATGGGCTTTGCTAAAGAGAACATTTTCTTATAAGTCCACCAAACATGACAAGATGAAAGACCCAAGGAGGAGATGAATATTCTGCATCTTCTTTTTCTGTGGTATAACTTGCAGAATCCCTTTAAAACCAAGAAGCAGCAAAGATTGCCTACTCCTTCACTCACAGATGGGATCTGGAGCACAGGGCCCAACCCTTCCTATGGCTGTAGTTGATTAATCGGCTCTAATTGCCGATGCTACCTCACTACCTGCCCTGATGCTCTGGATTCTTGAATGAAAGACAGACAGACAGACAGACAGACACACACACACACACACACACACACACACACACACACCACAGCCTTATATTGGCCATACCTTAATCAACTCAATGGCTGGGCCACTCCCAAACTTCCATGATGCTCCTGACTTATTACTTGCTAAACTCTATATTCCATCTTTGCTACCCTAGACCAATGGGAGGACCCTTAGAACTGCTTTTCCCTAGCTCTTACATGATTAGTATGCCTCTCTCAAGCCCAGTTCTTATTCCTCTTTTGCCATAGCAATTCTGCTTCTTCTTTGTTGCCTTTGTCTCCCTTTACCAAGAACCAGCCGGAAGCAGGGACCCTCATCATCTTACATGCAGGATGCTCCTGCAATTTGGAAATCCATATAATATAATACAATTCTAAAACTAAATCCACAACACCTTCCCTTCTAAAACAAGGGTATTAGGAAACTACTCCTGGTAGTTCATGCTGGTTGAAACTGGCTTTCTTTAGAATATTCCAGTGGTGGCATCAGTCACTTGTTGAATATTCTTGAAGTGACTTTTCAGCTCCATGATAGTCATAGGCTTTAGAATCATATGTGTACCACATTCATTACTGTGGTCTCAGAACAGAGAATATGCAGGAACTGAGCCCCTTTACCTTCTTTCTTATTGGCTTTGCTAGCTGCTTGGCTCAGGCTTGGCCATTGCAGATCCTTAGTAGACTGTAGGTACTGCCCTGAAGGACTTCACAGGATTCTTGAGCTGTTCCTGCTATTTCCATATCTTTTCTCAGGATGCGGGGCCTCATAGTTCCTCAGGGACAGGTCAGGAGCTGCCCTCTTGGCCCTGTCATGAACTGTGGCAATCCACACCTGTGGCGATCCTAGTGTGGCGATCCACACCTGTGGCGATCCATGCCGAGGAGTGCAGTAAACACCTTTATTTTGGCCCATGTCCCAGCACGAGTCTGCCCAGCAACAGCTGAAACCTATCCCAGCCTGATCAACAAGGGGAAGTCCCTGCCCTGCCTATATATGCCGCTCCCTCTCCTCCTCCCTCGCCCCTTGCCTCCAGCTCTCCCACAACCAAGAAGCGCTCCAATAAAGTGTGATCAGAGAAGAATCCTCGTGTCGGTGGTCTTCTTCCCCTGCTGGTCAGGGGGCTCGCCACAATGAACCAGTACAAGGTAAGTCTATATCCTAGAGAAGCAAGAGTTCATTTGAGCTTCCAGACCTCCCAGCTACTCTATCTCTGTAGGTCTGATTGGTGTGTGTGTCCCCAGAGAAGCCTGCACTGCTTGCAGTTGACAAGAGCCCCTCCAGCCAACGACATAGCAGTGACTCCTGCCTTTCCTCTCTAGTTGGATTTTAATCCTAACCCTAACCCTAAGTCCTTGTCCCTCACAGCAGTACAGAACAGGGAGGGTCTTCTGTGGGCCTCCATCTGTGCTGACCTTAGGGATGGACAGCTGGTCAGAGGCTTCTTGGGCTTTATTTCATCTGCAAGGGCAACTGAGACAGCCCAAGATCTTGGGAAGTGGGATGCCTGGACACTATCCATTCATATCCCCCAGCTGTGCTTCTTGAGCCTCTTAGCTTGAGTTCCTCAGCTTCGTTTGGTTTTGTTGTTTTTAAGACAGTGAAGTGTGCAGCTGTAAGAAGAGGGCATGCTGGAAACACTACTCTTTCAGCATCTGTGGGTTTCCCCCCTCCCCTATGCAACACATATTAATCAAGACATTTTGAGAGACAATTCCATCATTATAGCCCCAACCAATATGTTAGTAGATTGTTTCCTTAAAATATTAATGCACTGGGTCACAGGCTCTGAAGATCACTAATCAGCTCTTGGCCACTGGAGGAGGTGGTGCTTTTGTTCTCAGCTGGAGTCTTTCCTATGTGCACACCCCAGTCTCTAACAACCATTCATAAGGTCAAGTCATCCTGTTATGCTGTCTGTGCACTATTTGAGTTCCCAGGTACAAGAATATGTTACTGCTTTGTTCTCAGGGACGCATTTCCTCAACAAAGGCTTTTCCTAATCTACATGAAGGGGGCTAGAATGGCCAGGAAACAAAGACATCCTAGAAGATTGGAGCAAGTCATGATTCCAATAATGAGTCAGGAGAGAGGCAGCTGGAACTGAACACACAGAGTTGTCCTGGCCACTTAGAGATCTGATGGGATGGGACAGCCTGGAGGGAGGAAGGAGCTCAGCTACTTGGGAAACTGATACAGAAGAATTGCCTGGTAAATTTAGTAAGGCTCTGTCTGAAACAAAAATGAAAGAAAAGATTGGTTCATGTTCCTTAGTGATATAGCATTTGCCTAGAACTTGTGAATATCTGGGTTCAATCTCCAGAAGAAGGGAGGGAGGGAGGGAGGGAGGGAGGGAAGGAAGGAAGGAAGGAAGGAAGGAAGGAAGGAAGGAAGGAAGGAAGGAAGGAAGGAAGGAAGGAAGGCCCTACAATTTCTTGGAAGGAAGACTTAACTCACAATAGGATAGAATAGAAGCAGGACAAAGTCTACCCCCTCAGCCTCCTGAAGATTCTGTATGTGGCCTTGATTAAGGTTCCAGGAGCCATCTAGGAATAGCAGGTGACCTTCCTGAAGGTGGACCACCATTTTTTTTTTTTTTTTACATGGTCTGCGATGGGTGAGCTCTATGAGGCAAAGTCCCAAAGAGACTTCATCTCAAGATTGCTTTTTGCAGCTGGTATGCCTTTCCTATTGTTATTATTAAATTAATATAATAATCCCTGGGCATTAACCCACCCTATTGAGCAGATTTCTTGCAGATCAACATAAAGATGAACTTTCATGAATTAATGCTGTTTAGATGAATTAATGATTTACAAAATTCCTGATTTAGTTTAAATAATCTTAGAAAGTTTTAAGAGATAGTTTTAGCTGTTTTGCTAAAAAGATGTAATAAAGTTAGAATCAAGAATGGAATGTGCCCACTCCTCATAATAGTAAGTAAAGGCTGCATAATAAGAAATACAATGAGCTTTCATAATTACACTAAAAAGAGAAATAGTCTTGGGACAAGTTTGTGTTCATGGGAAAACATTCAGATCCAAGTATGAAGCCAGAGGTGTGCTTTGAACTTGTAATGAGCAAATAGAATGAAACACTGCTTGAACTTGTTATTGATATTCTTCTGTAATTCCCATTTTGTGTAACATTTTACCTATGAGGTAAATTTCTAAAGAACTTTTGTCTAAGAAGGTATAAAAATGGAAGAGAAAATAAATAAAACAGTTGTCTTCAGACACACCAAAAGAGGGCATTTGATCACATGGCTTATGGTTGTGAGCCACCATATGGTTTCTGGGAATTAAATTCAGGACCTCTGGAAGAGAAGGAAGTACTCCTAACCCATGAGCCATTTCTCCAGTCCTTGAAAATGTTTCTTAATGAATCTATCCTAAAATTACAGGCTAAAACAACACTTACTTTCAAAACTTAAACATTCAATAACTAACATTTCATCATGGCCTGTCAAGCTGCTTGTGCATGTCTCATGTTTAAAAGAAGAAAAGATGTTTTTACTTCCATGAAAGTTGTAGTGAATACATTTTTGAACTGAAGTTCTAGTGATGACTGTATTAATCAGACTTCAAGGCAAGGGAAAAGGAAACCCATACCTTTCAAATTCTTTTTAATACTATACCTAAGAGCTTTAGTTTAGAAATGGTTAGCACATTCCAGGAAAAGACTTAGATGGGCTTCAGTAAGTGTCCCCTAAGAAATGGCTAGTCCCATTAAAGTCATAGGTTCATGGATTTATGTCAGCATTTTACAGTACGTGTCTGCATAAAAATATATTCTAGTGATAAAGTGTATGCATATCAGGTAAGTATTTGTAACTGAGTAGTGTTTTGGCTGTAAAGTAAGCAAAAGAATTAAGAATTACAAATCCAGCCAGGTGGTGGTGGTGCATGCCTTTGATCCCAGCACTTGGGAGGCAGAGGCAAGTGGATTTCCGAGTTTGAGGCCAGCCTGGTCTACAGAGTGAGTACCAGGACAGACAGGGCTACACAGAGAAACCCTGTCTCAAAAAACCAAAAACAAACAAACAAACAAAATAACTGTCTGAGTTTGAAGCCACCATGCTCTACAAAGTGAGTTCCAGGAAGTCAAGGCTACACAGTAAAATCCTGTTCTGGAAAAAAAAAAAAGCCTGATGCAATAAAGTGTGTGTGTGTGTGTGTGTGTGTGTGTGTGTATGTTTGAGACAGGGTTTCTCTGTGTAGCCCTGCTGTCCTGGAACTCACTCTGTAGACCAGGCTGGCTTCAAACTCAGAAATTCACCTGCCTCTGCTTCCCAAGTGCTGGGATTAAAAGCGTGCACCACCACTGCCCAGCACAATAAAGTATTTAATCAGGGAAGCAAAGTGGCTTAGCTAAAGCCACCGGCTACCAAGTCTAATAACCCAAGTTCAGTTCCTGGGACACATATGATGGAAAGAGAGATCTAACTCCCTTGAGTTGTCTTCTCTTCTGCACTTCTGAGGTTTAAACACACACGCATGCACACACATACACACACACACACACACACACACACACACACAGAGAGAGAGAGAGAGAGAGAGAGAGAGAGAGAGAGAGAGAGAGATTCACACATGTATGCACACACAAGTTCAATTAAGATGGAGCATAGATCCATAGAAATATGAAATGGATAGCAAAACATATAAAATAAAGAGAAGATTCAACATAAAAAGAAAATAGCAAGGAATGAGTGAAAGCAATGTTTGAAGAAACTGTGTCTTAATATTTCAGACTGCAAACAAATCATGAGTCATGTATAAACAAAACTAAAGTTCAAAGTGAGCTGCTTTTATCAGAGAAATAACAAAACAAATTTCAAAGAGAAACTAGTAAGAGCTTCAAATTAGGAAACAATGCATAGTTTCTTTATAAAAGGCTTCAGGTGAGTATATCTATTACAAAATATGGAAAGCAGACTATAATGGGACACCTAAGGGAAGAATAACAGCTAATCTAAATATATTCATTGCTGGCAATCTTTCACTTGCCTTTTTATCTTTTGTCCATGTCTACTGTCTTCTTTACTTTTATTAATATTTTATTTTACCTTATTCAGTAGGGATTTGTCCAGTTTTTATTCTTTTAAAAAATATACTCACATTTAGGGGCTGAAGAAATGACTAAAAAGTTAAGAACAGTTGCTGATCTTTCAGAGGACCTGTATTCTGTTCTCAGCACCCAAGTCAAGAAGCTCAATAATTTGTTCTTGTGATGATCGACAGTGGCTACATCCTATGTCCCCTATGAGAGGATAGTATTGTTTTTCCTCTCCTAAAGTTTACTCATTAGGAAAAAGTATCTAATGTCAAGTCACTACAAAGATTCACAATGTAGAATATGATCACAACTAAATTATTTTGGACAATTGACCCTGGAAACATATCCAATAATGTCAGTTTAGAGTGTTAATAGAGGCCACTTGAGAGATCATTTAAGGGTTAGAGAGATGGCTCAGAGGTTAAGAGCACTGACTGCTCTTCCAGAGGTCCTGAGTTCAAATCCCAGGAACCACATGGTGGCTCACAGCCACCTGTAATGAGATCTGATGCCCTCTTCTGGGGTGTCTAAAGAGAGCAATGGTGTCATGTACATTAAATAAATAAATAAAGTTTATACAAAAAAAAGAGAGATCATTTAAAAAACAAAAAAAAAAAAAAAAAAAAAGGAAATCCACTCAAGAAAGGATTAACAATCAGTATAAGACCCTCACACTGGAACTGGTAAGAGTCACTGTACACTAATGTGAACCCCTAAATGTGAGTATATTTTTCAAATATACTTCAAATATCCATTAAGAAAGGGGTAAAGCAACAGCCAGGAGTGAAGGGAACACTCGAGTGGCAGAGCCACAGCCATCTGCGCCAGGGTCCCTCCAGGCTCCAACTGCACCCAGGAGCTGGGTAGAGCCACAGCCATCTTGCGCACCAATCCTGCCAGGAGAGAACTGCTCTACAGGGAGTGATTTGACTCCCTGCTTTGGAGGTGAAGCTGTCATCTTCTCTCTGAGCAGGCAGGTACAGCCTGGAGCGCAGGGAACACAGGAGTGGTAGAGGAGCTGGGACAGGGTCAATCCAGGCTCCACCTGCACCCAGGAGCTGGGCAGCGCCACAGCACTCTGTGCCAGAGGAGATCCTGTCACCCTGGGGTGCTGAGACAGGTTTGCAGGCCCACAGGAGGGACAAGCGCTAGCCAGAGACAGAAGGACCAACTAAAACCAGAGATAACCAGATGGCAAAAGGTAAACATAGGAATGTTACCAACAGAAATCAAGGCAACATGGCACCATCCAAACCCAATTCTCCCACAACAGCAGGTCCTGGATACCCTAACACACTAGAAAAGCAAGATTTGGATTTAAAATCACAACTCATGATGCTGATAGAGGACTTCAAGAAGGACATAAATAACTCCCTTAAAGAAATACAGGAGAATACAGGTAAAAAGGTAAAAACCCTTAAAGAATTACAGGAAAGCACAACCAAACAGGTGAAGGAATTGAACAAACCCATCCAGGATCTAAAAATGGAGGTAGAAACAATAAAGAAATCACAAAGGGAAACAACTCTGGATGTAGAAAACCTAGGAAAGAAGTCAGGAGTCATGGATGCAAGCATCAACAACAGAATACAAGAGAGAAGAGAGAATCTCAGATGCAGAAGACACCACAGAAAAGCATTGACACAACAGTCAAAGAAAATGCAAAATGCAAAAAGCTCCTAACCCAAAACATCCAGGAAACCTAGGACATAATGAGAAGACCAAATCTAAGGTATAGAAGAGAGTGAATATTTCCAATTTAAAGGGCCAGTAAATGTCTTCAACAAGATTATAGAAGAAAACTTGCCTAACCTAAAGAAAGAGATGTCCATGAACATACAAGAAGCCTACAGAACTCCAAATATATTGTACCAGAAAAGAAATTCTTCCCATCACATAATAATTAAAACACCAAATGCACTAAACAAAGAAAGAATATTAAAACCAGCAAGCAATAAAGGTCAAGTAACATATAAAGGTAGACCTATCAGCATTTCACCAGACTTCTCACCAGAGACTATGAAAGCCAGAAAATCTTGGGCAGATGTCACACAGACCCTAAGAGAATGCAAATGCCAACCCAGGCTGCTATATCCAGCAAATCTCTCAATTGCCATAGATGGAGAAGCCAAGATATTCCATGACAAAAAAATGTACACAATATCTTTCCACAAATCCAGCCCTTCAAAGGATAATGAATGGAAAACACCAACAAAAAAAGGGAAACTACACACTAGAAAAAGCAAGAAATTAATATTTTTTTAACAAACCAAGAAGAGAACCACACAAACATAACTCCACCTCTAATAACAAAACTAATAGGAAGCAACAATCACTTCTCCTTAATATCTAATATTAATGGACTCAATTCTCCAATAAAAAGACATAGACTAACAGACTGGATACATAAGTAGGACCCAACATTTTGCTGCATACAGGAAGCTTATCTCAGGCACAAAGATAGGCACTACTAAAAGCTGGAAAACAATTTTCCAAACAAATGGTCCCAAGAAACAAGCTAGTGTAGCCATCCTAATATCGAATAAAATCTGTAGTTTTTTTTTTATTACTTTTCAACCTAAAGTAATAAAAGAAGATAAGGAATGACACTTCATACTCATCAAAGGAAAAATCTACCAAGATGAACTCTCAATTCTGAACAAATATTCTCCAAATTCAAGGGCACCCACATTCATAAAAGAAACTTTACTAAAGCTCAAAGCACACATCGCACCCCACACAATAATAGTGGGAGCCTTCACCCCACTCTCATCAATGGACAGATCAGGGAAACAGAAACTAAACAGAGAAACAGTGAAACTAACAGAAGTTATGAACCAAATGGATTTAATGGATATCTATAAAACATTTTATCCTAAAACAAAAGAATATACCTTCTTCTCAGCACCTCATGGTACCTTCTCCAAAACTGACCATATACTAGGTCACAAAACAGACCTCAGCAAATATAAGAAGATTGAAATAATTCCATGTACCACAGACTAAAGCTTGTCTTCAATAACAACAAAAACAACAAATCACCACAGACTAAAGCTTGTCTTCAATAACAACAAAAACAACAAAAAGCCCACATACACATGGAAACTGAGCAACACTCAATGATAACTTGATCAAGAAGAAATAAAGAAAGAAATTAAAGACTGTTTAGAATTTAATGAAAATGAACGCACAACATACCCAAACTTATGGGACACAATGAGAGCATTGCTAAGAGAAAAACTCATACTTCTGAGTGCCTCCAAAAAGAAACTGGAAAGAGCATACACTAACAGCTTAACAGCACAGCTGAAGGCTCTAGAACAAAAAAGAAGCAAATACACCCAAGAAGAGTAGACAGCAGGAAATAATCAAACTCAGGGCTGAAATCAACCAAGTAGAAACAAAAAGAACTATACAAAGAATCAACCAAACCAGGAGATTGTTCTTTTAAAAAATCAGCAAGATAAATAAACCCTTAGCCAAACTAACCAGAGGGCACAGAGACAGTATCCAAATCAGCAAAATCAGAAATGAAGAGGGAGACATAACAACAGATACTGAGGAAATCCAAAAACTCATCAGAACCTACTACAAAAGCCTATACTCAACAAAAGTGGAAAATCTAGATGAAATGGACAATTTTCTAGACAGATACCAGGTACCAAAGTTAAATCAGGATCAGATAAATGACCTAAACAATCCCATAACCCCTAAAGAAATAGGAGCAGTCATTAATAGTCTCTCAACTAAAAAAGTCCAGGACCAGATGGGTTAATGCAGAGTTCTATCAGACCTTCAAAGAAGACTTAACACCAACACTCTTCAAACTATTTCCACAAAATAGAAACAGAAGGAACACTACCCAATTCGTTTTATGAAGCCACTATTACTCTGATACCTAAACCTCACAAAGACCCAACAAAGAAAGAGAACTTTAGACCAATTTCCCTTATGAATATTGATTCAAAAATGCTCAATAAAATTCTTGCCAACCGAATTCAAGAACACATCAAAACAATCATCCACCATGATCAAGTAGGCTTCGTCCAAGGGATGCAGGGATGGTTCAATATATGGATTTCCATCAATGTAATTCACTATATAAACAAACTCAAAGAAAAAAAACACATGATCATTTCATTAGATGCTGAGAAAGAAGTTGACAAAATCCAATACCTCTTCATTATAAAAGTTTTGGAAAGGTCAAGAATTCAAGGCCCATACATAAACGTAGTAAAAGCAATATACAGCAAACCAGTAGCCAACATCAAATAAATGGAGAGAAACTTGAAGCACTCCCACTGAAATCATGGACTAGACAAGGCTGTCCACTTTCTCCCTATCTGTTCAATAGAATACTCAAACTCCTAGCCAGAGCAATTAGAAAACAAAAGGAAGTCAAAGGGATTCAAATTGGAAAGGAAGAAGTCAAAGTATCACTATTTGCAGATGATGTGATAGTATACTTAAGTGACCCCAAAGACTCCACTAGAGAACTCCTTAACCTGATAAACAACTTCAGCAAAGTGGCTGGATATAAAATCAACTCAAACAAATCAGTAGCCTTCCTATACTCAAAGGATAAACAGGCTGAGAATGAAATTAGGGAAATGACACCCTTCATGATAGTCAAAAATAATATTACATACCTGGGTGTGACTCTAACCAAGCAAGTGAAAGATCTGTATGCCAAGAACTTCAAGTCTCTGAAGAAAGAAATTGAAGAAGATCTCAGAAGATGGAAAGATCTCCCATGCTCATGGATTGGCAGGGTTAATATAGTAAAAATGGCCATCTTGCCTAAAGCAATCTACAAATTCAATGCAATCCCCATCAAAAATCTAACTCAATTCTTCATAGAGTTAGAAAGAGCAATTTCCAAATTTATCTGGAATAACAAAAAATCCAGGATAGTGAAAACTATTCTCAACAATAAAAGAACTTCTGACAGAATTATCATCCCTGACCTCAAGCTCTACTACAGAGCAATAGTGATAAAAACTATATGGTATTGGTACAGAGACAGGCAGGAAGATCAATGGAATAGAACTGAAGACCCAGAAATGTATAGCCCTGGCTGTCCTGGAACTCACTCTGTAGACCAGGCTGGCCTCCAACTCAGAAATCTGCCTGCCTCTGCCTCCCAGAGTACTGGGATTACAGGCGTGCGCCACCACCGCCCGGCCTGGGTAATTTGTTTTTAAAGAAAATAGATTTGTTTGGCCCATGACTGTGGAGACTGGGAGTTTCAAAAACACAGCAACAGAATCTGATAAGGGCCTTCTTGCTATATCATAACATGATAAGGGCATCACCTAGTGAAACAGAACAAATGTGATAATGAGGTTTCCCTACTTTTCCTTATAAAGCCATTTGTGCCATTATGGGGATTCTATTCATGATCATATCTAAACTCGTTATTGGGCAGGTAATGAAGACACTGAGCAAAAGCTCTGATTCTTAGCACACAGAAATAGATGTTTTATTGCTTTGAATAGACAAAATCTTGCTTCATCAGACCACAAACAGGCTGACCTATGACAAGCAGACGTGGATCCCACCTTTCTTCCTGTGTTCTCCCTTGAAAAGTACTATTGGCCTGTGAGTAATGGGTACTTGCTGTGCACAGGAGTGGAAAGATTGATTAGGTTTATGTTAGATGCTGTTTAATGTACTTCCTGTAGTTCCCAACAGATACATCTTCAGAAATAAGTTAAAAAGCAGAGAGCAATGAAGGTTATTATCTCTGTGTTCTGTCTTACTTTTTTGTCTGGTAAACTCTTGTCATAGAACAGGCTAGTTAAGAGACAAGACATAAGGGCTCTTGGTGATCACTGTGACTCTGTGCCACCTCCCCCACATTCACCCTGTCTAACCATACATGGGCCAGACCCATCTGTATTAATGAATCTTCCCCTACATTCTGACTATCACCTTGACAATTTCCATAAGGTGTAGTTAAACAGTCAGTATACAGTCAGTCCTCAGTATACATGGGACCTTGGTTCCAGGATCCCTCATCAATATTATATCTAAAGATGGCCACATCTCCTATGTAAAATTGTATAGTAATAACATAGAATACAGACACATCCTCCTTGCACCATAACTCAACTTAGATGTTTTACAATATTCAATACAATGTTTATTTTAACACATTGAATTATTAGGAAATCATGACAAGTGTATAGATCTCTGCATGTTTAATATAGAAATAACATCTTTTAAATAGTCTTTTCTTCCTTCTCCTCTCCTTTCATTTTTCCTCATCTATATCCTTCTACATCTCCTTTTCCTTTCCATTTATTTTTTTCCATGGGACAGTGGTGTGTTAAGATAGAATCTCACATGTAGCCCAGGGTAGTCTAGAATTTAAAATCTTCCCATCTCTACCTCTTGAAGACTGAGCTTATAGGTGTGTTTATCATGCCCAGGTTTTTCAAGCAGAAATCCATGGATGTGGATCCATGAGCTACAAATTAACTGTCTAATCTTTGGGAAATTGCTAAGATGATGACAATATTGAGGAGTAGACTCAGAGAGTACAGTCATGCCTTCAATTCTGTTAGCTTCTGGAAGCCCATTACTATAGGGATATGGAGTAGGCCTAGGCATTGGTTCTAAAGCAGCCTGCTGCACTTGAGAAAATAATAGGCACCAAAATGACCAAGAGGGACTAGAGCTTAAAGTGGGGCAAAGGCCTTCTCAAGTCAGACAAGGACTCCAGGAGCTGCTTTAAGAGATTTAATGATCCTTGGCAAGAGAGGATCAACCCCGTTGTGTTAGGAAGTGTAAGAGAGGGTTCCAAGGTGTTTCCCCTCTAGCTTCAGATATTGTTTATTTTATTTAAACAATAGTGTAAATCCAGACACATACTGGATAGAGTAGAGATGAGTATCTTTAAGATCTACATGGCAGTCTTTCTAGACCATCTTCCATGTCCAAAGAGCATCAGAACATGGGATGTGCTGATGATGCATCGAAACAATTCCAGAAATATCACTGTTACGTGGCTATTAGGTTTTGAATGTTTCATTCTAAGCTTCCTCACAATTTAGAAGGTTCGTAGGAAGAACACACAATGGCAAGAGTGCCTCCGGCTATGTTAGTGATGGGCAGGGAAAGAAAAGTCCTGTGGGTTTTCCTCAAAGCTTTCCCTCCTGTGTTTTTCTACAACATGCAAAACATGAACTGTGTGATTGGTCTCTGAGGTCTTGCACTGTTTCTCCTTGGTAATGTTGTCTGATGGCAGGTAATGAATTCTGGTCTATAATGTGCACACAGAGATCATGATATCCTAATAATTCAATATGTTTTCTTAGAATCAACATTATATTGAATATTGTGAAACATATACACTGATTTACTGTGTAAGGAGGATGTGTCTGTGTTCAATACTGTTACTATACAATTCTTCATGCATTGAATGTATTTAACTCAACTACATTGTTGTGGCTGCTCAATATTATTTATTGACCATCTAACTCCCATGAAGCACATTATACAGGGAAACAACCTTTTCAATTTGTTATTTCATGAAATTTGCACTAGCAAACTTTAAATTAAAATTGTTATTTCTCTGGAGTGTACTCAGCAATTAATTTTGTATCAGCAAACTAAGAGAGCAGCTTTCAGATGCACACATTCACAGTTAACAGAGTCTGCTACTGAAAACTGTTGTCAAGTGCAATGCATATTTCTTCCTTCTAGTCATCTTGATCTACTATAAATTTGTTCATTATCAGCAAAATAAATTTAAGTACATTTTTATTCTTAATATGATTTCCCAATATCTGTATCCACACTTTAAATAATTATATTAAGAATAAAAGTGTAAACCCCCCCAAAAAAAGAAAAAAAGAAAAAAGAAAGAAAAAAGCCGCGTGGTGGTGGCACACGCCTGTAATCCCAGCACTCTGAGAGGCAGAAGCAGGAGGATTTCTGAGTTCGAGGCCAGCCTGGTCTACAGAGTGAGTTCCGGGACAGCCAGGGCTATACAGAGAAACCCTATCTTGAAAAAACAAAATCCAAAAAACCAAAAAACCAAAAAAAAAAAAAAAAAAGAATAAAAGAATAAAAGTGTACTGGAGAGATGGCTCAGAGGTTAAGAGCACTGACTGTTCTTCCAGAGGTCCTTAGTCCAATTCCCAGCAACCACATTGTGGCTCACAACCATCTGTAATGTGATCTTGGCACCCTCTTCTGGTTTTCAGGCAGAACACTGTACTAAACAAACAAACAAACAAACAAACTCTTTTTTAAAAAAAGAATAAAAATGCAAAACCTCTGCCAAAAAGGGGAGAAAAATTCTTGTCTACCCTCCCAGAGGTAGGTGAAATTTATTTGAACTGGCAAAAGGCTCTATGGCTATTTGAAGAAGATGGTATGTTTCCTAGATGCTTTAATTAGCACCTAAACTGCAGATCAAAAGATTCCCTTTTGTGTGGGAGGGCAGTCATGCAAAATACATGTAGTTGGGCAAGTTTGCCCTTCCTGTCCTCCGGCTATAGTACTGATCACATTGGGAATAGGATACTGAAAATGCTTCAAAGACCCACTCACCAGGAAACAATGTTTCTTTTAAAATTAAAGACCGTGAAAACTTTTTAAAAAATCTTTTATTTTTAAAAGTATTTATATATACTATAATGCATTTATATATAAGTATTAAATTAAATTATTTATAAAAACTATTATAGCATTTTTTCTAATAAAATACGCATCACACATGAATATTTGTTTAAAGGAAATTTACTGTATACAGTATAGAACCTTTCTCAGAATTAAGTCTTTCATCATCATCTCATTATATGAATTTGATTCAGTAGAAGCCACCAGGGGGTGCCCTCAGCACTGTCTTCCACTTGTGTCCTACTTAGGGTGTCCTGAACACAAGGTGACACTAAAAAACAGACTTCCCTAGGAATCCTGAACCTTATTAGTCAAGTGTGAATCACACCTACTACCCACCAACAGTCTCTTCTACCACATCCACAATCTGTTAATTCCCCTATGCCTACGTGTAGAGTGATACCATGACATGTCACTGATACACTGGCTGCTGGTCTATGTCTTATATGTGAAAATCTCCTTCAGTCATGAGGAAGAGTATTCTTTAAAATAGCATCCTCAGGAGGAACAGAAATGACAAGGCCCCACACCACTCCTGTCATCAATAACATGCCTGTTCTCCACTGGCAGCCACCACGGCCTTTCCTCCTTCGTGTCTGCACCTGTGTGATATCAGAAGAATCAAAGGCATAAGTCTTTTCTCAGAAGATGAGTTGTATAGGATGTGGCTGAAAGAATAAGTGCTTTATGAGAGCAAAGACCAATGCCCACATGGTCCTGTAGAAGTGGGGTCATACCCTTTGTCCCCAATCTCTTGTTTTTAGCTCTACTCCTTCTAGTAGCTGTCCTGCTAAAGTGGAAGACACTATGAGTTTGACTGTTTATCCTAAACAGTTTATAATAACGGTTATTAAAAGGACTGGGATTAAACCTTTTATTCTTAAATCACTTGCACAGTCATAGCGCCTATCTAAGAGTATCAAAATTAATGTAAATTTTGTATCAGTATACAAAGATTTATACCAATGAAATCCTTAAACCTGTATCAATATATAAATTCTGTAGCAATGGAAGAAAAATACAACTTCAATTCTATACCAAAATATAAAGATTTCTACCAATGTAAGATTATAGCTGTAAGATGTTTTGTTTAAGAGTACATTTAATAATCTATCCCTATAAGTGTAATTTCTCCTACTATTATTCTATGCCCCCCTTTTTTCATCCCTTTCCCTTTAGGTAAGAAAGAAGGATAGAGAAGAGGAAAGGAAAGATAGAAATTCCTGAGGCTATGCTCTCTATTTAGTTTCCTTCCTGTCCAAAACTATAATTATTTTTAAATTATCTGTAAAAGTGACAACATATCTATAATTCATAAAATGACAAAAACTATCCACCCCAACTTAAAGAACTGGAACAATGGTCTTCTTATGATTGCCTAATGATGATTTGGGATAAAGAATTCTCTTCTGGTGTGTCTGAAGACAGAGATGGTGTACTCGTATAAATAAAATAAACAAATCTACAAAAAAAAAGAATTCATTTTGGGGGACACAAAAGGATATCGGCGAAATGGCTAAGTCAAAATAAAGCTATTTGGCATTATTTGCTTTCTAGTTTTTATGTGTTGATAAAGTTCAGGATTTTACTGAAGTCCTGATGGACACCATCTGAGAGGCTAGATGAACTGATGTATGTCATCAGGGATTAGCAGCTCTTTCTGCAGCTGCTCTCAAAGCAAGTCTCTGGAAATAGCCTCAGTTGAGGCATGATCAGGCAGGAAGCTGGGACAGCAGGTCATCTCAGCACCCCTGAAGATGAATCTTTTCAGGGCTTCCCTCTTGTTTTAGTCTGTAATATATAAACCTTACAAACAATATTTAGTTCTATAAATATATTTGTATGGAATGTGCAAGGTGCACAGATCAGTTTTTTTGTTTTTTTGTTTTTTTGGGGGGTGGAGTTTGGTTTTTTCAAGACAGGGTTTCTCTGTATAGCCCTGGCTGTCCTGGAACCCACTCTCTAGACCAGGCTGGCCTCGAACTCAGAAATCCGCCTGCCTCTGCCACCCAGAGTGCTGAGATTACAGGCGTGTGCCACCACCGCCCGGCTCACAGATCAGTTAAGGGTGAATTTTTGCTTCTTGTTTGAGCAGGTAAAAGACAACTGTCTTTTTTATGAGTTAGCTTAATCAATAACCAAATGGAAATATATCTTCATTCATGCCTTATCAAAAACTGGCAGGGATGAGTTTTGAGGATTCTGTAGCCAACAAGATTTATATGCTATGTATAGCTGAGTTCTGGCTAGAGATAGCATATTATTCTTAAAGACATGTAGATGCTAATAGAAGTTAATACTCAAAAAAGATAAGAATAACAGAGAAAAAAGGCATGACTGAAATTTGAAGCACCCTGTACAGATGCTATCAAGACGATGAAGGACCAGCTAAGCAGACTTAGAAGGATGAACTGTTAGAGAAGTAGAAAACAGGAAAAGAAACACAGTTCTACAAAAGGAAGTAATGTATCAAGGATGAAAGACCAACAGAGTTACATGCTACAGTTAACTCATAGTAAGGACTGGAAATGGCCCAAGCACTTGACAATACTAATTGGACAGGTCATGTAGAGAAGTAGGGAAAAATCTGAATTGAAACAACAGAAAGCAAAAACAAAGAAGTAAACTCAGGTGATTATATTAAGCCCTCTCCAGGGCAGGCCCCATTCCCAAGAGTAGTTGGACAACACAAAACTAACTCAATGATATTTTTGTAGACTTTTTGGTCTCATTTTGATTTGTTGGGCATCAGCATCATCACATCTCCAGTTCAACCTCTCTCCAAAGCATATGAACCTCTCCACTTCTCTTTCTCTCCCATCTCTCTACCACATACTTGTAAATGGTAATGGCACCCTCCTCCCTGCAACTCAAGGAGACAGATGGGCCTGCGTGTTTACACCTTTTTCTAATTGCTTCCTTGGGATTTGGAGAGAAAGCCTAGGATCTTCCTGGACTTTGTTTTCTTACCCATGTCCAGTTCTTAAGAGAATCTGCCATGCTCCTCCTGCTTCCTCACCAGAAGTCCTTAACGTGCAGCTTCTCCTACCAGGCAATCATGTTATAGACGGCCTCCTGAGTTTCAGCTTCTAAACTTCTGTTAACTTCTCTCATCTTCAGTAGTTTTCCCTTGTGTATTTAAGTTTTCTTTAATTAAGAAGACTCAGGACTGGAGAGATGGCTCAGTGGTTAAGGATCACTACTTCCGTGGAGGATTGACATTCTGTTTCCAGCACACATACTGGATGGCTCACAACCACCTGTAACTGTCTTCCACGGGCACTTGAAAGTATATGCACATACCCACACTGACACACACATGCATACAATTAAAAGTAAAAATACTTTTTAAAAAGAACCCACTTTGCTAGGCGGTAGTGGTATATGCCTTTAATCCCAGCACTTGGGAGGCAGAGGCAGATAGATATCTGTGAATTTGAGGCCAACCTGGTTTACAGATTGAGTTCTGGGATAACCAGGGTTATACAGAGAAACTCTGTCTTGAAAAAAAAAAAAACAACAACAACCAAACAGACAAAAAGTACACATAGTAATATTTTGTTATTTGCAAAGTGTAGGAAATAATGTGTATTCAACAGAGTTTAACAGGTAGTTTCCCTTGTTTCTTTTTTATAAATTGTGATTATTAATATTCATAATCAATTTGACCTATCTTTGAGAATATATCCAGAGAAGTCTAACTGAAAAAGGAAACCCACTCTAACTGTTGGCATGGAGTGGAGACTATGCTAAATTTAAAATCAGAGGAAGATAAAGCCAGATTAGTGGCAACATTCATTTTTTTCCTCCTTCACTGTGAATTCAACTTGACGTGCTGCTTCAAGCTCCTGCCCCTATGTTGTTTTCAACTGGATGCGTCAAAGTAAACTCTCTTCTTTTTCTTGTTTCTTGTCAGGAATTTTGTCCCAACCAAAGAAACCAAACCACAAATAGATAGACGCCTATAATCCCAGCACTCTGGGAGGCAGAGGCAGGCAGATTTCTGAATTCGAGGCCAGCCTGGTCTACAGAGTGAGTTCCAAGACAGCCAGAGCTATACAGAGAAACCCTGTCTCAAAAAAACCAAATCAAATAAAAAAAAAAGATTTTAAAAATTAGCAGAAAAAGGAGACAACTACAATATAAAGAAACATTCGAAAATAGTAGCTGCAATTAATGATTTGTAGGAAACGTAAGTGCCAACAAGGGTTTTTAAAAGAGAATTTTCCTTTTGAAGTATTTAAAGGAACAAGTTTTGTCTGCTTGTTTGTTTTTGTCATCCCTAACAGCACCAGTTAAGGGATTATAGATTCACAGATCCACTGGTGTCAGAGCAGCAGCTGCATTCTGGGAAAGACACCTCAGTTCTGTTTTGCTTTAGGGACAGGATACCAGGGATATCTGAATGAAAAGAGTGAAGATAAGAGAGACATGTATTAAGAGGTCTCAGTATTGATGGAAATCATTGACAACAAAAGGGACATCAGAAAATGTTGGAAGAATTTGAAAATGTATCTTGTTTAATCACTATGAATAAAATTTGTCCACTCCAAGCAGCCTTCTCTGTTCCACCATCTTGGGAAGTTGCTGTCCATCTCTGAAGTTTGAAATTTGTGGAAGACTCCTGAAAACCCCCAGTTTCAGGCCTCAGATACAATGGGAGCTTGGTAGTCAGGAGGAGGTGGCATCTGTCTTCTGAGAAGGGAAATAAGAATTTAAGGACCATTGCCTCAGAGTTTGACTGCTGTGATGTTCATTGACTTCAGATCCTTTTTGAGGTTCAAAGACAATTTTTCTCTGCTGCTTTTCTGGGAAGTCTAACTCTCCTGTGCCATTTAGGAAGATCAGGTTCTGCATGCATGAAACCTGGTTGTCAGGAGGTAGGTACTTGGGGTGTGTTGGTTTGAAAAACAGTCTACACAGTAGGAACATAAATCTCATTTTACGTGATAAATACAAATACCAAGACTTTGGAAACATCTGAAAGCTGAACAATGGGGAGAAAAAATGTGCTCTTACTATTTAACCCATATTACAATCAATAGTGAAGGCAGAAATGGGAGAGTCAGCTTCTAACGATCCCACATAAAGGACTTCTTGGGAAAGAACCACTACTTGGCTTTAAAATGCCCTCTGATAGGATTTGGTGAAGTCTGTCTCATGCCTAAGACAAATGGCACCTTCTTGGCCCAGTTATCCATGTGATGATCTCTGGTACTAATTGCAATGCAGCAGGAAACAACAGATGATTTTCTGGTGAGCACCTCTTTCTGACAGTTGAAAGGAAAGCTGGGATAGCCCAGGAAACCAATATGAGCCTGAGAACAGACCTCTCTGTGGGAATGTGGTGCCTGAGGAGCTTCTGATCCCCGGTGAGAAGTCAGGGCTTTTTCAAGGAGACTGACAGCTGAATGTTATTTTATGGTAGCCTGCTGATCCCATTGCTTCCTCCTGATCCTTCTTGGTTCTTGGATTACTTCCCTCAACTTGCCTTTCTTCTGTTAGCTCCTTGCTTTCCCTGGGGCCATGTCTGAAGAAGTAGGAGGGAGATCAGGCTGTATGCAACTAACCAACTAGGCTCAGCTCCCTCATCTCTTTCCCCCATTCCAGGTAAGAGATGCACTTTATGTAGCCTGCCCACACACTCACCAGTCAGAAGGGCACCACTTTGCCAACTCAGTGGCTCTGGAGTACAGAAGACCTGGCTCTGGGAATAAATAGACCATTACATGTTCTCTATAGGATGTTCTGTCGTTTCTAATTTATATCATACCAGCATGGTCAATTCCTGAGGATACAGGAATCATTGGAAAGCACTTCTGTTCACAGTTGACTAAACAATTTAGAGTGTGTCTCTCCTATCCTAGCTAGGGTTAAGAGGTCATCTTTCCTATATAACCCAGATAGGGGCATTGAAGACTAACTTAGTTTAAGAACTTAGATTTTAAGAGCTTAGTTTAAGAGCTTAGTTTAAGAGCAAAAGAGAGATGCACTTTTGATTACATGCTAATGTGTTTAAAAGTACAATAATTATCTAATATGAAGTGGAGAAATCATAAGACCACAACAATCAGGGTAATGAAAAACAATTATCAATAGGAAGAAGGGTCCTGGGTAACTTGTAGTTATATAGGAGGGTAGCAGTCTATTTCTGAAACAAATCACAGTGTTCATATTTTATTATCCAAATCAAAACAACAAAGTTAAAATCCTCTGGCGAAAAAGATTAATATGAACAATAATAAGGAGAAATATATCAGATCAGAACAAGACTTTAGTGCCCATTATTTGCTGCATATTCTAGCCATTTTTGTGTGTCTGTCCAGAAAGCAGACACAGGAAATGATAAAGGATAATTTAAAAAACATATGCTAGCCGGGCACGGTGGCGCACACTTGTAATCCCAGCACTTGGAAGGCAGAGGCAAGCGGATTTCTGAGTTCCAGGCCAGCCTGGTCTACAGAGTTCCAGGACAGCCAGGGCTACACAGAGAAACCCTGTCTCAAAAAATAACAAAACAAAACAAAAAACAAACAAACAAAAAACATATGCTAAAAGCTGGAAAACAGTGCACATTGTCTTTTAAAAAGATTCTAAGTATACGTGGTAGTTATTACAGAAGGACTAAACATACAAGATATTCTATATGATAAATTTCTCTGTGATACACTTTAATTTTTGTGTGTTTTTATTTCAAAATAAATATACTTTGTTAATGCGGGGGAAAAAAAAAGAGCTTGGGCTATAGAATTTCAAAGACACATTTCTCCCAACACCTGCTGGGTACCTAAGAATAATCTGATACATACATAGTGAACTATCATTAAGCCCTGTTTCCAACCTTTCTCACCTGTTGGACTCAATCCCTTTAACCAGCTATACCCTTCAGTTAGTACTTGGGGTCCTGAGAGTGAGAGACTTCACCCCAAGTCAAGGTTTTTACCAAGACTTCGCCTCTCCACCCTGCTGTGTGGTTTTGCACTGCTTAGATGTGGAGCAGCAGGCTGCCTCTACTTCTGACTGGGTTTTTGTTTTGAGTGTTTGCACACTGGGATGTCTTCAACCTCAGTTTTACAATGCCCCAGGAAAACTTGGAAGGACGGGGCTCCCTGTGCCCGCAGCCATGCCCCCTCACACCACAAGTCCGGATCCGCCTGTCAATCACGCGGCCTACAGCCTGCTTCACTGGGCCGGACCCCTAGGGCACGCGGTGATGTCACCGTATCCTCAGTGGGCATGGTCGTGCAGGCAGACGTGGCCGAGGACACGCCTCCCGGAAACGATGGGAGTGATCGACAAATCGAGAAACTGAAACCGGTCCACTTCTGATTGACGACAAAGGCGACTATGTTTATTTTCCCGCTAAAAACAAAAAACAAAACTGATATCCCGTCAGTCAGTCACAAGCGGGACTTCCCATCGTAGTGGCAGGGGTGACGTCATCGCGCGCTGCAGCCGGAAGCAGGAGGTCATTTCTGAGGGTCTGCGGGGACGGAGCGGGGTCCAGAGGTCACAAACCTGGGGTAGACGGAGGCAACATTCGGAAGCCCCGCCTCCCCCACCCCGTGACCTCTGACCTCCGGGTTCACGCGCTCGTCATCCGACACTTTGTCCCTGATCCCGGGGACCGGGGGAAAGAGTCGCTGTATCGCCGCGGTCCTGGGGCCGAAGGTCAAGGGTCAAGGCAGCGGCTGATGTCAGTTGCCAGCAGCTGCGCCGCCATCCCACTGTCTCAGTTCCTTCCGTCCCAGCCAGCCCCCTGCCTCAGCTCCATCCATCCCTGCCAAGCCCCTGCCTCAGCCCCACCTCCTGCATGCTGCCCCGAGCGCGAATGCGCACAGTAGGACCGCGCAAGCCGGCACCGCGTACGCGAGCGGACCAGGAGGAGGGGCGTCTTCCGAGCCTGCGGAGAGGAAACAGGGTCAGGGTTCCGCCTCTATCGACGGGCGGGCAAGGATTCCCTTCCGGCTCCGCCCAAATTGGAAATAGTTGAGAGCTGAGACCAGGCTCTGGGGTGAGCGGGCGGGGCTAGCTGTGGTGGGCGGGGTCTTCCCTCACTTCCCATTAGAATTTTGATTTCATAGTGAGCGGGAACTCCCCGTGACGTCACCGAGCTCGAGGGCGGGGCTCCAGTCGCTCCATCGCGCGCTCCGCACGTCGCCTGCGCGCACCCGGACTGCAAGGCGACCGCGGGAGGCGGGGCTAGGAAAGGCGAGGCTGGTCTCCTCCTCGATTCGCACCTGGGGGCGGGGCCGTAAGGGGCGGCGCCCGGTGAGCCCATGTAGTCACCCCTCCACGCAGCCCAGGGTCAGAGGTCATAGGTCGCCGGGGATCACCGCACCTTCCGGGGAACGCTTCCAGGTCCGGCGCTCTGCGGAAGGAAGTGGGGTCGGGTCGGACATCAGGGCTGTGGTTTGAGGCCGGTCCGTCCCGACTGGCACCGCCCCGCGGTGAGGCCCCGCTTACCTGCCACTCAACCTCAAAGCGGAAGTCCCGGGGGGTCATGGGCGCCCAGGTCGGGGGCGGCGACCATTGGACAGCGCAGTGGGAAGAGTTACAGGACATGGTGACGTTGAGCGGGGGGCCGAGACGCTCTGCAGGGACAAAGCATGAGTGGCAGTGGCCGTCATTCAAACCTGGGCTGACCCCCCCCTCAATCTCACAAGCCCCGCCCCCGCCTGTCGCTCAATCCTATAAATTCCGTCCCCATAAGTTACTCCAGCACACAGGCCTCTCAGGCAGCCTGTCACTCAATCCCGCAGGCCCGTACCCACCGATCAGCTTCGTGGTCACCATGGCGTCCAGGAAGCGCACCGGCCCCGCCTGGCTACGACCAGTCACGACCACGTAGGCCCGGCTCCCAAGCAGCGAGAGGTCGTCCGCCTGGCAGCGTGTGGTGATCAAGTCATCACCCGGAGGAGCAGAGCAGCGCGCGACGTCGTGACCCCTGCGGGTGGACGGTGACGGTGACGTCATCAACGACACCCGTAGGACACAGCACCAGGATGTCATCGACCCACCAACGACCCGTGACGTCACAACGACGTCATCACCACGCACGTAGAGTTAAGGACTCGCAGCGAGTACCGCACGTCCTCAGGCGCCGCAGGCCCCACCTGCCACTCGCAGGACAGGAACCGCGCCTCGCGTATCTCGCACGTCAGGTCTTTTGCCCCTGAGCCTGCTGCGCCTGTGCTGGGGACAAGATGGCCGCCCGTGAATCTTATGGGTGCGCTCGTCGGTGACGTCATCGAGACATAATCGTCGCCTATGGAGTTGCTGCGCGATGATGTCACCGCCAACCCAAGAGCCCCATCTGCTGCGACATTGCCATCAACAAGCAATGATGTCATCACCGACCGACGATGATGTTTCGTCGACAATGACGTCACCGGGTTCCCGGCCCCTGGGCGGTTATGTCACCAACCCGGAAGACCCCGCCCCGCTCCTCCCCTGGTCCCACCCACCACGCACCTGAGTTGACGAAGCTCAACCTCCGGCTCGCGGGGGCGCCCCGGACCGTCCCGTTGACCTCCAGCGTGGCTCCATGGTGCAGTTCCACGGGCTGGAACCGGCAGTGGCATCCCCGGGGCTGCTGTGTTTGGCGAGGGGAGCGGAAGCGGAGTCGGCGCAGGCAGTGACGTCATCGGACGCTGCGTTGGTTCCCGTCCCTCCGGATCCCGCCCGCTGGGATGGGAAGTGACTTTTCCGCCCCGGACCCCGCCTCTCTCCTACCCGGAGGACCCGCCTCTGCGTCGCAGTCATCGCGCACCACATCACTTTGATGTTCCCCGCGATGCAGGCCCAGGTCAGGGTCCACGTCGCGGGGTCGAAGGTCACGTTGAAGGTGGGGTCCGGGTCGGGCGTGGTCGGGGCTGTGGCGGGAAAGCTCTGGTCGGATGGCGCGGCCCCGCCCTCCCGCGTCCCCCCCCCCCTCCGGTCCCGCCCGCCAATAGTCCGTCACTCACCCGGAGTCGCCGGCGCCCTGGGAGCGGCGAGCATCAGCGTGGAGCAGAGCAGTGCTAGATGAGCCAGGGGAATGATGCCCATGGCCGGGCCACCCAGGGGCAGGCAAGCGGTGACGTCACCTGTCAGTCAGACAGACGCGCCGGGCCATCACTAACTATGCCCCCAGGTCAGACACACTGTGCACACGCGACCTGTCCCACCCCGCCATCCCCCTGACTCAGCTCCATCCCTGACATCCCCTCCGCCTCAGTTCCCCTGGGAACATCATCCTATTGGTTCCCCGAGCATCTTTGGTTATGTGTGGACCCCGCCCCTGCGGTGGGTGATGTGGGCGGGTGGTGGAGGTCGTGCTACGGCCTGACTGTGTGCGGGCCCTTCCCCCTCACAACCCTGGTGAGCCCGCCCCGCCCCTGCTCCGTGCTCAGAGCTGGGCGCCTGGTGCTTCCTCTTTTCCAGTCCCTACTTCCTGTCGCGATGCAGTGAGGAGGGGAATGGGGGAACACCCGCGGGGCTTGCAGGGTCTCCTCCACCGGGCCCATGGGCGGCACACGACCCCAGGGCGTCCTGGGAAACGCCTCGGAAGTCACCCCCCTGCCTCAAGCTCCGCCATCCTGAGCATCCCACTACCTCAGCTCCCTGGCTGTGCTCCCATCCCATGCCCAGCCCCACGTCCTGTGATCCCCCTCGGCGATCCCGACCTCCCCACCGAGGCCCCCAGATGCACACAGTGGGTCCATGAGTAATCTCGATGCTCGCCCGGCTCACATTTTGACCCCTTGACCTGGAACCAGACCCCAGGGTAGCATTCCAGCGCCCCCTCGGCCTCTGTGACCTCTGACCTGCAGAATTTTTCCCAGAACCTAGACCGGGCGGCACACTCGGTAGGTCCGCGGGTCCTCACTCCCTCCCCGACCCACCCACTTCTGGTCTCCACCCAGGGTCACCCCCCCTCGGCCCCCCCCCCCCCCCCGCCATGGACAGGATGGTTGCTGGGAGCACACA